>NC_135535.1:55117526-55743776 GCF_045843805.1 Urocitellus parryii
AGTTTTTTTTATTTGATTTATTGTATCCTTCATTTCAAGGATTTCTGCCTTTTTTTTTCAGAGTCTCTATCTGCCGCAGTCTGACTGGGCACAATTCAGGAGCCACTTGTCAAAAGAAACAAACTTTATTTTTAAAACTACAAACGCCAAACAAAACAGCTCCTCAGGAAAAACCCTCAGAGCCCAACTGCCACCACCGGCTTCCACAAGCCTCTCCCACACACCAACAACCACCTCCCACAATCCTCCTGCTCTTGAGGCCGATTGGCTAGGTCGCGTGGGCGGAGCCAAAGAAGTCCCCCAATGAGCAGTTCCGTAGTCTGAAGGGCAGGGAAACAGCCCAATGAACATGACCGCAGAGGAGCCAATCAGCTAGATGTTGCTGGGGCCGCTGTGAGCCAATCATCAGCTGGCAGTCTGAAGGGCAGGGAAACAGCCCAATGAACATCACCACAGAGGAGCCAATCAGCTAGATGTTGCTGGGGCCGCTGTGAGCCAATCATCAGCTGGCAGTCTGAAGGGCAGGGAAACAACCCAATGAACATCACCACAGAGGAGCCAATCAGCTAGATGTTGCTGGGGCCACTGTGAGCCAATCATCAGCCGGCAGCTGGGAGTTTGCTGGCAGCTGGAAGTTTTCTGGGGCCCCTTTGGCTGTGGCTCTCAACATCTCCCCCTCTCTGTTTAAACAACAAGCATGTGGCTTAGGGACCGTGCCTGCCTTAGGTTGTCCAATACTACATATGGTCCTTACCCGTCTTCGGATGAGCTGACCTCAGGGCGTCAGCCTCCTGTCTTAGGTTGGTACCATTGTAATTGGATCTTACCCGTCATTGACTACCGGTCCAGTATACAGCCACACCTGTGGAGAGGTACCAGCGGGGGGGTGAGGTTCTTTGCCTCACCTCTGTTGGCCCCCAAATAGCTGAACGATCATGACAAGCAGAAGAGAGGAAGATATACCAAGCCAATTGACAGCTCTTGTTGGAAAAATTGTACCACCGATGACATCATCAGCAAAAATACTCCAACACTACCACAAGTCGCTGCACCAACAGATAGTTCACAATGCATACAAGTGAGTTCACAATGCATACATGTGACACATAGTTTAGGCAAGTTCTGTAAGCGGTTCAGTGATGGCTATTGCAGAGATTGTAGATTAGTTTTATCTTTGTCTTCACCGGCACAGGGATGAAGATAGGAATTCTGGCAATAATGGCTAAAGAAAAAATTATATAACATTCTAGAAGGTACTAAAAGAAAACAATTTTCTTAACAATTTACATTGTCTTCACTGGCACTGGGATGAAGATAGAAATTCTGGCAATAATAGCTAAAGAAAACATTGTGTAACATTCCAGAAGGCACTAAAAGAAAACAATTTTCTTAACAATTTACATTATCTTCACTGGCACTGGGATGAAGATAGGAATTTTGGCAATAATGGTTAATATTAATAATTGTGTAACATTCTAGAAGGCACTAAAAGAAAACAATTTTCTTAACAATTTACATTATTTTGAAAAGAATTATTAAATATAATGAAAAGAATAGGTGAAAGTAAACAAACAGATCTGTTAACCTTCTTAACAGTTATTTATCCAATTTAAATTAAACCATTTAAATCACGTGAATAAAAAAAAATTTTGGATCCATTTTTTTTTTTTTATGAGCGCTCAATCATATATGATATATGGACATATGTACATTCAAACATATAACACAAAACACAAGTGTGCACACATAATATAATACATACAACATATAACATAATAGTAAAGGCCTTATAACTTTTTACAGGTGAAATCTCCATTGCAATGTTTAAAAACTCTATAGTAAAAAAAAAAAAAAAATATATAGAACTGATCAGCAAAACATTAACCTAGGTCTATATGAGCTCAAAAAACAAAATAGAATAAAATAGATATTGAAAAAAGCATCCTGGTTCTGTTGCAGATGTAAGGATAGCCAAATTGGAGTTTTGGATATCAGCTGTTATGGATTTGAGCCAAATCATCTTCTTTTTGGTCTGTAGAAATTGCTTTAATTAATCTCTCTGGAATCCAAATCGGCTGCTGTTCTCCCTGTGGAAACACAAAAACAGGCCCCCGACTCCAGACAATCACTGGGTCAGGACTTTAGTTAATCTCTCCGGAATCCAAATCGGCTGCTGTTCTTCCTGTGGAAACACACAAACAGACCCCCGACTCCAGACAATTACTGGGTCAGGACCTTTCCATTGTCCTGTTAGAATATCTTTCCAAAGTACCTTGGGCTTATGTACATTTTTTGGACACATATGCCTTTCTGCAGCACTAAGTCCTGATGAATCCAAATTTAAAAAGTTTAGAGTAAAAAGGGTTATTTTAAGTTTATCTTTGGGGAATATATACCCCTTCCCAATTCCGTCTTTTTGCTTTAATAAGTACATTTTAATAGTTTGATGAGCTCTTTCAACTATGCCTTGTCCCTGTGGATTGTATGGGATTCCTGTTATATGAGTAATGCCAAATGATGAGCAAAATTGTTTAAAAGAAGTAGATGTATAACCAGGGGCATTATCTGTTTTTAACTGTTTTGGAATGCCCACAGTGGCAAAATTTTGTAAGCAATGAGCTATAACATCTTTAGTTTTTTCTCCGGCATGAAGGGAGCCCATCAAAAATCCAGAAGAAGTATCAACTGTAACATGCAAATATTTTAATTTTCCAAATTCTGGCAAGTGTGTGACGTCCATCTGCCAAATATGGTTAGGTATCAATCCTCTAGGATTGACTCCAAGATTAACTTGTGGTAAAAAGGTCACACAATTTTGACATTGTTTTATTATTTGTCTAGCTTGTTCCTTAGTTATTTTAAAACGCTTTTGTAAAGTATTAGCATTGACATGGAACCTTTTATGAAAATTTATAGCTTCTTCTAGTATAGAGAAAATATGTACGTCATGTGTAGTTTTATCTGCTAAATCATTGCCCAAACTAAGGGCTCCAGGCAATCCTGTATGTGCCCTGATATGTCCTATAAAGAATGGATCTTTTCTGTCCCAGATTAAACTTTGTATAGTGGAAAACAAAGAGAAAACAGTAGAAGAAGGGGAAATCCTACCAGCATCTTCAAGGGATACTATAGCATTAACTATATACTGACTATCAGAAAATAAATTAAATATAGAATCTTTAAACATCACAAAAGTTTGTAATACTGCATTAAGCTCTACCTTTTGAGCTGATTGTTTGGGTACTAAAAATGTAAAAGTTCGATCAGGGGTAACTATTGCTGCTGTACCATTATTTGACCCATCAGTGAATATATTTGGAGCATTCATGATAGGTGTTTTTCTTGTCATTTTTGGAAAAATTACAGGATGCAATGACCAAAAAGACAATAAAGGATTAGATGGTAAGTGGTTATCAAATGAAACATTAGATTTGCACATGATTATTGCCCAAGTATTTAACTCATTAGCTAATTCATCAATTTGATTCATAGTATATGGAGTAATAATTTTATTAGGAGAAATTCCAAACACTGCCTTTGCTGTTTTTATTCCTTTGAGTATTAATTGTCCTACAGCCTCAGGATACCTAGTAAGAATATTGTTAGGAGAATAAGATAAATGTATCCATAATAATGGACCTTCTTGCCAAAATACTCCTGTAGGAATATTTTTTGTTGATAGTACAATAAATAATAAAGGCAAACTTATATCAATTCTATCCAAATGCATATTTTCCATATATGTTTCAATGATTTTTAATGCCTTTCTTGCTTCAGGCGTTAACATTCGGGGTGAATTTGGATCTGATGGACCTTTTAGGATATCAAATAAAGGTCCCAATTCTCCTGTTGGAATACCTAGATAAGGCCTTATCCAATTTATGTCTCCTAATAACTTTTGAAAGTCATTAAGTGATTTGAGTTGATCTACTCGTATTTGAATTTTTGGTGGACGAACCATGGTTGAGGATAATAGAACTCCCAAATAATTAATTGGAAAATTTAATTGTACTTTATCTATTGCTATCTCTAGATTATAATTTTTTAATAAGTTTGTAAGTGTGGCATAACATTCTAGCAATGTGTTTTTAGCTTTGTGTGCTAATAATATGTCATCCATATAGTGAAATATTTGTAGCTCAGGATTTTGATTTCTAAGTGGCTGGATTACTTTGTTAACATAAATTTGACACATAGTTGGGCTGTTAGCCATCCCTTGAGGGAGTACTTTCCATTCATATCTCTGATCAGGACCTTCATGATTCAGTGCAGGGATAGTAAATGCAAAACGTGGACTATCCTCAGGATGAATTGGAATTGAAAAAAAACAATCTTTAATATCTATAACTAAAACATACCAAGTTTTTGGCAAAGCAGACAACTGAGGAATCCCCGATTGAGCAGGTCCCATAATGACCATTTCATTATTAATGGCTCTTAAATCTTGCAATAATCTCCATTTACCAGATTTCTTTTTGATGACAAAAATGGGAGTATTATGGGGAGATACAGAAGGTTGTATATGTCCTTCCACTAATTGTTGTTTGACCAGATCATGGGCTACTTGTATCTTTTCTTTAGTCAAGGGCCACTGAGGAACCCATACTGGTCTTTCTGATTTCCAGGTAATTTTTATTGTCTCAGTGGCCCTTTGTGAAAATCCAACCCATGTCTGTCTGTTCCTTGATTTATTTGTATTGGTGCTGCTATACCTTGTTCTTGTTTTTCTAATCTTTTTCCTTTCCTAAAACCTTGTCTAGCCATAATAGTGGGTGCATTTTGATTGATATTATTTGTTAATGTTAAACCTAATTGATCTAAGACATCTCGTCCCCATAAATTTACAGGAAGATGATCCAATACATATGGCTGTATAGTTCCTTCACATCCTTCAGGATCCTTCCAATCTAATACCATTGCACTTTTATCGGGATTATTCGCCACTCCTAGGCCTCGAAGCGTTTGAGTGGCTTGTTGTAATGGCCAATGTTTTGGCCATTCTTGACGAGAGATAATGCTAAGGTCTGCACCTGTATCCATTAACCCATTAAATTCATGTCCTTGAATATTTAGTTTTAGCATGGGGCGAGAATCTAAATTTAAAGAAAGCATAGCCCAATCTACACCTGTGGAGCCTAATCCCTTGGAACCTCTTTCTACAACATGACTGGAAAATTTATCATGTAGGCTTGGTATTATTAGTAATTGTGCTATTCTATCTCCTGGTGAAATTACTGATATACCCTTTGGAGAACTGGCTATAATTTTTATTTCACCTTCATAATCGGGATCAATTACCCCAGGACTTATCAAAAGTCCTTTTAGAGTAGAAGAGCTGCGTCCCAATAATAAGCCTACTGTTCCTTTGGGAAGAGGTCCTTTCACCCCTGTGGGAATGATTTGAACTCCCATCTCTGGAGTTAGTACTGCTCTGGCAGAGGCGCAGATGTCCAACCCTGCGCTCCCTCTGGTTTGTCTGATGAGGGATCTGATGCCCTGGGCACTACCCTGATGGGGTTGCTGGGGTTGCTGGGTTCCTCCAGAGCTCCGTATATTTGTGGTTTGGGGCCCCGGAGCATTGGGGCCCCCTGTCCGTTTTTTGGCAACGGAACCCGATGCCTTTGTCCACGATATTGTGGATAAAAACCTTGTCCTTGTTCGTTTTTTGATAATGGAGTACCCTCTATGGTGGTTTGAGAACGGCATTCATTAGCCCAATGTCTCCCTCTACGGCATCGTGGGCAAATACCCGGTATTCTATTCCTTTGATACCTAGTATTGTTAAACCCTCCTCCTATGGGGCAATTCCTTTTAAAATGTCCTGCTTGTTGACAATTGTAGCATGTTCTTAGCCCGGCATCTAAAGCCTGTTTTACTGCAGCTGCCACAATTTGCCCTTGTTCATTAATGTCTCTGGCATCTAAAGCCTGTTTTACTGCAGCTGCCACAATTTGCCCTTGTTCATTAATGTCTCTGGCATCTAAAGCCTGTTTTACTGCAGCTGCCATGACTTGCTCTTGTTCATTAATGTCTCTACACAATTTAATATATTTGTTTAAATCTTCCTGTTTCCATGGTCTAATGATATCTCTGCACCAACGATTCGCTTGATCATAAGCCAGTTGTTTTATTAATGGCATTGCTTGTTCTGTATTCCCAAAAACTCTGGTAGCTGTTTGAATAAGCCTATCTACAAATTCAGCATAAGGTTCATTAGCTCCTTGTATTATCTTAGATAATTGACCTTGTAAACCTCCATGTCCTTGTAAAGTCTTCCATGCCTTAAGTGCATCTACAGCAATTTGTGCGTATACACCAGGATCATATGCAAGTTGTTGCTGCCGATCCTCATAAGGTCCCTTTCCTAACAACATATCTAGATTTCTCTGAGGATAACCAGCTGCTGCATTTCCCATAGCCGTCTCCTTGCAAAATTCCTCATTAGCAACCTTCCATAACAGGTATTGTCCTCCAGTTAGCACAGCTTTACACATATTAGCCCAATCTGCTGGCGTCATGTTTAAGTTGGTAATGGATTCTATCAAGCTTACAGTGAAGGGTGCTTGAGGACCATAGGTTGTTACAGCCTCTTTTAGCTCCTTCACTGTTTTGTAAAATAAACCCTGGTGAATTCGCTGCCCTCCTACCTCAAATACAGGGCATACTTGAGATCCTGTCTCAGGATCCCAACTATCAACTGCGGGGGTTGGGAGCCTCCTAGCATATGGAGGTGGTGCTGTTGGTTGGAGACTTTCACTCTCTAATAGAAAGATGTTATTAACAGTCTCCTGTTGTAACTTTTCCCCTGATGGCTTTTGCTGCTCTAAACTTCCTTCCTCTGTCTCACTAGCTTGAAAGACCTTCTCTTGTACTTGAATCTTTTCCTCATTCTGACTAACTTGAGAGACCTCTTTTACTTGAATCAATATGTCTTCTCCTTCCTCTACCTTTGTCTGATCTGAAGGCTTTGGACTAAGCAAACCAGATACGTTTGCCCACAATGTCAATGTGCCAACTGGCAGAGTCCCTGGGTTGTACTTTTCTATTCTTTTTAAATCTTCACCATGATGGTTCCATTGTGATATATCTAACAACTCCTCCTTAAAAAGCCATGGGCTATATTTTTGTATTGTATCAACGTATGCCCTGAGTATTCTTGATTTTACTGAGATGCCTCCTTCGTCTAACAATTTACTTAACACTCTTTCGGTTTGTTTTTTACTAATTGCTGATCCCGTATTTCTACTATAATACAACCCAGCAAGATAACACCAAAGCAAACCGAGACAGAATCCAATAAAAATGGAACAACAAAATTTCATTATAGCCTTTCTATCCTCCTGACATGTGCATCCGTCCTTTCTCCCTATCTGTTCCTCAGACGTAAATAGTTTTTCCTCAAATGTGAGCGGTTTTTCTTCCGTCTCACTCATCTCCAGGGACTGAAATGTCCATCCGACCTTTCTCCCTATCTGTTCCTCAAACGCAAATAGTTTTTCCTCAAATGTGAGCGGTTTTTCTTCCGTCTCACTCATCTCCAGGGATAGGCAACTTAAAACAAAAATGAAGCAAAACAAAAGAGTAAACTTAGAATGGCTACTCATCCTCTCGCCCTGCCCTCAGGGGCGAGCAGTTTACTTACCCTCAGTCGCTCCCCGTGCGAGCCACCAAATGCCGCAGTCTGACTGGGCACAATTCAGGAGCCACTTGTCAAAAGAAACAAACTTTATTTTTAAAACTACAAACGCCAAACAAAACAGCTCCTCAGGAAAAACCCTCAGAGCCCAACTGCCACCACCGGCTTCCACAAGCCTCTCCCACACACCAACAACCACCTCCCACAATCCTCCTGCTCTTGAGGCCGATTGGCTAGGTCGCGTGGGCGGAGCCAAAGAAGTCCCCCAATGAGCAGTTCCGTAGTCTGAAGGGCAGGGAAACAGCCCAATGAACATGACCGCAGAGGAGCCAATCAGCTAGATGTTGCTGGGGCCGCTGTGAGCCAATCATCAGCTGGCAGTCTGAAGGGCAGGGAAACAGCCCAATGAACATCACCACAGAGGAGCCAATCAGCTAGATGTTGCTGGGGCCGCTGTGAGCCAATCATCAGCTGGCAGTCTGAAGGGCAGGGAAACAACCCAATGAACATCACCACAGAGGAGCCAATCAGCTAGATGTTGCTGGGGCCACTGTGAGCCAATCATCAGCCGGCAGCTGGGAGTTTGCTGGCAGCTGGAAGTTTTCTGGGGCCCCTTTGGCTGTGGCTCTCAACATCTATCTCTCTCTTGAAGTGATCTTTTGCTACCTGTATTTGCTCTCTTATCTCATTGTTGGGGTGATCAATTTTTCTTGTATTTGCTCATTAGGCCATTCTTTAATTCACAGGTCATTTTAATTATGAACATTCTAAACTCCTTCTCTGATATTTCATCAACTTCTCTGTCCATGGGTTCTGTTATTATAGTGTCTTGGCTTGTTGGGGCACTTTCCTCCCTTGTTTTTTCATGTTGTCTATGTGTCTTCCTTTCTTGCAGTGTGGATCTGAGACATTACATTTTCTTCCCTATATTCTTGTAGTACCCACTCAGATTGTCTGTACCTCACCTTGATATTGGGCTTCCAGACCTTGTTGGTGTCCCTCAATAAATGCTACTGCATCCTGGGTCTGGGTCTTGCTTAAGTTGGAGTGGGTGGATCTGGGCCACTGGGCTTGACCTTCCCCAGTAGTCTGCTGGTAGGAAGCAATGGTCCTGAGCCAAAGGCAAGGCTCTGCCAGTGTCTGCCACACCAGGGGAGGGGTGAACGGGGGCCTATTGAGAGCATGGATCCCGCGTGAGCTGGTGTGGGTGGTCTGGGCTTGAACTTGGCTCCTGCAGTAGTCCCCAGGCTCTTTTCTTATCCAACAAAATGTTGCTGAAGAATATCACCTAAATCCATACTTCAAATCTCTATCAATCAGCTATTTTATTTCAATATTTATTTATTTATTTTTGCTATTATTTAATTTCTAACTAATTAATTAAAATTAATTTTGGTACTGTGATTTGAACCCAGATTGCTTTCCTACTGAGATACATCCTGATACATTTTTTTAATTGTGTAACAGCTTCACTAAGTTGTCAAGGTTGGACTTGAATTTTTCCATACTCCTGCCTTAGCCTCTGGAGTCACTGGATTATAGGCATGTACCAACTCATCCAGCTCAATCAATTATTTTAGTTGGAAATAGAAGGATGTAAGTTTCAATGTGAATGAAAAGACTTACAACAAATCCATCAGGAATTTCCAGATAAAAGAATTATATTTCCAATCTTTACCTAAAATAATCCTTAGAAGCCCTATAGGTAACTGTTGAAAGCTGGTGACCCCAAAGGTATTTTTCTAGATAATCTTTTTTCTTAAAGGCCAGACACATGTTTTACTAGTGATGGACATTTTAAATTCAACATATCAGAAGTAAAATCATTCTTCCCCAGATTAGTTGTCTATCTTATTTCTGCTAGAGCAATGAATGGCATGGGCAAATTCATTCTGTTGCCTAAAACATGCAGTGAAAAATTCTTTCTTCATATACAGTGCTTCTACTGAAGGATCTATCACCAGGTTTCTCAGCTGTATTTTTTAAAGATAATTTATTTATGTTAATTAGGTATATATGACAGCAGAATGCATTTTGATTCATTGTACATAATTGCAGCAAAACTTTTTGTTTCAGTGGTTGTACATAATCAGCTGAATTACTGTAAGTCTTATCATTGTTGTATCTGACTCTGGTATTGCTCTCTTTAAAAAATGTAATAAAAGCACATAAACATAAATTTTGCAAATGTGATGATTTTTAAATATTCAGTACAATAATGTTGAGTATAGCCACGTTGTGGTACAATAAATTTCTAGAATTTTTTCATCTTACAAAACTAAAACCATGTACCTATTCAATAATTCTTCATTTTCCCCTTACTTGAGTCTCTGGACTAAGTAAGTACTAAGTAGTACTTTCGGTATTAATGAATTTGTGTACTTTTGATATCTCATATAAGTGGAAACATACAGTATTTTTCTTTCTTTTTTGTTTTTTGCTGTCTTATTTACATAGGATGATTTCATCAGGGTTCATGGATATAATAATTATAACATTATTTCCTTCCTTTTTAAATGCTGAATATATGTATACATTCTATTTATCCCTTTTATTTTCAACAATGAAATCTGAATAAATTATATAATAAAAGTAATGGAATCACCCACTTACTTCAACATCTTTAGCAGCATCCTCTGACATTTGGATAATATTCAATGTGTCTGGTGTGGGATTACAGAATGCTTTGATCTTTCTCGAACTCTCTCAGCTCTCCCCTTCTCCCTGACTTGCCTTCTTCTTTGTCACTAACATTTTATTTTTAATGCACTTCACTTAGATTCTTTAAATCATCAAGATTGCTCTCATTTCCAGGACTTGATTTCTATTTTCCTGCCATACACATTTTCTCTGGGCCGCTGGGCTTGACCTTCCCCAGTAGTCTGCTAGTTTATTTAACAAAGTTCTCATCTTTGATCTTGTAGCTTAAATGTTATTAAGTTTTCATTTTGTTTTGTTTTTTAGACTTGCTCATGAGTGAGCAGTGTGTTCTTGTTGCGTGTTCTCATAGCATGGTGTTTATTTCCATCATGGGGATTTTCACATTTTACTACAACATCTTATTTCATTCACATACATTATGAACATAGCAATAGTGCTTACATTTTTTATTATTTTATTCTAAAAACCTAACAAAATTACTGCTTACTGAATGAGTAATGAGAAATTTAAATATTGAATGAGTTACATAATGAATGAAAATTCAGGCCAAGCAGTCATTTAAAAAAAAAATTGTACTTAAATTATGATGAGGTAATTTGCATTTTACTAATCTAATAAGACATACAATGGTAGAAAGAGACTTTTAAAATATAATCTAGGACATTGCTCAATAATGTTTGAGGGAAGTGCTTGCAAACTAAAATCATCAGAACTTTCCATTCTACAAGTATTGAATTTGATTAACAATTCAGTAATGCCAGACTGAAATGATGCATTAACAAATTATTGATGTCTAGATCCAATTCCCTAGCCTCTTGGGTTTTCAGAATAAATGTTTTCTTGGCAGGTGGATACAAGTAGCAGTACTAGAACTCAAGAACAAGTACAGATTCTTATTTATCTGGCAGTGGCTTGAACTCATTTCACAAGTGAGTCCTTAATAGTTTCCATTAAGTCCAAGTACATGTTTTCATACACCTTCAGCTAGTTTAAGTTGCTGGAAATTTTCAGTTGGCTTTACTGATCTCCTAGGAAGTGAAATTTATCCTAAACTCCATATTCATAGCTCAAATGGCATATTTTGTTATGTCACTACACTGCCTGCCTATGTTCTGAGATTTTCATATATCTTTTGTATTTGGCAACCCATTTCTCTTATATGCCCATGCCTGCCTCCCTTAAATACAACTTAGCACAGTAGCTACCTGCACAGAGACTGTACTTGCTCCACTTGCCTGTATAGGAGTTGATTCACCTATTTAATAAATCTTTCCTGAGTGCTCACTGGGAATGAGGCACAAATGTCAAATTGAAAGTAGGACAAATGATATGAAAAGACCTAGGTATGAAATTTAGTAAACTTTATAAGACACAAATTTCAGAACAAGGTAACCTAGGTTTGAATTCCAGGTCTGGCACTGATAAGCAGCTGTTTGTTCTTCAGCTGTTTAAGTCATTGCTCCTGATACTGATTCCTTACCTGGTGTAGTCAGGTCATCAAGAAAAGAGTATCTGCACACATGTACAAACTTCTGAGTGAACCAGGATATTTCCCTTGAATTTATAAAGACTCTACCCAAATATTTTAGGAAACGGTAACTATCCTTAAATATAAACTAGCCTTCTGGTAAAACTATTTATTTCTTATGAGCACCATCTGACCATACTTTAGTTCCCGCAAACTGTGGACTTGTAAATGAGAACAGGATTCCTAAGCCTTCACAGGGAGGAAGAAAAGTAGATCAGCATTTTGTATCAATAAAATAATCTATGATCTAGATGTACAAGGGATATTTCAACCACAAGCCATATAAGGATAATTAAATTTCTCTCAGTTACAATACAGAGAATTAAAAAGCTAGGTTCTAAATTCAAAGTCTCCATTAAATACATTTCAAGTACTAAATAGCACCTATGGCTCATGGTGTCCAATAGTGGCTACTCATTACACAATTCAAAGTTATAGAACATTCATATCACCACAGAAAGTTCTGTTGGACAGCATCAATCTAGGATTAGTATTCCATTCCTAAAGAAACCCTCATATATGAATTTCAGGAAGTAACAGCAACAGTTTTATATAAGATTCATTTATAATGGCAAAATACTAGAAATATCTGCAATATCCATCAAGAGGAGAATTTATAAATGTAATTATTTGCCTAGGGTGGGACACTATACATCCTTGAAAATGAAGGACATATTTATACATTAGTGGATGAATACCATGTAATGCTAAGATTTTTTTTAAGTTTACAGAAAAATTTAAGTGACAAGTAAATAAAAAGCAAAGAGGAAAACAAAAAGTACAACAAGGACTTAGACTCTTCACCTTTGCTGGCAAATGTCCAGTGGGTGACTGAAAGCAGGATAAAGACTTAGCATCTCTGTTTTTGATCCATCTGCTTTGAGTCACCTTGGATTTCAGGAACAAGATCTAACTGGTAAACATCTTGTAATGTGTCAAAGCAGACTCCTAGCCAATAACAACTTTGTTAACTTGGACAGGAATCCATGTGACCAATCCTGAGATACACTTGATCTTGCAGCTGTGAACAACCTCCACCTGGGAATATCACCAGCCCTTGTCATCATGCCCCTTTCAGCCCCTATAAGACAGGGCTATGGACATGGGTCCCTTAACTTCCTGTGATAGCTACATTGGCTAAAGTTCCCTTCATGTTTTCATCTTTACCTTTTCTTTTTGATTTTGGTGGAAACGTGAATGGATCTGATATGTTGGATCCCCAGAATCAGGACTTTGGCCCAGGAATCCTGTAATAAAAATCACTGGGTTTTAAAACAACATTCCCTCTTGCAAGGTAGAATATTGCTACTGTGCAAACAGAAACATTATTATTTTTATTCATGAGCATAATCATTTTTTATTTTGAACCTATTTTATTTATCTAAATTGAACCTGGTCTTTAAATGAGTAAAGGAGAGGAGCATAGGTATAATGGAATTAAAGCGGTGTTTTACCAATCATCTATGAATTAAAGAAAATTAATCTAGAATGAAGGAGAAAACAATATAGAATTTTTAAAAAACATCTTTTAGTCCAGTAAAAGTGCCCTAAAATTACCAAATCAGTGCAAGATAATTTACCAAAGAAAGTTGTATTTTTCACATTCTTACAAGAAAAGACCAATAACTTTCATAACTTTAGAGTTACAGGTCTCAGGTGTTCATTACAGATGCAGCTGATATATCTCATGATTACATTTATTTTTAAAGAATACATGTCCCGAGTCTTTGTTATAACCAAATAGAGAAATCTTATCTTTTCCTTGACTTCTTGCATAGTACAGTGTACGTTTATAAAATCTTAAAGAGATTCCTTGGAGTAAATAGAGCTTCACAACACTAATATAATCATGTTTATGGATAACATATAGAATGTTCCTTACAGCGGGTGTTGTGAACGTTGTGACATCACAAAAATAGATAGTTTGGGGACAGAGATTTGTAAATCTCATTTCCTTAGACAAAC
Organism: Urocitellus parryii; assembly: GCF_045843805.1. Classification (NCBI taxonomy): domain Eukaryota; kingdom Metazoa; phylum Chordata; class Mammalia; order Rodentia; family Sciuridae; genus Urocitellus; species Urocitellus parryii. The sequence continues at coordinate 55,131,317 of NC_135535.1, forward strand.
ATGGTGCAGCTCTCAAAGTCCTTTGCCCTAAGCAGCAGGGAAATTCATTATATTAATTTTATATAGCTGCAGACAAATCAACTTCAGTACTCTGGAGATCAACTTTAAGAAAAAGTACAAAACTTGAATTTGTTATTTTTCATTTTAAAAATAAAAAAGGATTCAAGGCCATTTGATATTCTGAAATAAAAAGCCTATCAGAAAAGAAAAAAATAATCACAAATAAAGAATTCCTAAATAAAATGAATTGGAGTTTCTCATAAGATTTAAGGATTCATTTGGGGCATTACATGTCCTATTCTATTAGACAGAGCAGTTGTATAAAAAAAGATAGACCACAGTCTAAAGGTGGTAGAACTGGCCCAGAACAATAAGAGTTGTGCATGACTTAATGGATTTTGAGATCCTAAGTCAGCAGGATATTTGTTCTCCCAGCAGATACCAGGGGAAGAAAATTCTGATACCAAAGACAATAATATTAAATTATATTTTTCAGAGAAAAGAAGACAGATCAAAGTTGAACTATTGAACAATTCCTTCCCTGATATCATACAACTGTATAATATAGGCACTCAGAATTAATTCCTGGAGGAAAAGTGGGTTTGGAATTTTAAATCTAATGCAATGCAAAAAGAACCCTTGCATTTGCTTTAGTTTTCTTGACAGTGACTAAGATTTTGGCAGTGGGTTGAAGTAGAAATGTGAGATAAGCATGAAGTTCAGGTACAAATCAAGAGACAGTATGATGTTTGCACATATGAAAGTGAGGCTTATGAAAACCTTGACCACTGTATCTTAGAGTGAGATGGTTGGCATACTATGCAAAGAATACCTTTGGAACTGTAAATTGTCCTTAGACTGCCTATAGAACTTCTGATGATATTATTGCCCTTGGCTGACAGTGAGAATACAGTAATCTAAGCTCCTAAACAATCTTCAAATGATTTTTATTTTAAACTTTTATATGTATTTTTACTTGTGAAAAAAATCATAATTGTGAGGGTTTGGATTCCCTCTCCCCTTCCATTAAAGTGAACAAATAACCAAACAAAAATAACTACAATGATGTGAAATGTAAAACACGTTAGAATTCAGCAAACCTGGGTTTTTATCCCATTGGGGTATTAAATGAGAATCTAAGTCAATGGTCTTGTACAAAACAGATAGTGCTTTTCTTTACCTTTTCCATCTTTTATTAATAAAGCTTCCCACTAGCATATGGTCACTCATTGAAGTTAGGAAAATTACAAATGCACTGCCCTGAAACAGGAGAAATTGAGGGAATGTGCAAGTAATCTACACACTTATCAAATCTGAACTTAATATATTTATAGATTTCAAAGACTGATAACATCAATAGAACAAACATTAAAAATATCTCTGAGAATATTGAAACAAATACATAAAACCAAGGACATAATATACTAGTGTGGGCTTTGATAAAGCTTTTCCCTTCCTGGTTAAGCAAGATGCCCTGGATGCTGTTGCTGTTGGCTCCTTTGCTCACTACTTCCTGCACTGAGCTCAGATGCAGTGTCTGTAGCTGCAGCAAGTAACTTCTAGTTACCAACCAATATGATGATCCCTCCTTTAGTAAGAGGGTGACCTTAAAACAGGAGTCTTTTTCCATTTGGGTTTGTGAAGCCAATAACAAAACTGAATGTGGACATCAATGGTCCAAGCTTCATTGAATGGTTAAAGAATGGAGAAGCAGAAGGTAGCTCACAGATCAACTTATCAAGGATTCAAAGGGCGTAGATGTAGAGTCATAGAAGTGAAAAGAGAGGATAGGATTACAAGGGAAAAGAATATTTTTGTATTTCCCTGGAATATTTGTAAACATCTAGGAAACACTCCTCCTTACATAGCCTAGTGTTTCTGGTCATGGCGGTTGGTGAGCATAACATTTAGCATGAAAATTCTATAATAATGAAGTCTGAGGTCCTCTTTTGGTTCCCTGGCAGTCAACATAGATTCAACTGATTTTGGCCAGTCTTCTTGAAGAGGGACTTCTGATGTTCATAAATTCTATCTTCCAAGAGACACACAATTAGCAAGGGTAAAAATCCATATAAGTCACATTACTACACTGGATAACATCTTGATCATGAAGTAGGAAACAAGCTAGCACTTGGAGTAGAAAGATAGGCAAAGCCTGAGATCTTCAGGAGTGACCTAGACACACAATTAAATCAACTCTAGCAAATGCATAAATCCAAAATTTTTTAACATATTAAGAAAAAAACTCCTATTATATAAATCACTACAAATTGCATTTTATGACTGCAATTGAGGACCATCTATACCAAATAATAATATACCACCTATGCTTTAACCCATGTAACTAAATTTAGTATTAAATAATCTTTGCATAATAGCTATAGCATACCTATAAGACATTTTTGAAATTGATGTTAATTTATTATTCAACACATCACTGTGAAATAATCTTTAAATATGTGAAACTCAAATTTACAAATCTTAGGTAATGTCATAATTTAATAGCATAGGAATATATTACTTTTAAAAATTATTTAAAATATCAGTTTTAATATTTTCTCCTATAATACTCACAAGTCAAAGCATGTTTTTATTTATATATATGTATGCATTTGTGTATGTGCACAACATGCAAATTAAATCAACCTTCAGTATTCATTCTACCTATTTATGTGTTCTTCATACTCCAGTAAAAATCCATGATAACTTCTCCTCTATTAAGTAACATATTATTTTCTTGGAGTTAATGATACTAACTAACATAATTTGTATCTGTCTTGTTTTCTTTTTCACTATGTCTGATTCCTTCTAATAAAATTAAAACCCTTTGTAAATAATGATGTCTGTAAGCTATTACATGTCATGTGTTGGGTTATTCCTTCATCTGAGTCCTTCCTCATAAAGCCCTCCTTTAGTCTCCTCTTCCTTCTGCAAGCTGTGCTTGCTCTTTTCTGTCTAGGACTGATAAACAGCTGTCTTCTTCAGAAAGTTTGTCTCAATCCTTTGTTGAACTGTTCCCCAGATTCCTTGCTAATTCCTTGTGTGTTTGATACTATAATTTTAATGTGTCAACATTCTCTAGTTTTCAAGTACAATTTTAATGTGTCAACATTCTCTAGTTTTCAAATCTCCTTTGAAGAATTTCTCCTAGCAGCTTGGGAGGCTGAGACAGGAGGATCCTGTGTTCAAAGCCAGCTTCAGCAAAAGCAAGGTGCTAAGCAACTCAGTGAGACCCTGTCTCTAAATAAAATACAAAATAGGGCTGGGGATGTGACTCGATGGTCAAGCGCCACTGAGTTCCATCCCTGCTGCCCACCCCCCAATTATTTTTTCTATGTTTACAAGTAACATCTTTATTTTATACCTTATTGTTTAGGATTTTGTGAAGAAGAGGTTAAGAAATCTGGACATCAAATTTTAGATAACATATTTTGCTCAGAATTTGAAAACATTGCCTTCCCATCTGCAGTACAATGAGAAGTAAATAGAGATCCTTTCTAATTCAAACTCTTTTGTAAGTAACTTATCATACCCTGGGTCTCTAACCTCTAACAGGTTTTGAATTTTCCAATGGGATGTGTTGCTTCTTTTAACTTCCTCCATTCTTCCAGTCCTTTATAGAGCTTGACACTCAATAAACTCTTCCCAAATAATAATGCAACTTTTTATCCTGGATAAATTTCTTTTATTGATTATTTAATCATGTTTAACCTCCATTTTCCCTTGAACCTCTTAAACTCTTGTTATTTAGATTTGGAACACCTGGAGTGAATCTTTTCATTCAATTTGATTTTCCAACACTTGTGTTGGATGCTCTTATTCTTGTGATCATAATTTTAATTTCCAAAAAGTTCTTACTTACAATATTTTAATAGCATTGAATCATTTTTCACCAAAACAATTCCTTTTCTTCTCGCTTTGAGGATATATGATAAACCCTTATTTTTACTTTTCCTGCAGTGTGTCAAGTGCTATTCAGTTTCTCTTCCCTTTCTTTGATTTTGGTTTTGATTTATGTAACATTGTGTTGGATATGTTCCTCAAATGCCTGGAAATCTGTGCCGTCCTCTCATATAACATTTGTGTCAACACCTGAGGCAAGCCAATCATCTGGTATGCTTCACTGTATTTTGACCAATTGAGGAATAAGTCATTATAATGGGATGAAAATATTGGAACCCATAGTTTTGTTGTTGGTGGTGGTTGTTTGTTTGCTTATTTTCTGTGTTTTCTTTGGACTCCCCACTTCCTCTAAGGAAAAAATCCTCCCATCTCCTTCTAGGAGGACGTACACCTAATGGGTTTCCATATTCTTGAAGCCTATCCCTGCTGGAGGATCAGAAAATGAAGACACTCATTTGTCCACCTATTCCAGTGTTGAACCTTTCCCAAGCTATGCACCATCCATCTTACATCCCTAGAACTTTGGTCTCTTTATTCCAATTTACTTTTGGAAAATGTACCTATCTTGTGGAGGAAGTGCTTACAAACTTGTCTGGGATGAGAGAGGCTACATCAGTACCTAGGACTTATTTAAGCCACTCATGGAGCACTCTCTCCTCTCTCTCCTCTCCTCTGCTTCATCGTCTTTTCTGTCACTAATATTCTGCTGTGTAGGTCCTTGGAGTTTTGTTTTATTATGTATGCTAAGTCCTTTTATTTATTTATTCACCCAGTTGACAATTTTTATTCACCTTTGAATTCTTTTTTTCTTTATTCTCTTTGATTTTATATATGTATAGATTTTTCTTTTTGTTGAAAACAAAGTAACAAGGTTTTAATATGAGTGTAGATATAGATAATTTTTCTCTATTCTACAATTTAACAAAAATCTCATGCACCCTATACAGGACTGGTTACAAAGACTTAGTGAAAAGAAAATATAGAAACATGGTGTAAACTTCAAATTTTGCAAATTCTAATGGAATATTTATGGACATCATATTTTCTCCTTTAAAGTTTTAGAGAAATTAATTTTCTCTATTTTTAAGTAATCTAAAATCATTGTTGAAATCCTGACATTGCTTACATTTTCTATTTCTTTCTCATAACTTACAATGTTTTTATCCTTTTCAGCTTTGGCTTCATGGTGTTTAATCACATATAGTTCTATGTATACTATCTTATTATAGTAAATCAACTTTTTTTTTGCTTTCCTATCTACCATGGATTTTATTATTTTTCATGACATTAAATCTCATTGTTCCTTTTTATATTTTCTGTAACACATTATTATTCTGTTTGTTAGGAAGGACAAATTTTACCTGGTATTTTAGTCAGCTTGGTGTCACTGTAACAAATTACTGGAGATAATAAACTTTTAAAATTGCAAAGTCCACATTTGTGTACAGTTCAGAAACTTCTGTTCATGACTGCTTGGTTTCTCTGCCTTTGCTCAAGTGGTCAGGCAGGAGTGCATGGTGGAGGAAACAGCTCATCTCTATGTGGCTTAGATGGAAAAGAGAGAGAAAAACTAAAATCTGTGCTATAATCTCCTTTGAGGTCTCACTCCCAGAGATCTAACTTCCTTCCACTATTTTTCCCCAAAGCTTTTACCATCTTCTACCAGCAGCAAAGATTGGGGACAGATCCTTCAACACTTGGGCCTTTGGGGAATATCCAGGATCCAAGTTACAACACTTAGGATCTGAGGTGACTAAAGATTTTGAACATTTGTGATGAAAAAAAAAAAATTTTCCCCATGAAAATAAGATGCAAATGCTCACCCAATAAATTTTCCAATTTTCTTCATGCATTCAATATTAAAACTATGACAAAGCAAGATTAAAAAACAACAGAAAACAACTAACAAAATGCAGGACTTCATAACATAGACACTCAATTAATAAATACAAGATGATTAAAAGAATTATTTTAAAACAATGAAAATGAATGTTGGTTCTCAAATTGGGCTTACATTCATAAATAATAGCATGCAATATTTTACTTTCCTAAATCCTTCAACAATTTGTATAAGAAAGTCATTGACTTGAAATGGATGTAGGAATCAGTCACAGCAGAATAAGTCCAAACTGAGAACAGAAACTAATCTTTTATGCTAAGCCAATTCAGTATGTAGGTGTTTGAGGTAATTGCTTTTCATATTGTAATTTTATGAAAAATTTGAATGAAATGATGTGAAGTTCTGTTTTTATGTCTACATTTTAACTTATTAACATAATGAAAAGTGAAGAATTAATGTTTGACAATTTAATTTAAAATCTACTATTTCTCTTCTCTGCAATCATTAGGTATATTGGGATATTCTGAAATATGTCTAGCTATAATGATTTAGGAGAGTGCATGATATAGTTTTTTCAATAAATTATTTCATATATAATAATGTTAATATTTTCACTTATATGCACTAGAAATTTTTGAAAATGTGTTAGATGCACATTTGGAAAATATTACTATGTTAATTTTAATTTGGCAAGTAAGTAAGCTTTCAAAAGTTCAGAACTCTGGCTTTAAAAAATTTAAATATATCTATTTATATATTACTTTTTGGTTTTAAAAAGACACTAGTTTGGCATAGTTTCTTGGTAAATGTCTGGTCACAAAGATAAGAGTTTTCAAATATAGACTGAATTTTTTTCATGTTTGCTCTATGGAATACAATAAGTTGAACTTCTGCTGAAGGAAGACAAAAAGAACCCAGAAGAATTATTTTATTTGGGCATACTAAAATACACTTAAGTGTATATATATCCTTAACAACTAAACAAATAACAGCAGTTTCTCAATTTGCCAAGACTGTTGTACAAATAAATTCTTTTAAAATGCATTTTAATTTAGAATATTTAAGCTTCTTCCATATACAACTTGTATACAGAACTTTTGATTGTATACGTATATAGTTTTAAGTATAGATTTTAAGTACAAGTAAATGAATCATACAAGATTTTAAATTTCAACCAAAAAAAAAAAAAAAAAAACCTCCAAAAGTGTTATAATGAGCTCAGGGTTTAGTACCAGGAGATCTGGATTGTAGTTCTAACCTGAGGATTTCTTTGTGTGGTTCTGATGAATATGTTTTGTTGTTTGCTGAATTTATTAATTTTTATAACAAATGGATTAAGGTATTCACATACTTTTAGTTTACTTATAGGTTCAACATTACATGTGTCTATCATGTTTTGAAAATTTCCAATAATAACAATGCATGAGTGTGGTAACAGAGCCAATAACATCGGATTTACCTAAATATTCCCTCAAATTACAACCAGAATGCTATTGAGTGACATGTAATGCAGTTTAGCTTAGAAATAAATTCATCTGTAGGTGTTTAATCAGTGGTCATAAGTGATTTCGTCTCAAAGTTCATCTTTCAGGTCTTTTTTATCCTTGACCTCTTTCTGTGATTTTTCTATGGTTTTAAAATCAGAGTATTCTAATAAATGCTCTTTTCCTTAGGGAAAAACTTGGACTGCATATTAAAGTTAGAGTAAATTTACTGCCTAGCATTGGTTTATAACTAGATCAGCAAAGGAGATATTTGTGATAAATTTTTTCAAGGTAGCAGGAAATACCTGAATAGTGGTCTTTTATATCCGATCCATTTTTAGCAAAGTTCAGTATTTATATTTTTATGAGAAAGGTAAAAGAGGCCTTTATTTATTGTGATGTTTCTTTGGGTTTTGGAAAGACACTATTATTAGATCCATTAGTTCTCTGTACTTAACTAAAATTTTTTAAAAAGTGCTGAACACTTTACATAAAGTGTGAGCACTGAATCAATATAAAAATAAATAAGAAAAAAACCAACCATGTCAGAGAAATCTATATATGCAAGTATAGCAATAGCCTCAAAAGTGGTGGGGGAAATGGGGAGTGCGATTGGTACCAACTCAAATTTCACAGTTCTAAAATGAACAAAAACCTGATTGGGGCCAGACACAGTGGTGCATGCCTGTAATCCCAGATATTTGGGAGGCTGAGGCAGAAGGATCACAAGTTCAAAGCCAGCCTCAGCAAAAGTAAGGTGCTAAGCAATTCAGTGAGACCCTGTCTCTAAATAAAATACAAAATATGCCTGGGGATGTGGCTCAGTGGTTGAGTGCTCCTGAGTTCAATCCCCAGTACAAAAAAAAAAAAATGATTGGAATAAGAATATACACTTTAATGTTCTCATCTTTTTCTAAAGTCTTTAATGAAAAAAAAAAAACTCTGTGAATGGAGTTTTGGGGAGCAGAGGTGAAGAGATTAAACAAAAGGCCTGAATTTCACTAAAGCATATTCAGTTCAACACAAGTGAAATACAATAGGATTCCTAAATTTAATTAATTTAGAAAATCTGGAGCTCAGAAGCAGCAGTGACCATGTAAATGCTAGCCACAGAAAATGTTCAATTCTTAAGAGGGCACTGCCCTTCTGCAGGAATTTTAAAAGACCTGTTTTAAGGATTAAGAGACAAAGAGAACCTTGCTGATACATGACTTTTAAGTTCATGACTTTGATTTGTCTTTAAAGTATTTTCCAAGGTGATTTGAAGAAGTAAGAATTCATAGTTAATACTAAATATTGAAAAGTAGTTCAACTGTGTTAGTTTCTTGGAGGACACCAATATAAATTTATTTCTTATATGAAATTATTAATTTTATTCTTCCTAAATACTTTTATTGGTTCATAATTAGATGTAATTTTAAAAATAATAAAAAGAAACTCTGGAAGTATAGTAGAGCAGCTTTGGGAGAGTAGAAGATTGAGGTGAGTGCTGGGTATAGGCAACAGGAGCTCAAACCATTGACTTTGGACATACCAGCCCAGGACAATAGATTTGAAAGTACATTATTCCGATATTCAGGTATTTGAGGGTGACCATGATTATTAATGATCAGTTTCTCCTGAAAGGAAAATTCTTACTATTTTTTCTGCGAAAATTGGTTGAAAAATTACCCTGTGCTTGGAGGTATGTAAGTAAGATGAGTTTATTCACTGTATTTTCTAAATATGAATTTGTCGCTTTTGAATCCAATAATTATAGTTTATACTACATAAAACATTCAATCTTCTATGTATGTATATTGTGGCAACTTCGTTTACATTGAAACTTTGGAGATAATTTATTTTATTGTTGTCTTATTGAGACATAAACTGTTTGTAGCTGAATAAATTCATATGCATGCAGCTGCTGTTTAAAAATCATGCTTATATAAAAAACAACAAACAGAAACTCAAGCATGCAAATAATATATATATAAGAGGCCAGTGAACATTTATTTTATCTTCATGAAGTCAGCAAGGTCAACAGACTTCCATTTCCTATGTGCTCTTACAGGAATACTCTGTGCATAAACAAACATAAATACAGATGTGTTTATCCCCATATGCCATATGAAATCACACTGCAACACCAATCAAAGCATATTATTTAAATATTCTGTATCTTGACTTTTTTACTTTATAGAGTTTAGAAATGTTTTCTTCTTAGTGTGTTGTATGTGTTTAGAGTACAGTCTTTTAATAGTATCACAAAATGAATTTAATCAGCTCCTGTTTATTGATATGTACATAGTTTGAAACTTTTTTTGTGGGAAGCTGAAATGAACATGTGTGTATGCGTGCACATGGGTTTGACCACATTTGTGTAACATAATCAGGAATGTTTGGGTCAGGTTATATTTCTTATCAATTTTAATACATTTTGCCATATTAAACTTCTGAAGAGGACATAATTGTTTTAAATAATTCTAACAATGTTTGCTGGTTCTGGGTTCTCCAAAGATTGTCAAAACTTTATATTATTAGATATTTTTTTAGATTTGCACAACTGATCATTAAAAATATATCCATAATGGATGACCCTTACCACCAACCAAGATCCCATTTACCTGATGAGAGTTGGCTGATAATTCCCAACACTCCTTTCTTATGATAGCTGCCCTCAGCCAAAAAGGAGCTGTTTTGTCTAGAAATTTGCTCTTGTGTACAAAGACTGGAAAATTAATGTGGATGTACACACTAGGGACTTCCCAGGCCTTCTCCAAGAGGACTTATAGCCATTTATTTTGGTAACTATTTGTGAGGGAAAGGAAAATACTTAGACATTTCTAGAATTACTATATACTAGGTTTCAGTTGATATTGATACCAAGGGGAGATCAAGGATTTTAAAGGAGATGTATAAGGGATCAATTAACAAATGTGCCTGTAAGGTCCACAGACCTTCCCAGGGGGTATTTCTTTACTTTCCAAATGTATAAACGAAAAGATTATACTTCATATTGAGCAGTACATTCAAATAGGTTCTTCAACCTGTAATGTACCCTCACTCTCTCATCATGAGAGTAAATTTTAAAAAATAAAATGCTGTCATGTACTAGGGCTAGGGAAGAGATAAGTATCACTGTCAGAGTTAAAGGCTGGAGAGAAATGTTCCTATTATATTCTAATTTCATTCATCAGCTTTCCTTAGGAAAATAATGGCTAGTTTACAGCAAATGATGATCAATTACTATAAATGTAATCAAACAGTAATCCTAGTTGCAGTTTCTATGCCAGATGTGCTACTTTCATTAGAGCAGATTAAAAACAGACTCCATTATGTTGTGTGTAGCAAAAGATATAGAATCTGTTCTTTTCTTTAAATGGCAGGAAGAAAGATCAGAAGTTGTTCATATTCAGATTGGGTAAACAAGTGCATGCAATTATAGTCTTGACTCAGTGTTATGCTAATTCTCCTGCTTTGTAATATATGTAGTCAACAGGAATTTAGAATATGAGAACATTTTACAAAATATTACTTGGTTTGTTATATTGAAGGCATCATAATAATCAGACTTGATAAAAGTCTGTCAACTAATCTAGATTCTGGTCAAACACAAGTTAGTGAGGGTCAGAAAGAACCCCTACAAAGATTCAGTCACTTTCCAATAATTTAAAGTTATTAAGTTTAAAATAACCTAGAGAGAACATGATAATCCCCCATAAAATAAAGGAAAAGAGTCCTTTACCCTTCTTGCTCATAAGATAAAACAATTTGCCAAACATTCTTTAGTTCTAGAGGCAGTATGTTCAACAAAAGCCTCTGTGGAAGCCTCCCTATAAGCATTGCAACACCAACATACAGGGTTCTAGAGCAAGGCTCTGTCACCAGCAGCAGACAGCGACACAAAGTTCCAAAAAGCAATTCTTAGAATGCTAAAGGAATCTATTGGAAATAGAATTTTACATCGTAGGATAGGAAGTGATCACAAGGCTGCAACTGCACATCATTAAATGTGCAGTTGAAGACCTACCAGTCCTTAAGATTAGCCTGATCCATAGCAATACATCCTAAAATAGAACTTGCCTATCAAATATTGGCCTTCATCATGTCCAACACATATGGGCATAGTGTATTGTTAAGTTGCCCAAATTCCACCCTATGTCACCACTTTTGCGCGGATACTCATCCCCCAGCTAAAAAATATGACCATATAACAAAGGAAGGAAACCGATTTTTTCATACAAGGAACACCCTGGGAATATTACGGTTTAAAAAATGAAAGAAAAGAAAAAGGACAAAAACTTATAGCAGCATCATATGTAGAAGCAGAAAACTGAAAAATTGCTTCCCTAATGTGAACAGTAAAGAAAACAGCATATCCTCACAACTCCTATTTACCATATAGTAGAAGGCCTCGCCAGATCAATAAAAATTAAAATAAACTAAGCAAAAAATCCAGATACAGGAGGGCACACCTGTAATCCCAGGTGAGATTACAGCAACTCAATGAGACCCTGTCTCTAAATAAAATACAAAATAGGGCTGGGGATGTGGCCCAGTAGTCGAATGCCCCTAAGTTCAATCCCTGTTATGCCCCCCCCTAAAAAAAAAAAAACCCAGATACATAAAGAGAAATACAAATACAAATTGAAAAGGAAAAAACAAAATACTCATAAATTATATAACTCAGCCAAGAAATTCTATGAAATCCACAAAGAAACTGATGGAATCAAGTTATTTAATCATAATTTCAATTTACAAGGGAAATGCAAAAATAAATTATATTAATATAAAAAGAACAAATTGATAATGTGCTTATGTTCCAATTTTTGTAATATTTTAAAACATATATACCCCCTCCTGACTCTCTCTATCTATATATACACACACACATATATATACACACATAAATTTATATTATCTATCTATCATATATATATATATATATATATATATATATATATATATATAAAATCTATCTATCTTCTATATTATATACATTACCTACCTATTTGTTTGTATATTTTGATAGCTTGTGTGTGGGTGCATGTATATCATATATCACAACAATTCCACTGTAGGTAAAATCATAGAATATAAAACTAATATTTATCATGGCCTCAGATGGAATTATTTTTCCCTAGAAAGTTTTTGAATTACGATTTACTTATTGCAAGCAACTGACTTTTCTTTTTCCCCAGTACTAGTACTGGATATTAAAGCTAGGGACTCTCTCACCACTAGTGAAGCTTCTTCTTTCTGTCCTTCCTTCCTTTCTTTCCTTCTTTTGTTCTTTCTTTCTTTTCCAAAATTGCCCAATCCGGCTGGCCTTGACTTTGAGATATCTTGCTTTAGTCTTCCAAGTAGTGGGATTATTTCATGGACCACCAATGTCAAGGAGTAATTAATTTTAGTATTCCTAAAATCATCTCAGAAACAAATGAAAAATTTGTACAACTTTTAAAATAAACTTGTCTTTTTCTACAAAATCATTTCTGGGCTTTGGGTAGGAATTGAATTAAAGACATCTAGATCCATTAGGTGAGAACTGAAATATTCAGTAGCCACAGATGCAGTGCATCTCTCCATTTCTTTGTATCTTCTTCAGTTTCTTTATCAGCAATTTATAATATTTGGTATCCCAATCCTAAATGTTTTATCATGACCAGTCAGTAAATCATTGCTTTGAATTATGTGAAACCTGAAGAGACCTGCTTTTGGGAACCCTGTGGTACAAGGGTGCCAGGGCAATGCCCTTTGTAGCATGACTCCTGTTGGTAGAAAAGTTCCATGCTTGTCATAGAATTCACTAGTCCAAGAGCCTTGATCTCAAAATCCCAGCTTCAAGGTAGAAGAGATGGGCAGATCCTCCTAAGCCCCAACCATGTTGATTTTCTCAACTTCATCCTTATTACCTCAAAAAAGTTTTCACACAGAAACACTTTAATGCCCATACCTAGAAAATTAATGTGTGGGTTTTCTTTCCTTTTGTTAGATTCAATCTCCATTGGAGCTGGATCATTGCGCTGCCCCCCACCACACACACTCATTTTCATGTTTTTGTCTTTATTTCTTATATTTCTCATACCTTTAATATTTCTAATCCAACTCACCACCCTCATTCAGGGAAACTGAGTAAACATCACATGGGTTTTGATAATGTTTTGTGAAAAATCATGCTTAACTAATGCATTTTCTTTGTGAATGATATTGTGCTTTCAATTCTTGTTTCCAAGTGTTTTTTTGGTAGTACAGAAAATGAATTGTCTTTTAGGTGTTGATATTGTATCCTGAGACATTGATAAATTCCTTAGTTCCAACAGTTTTTCTTTTTCTTTTTTTTTCTTTAGATTCCTGATGTTTTTCTTGTAGGTAACTGTCATCTTCACACAGTTTTATTTCTTTAAAAAATGTATGCCTTCATTTCTTCTTTCTTTATCGCAGTTTTTAAAACTTCTTACCTTTATGTTGTGGCTTTCATCCACAGAATGGTAACATTTGGAATTGTTATTATATTTATATTTCTAGTATTAGGAAGAAAACCATCGATTTTTCATCAAGTATGATGCTTGTATGTTTCTTGTAGATATTCTTAATCAAGTTGTGTGTGTGTGTGTGCGTGCCTGTGTGTGTGTGTGTGTGTGTGTAATTATGTAATTTGCTTCTATTTCTGACTTGCTAGGAGTTTTTATTATTAATAGGTATTGTATATTTTTAAAATGATTTTTCATCAATTGATATGATCATATGAATTTTCTTCTTTATTTCTAATACAGCAGCTTCCTTTTTTTATTTTTTAGTTTTCAAGTGCTCAGGCACCTAAAATGAATCCCACCTGATTAAAGTGTGAATTTTATACATTTTATGTTAAAATTGCTAATATTTTATTACTTTGTTGTATTTTTCCAGCTAAATTTAAGAGGAAAGATATTCATCTACAGATTTCTTTCTCCTCTCCTTCTTCCCCTCTCCTCTCCAGGACTGGGTATAGAAATTCTAGCCTCCTGGTTTCCTTAGACTATCAGCTGCTTCTCCTCAACTCAGGAAGTCCACTGGTGTCCATTCTCCCTCCTCGTGGTCTCGCCTGGAAACTCTCCAGGCTTTAAGCTGGGCAGTATTGCAGTATTTTTGATGTTCACTTTTATGTCTCATTAGTGCAGTACTTTCTATTTCTATGAAAATTAAATTTACAATTATAACTTTCCTATACATTAAAATATGTACATTCAGGATTCTGACTTCTTAAGGGAACTGTGAATTCTTTGATAGAATATGTTGTAGGAAACTTCATTAAAATATTTATTTTAAACATTATTTATAATAGATAACTTTAAACAACTGAATTGCTATCAGATATTCATAAAATGATGTAGTAATCATTGTAGCATTTGGGAAAATATAATAATTTAAAAATAAATAGTGAAAACCTCTTACAGAATTTTCTCCCCCTCTTTATGCCAATGATTTTTTTTTTTTTTGGTACTGGATATTTAACCTAGGGCTGCTTTATCATAGAGCTACACCCCCAAGCCTTTTTGTTTTATTTTACTTTTTTAAAATTTTGAGACAAGTTCTTCTTAAGTTTCTTATGGCTTACTGAATTGCTAAGTACATCCTTGAACTTGCAAACCTTTGCCTTAGCCTCTAGAGTTGCTGGGATTACAGGAGTGTGCCACCACAACTAGCTTTGCTTTCTGCATTTTTTTTTCTTTTTGGTACTAGTGATAGAAATTGAACCCAGGGGCCCTTAAGCACTAACCCATATCCCCAGCCCAGTCTTTTTTTTTTTTTTTTTTTTTTTTTTTTTTTTTTTTTTTAGAGATAGGGTCTCTCCAAGTTACTTAGAACCTTACTAGATTGCTGAGGCTGGCTGGCTTCAAACCTGTGATCTTCCTGCCAAAGTCATCAGGGCTGTGGGATTATAATCATGCAACACAGAGCCCAGTTCTGCATTTTTTTAAAAGAGAGAGAGAGAGAGAGAGAGAGAGAGAGAGAGAGAGAATTTTAATATTTATTTTTTAGTTTTCAGCAGATAAAACATCTTTGTTTGTATGTGGTGCTGAGGATCGAACCCAGGCCCCACGCATGCCAGGCGAGTGCGCTACCACTTGAGCCACATCCCTAGCCCAGTTCTGCATTTTTAATAGAAAAATATCTACCATCAAAGGACACAAAGCAAACTATATTGTCAAAGAACTATTTTTGTACAGACTAGCTCTTTCAGAGGTACATTTTAGCTGCAATTATATTGGGAAGAAAGCATTAATTTAAAAAAATGTTTTAAAGTTTGTTGGGTACAAGGAAAAAAGAGGATGAAATTATAAATTTATTTATGTTAATAAAGGCTTCTGTAATATTTAAGATTTTTTATAGTGGTTTCCATGGTTTATTAGTGTGGAGCCATTCTAATCATATGAAGATGAACTTTAATATTCTATAACATATGTTTTTTGCTTTAATACTATGTAGCTACATCCTCAACCCCATATATTTTCTACAAATTCTAACCAAAGCCTCAGATATTGGGTTAAAATATTTTCTCAAATTATTTGGAGCTTCTACATCAGAATCAACTAAGAGCAATAACACAAGCTTATCTCAAATTTTGCTAATTTCAAATGAGATTTAAAAGGATCTCTACAATCTCAACTTTTTGAATTTTTAATTATGTTTAAACAGATAGATATAGAAATCCAAATAATCTACTTCAAAGTGTCCTAGGGAAAAGGACTATGATTTGAATGAATATAATGCGGAGAAATACTATCGATTTATCTTAGAATCTATGTAGGATCTAAGCAAATCATTTAACTGCTACATGAATTAGTTTATTGATAAACATACCAATACCAGTGATGAATTATCATTATAATGTTTACTGAAAAGAAAATGAAAATATATCATGTTATTTTTTTCTCAGACATAACCATTGGAAATAATTTTAAATCTACCTATGTATGTTTGTAAGTTATATATATGAATATGTACGTATACGCATAAACACATAAGCCCACACATGTATGAAATGCACCCTATATATTACAGGGAGCACTCACTGACCAACCTGCCAGTTCCAACTACACACAAAAAAAGATCTCTGTGCATTTTGAATCCAGGTCAATGAACTCTTTCTCTAAAGGGCCACATGGTCAGTGTTTTAAGATTTGCGGGCCATAGACTCCCCGTGGCAATTATTCAACTCCACCATTTTAGCATGAAATCGACTATGGGCAACACATAGGAGAATGACTATGACTATCATTACAATAAAATGTTATTTTTTTTTAATTTTTTTTATTAGTTGTTCAAAACATTACAAAGCTCTTGACATATCATATTTCATACATTTGATTCAAGCAGATTATGAACTCCCATTTTTACCCCGTATACATATTGCAGATTCACATCGGTTTAATGTCACCTCTTTTTAGAATTTCTTTTTTTTTTTTTATTGGTCGTTCATAACATTACATAGTTCTTAATACATCATATTACACTGTTTGATTCAAGTGGATTATGAACTCCCGCTTTTACCCCGTATACAGATTGCTGTATCACATCAGTTACCCTTCCATTGATTGACATATTGCCTTTCTACTGTCTGATGTATTCTGCTGTCTGTCCTATTCTCTACCATCCCCCCTCCCCTCCCCTCCCCTTTTCTCTCTCTACCCCTTCTACTGTAAATCATTTCTTCCATTTGTATTATCTTGTCTTACCCCTCCTTTCCTCTTATATGACATTTTGTATAACCCTGAGGATCGCCTTCCATTTCCATGCAATTTCCCTTCTCACTCCCTTTCCCTCCCACCTCTCATCCCTGTTTAATGTAAATATTCTTCTCAAGCTTTTCGTCCCTACCCTGTCCTTGTTTACTCCCCTTATATCAAAGGAGTCGTTTGGTATTTGTTTTTTAAAGATTGACTAGCTTCACTTAGCATAATCTGCTCTAATGCCATCCATTTCCCTCCAAATTCTATGATTTTGTCATTTTTTAATGCAGCATAATACTCCATAGTATATAAATGCCACATTTTTTTTATCCATTCATCTATTGAAGGGCATCTAGGCTGGTTCCACAGTCTTGCTATCGTGAATTGAGCTGCTATGAACATCGATGTAGCAGTGTCCCTGTAGCATTCTCTTGTTAGGGCTTTAGGGAATAGACCCAGAAGGGGAATAGCTGGGTCAAATGGTGGTTCCATTCCTAGCTTTCCGAGAAATCTCCATACTGCTTTCCAAATTGGCTGCACCAATTTGCAGTCCCACCAGCAATGAACAAGAGTGCCCTTTTCCCCGCATCCTCTCCAGCACTTATTGTTGTTTGACTTCCTAATGGCTGCCAGTCTTACTGGAGTGAGATGGTATCTTAGGGTAGTTTTGATTTGCATTTCTCTGACTGCTAGCGATGGTGAGCATTTTTTCATGTACTTGTTGATTGATTGTATATCCTCCTCTGAGAAGTGTCTGTTCAGGTCCTTGGCCCATTTATTGATTGGGTTATTTGTTATCTTATTGTCTAATTTTTTGAGTTCTTTGTATATTCTGGTTATTAGGGCTCTATCTGAAGTGTGTGGAGTAAAGATTTGTTCCCAGGATGTAGGCTCCCTGTTTATCTCTCTTATTGTTTCTTTTGCTGAGAAAAAACTTTTTAGTTTGAGTAAGTCCCATTTGTTGATTCTATTTGTTAACTCTAGCGCTATGGGTGTCCTATTGAGGAACTTGGAGCCCGATCCCACAGCATGTAGATCATAACCAACTTTTTCTTCTATCAGATGCCATGTCTCTGATTTAATATCAAGCTCCTTGATCCATTTTGAGTTAACTTTTGTGCACGGCGAGAGATAGGGATTCAGATTCATTTTGGTGCAAATGGATTTCCAGTTTTCCCAGCACCATTTGTTGAAGATGCTGTCCTTCCTCCATTGCATGCTTTTAGCCCCTTTATCAAATATAAGATAGTTGTAGTTTTGTGGATTGGTTACTGTGTCCTCTATTCTGTACCATTGGTCCACCCGCCTGTTTTGGTACCAGTACCATGCTGTTTTTGTTACTATTGCTCTGTAGTATAGTTTGAAGTCTGGTATCGCTATACCGCCTGATTCACACTTCCTGCTTAGTATTGTTTTTGCTATTCTGGGTCTTTTATTATTCCATATGAATTTCATGATTCTTTTATCTATTTCTACAAGATATGCTGTTGGGATTTTGATTGGCATTGCATTGAACTTATAGAGAACTTTTGGTAATATCGCCATTTTGATGATGTTAGTTCTGCCTATCCATGAGCAGGGTATATTTTTCCATCTTCTAAGGTCTTCTTCTATGTCTTTCTTTAGGGTTCTGTAATTTTCATTGTATAAATCTTTCACCTCTTTTGTTAGGTTGATTCCCAAGTATTTTATTTTTTGGGGGGATATTGTGAATGGAGTAGTTGTCCTCATTTCTGTTTCAGAGGATTTGTCGCTGATATACAGGAATGCCTTTGATTTATGCGTGTTGATCTTATATCCTGCCACTTTGCTGAATTCATTTATTAGCTCTAATAGCTTCTTTGTAGACCCTTTTGGGTCTGCTAGGTATAGAATCATATCATCTGCAAATAGTGATAATTTAAGTTCTTCTTTTCCTATTTTTATGCCTTTAATTTCTTTCGTCTGCCTAATTGCTCTGGCCAGTGTTTCCAGGACTATGTTGAACAGAAGTGGTGAGAGAGGGCATCCCTGTCTTGTACCAGATCTTAGAGGGAATGCCTTCAATTTTTCTCCATTCAGAATGATGCTGGCCTGTGGCTTATCATAGATTGCTTTTACAATGTTGAGGTATGATCCAGTTATCCCTAATTTTTCTAGAGTTTTGAACATAAAGGGATGCTGTACTTTGTCAAATGCTTTTTCTGCATCTATCGAGATGATCATATGGTTCTTATTTTTAAGTCTATTGATGTGGTGGATAACATTTATTGATTTCCGTATATTGAACCAACCTTGCATACCAGGGATGAATCCTACTTGATCATGGTGTATAATTTTTTTGATATGTATTTGAATCCGATTCGCCAGAATTTTATTGAGGATTTTTGCATCAAGGTTCATTAGAGATATTGGTCTGTAGTTTTCTTTCTTTGAAGTGTCTTTGTCTGGTTTCGGAATCAGGGTGATGCTGGCCTCGTAGAAAGAATTTTTAAGTTCTCCCTCTTTTTCTATTTCCTGAAATAGCTTGAAAAGTATTGGTGTTAGTTCCTCTTTAAAGGTTTTGTAAAACTCTGCTGTATACCCGTCCAGTCCTGGGCTTTTCTTAGTTGGTAATCTTTTGATGGTTTCTTCTATTTCCTCTATTGTTATTGGTCTGTTTAGGTTGTCTATATCCTCCTGACTCAATCTGGGCAGATCATGCGACTTAAGGAATTTATCTATGCCTTCACTATCTTCTATTTTATTGGAGTATAAGGATTCAAAATAATTTCTGATTATCTTCTGTATTTCTGAAGAATCTGTTGTGATATTGCCTTTTTCATCCCGTATGCTAGTAATTTGGGCTCTCTCTCTTCTTCTCTTTGTTAGCATGGCTAAGGGTCTGTCAATTTTATTTATTTTTTCAAAGAACCAACTTTTAGTTTTGTCAATTTTTTCAATTGTTTCTTTTGTTTCAATTTCATTAATTTCAGCTCTGATTTTAATTATTTCTTGCCTTCCACTTCTTTTGCTGTTGTTTTGCTCTTCTTTTTCTAGGATTTTGAGATGAAGTATGAGATCATTTATTTGTTGGTTTTTTCTTTTTTTGAGGAATGAACTCCAAGCAATGAATTTTCCTCTTAGAACTGCTTTCAATGTGTCCCATAGGTTCCGATATGTTGTGTCTGTGTTTTCATTTAACTCTAGGAAGTTTTTAATTTCCTCCTTGATGTCTTCTAAAACCCATTGATCATTCAGCAACCTATTGTTCATTCTCCAAGTGATGCTTGATTTTTCCTTCCTACTTTTATCATTGAATTTCAGTTTCATTCCATTGTGATCAGATAAGATGCATGGTGTTATCTCTACCCCTTTATATTGTCCAAGAGTTGCCCTGTGACATAATATATGGTCTATTTTTGAGAAGGTTCCATGTGCTGCTGAGAAAAAAGTGTAACTACTTGATGTTGGGTGGTATAGTCTATATATGTCAATTAAGTCTAGGTTGTTAATTGTGTTATTGAGATCTGTAGTTTCCTTATTTAACTTTTGTTTGGAAGATCTGTCCAGTGGTGAGAGAGGTGTGTTGAAGTCTCCCATGATTATTGTATGGTGGTATATTAGACTCTTAAACTTGAGAAGAGTTTGCTTGATGAACACAGCTGCGCCATTATTTGGGGCATATATATTTTTATGATTGTTATGTCTTGTTGGTGTATGGTTCCCTTGAGCAGTATGACGTGTCCTTCTTTATCCCTTTTGATTAACTTTGGCTTGAAATCTATTTTATTGGATATGAGTATGGCCACTCCTGCTTGTTTCCGCAGTCCATATGAGTGGTATGATTTTTCCCAACCTTTCACCTTCAGTCTATGAATATCTTTTCCTATCAGATGCGTCTCCTGTAGGCAGCATATTGTTGGGTCTTGTTTTGTGATCCATTCAACTAGCCTGTGTCTCTTGATTGGTGAGTTTAAGCCATTAACATTTAGGGTTATTATTGAGATATGGTTTGTTCTTCTAGCCATATTTATTTATTGATGTTACTAAACCTGATTTGTTATCTTCTTTGAGTACTTTCCCCCCTTTACTGACCTACCTCCCATTGTTGGTTTTCAATGTTATTTTCCATTTCCTCTTCCTGTAATGTTTTGCCAAGGATTTTTTGAAGAGATGGTTTTCTAGCTGCGAATTCTTTTTACTTTTGTTTATCCTGGAAGGTTTTAATTTCATCTTCTATCCTGAAGCTTAATTTTGCCGGATACACGATTCTTGGTTGGAACCCATTTTCTTTCAGTGTTTGAAATATGTTATTCCAGGATCTTCTAGCTTTCAGAGTCTGTGTTGAGAGATCAGCTATTATCCTGATTGGTTTACCCCTAAATGTAATCTGCTTTCTTTCTCTTGCAGCTTTTAAAATTCTCTCCTTATTCTGTATGTTGGACATCTTCATTATAATGTGCCTAGGTGTGGATCTCTTATGATTTTGCACATTCGGCGTCCTGTAGGCGTCTAGGATTTGGGATTCTGTCTCATTCTTCAAGTCTGGGAAGTTTTCTCGTATTATTTCACTGAATAGACTGTTTATTCCTTTGGTATGGAGCTCTATGCCTTCCTGTATCCCAATGACTCTTAAATTTGGTCTTTTGATATTGTCCCATAGTTCTTGGATGTTCTGCTCATGGTTTCTTAGCAGACTTGCTGAGTTGTCTATGTTCTTTTCCAGTTGAAATACTTTGTCTTCATTGTCTGATGTTCTCTCTTCTAAGTGATCTACTCTGCTGGTAGTATTCTCAATTGAGTTTTTAAGTTGGTTTATTGTTTCCTGCATTTCTAGGATTTCTATTTGTTTGTTTTTTATTACCTCTATCTCCCTGTGAAATTGATCTTTTACTTCCTGGATTTGTTTGTCAATGTGATCTTTCATTGTCTGATTTTGCTGTCTCATGTCTTCCTTGAGACTCCAGATAATCTGAAGCATGTATATCCTGAACTCTTTATCTGACATTCCATCCATTGCAGCTATTACCTCTTCTAATGTTGAGTTGACCTGCATTGCTTGTAGTCCTTTCTTTCCTTGTCTTTTCATACTGCTCGCATTTCTTTCTTCTTGGTGCAACTGTTGTGTTTTTGAAATTTACCCCCTGGCCTGTCTTTCCAGTGGGCCGCAGGTATCTTTGCTCCCCCACTCCGGCACCTTGCCGCTCCCCAGTGCGCGCCACAGACTCCAGCCACAGGGCGATTGCCTATCAGGCTATGCGACCCTCCGTGCGGAGAAAAGGAACTCCTGCAGTCGAACTTTGCACGATGGAAATCTGTCCACTAGATTCTGGAGCACCTCGAATTCGCTGGAAATTCCCTACCAGATAGCCTTCAGGCGATTCACATCATCTTTCTCCTGCTCAGTGATGCGGCGCACTGGGGTGATGCACTCCCTTCGCTGCCATCTTCCCTCCTCAGGACTTGACTTCTGCACCCGCCGCGGTGCCACCTGTGGAGCCGGGTAGCTGCGGCCATGTGGTTAGGGACCGGGTGGGAAAAGCGGCTGCTCCCAGAGCGAGCGCTATGCCTCCCGGGGAAGCCCGGATGGCGGAGGCCGACTGCGGGTTCGGGTGAGGCGGCCCAAGCCGCTCAGGGTGACCGCCGCCTGCAAAAGCGGTTGCTGGCTCCAGGACTTAATTTCTGCACCCGCCGCGGTGCTACCTATGGAGCCGGGTAGCTGCGGCCGCGTGGTTAGGGACTGGGCGGGAGAAGCGGCTGTTCCCAGAGCGAGCGCTATGTCTCCCGGGGGAGCCCAGATGGCGGAGGCCGACTGCGGGTTCGGGTGGGGCGGCCCAAGCCGCTCAGGGTGACCGCCGCTTGCAAAAGCGGTTGCTGGCTCCGGGACTTGACTTCTGCACCCGCCGCGGTGCCACCTGTGGAGCCGGGTAGCTGTGGCCGCGTTGTTAGGAACCGGACAGGTGAGGTGGCTGCTCGCAAAGCGAGAGCTAGGCCTCCCGGGGGAGCCCCTTGCCGGAGTGGTTAATGTCTGCGGGACTAGACCTCTGTGCCCGAGTGGCCGTCCAAGATCCACTTCTCTGGGACAAACTGTCACTTCCAATAAACCTACCAGATCACGGCTGCTCTCCTCTAAAGGGAATTATGCTAGAAGTTCCTCCGTAGATAGGCTGCAGCTGTTCAGGTGAGTCTTTCTTATCCCGTTAAAGTGGAGACATTGGAATCACTGCTTCCTCGCCGGCCGCCATGTTGGATCCCCCCCTAAAATGTTATTTTTTTAAAAACCAATTGGTGGGTTCAACTTAGTTCTGTGTTAGTTTTCTAGTGTTACCAAGACAAATCCATAAACTCAGTGTCTTAAAATATGGAAATTATTCTTTCATAGTTCTGGAGACTAAAGGCTTAAAATTATTATGGTTTAGATGTGTGGTGAACCAAAAAGTTCATGTGTGAGACAATGCTAGAGAGTTTAAAGGAGAAATGATTGAGTTTTGAGACCTTTGCCCAATCAGTGAATTATTCCCCTGATGAGATTACTTCAGTGGAAACTGAGGGCAGGTAGGGTGTGGCTAGAGGAGGTGAGTCACTGGGAGCATGCCTTAGGGGTATATATTTTATATCTATGTATAGAGTATATAGAGTGCATATATCTATGCAGAGAGAATAGCCACCACCAGACAGCTAACCTGTCACACTTTATTTAATGTGCATATTTTATAATGTTTTGTGTTGCTATAAGAAAATAATGCCGAGACTAGGTAATTTATAAAGAACATAAATTTATTTCTCATGGTTCTAAGAAGGCCAAGATCAAGGTGTGACAGTTTAGCTGTCTGGGGGTGGCTATTCTCTCTGCATGGATATAAAGTGTATAGAGTGTCTCTTTCTGCTTCTGATCATCATGTGAGCTTCCTTCTTCTGCCATTCTCTACTGTAATGATGTTCTACTTCACCCAGAGCCCTGGAGAATGGAGCCAGCTGCGTTTGGACCTCTAAAATGTGAGCCCTCAACTAAACTTGTCTCTAAAATTGTTCTGGTTTGTCTGTTAGTTATAGCAGTGAAAAAGTTATTTAAAACAAAAATCAAAATGTTTTCAGGGTTGGATCCTTCTGGGCTCTATAGAGGAGATTCTAGTGGCCACCAGCTTCTTGGTATTTCTTTTCATGTTTATTTATCATTCCAATCTTTACTTTCATCATTCCATGGCATTCTATAGTGTCTATCTCTATTCTAATTCTTCTCATCTTTTAAAAATATCTACTCATATTTTATTAGAGCCCATTCTAATCCAGTATAGAGTCAACTTGATATTCTGTTCCCAAATAAGGCCACATTCACAAGCAGAATTGATGGTGGTCACAAGGGGGTAGGGCTTAAACACAGTTTTAGGGGGACACAATTCAACTGATAGCAGTGTTATGGGGTATAGATTTCTAATCCCTGATTTAAATTACCTAGAGGTCAGAATGGGCTCTAAGAGGTGGAATATAACAGTCAAAGATAGATATATCAATGGCCTTCTAAAGTTGTCCATTGCACTTTTTAAGCTAGAGATATAAATCATGGTTTGCTTAGTTACCTACTGCTATATAATGAATCACCTCAAAACTTAGTAGCTCAAAATAATAAATGCTTATCACTTCTTACAGTTCTGCAGGTTGACAAGGCAGCTGTTATGTTTTTCATTTCAAATGGGTCAGTGAGATAGATATCTGGAAGTTCAAATGCTAGCAGATACCCTCACAAGGCTGGGATTGGTGCTAGACTTTATTTAATGTGCATATTTTATAATGTTTTGTGTTGCTATAAGAAAATAATACCGAGACTAGGTAATTTATAAAGAACATAAATTTATTTCTCATGGTTCTAAGAAGGCCAAGATCAAGGTGTGACAGGTTAGCTGTCTGGTGGTGGCTATTCTCTCTTCATCCAATATGGCACTTTGTTACTGGAGAATGTTGTGTGCTCATATGGTGGAAGCAAAAAGGCAAGTGTTCTGCATGAAGACTCTTTTATAATGGCTTAGATCCCATTCACAAGGGAGGTGTATTATGGCCTAATAACCTTATAACGACATCACATTTTCTTGTGTGTGTGCTTGGTACTAGGGATTGAGACCATGCTACTTTATCACTGAGCCACGACCCTTGTTCTTTTTATTTTTTATTTTTTTAATTTTGAGACAAGGTTTTGCTAAGTTGCTAAGACTGACCTCAACCTTAATGATTCTTCCACTTGTGACTTCTGGGTCACTGGGACAATAGGCATATGCCACCATGCCTGCCCTTTGTCATTATCAATTGACCTAATAATTAATAGTTATTAATTGACCAAATTTCAATGTTGTTGTAGCTCCAGGAATAGAAAGGATCAAGGAGAAGGATAGGATAGGCGGGGATTGCCAATAAGTGGAGAAATTAGAAAACATAACAAATTGAATAAGTTCATTTTCTTCACATAGTTTATGGTGCCCCAAAATTTATAGTAGTTACATCCAAGATCAGTGAACATAGATCACCATACCAGATATAATAATAAGTAAAAAGTTTGAATGATACAAGAGTTATCAGAGTGGAACACTGAGACAAAAAGTGAGCACAAAATGTTGCAAAAGTAGAAAATTACATTGTATAGAAGACAGACATGCTTGACAGAGGATTGCCACAAACCTCCAATTAAAAATTAAAAAAAAACATACAATAAAATGGAGTGCTTATGTTCTATTCCAAAATTTGTGCAAGTAAATAGATAATGTTTGAGTTTTTGTTAGGCATCTTACTACAATTGTACAAAAAAATTAAGGGGCTATTCCAAGTAGGCTTGCTTTATGTACTTAAATATTGAGATGATAGAATTGTGTTTTTTTGGAAACCATATTTATAAAGGAGATACTCTTCCTGAGGCTAGTATTAATTGCCTTTATTGGATGATGAAGGGTTAGATTTGAATATGTTAAAATATTGATATCTTTGGAGAAAATAAATATTATTTATTTTATTAAATGATTAATAATTTTATTCTCAGTAATGTCACTAGTAAGTACAATGTCAATTTTATACCATCTTTGACAAGATTTCATTGAGTTAAAGACATAGAAATTTATCAAATTACCATTGTATTAAGAATCCAAAGGACTTTACTTTGACATTGCATTAAACTAAATGTTGTATCATTTAATTAAAGACTTTAAAAGAGAAAACCACGTTATATAGTTTTGTTTATTGTAAAACCAATATTCTGTGAAATAGTTAATAATATTCTCATTGGTTTACATCTACCCAAACAGGACTACATGCCTTTTTTATAGAAGAATGGAATCTACACAGTCTTAAATATTTCATGAGAGCCTGACACTTTAACCAATTTTATACACAAATAATTGATGAGTTTATAACAGCTTTAAATTCTGCTTTTAAATACCATGAAACTTTGTTATCACATATTTTTTTCTAAAGAAAAAGAATCTTACATGTAAAGAGCAAAAAGAAGCTAAAAATATATGATTTTCTAAAGGCACATAAAGTATAATATTATGATATATAAAAATATATATGATAAGAAGTGTTATAAACTTTCATTGCCAAAGAAATTTTTAAGTGATTATCATCATTTACTCTTGTATTTGCCACTCTTAAAAATTACGGTTAATGGAAACTCATAGCAAAAAAATTCTACAGTTTCTTATGCTAACAGTTCTCAAATACTTTGGTTTCAGGGCCACCTAACACTCTTAAAATTCTTGAAGATCCCACATAAATTTATATTTGTGTTTGTAGGTATTTTGCACATGTATTTTACATGAATGCATATTTACAATGCTACTAATCATAACAAATATGTTGTTTTATGCACATATATTAATTAATTAAATACTAATTTAATGTTAAGTACAATGAGATTACTCAAAATATCGACATTTATTTTAAAAAATTATATATTTTCAAATTGAAGTTTAAAAAGTATTGCTGCTTTTAAGGTTATGTAATTATCTTACTCTCTGTCTTAATAAAAGATTGTTGGTTATTATATCTTCCTTTCTACTCAATTTATTGAATATATAGCCCAGGCTGAAGTATATGCAGAAAATCCAACTTCATGGAGTTATGTAGTTGGAAAATAGAGGGATATTTTAATATGTTTTCAGATAGTGATGACTATTCTTTGTCACTACATCAAACCTGACAAGTAGTAGTTTCTTAAATATAAATTGCAACCCGGGATTTGAAACCATACCAATAAACTGTTCATACTTTATTAAGTTGAATTTCTTTAGTCTGCCTTGAATATTGAATGAGTAAGCATAATGTTGTAACACCATGCATGCATTGCTTATTTGGAAATATTGATTCAAAAATTATGTAGATATTTCTAATATTGAAAATTGCATTAAACAATGTAGAAACTATATTGTACAGTGTGGTAATACTTGTTAATAATAATAAGTATATTTGAAATTGATGAAAGAGTAAATTTCAAACATTATCAACACAAAAAATAAGTATATGAGATGAATGTTAATATTTGATTTAATCATTATACATTTGTAAGAGCATCACAGTGTACACATAAATGCATATAATTAAGCACAATATTTGATATTGAATCCAACTTCATAAAAAGAGTCTATAAATGTTGGAACACTGTCATGATTCTTGTAACAAATACACATTCTAAAATTTCAAGTTTTACTTGAAAACTTGAATTTCATCTTGGCAATAAATACTGTGACTTACTTTGCTTGTGTTTATAGACTTACTTCATTCATGTTTGAGAAAATAAGAAATACACAAGCATGCATAGCCTTAGTTTGTCTGTTACTTGTGTTTCAGATTAATTTGTTCTTCATGAAAAAAGTTAACTACTACACCTGGTAATGTCAACAAACATACAAGTGTTTTACCTGGAGATTACATCACTCTTGGGCATTCTTTGTGCTTTGTGTGTATGCCTCATTTTACTACTGAGGACATTCTTTGATGAAAGTGGCACCTAGTTACTCTGCTCTATGTTATTCTTCACTGTGGTTTCCATTGAAGAATACAGTGATGATCAGTACATTTGATGTCATCTTTAAATTATGGAATTTTCTCATTCAAGAGAAATAAAGATGGTTCCTTATTTAAAAATGCTTTGACTTAGAATTTTTTAACTTTATGATGCTACAGAAATGATAAACATCCAAAGCCAGTGTGGTAGCATATGCCTGTAATCCCAGCAAGACAGGAGAATTGCAAATTCTAGGACAGGTTCAGCAACTTAGCAATACCTGTCTCGAAATAAAAATTATGAAAGGACTAGGAATATATCTCAGTGATAAAGTACCCCTGGCCAAAATACCTAGCACAAAGGGGCAGGGAGACAAAAGGAAAAAATGATATATTTCAGTACAAACTGTACTTTGAAATTTAAATTATGATCCTGGCTAGCAACATGTGACATACACTATCTCACCATGCTGGGCAGTGGCAGTAAGCAGTAGCTTCCAGTTAGTCATGTGATCACAAGGGTAAAAAACCCGTATCATAAGGTGCACTATATTGATAAGCTATAACATATTCATAGGTTAGGTGGCTTTAATGCATTTTGACATGAAAATTTCAGATTACAATTAGCTTATCAGCACATGATGTCTATATATATTTCTGCTAACTACTCTTAATAATATTTTATATTTGTAATGTATAGATATAAAAACCTAATACTTTATCATGTTTAGTTGATATTTCTCTGAATATGTAAATACTATATAGAAGATTATTTCATCTCTAAAATATGATATTTTCTTTCTTTTCTAAATTTTAGACTCACAACGATTTTTAAACCCTTATTCCATAGTTGGAGGCCTCCTGTTCAATATTGTATGAAATTGTTTATATGAAAATATTTTTACACCTAATTCCAAGAGAAAAGCTGTCGATAAATCCTTGCAATATATGTTTTTGGGTTTGGCTTTATTTTTCAAATGATATTAAGAATATTTCCTTTTTGTTTGCTTGTTATTTTTTTAACTTCAAATGAGTACCCCAAAGATTTCAAATATTTTTCTATCAAGATGCAAACAAAAATGTTCATCTTTTTTCATTGTTAATGTGGTGAATAAAATGGATATTATTTTTAATATAATTCACTTTGCAAATGATACCTGATCAAATACCTATTGATTTCTCCAGTTTGTTTTGATAATGCTACTTTTAGTAAGATTTTTGCAATGATGATCATTAAAAATTGATCTATAATAATCCTCTATAGTAATATTTTTAGATTTTAAATTAAGGTTAGACTTGCTTCTGAAAGCATGGTCATGCACCCTATGATGTTTCATTCACTGATGGACAGTATATATGACAATAATCCCATAATATTATAATGGAACTGAGAAATTCCTACAACCTGGTAATGTCATTGCCATTTTCATGTCATAGGAGAATGCATTAATAATGTGTTTTTAGTAATGCTGTTATAAAAATACCTACTGTACTTCCAGTCACATATAAGTATAGCACACACAAATGAAAAATATATAACATTTGATAATGATAAACTGATGCAACTTGTTTATATATTTTCTATACCTTTATTTTAGAGTATTCTTTTACTTACAGAACATCTACTGTAAAAGAGTATGTCACGTTAAAGTGTCACCAGCCTTGTGTACCTCATGTTTATCAAAACTCTTGATTACATCAATAGGCCATGTTCAAGTCATTGACCTGTAAAATCTAGGATTGTGTAAGTATACTGTATAGTGTTTATACATTACAATGAAATCACCTAATAATGCATTTCTTATAATATGATCCCATTATTACACATGACTGTAGTTGGAATATATTCATTCTGTGCTACAGAAGAATTTATGAAAATTGATGTAACATGCATCTTAAATATTTGAAAGAGTTTTTTTGCAGTGGGTTTGCCACCAGAACACAAGTATCTTGAAAATCACTGCTAAATCATATCCAAAATGGGAAAGGAAAAGACTCACATCGGACACATAGATGTGGGTAAGTTCTCCACTACTGGCCATTTGATCTACAAATATGGTGGACTGACAAAAGAACCACTGAAAACTTTAAAAAGGAAACTGCTGAGATGGGAAAAAGCTCCTTCATGTATGCCTGAGTCTTGGATAAACTGAAAGCTGAGTGTAAATGTGGTGTCTCCATTGACACCTTCCTGTGGAAATTTGAAAACAGCAATTATGTGACTATCATGGATACCCCAGGACAAAGAGATTTTATCCAAAACATGATTACAGAGCACATCTCAGGCTGTGCTGTTCTAATTTTTGCTACTGGTGTTGGTAAATTTGAAGCTGGTATCTCCAAGAAGAGAAGAAGCATGAGTATGCCCTTCTGGTTTACATACTGGGTGGGAAACAACTTACTGTTGGTGTTAATTAAAATGGTTTTCACTGAGCCACTCTATAGTCAGAAAAGATGTGAGGAAATCGTTAAGGAAGTCAGCACCTAGGTTAACAAAATTGACTATAGCCCTGACATAGTAACATATGTGCCGATTTCTGGTTAGAATGGTGACATGTTGGAGCCAAATGCTAATAAGCTTTGCTTTGAGGGAGGCAAAGTCACATGCAAAGATGGCAGTGCCAGTGGAACCACTCTGCTTGAAGCTTTAGATTGCATCCTGCCACCAACTTTTCCTACTGACAAGCCTTTGCGTTTACTCCTTTAGGATGTCTACAAGATTGGTGATTCTGGTACTGTCCCTTTGGGCCAAGTGGAGACTGGTGTTACCAAGCCTGTCATGGGGGTCACTTTTGTTCCAGTCAATGTCACAATTGAAGTAAAGTCTGTTAAAATGTAGCATGAAGCTCTGAGTGAAGCTCTTCCCCGAGACAGTGTCAGTTTCAATGTCAAGAACCTGTCTGTCAAAGATGTTCATTGAGGCAATGTTGCTGGTGACAGCAAAAATGACCCACCAATGGAAGCAACTGGTTTCACTGCTCAAGTGATTATACTGAACCATCCAGGCCAAATCAGTGCTGGCTATGCCCCTGTACTGGATTGTCACACAGCTCACATTGCTTGCAAGTTTGATGAGCTGAAAGAAAAGATAGATTACCATTCTGGTAAGAAGATGGAAGATGGTCTTGAAGTCTTGAAATCAGGTGATGCTGCCATTGTTGATATGTTTGCAGGAAAGCCCATGTGTGTTGAGAGCTTCTTGGACTGTCGTCCTCTGGGTAATTTTGTTGTTCACGATATGACACGTACAGAGAATTCTGTGGGTGTCATCAAAGCAGTGGAAAAGAAGGCTGGTAGAGCTGTCAAGGTCACCAAGTCTTCCCAGAAAGCTCAGAAGGCTATATGATATCATTCCTAACACTAACCACCACAATCTGATAGAAGAACAGTCTCAGAACAGTTTATCTCAATTGGCCACTTAATTTTAATAGTAAAAAACTGGTTAATGATAATAATGAATCATAAAACCCTCAGAAGTAAAGGAGAATATTTTGCAAACCATTTATTTTTTTGTGTGTGGCAGTTTTAGGTTATTAGTTTTTAAAATCAGTACTTTTTAATGAAAACAACTTGACCAAAAATCTGCCACAGAATTTGAGACCCACTAAAACAAAAGTTTAATGAGAAAAAAGATTGAAAGAATTCCCATTGCAATCATCTGGGTCAATATATGATCATTTTTTATAAATCTATTGTGCAGTTAAAGATGCATTCTGTAGCATTTATTTTTTTTATTTTTTTTGCTTTTTGAGAGGGACACTTACTACCTTGCCCAACCTAACCTCAAAATGCTAGACTCAGCCTCTCAAGGGGCAAGGAATAGAGATGTATACACCCATTATCAGTAATTATTTAAAATGTATGTATTTATTTATTTATTTTGGCTGGGAAACTAACCTAGGGTCTTGTGTACAGTAAGCATGAACTCTACAACTGAACTACAATTACCAGGCATGTACATTTGCAAGTGCCATGTTCTTAGTATTTCAATTAGATCAATTTGATTAAATGGGTTTATAAGTCTTTTGTAGCTAGACTAATATGTACTATGATATTTTTCATTAAATATTGAGTTATAAATTATAGATGTAGAATTGGATTCTTTAGTACACTGGTTTGCTATATTTTTCCAGCTTTATTGAGATTGTTGTATACAATGTGTATGCATTTTATAAAGTTTAATGTGTACCTATATAAACACTTGCAAAACTCCAACCATGATATGCATTTTAAACAAGTACTTTACCCTGTCAAATTTCCTCATGCTCCCTTGTGATCTCTCTTCCCTTTGAATCTCCCTGCTCCAACTCTGCAAGAAATCACCTACTTTCCATCACTGCTTTTAGTTGCATTTACTGACATTTTACGTAAAACTAGACATATGATATCTATTTTTTAAATAAATATAATTTACAACTCACTGAGTTAAACATCCTTAAAATTAGACCATTCTTGATTCTACTTATTTGCTCTAATTCTCTTTTTTATATGGTAGCTTAAATATATAGATTTTTTTTTATTTTACAGTTTTTAATTTAGGCAATTAATTTGGTATAGATCATTTCACCAAATTTCAAAGAACTTTCTCTAATATAGCTTATATATACATTATTTAAAATGCTTGAAGAAATATTCATAGGAAATTATTAAATATTCAGACCTACAGATCATATCACATGATTTTGAGAGTAAAAAGTCAAATTAAAATGCAATATGAGAAAACTATGATTAATTATTTACCTTCAACTTAATGCTTTCTAAACATTTTCTTCTCAATGAAAAATAGTTGTTTAAAACTTTTATTTGTTTAGAAACAAAGTCAAGAAGTTTTGAAGAAAAGTTGAGAGTATTTCCTTGAAAATTATATAAACAGAAGCACTGAGAGTATAAACTATGTCTTCTACTTCCAATGTGGCTTAGATCACAAATCTATTTCAGTTGAGAATATTATGCCTTTTATGACTGGAGACTTAGAAAACATCTTGCCAATCTTTCAATTAGAGGCAGAACAAGAATATTTATTCAATTTTTTCCACATGAAGATGATTTCACTGTCCTATGTATTCCCTCAAATTTTGATATCAAGATTGAATTGAGTATTTTAAAAATCATTGACTAATAAGGCATAACTGCATCCACACTACTAAATAATAAATCCAAAAGAAATTTCACAAGATGAATTCTTCCAGATATGATCACAAAAGCAAAAACTGCTCAACATTAAAGTCATGAAAATTTAAAGTAGCAACATACAAATGGTGCTTGGAAGCAAAACTTAAAGCAAAGTAAGGAAATATTTACTCAAATAATGAGTTTGTAAAATGGGTCAACTGAACACTATTGCAAAATATTCAGAAAGTTTCAAGAGATCCACAGGGATTCTCAGCCTATTGACAATCACTAAATTAATTTGTCTACTTTATGCCTTGACTTGAATGGTTCAATTAAATAATTTGAACGAATGAGCCAGCATCTGGTCAATAATGAGGTATTGAAGGTTAGATGTGATGCTTAGAGGAGTGGCTTTCCTTGACATCATTTCCAATATCCATTGAAAATGTAGCTTTGTTTTATACTAGGAGCGGTTTCTTGCAATCAATGGCCTAAGTGATGAAACTGTCACAGGTTTAAGAAAGCCAAAATCATATCAGGAGTAATTATGCTATCCTAATGACTTTTCCCAAACAATTTCTTCCTTTAGTAAGTGAATTTTATGATGGTAGAAAAAATTTACATATGCATATTTTACATTGGTTAATTGACTTTATGCAAGGTGAAGGGAAAAGTGAGTAGAATATATCATCACTCTCTGAACATATAAGTGACATATAGCAATGAGAATAAATGTAATACTAGTTCCAATACAAAATAAATGACAAATGAGCAAAAATCTTTTACTAAATGTACACTCTTTAAATTACTATTATTCTGGTCTCTCCAAAAAAAGTTGTTTTATAAACTATTTCCCTCTTAATGTAAATTCACTCTTTTAACTCTAGCCACAGGGTATTTGCATTATAAGTGTTATTTATAATTATATAAGAATGTGTTTGCTTCTTATAGTCACCAAGGGAGATAAGAATGTTGACTCCTTGAAATAAAATTATGTAAAAACGTTGCTTAAAGAATTGAAGAACATTCCTAATAAAATTTGAACAATACAAATTGTCTGAAATAGGTGTTGGCAAGATTTCTGCAACACACTTACTCATATAAGATCTCATGTAGAAATTACGTATGAGTAGAATATCCATAATACATTAAGTATTAATTATTTTAAAACTAGAATGTCTTTGTTAGATTTAAACTATATGACTACAATCCTTCATTCCATTTGGGAAATTCAACATATATTTAGATATTATTAAAATTTTTAATTAGAAAAAAGAAACAAGATTAAAAAGTGTCCAAGTTCAAAAAAGACCAGCATATTTTGTTGTCTCTTCCCTCTGTTCTGATGTTTCTTTGTATCATGATTTAGTAATACATTCATTTCTTCTTGAAATATTCATTTGCTCTAAAATAAAAAAAAAAATGCTTGTCAAATACTAGATCCTAGGAAAATGAAATTTTAAATTCCACAAAGCCCATCCTCATTGAGTTTCCATACCAAAGTAAATACATATGTGGCACCATTGCAAATAGTAGTTATGAATTCAATAGGAGCACTCACAGCAGACAAAAGGGCATATAATTTTAGATGAAGGAGAATACTACCTCTCAATGGTGTTATGGACTGAATTTTATTGTGTTATTCAGTTTTCCACTTGACTTTCCATAGATGAAAAATGTCTGACAAGAAAACTTAGAGCACAAATGTTTATTTGGGTTCATGGTTTCAAACATTCTGTTCACAGTTGGCCAATTCCAAGTCTTAGGAACTGAGTTCAGGCAGAAAATCCCAGCAGAAAGGTTTTCATGGAAGAATATTGCTTGGTTCACTGGAGTTGGGAACCAGAAAGAGCAAGCAAGGAGCCAGGAACCAAATATAATCCCTAAAGCAAAATGACCAGTGATAGCACAGGTCTATGGTTACCACCTAGTAATCCTTTCAAATTATTAATCAACTAAATAGATTAATCCAATGATTAAAATTTTCAGGAGATATCACATATCCAAACCATAATATTTGTGTTCGCCAAATAGGTTGAAGACCTAACCCAGCTGCAGCTCTATTTGCAAATGTGGTGCTTAAGGAAGTAATTTGGGTTAAAAAAGATTGTAAGGATAAAGACAGAATCTGATAAGAGGCACCAGGAATCTTACTAGCTGTTTCAGGATGCACATTTTTGGGAAAGACCATGTGAGCCAATAGCGAGAAAGTGGTCACCTACAAGTCTAGAAGTAATATTCCACAATGGAATATTACTCAAAAACAAAGAGAATAAAATCATCATTTGCAGGTAAATGGATAGAGTTGGAGAATATAATGCTAAGTGAAGTTAGCCAATCCCAAAAAACCAAATGCCAAATGTTTTCTCTGACATAAGGAAGCTGATTTATAGTGGGGTTGGGAGGGGGAACATGGGAGCATTAGAAAAACTCTAGATAGAGCAGAGGGGTAGGAAGGGAAGGAAGGGGGGACGGGGCTAGAAAAGATGGTGGAATAGATGGACATCATTACCCTAAGTACGTGTATGAAGACATGAATGGTAGTAATATACTTTGTATACAACCAGAGATATGAAAAAATTGTGCTCTATGGGTGTAATATAAATTGTAATGCACATTACAATTCTGCTGTCATATATAACAAATTAGAATAAAAAACTAAGAAAAAAAGATATACTTTTGTTGTTTATGTCTTTTTTTCTGTGGTATGGTGCTCAAGAAAGGTAGTAAAGAAGAACTTCCTCTGAAATAGATATTATTCAATTTTGTCACATGAGTAAAGACACAAAAAGCATGAAAAAATGATCTATATAAGAGATAGGGTGCTTCCAAAACAGACTGGTAGACCAATTGTACAGAATAGAGGACATAGAACCTAACCCACAAAACTACAATTATCTTATATTAGACAAAGGTGCCAATAACATGCATTGGAGAAAAGATAGCCTTTTCAACAAATGGTGCTGGGAAAACTGGAAATCCACATGCAACAAAATGAGATTAAACCCCTATCTCTCACCATGCACAAAACTCAACTCAAAATGGATCAAGGACTTGGGAATAAAACCAGAGACCCTGTGTCTAATAGAAGAAAAAGTAGGCCCTAATCTCCATCATGTGGGATTAGGTCCCAACTTTCTTAATAAGACTCCTGTGGCACAAGAATTAGAATCACGAAACTATAAATGGGACTGGCTCAAATCAAAAAGTTTCTCCTCAGCAAAAGAAAAAACCTGTGGGGTGAATAGAGAGCCTATGTCTTGGGAGCAAATCTTTACCCCTCACACATCAGATAGAGCACTAATCACTAGAGTATATAAAGAATTCAAAAAGCTAGACACCAAAAAAAAAAAAAAAAAAAAAACAATAAATGGACTAAGGACCTGAACAGACACTTCTCAGAGATTATGTACAATCAACAAATACATAAATAAAGTTCATTATCATAAGCAATTAGAGAAATGCAAATCAAAACCACCCTAAGATTTCATCTCACTTCAGTCAGAATAGCAGCTTTTATGCATACAAACAACAATACGCATTGGTGAGGATGTGGGGGAAATGGTACACTCATACACCGCTGTTGGGACTGCAAACTGGTGCAGCCACTATGGAAAGCAGTATGGAGATTCTTGTAAAATTGGGAATGGAATCACCATTTGACCCAGCTATCTCTCTCCTTGGTCTATACTCAGAAGACTTAACAACAACATACTACAGAGACACAGCCACATCAATGTTTATAGCAGCACAATTCACAATAGCTAAACTGTGGAACTAACCTAAATGCCTTCAACAGATGAATGGATATAAAAAATGTGGCACGTATACACAATGGATTATTATTCAGCAATAAAAGAGGATAAAATCATGTTATTTGCAGGTAAATGGATGGAGTTAGAAGGATAATGCTAAGTGAATTTAGCCAATCCCAAAAAACCAAATGCTGAATGTTTTCTTTGATATAAGGAGGCTGATTCATAATGGGATAGGGAGAGGGAGCATGTCAGGAATAGATGAGCTGTAGATAGGGCAGAGGGGTTGGAGGGGAAGGGAAGGGGCATGGGGTGATTAATGATGGTGGAATGTGATGATCATTATTATCCAAAGTACAAGTATGAAGACATGAATTGGTGTGAATATACTATGTGTACAACCAGAGATGTGAAAAACAGTGCTCTATATATGTAATAAGAATTATAATGCATTCTGCTGTCGTATATAAATAAAAAAGTTTTTAAAAAGAAAGACATGGGATGCTTGAGAAAAACTTTGTAAGAAGGAAACTAATGGAAAGAATCTAAAGCAAGTCATCTAATAAGAATAAGATCATATGGGACCTTCTAAAATAATTACAAGGTATAGGATTTCATTTCAATAATGAAGTGAAACTTCCAGAACATTTTGAGCAAGCAGATGCAAATGAATAATTTATACTTTTAGAAATCTACTGTAATAATTGCAAGAAGAATAGGCATGAGTGGATTCAAAGAAGCTGATAAGAGCAATTTTGAAATACTTCACATACCACCTTAAATAAATATTTCATTATACCAAATGGCAAAAGAGACAATAAAATATCACTTGAACAGATGGTAGAGATATATGGTAGAGAGAGCAATGGTACCTTAAATTAATAAGAAAGTCTCCCAGTATATTTTTAAAATAAAAATCAAATATATCAACTAATGAAAAATTTTTGCTAGGTTCTTTATTATGTTTAATCTTAGGGCAGAAAGAAGAGATAAGAATAGGGATATTTTAATATACATGTATATATTTATATCTCTATCTATATGTTTTTCTTTATATTTATTATATTCATAAACACACACATTTTTAGTAAAATATATCTGGATAAGGAGTGAGATACGTAAATCACATAATTATGTATTCAATTTATGGAGAACTCCATTGAAAGAAATAACATGATATTATAACTTAGATAACATGGCTCTAGGAGACATAATACACTAGATTTCTACAATATAATTATAAGTTTATACTATAGAAATAGAGAAGGGAAAAATCGCCTCCGTTCTGAACTTTTAGAAATAACATCAGGACATAAAAAAGTCAGCAGCAGATGGAAGAAGAGAGAAAGAAAACTTTGAATAATGAAAAGTGAAAGTGAATTTTATTCTTTAATAAGATGTGATTTGTAAAAGTATTCGTTTATGAATGAAGGAAAACGAGTAACCACCATCTTTCTGAAATTCATTTGAGAATGATGAGATTGCTATAGAGCTAAGATAAGAAGATCTATATTCATTTTGAAGTCAATAAGTAATGGGAAATAGGTAATGACATCATTAAACAATGAAAAATATCTTGTATAATTGAATATAGATTTAATTTTTCAATGGAAAAGGAAGACAGATGGCATTATTAAAACAGTTTCAAAAATAAGTAGATCTCAAAAATGAGGATATATTTTAGAGACATAAGAAGAGAAAGATTTTTGCAAGGGAAGCTAGAGAAAGTTTTTCAAACAGTACAAATGAGAATGTTTGGCAGATACTGGTGTACTATAAAATCTTGGTTGTCTGGAAAGGTTTGCTTGTATCAGGAACTTCTTTCCACACCCATTTAAGAGTAGGTGACAGACAATTTGTCCCTGAAATGCTCCTGGTTTTCCTAAGAGACTAGAATATGCTACAGTAACAAATTTACATTGACATCTCAACAGTTTACATACCAAACAAGCCCACTCAAAGTGCAAACCCAGTGCACAGACTGCATGAGCATCCAGGGATCCAGACCCAGGGAGACGCCACAAATCTCTGTCTGATTATTGTACCATTTATGCCTAGTCATGGACATTTTGACTGATGGAAAGAGTCAATCTGATTTTTTGACCATTTACTCTTTCTCTTTTAATCTGGTAAGGTAACTGGTTGATAATTTAGATTTCTGCCTTTAAAATCATAATTTTGATAGGTCTTTTCATAGCGATAAGTACAGACCTCAATGACTAAGAATTACATAAATTGAATCTGAATACTATGTGAAAAATTTTAACCTGATCAATTCCTGTATACAGTATTAAGTCAACCCTGTGTCACCTTTAGCGTTATTCTAAGAGGCACATTTTGCAAAACAACTGAATGTGATGTTTGCTTAGATCAGAGGAATTAACAAAGGGTAGCAATATCCCCAACAGCTTTGGTCAATTCATTTTTAGCTCTATACCTTTGTTTCAGGAGGTTATATTAAGGAATACAATTATTTATTCAAGTGTGTTTAAATCCATCTTTCTCTTAGATAATGATAAAATCTATGATTCAGGAGGAAAATTATAAGTGTATTTTTTTCTAAGACCTTTGTATATCTTGGTAAATGTATTTAAAAGAAGAAATATACACAAAAGATTTATATATAGTTACTATAACTTTCTTTTCAGGAAAATTCTTATTAAAATATAAATCTCATATAAATATTTAAATTTCATACTACTTAAAATAATGTCATTTGTTGTTATTGTTATGAATTGTTCAGAAATCCTTCATGATTCCTATTCATTTGCTGACATGCATATACAATTATTTATTAGAAGTTAGTCCTCCTTGAGAAGTTTCTCAGTGCTCCCTGATATTAAAAAAGGAGTTCTCAATATAATTAGAATTATATAGATTCATAAAGCTTCAGTGATATTAGCCAAAATTACATAAAACTGATTAACTATACAAAATACTGATTTCTTGAAATTAAATGACAAATAAATTCATTAAAAGGGCTGGATCATGAATATTTCTTCTGGGAATTAAGGTAGTAATGTCTTTTAGTGTTCTTTAGCTATAACACATAATAGCACATATGTTTTCTAAAATATAATATTGCTATTAGCATTTTAATTAAAATTTGCTTGATGTAGACATATTTAGAAATGTACTTCTTGTGTTACAATTTTTATATTGACATGTAAAATTATACATATTTATGGGATATCCTGTGTTGTTTTGATACATGTATAGCTGGTATAATGTTCATACTTATTTCCTAAAACTTTGATCATTGGTTTATGGTGAAAATATTAAAAAAAAATGCCCTCCCCTTTTTTTGAAATGTCCAGTACATTATTGTTATCTATAGTCACCATAGAACCCTAGAATTTATTTCTACTATCTGTAACTTAGTTTATGTACAGAAACATTTTCCCAAGTTTCCCCAACCCTATACTCTTCCCAGACTCCGCAAACCATCATTCTACTCTGATTAAAATTGTGTCCATTTATTAATTGGGTTATTTGTTTTGTTTCAATTGAGTTCTTTATATATCCTAGAGTTTAATGCTCTATCTGAGGTAAAGGTGGCAAAGATTTTCTCCAATTCTGTAAGCTCTGTATTTGTGCTCTTGTTTCCTTTACTGTGAAGAAGATTTTTAGTTTGATACCATCCCATTTATTGATTCTTGCTTGTACTTCTTGGGCTTTAGGAATCTTGTTGAGTAAGTTGGTTCCTAAACTGACATGACAGAATATTCAGCTTATATTTTCTTCTACTAGATGTAGGGTTTCTGGTATAATATCTAGGTCTTTGATCCACTTGGAGTTGAGTTTTTTGCAAGGTACTGTCTAGGGGTTCAGTTTCATTCTGCTGCATATGGACTTCCAGTTTTCCCAGCACCATTTGTTAAAACACCTATCTTTTCTCCAATGCATGTTTATAGTGTCTTTGTACACTTGAGATAACTATATTTAGGTAGGTTTGTCTCAGTGTCTTCTATTCTGTTCCATTGATCTTCATGTCTAGATTTGGTGCTAATACCATGCTGTTTTTTTATTACTATAGCTCTGTAGTGATTTAAGGTCAGGTATTGTGATGTCTCCTGCTTCACTCTTCTCATAAGAATCACTTTGACTATTCAGTGCCTTTTATTTTCCAAATAAATTTCATGATTTTTTTTCTATTTCTGTGAAGAACTTCATTGGAATTTTAATAGAAATTACATTAAATCTGTACAGTATTTTTAGAAGTATGGTCATTTTGTTTATAATAATTCTGCCTATTCAAGAACATGGAAAGTCAGTTCATCTTCTAAGGTCTTCTTAAAGTTATTTCTTTAGTGTTCTTTAGTTTTCATTGTCTTTCACTTCTTTTGTTAGACTGATGTCCTAATATTTCTTTTAGGCAGTTGTGAATGGGATAGTGTTTCTAAATTACCTTTGGCTTATTTACCATTGGTGTATAGAAACTCAAATTGTTTTATGGATGTTAATTTTATATCCTGTTACTTTTATGAATCCATTTATGAGTTCTAAAAGATTTCTGGTGGAGTTTTATGGGGTCTTCTAAATATAGGATGATGTCATTAGCAAATAGGTATACTTTATGTTTTTCTTTTCTTATTTGTATCCATTTATTTATTCATTTGGCCTAATTGCTCTGGCTGGAGTTTCAAGGACTATGTTGAATAGATGTGGTAAAACAGGGCATCCCTGTCTTTTTCCAGATGTTAAAGGAAATGCTTTTAGTTTTTATCCATTTAGATTGATGTTGGCCTTGGGTTTAGCATATATAGATTTTACAATGTTGAGGGGTCTTATTGTTATTCCTAGTTTTTCTATTGTTTTAAACATGAATGGATATTGTATTTTGTCAAATGCTTTTTCTGCCACTATTGTGATAATCACTTGGTTCAGACACTTCACAGAAGAAATAGGAATAGTAACCAAACATATAACAAAATGTCCCATATCTCTAACACTTAGAAAAATACAAATTAAACTACACTGAGATTTCATCTCACTCCACTCAGAATGGAAACAATCAAGAATACAAGTGACAATAAACATTGGTGAGGATAAGAACAAAACGTTCACTCACACATTGTTGTTGGGACTGCAAATTGGTGCCACCATTCTGGAAAGCAGTATGGTGATTCCTCAGAGATCTTGAAATGGAACCACCATTTGACCTTCTTATCCCACTCCTTGTTGTATATCCAAAACACTTAAAAACAGTGTACTATGGGCTGGGGATGTGGTTTAAGCGGAAGCACGCTTGCCTGGCATGCACGGAGCACTGGATTCTATCCTCAGCACCACATAAAAATAAAATAAAGATGTTTTGTCCACCGAAAACTAAAAAATAAATATTAAAAAACTTATCTCTCTTTCTCTCTCTCTTTCTCTCTCTCTTTCTCTTACAAAAAACAGTGTACTACAGTGGCACAGCAACATCAATGTTTATAGCGGCTCAATTCACAATAGCTAAGGTAATGAGAACCAAAGTAAGTGCTCTTCAACAGACAAATGGATAAAGAAGATTTTATATATATATATATGTATATATATATATACACACACACACACACACACACACACACACACACACACATACACACACAGTGGAATATTGATCAGGCATAAAAAAAGAATAAGTATTTGATATTTGCTATAAAATGGATAGATCCGGAGATTATTATGCTAAGCAAATTAAGACAATTCCAGAAAACAAAAAGTTGAATGTTCTCTATGATATGGGAGAGGGGAAGAATAGAAGTTTCATAGATTAATCAAAGGGGAATTAAGAGAAGAGAGAAGGACAAGAAATAGGAAAGACAGAGGAAAGATTCTGACATAACTTTCCTGTATACATATATGAGTACACCACGTGAATCTCTACATCATGCACAACCACAAGACTGAGATCCTAAACAGAATAAGATATATTCCACATTCATATAAATATGCCAAATTATAATCTATTGTCATGTAAACTAAAATGAATAAATAAATATGTAAAATTACATCAGACATAAGAACAACAATAAAAATATGAGATCAAAATTTTAGGTGACATACATGAGGGAGATCATGCAGTACTCATGTTTCTGTACCTGACTTATTTCAGAAATGCAAGGCAATGACCTCCAGATCCACCCATGTTGCTGTAAATGATAGGGTTTTCATTAATTTTATGGGTGAATAGTATTCCATGGTTTATATATGTCATCTAATTGTTGATGGACGCTTAGGTTTTTTTTCATTTCATAACTATTATGGATGGTGCTACCTTAAATGTGTGTCTTCAAAATATAGACTTTATTGCCTTTGAATGGATGCCCTACTTCATAGGTTAACTTACATTCCCATGAAGAGTGTGTGTTTCCTTTATTTCAAACTCTCACCAAACATTTGTCTCATATATATATATATATATATATATATATATATATATATATCAATAGACTGTAATAATTCACAGATTAGTTTGGTAGTATGAGTGATATATATATATATATATAATATATATTTAATTTATATATATAAAAAATAAATTTAAAAATAAATGTATGTATTTATTTATTTTTTTAATTTATTTTTTTCCTAATAGTAGATCCTTACAAGAGTAAGGTGGTATCACACTGTAATTTTGATTCTCATTTCCCTAATGATTGATAACATTGAACATGTTTTTATATATATCTATCTTTTGTCTCTCTTCTTTTGAGAAATGTCTATTAAGTCTGTGCCCATTTTTTATCAGTTTACTTGTTGTTTTTTTTTTGCTATTAAGCTCACTTTCAT
Source organism: Urocitellus parryii (assembly GCF_045843805.1). Lineage (NCBI taxonomy): Eukaryota > Metazoa > Chordata > Mammalia > Rodentia > Sciuridae > Urocitellus > Urocitellus parryii. Next base: position 55,174,827 of record NC_135535.1, read on the forward strand.
ATTCTGAATATTAACCCTTTGTCAGATTTATATTTTGCAAATATTCTCTCCAAATCTGTAGTTTATGTTTGCTTATTTTTTCTTTTGTTGTGCAGAGGCTTTTTAGTTTGATCTAATCCCATTTGTTTACTTTTGTGTTGCTTGTGTGTTTTGGGGTTTGGGGGCCTTACCAAAAAAAAATTGTCCATCCAAATGTCTTGAAGCAATTTTATTGTTTCTTCTGGTAGTTTAATAAATTTAAGTCTTGTGTTTCAGTCTTTAATTTATTTTGAGTTGAAATTTTAACTGGTAATAGGCAGGAATCAAATTTAATTCTTCTGCATGTGCATATACAATTTTTCCAGTACCATTTATTAAAGAGAGCTCCTTTCTCCACTGTGAGGTCTTGGTACCTGCCGCGTCCGGCCTCAGCAACCGAGTCCGGCGAGGGTTGTCGAGGTTAAAACATACACAGGACACCAAGGTTCTTCATCCAGGAGGAGGAGTGTGTGCGCTTTATTATCAAAGTTTGTTCCCTTATATACTTTCTATAACTGCAGTGGAAATTTAGCCAAAACAGGGGAGGAATAACACCTGCTACTCTTGGGTTACCGTGACCGTCCCTTATCAGAAAGCTCCGAGAAGGCCAAGATGTTCCCAAAAAGGCACATGTGTCTGAGGCAGATAAACATGAAACCGCAAGCCTGCATCATGACCCTGTGAGCTGGCCACTTTGACATGCAGAACAAGGAACTGGGGGCTGGGCCCCGGGGGCCAGGGAAGGCCTGCTACCAGCAGGTACCTTTATTGAAAATTCATTGGCTGTTGATGCATGGGTATTTTTCTAGACTTTCTATTTCATTCCACTGATCTATGTGTCTGTTTTTACACCCATACCACAATGTTCTGATTGTATTAGCTTTGTGATATATTTTGAAGTAAGAGAGTGTAATGTCTCCTGCTTTGTTCTTTTTTGCTCAATTGTTTAGTCTATTCAGGTTTGGGGTTGTGTGTGTGTGTGTGTGTGTGTGTGTGTGTGTATGGGTATGTGTGTGTGTATGCATATGGTTTTTTTTTGTGTGTGTGGTTCAAAAGAATATGATATTTGTTTTTCTATTTTTGTTATTTTAGAAGGGATGCCAGTGAATTCACAGATTAGTTTGGCTGTATAAATAGAATAAGAATTTTGAGGGGCTGAGTTGTAGCTTAGTGGTAGAGTGTTTGCCTAGCACATGTGAGACACTGGGTTTGATTCTCAGCACCACAAATAAATAAGTAAATAAAATAAAGGTCCAACAACAACTAAAAATATTTTAAAAAATTTGATTCTTCCAATTCCTGAACATGAGATGTTTTCCATTTATTTCTGTTCTCAATTTGTGTAAATGACATTAATGTCTCATTGTAGCCATTTATTTCCTCTTTAGTTAAACTTATTTGTACATATTTACTTTTGTAGATATCTTAAATGGGATTGCTTTATTGATTTCTTTTTCAAATAAATCACTATTTGTGATTAGTTTCATATATTAGACAAAGGGGAATTAAGAGAAGAGAGAAGGACAAGAAATAGGAAAGACAGAGGAAAGATTCTGACATAACTTTCTGACACAATTGGTGTATTGCAAATTAAGTGATTTTTGTTTTGTTGATTTTGTATCCCTAAAACTTGCTGAATTCATCTACTAGTTCACTTTTAGTCTTTAATTTATTTCTTCTTTGATGTATATTGTCTTTTTTCTTCTACTAATTTTCAGTTCAGTTTGTTCTTGCTTTGTTTCTTGAAGTGCAATGACAGACTCTTTATTTGAGATCTTTCTGCTATTTTGATGTAATGTAGGCATCTGTTGCTATACACAATAAATATTGGTGATGCAGGTTGAAATATGTGTGTATTCTACGTCTATTCTATGTGGCTTTAAGTCTCTGCCTGGTGCTAGAAAAAGTATAGCATTTGTGAGTACTGGCCTACGGTTAAGGGTCTTGGGTTCTTCCTGGTGATGGGTTTTTCATGACAGACCAGGTACCAAGCCAAAGTTTTATACCCATTTTCCTGTATTACCCTAGGGTAACTCCTGTACTTGGTCTGGTCTCCTGCATTATTATCCTATGCTGTGCTGTCTGAGGTGTGTATAGAAGTGGAGGAAGCAATTCTTTGGATATTGTGAATGCAGAGGCTCAGTCTTTGGGCATTGGTCTGGGGACAGGGGTTGTAGGGTTGTGCCCAATACTGGACTTCACCATAGCTGAACTGATAATGGATTTCAAGTCTGAAGTTTGTCCTTAATTGACATTCCCTCACTAACTCAGGAAACATCTCTTTCCCAACGGAAATGGCTTGAACTGAGAGAGGGGTGATATGAGCAGCTCTTTCCTTTCTGCCTTCTCAAATGAGTCTTTTCTTATTATATTAAGCCAGACACTGGGCTCCTTATTTTTTGTGGAGGTATTTTGCTATACAAATTGGTGTTCAAATTGTTGTCTTTGTGGTGATACATTACTAGAGTATCTTTCTCAGTTAACCATTTGATTTGCTCTCCAGGTTCATATCTAGGGAATTTTAATGTCAATTTTCAAATAACTTATAATCAATTAGGCTCATAAACATTAAATTATAATTTGCATTTTTAATTATTTTTAATGAATATGGATCTGAATGTTAAAAATGACCTCTAATTGTGTCATTGCTCCTGATGATTTTACTCCTCATTTAAAATTAACTTCCAACTTGCATATTTCTCAGAATATTTGAAAATTACTCAGTACTCACTGACTTTTAAGCATCAAGTAAGCTGCAGAATATCTGTTCATGAAAATTATACTATATTTGTCCATACACACAGACACATACTATATATATATATATATATATATATATATATATATATTCATTTATTCAGCAAATATTTATTGAGAAACTACCATGCTGTCTAGAATAGATATCTGATAGACCCTTGCTTCATTTTTCCACCTTGTGCTAGTATGGATTCAGAGACAAAATATATGGGCCCTAGCTTGTGGGCAGAGCCCATTAGGATTTATCCAGATTACCAACCCAGGGTTGTAATTTTGGGCAAATGGAGTATGTACTCTCACGTACTTCATATTTGATTACAAAAGACAAACTCTTAACAATCTTTTTGTGAAATACTTTTTTGGCCATGTGTTCTTCCTTTTTGTTAGAGGTTTAGATTTTGTCATACAAATCCTGGGAGATCTCTGCCATTTGGTTTTGTTTATGGTTGTTTTGTTTATTCACTATTGTTCTCTTTGTGTCTCAATTTGGGAAGTTTCTATAGACCCACCCCCAAGTCCATTGTTTTTTTCCTTGGTAGCATGGAGCCCACTCATGAGCCAATTCAAGATGCTTTTCCTTTTTGTTACTATTTTTTTATCTCTAGCATTTTTGCTTGAATCTTTCTCATAGTTTATCTTTCTCTACTGAGCTTAATATCTGATATTCATGTTTTCTATCCTTTTTTATTGTACACATATTAATCACTTTTATTTTAAATGCTCTGTATTTCTATCATGGCTGAGGCAACTTTTGAAGTTTGCTGGGTCCCCTGGAAACATGTTTTTTTTTTTTTTAGCCTTTTGTTGGCTTCACTCATTTTTATGAAAGACCATCTTATGTTGCACAATAGAGACTGAGGCAAATAGATTTTATGCCATGAAATTGACATGCCTGTGTATAGTGCTTCTGTATTATTATTGTGAAAATGACAGAAGAAATTACAGAGAATTATATTATGTCATCTTTTGCTTCCTGTATTTGCTCATGTAAATCTTTATTAAAGTGATCTTTTGCTGCATGTATTTATTCTCTCATATCATTCTTTAATTCACAGAACATTTTAATTATATATAGATGTATATAATTCTCTGTAATTTCTTCTGTTGTGATAGCCATGGATTCTAATAATGTAGGATCTTGATTTGTTTGGGGCACCCTTTACCCTTGTTTTTACCCCTTACCCTTGTGTCTTTTCTTCTAACACTAAGGATCCACAGCTACTGGTTTTTATGCCTTAGGGGTATAGTGCTTCTATATTATTATTGTGAAAATGACATCCATTTGTTCATTCTAGCTAAATGTGTTGATTAAAACTTTGAAATTTGTCTTTAGCAAGCAAATATACAATGTAGGTGAAGGTAGAAGTGTGTTTTATTCTCTAAGAAATGGAAATAATAGTGTCACCTCATCTATGAACAGAAATGAAAAATGTTCCCAAATTACATGCACACAAATATGTGTGTGTACATATATATATGTACTAGCTAATGAACTATATATATGTACACACACACACACACACACACACATACACATGTATCAGTGGTAATAGATGAAAACCTTTTTTTATAAAACCTTTTGAGATGTCTATGCTCCCATTTTCCTTAGATGTTTAAAAGAATCCATTCCTTTGATATTTACCTATGCTAATAAGCTCAAAGGATATGTTTTTCCATAGAAAGAGTTTAGGACTTGATTTATGTGTATGCTTTATAAAATCATACCTGGAGTTACTGTCAAAAGCTACTTAGTGCTCCTCAAACTGTGTTGAAAGCTCCCTGGTTTCTTGGGTATTAGATTTAATATGATGATTCCAGTTTGATTAGAACACCATTTGCCTTAGGAATCATCCATAACTTTGCTGCTCAGAATAATTAAAATTAATCAGATTCTTCCTTTTCATTAAATATAAAATATGCTGGAGGATTGGGATTCCCTATGAGGAAAGTTCTCATTATTACAATTTTTTCCCTTTGGGAAGATAGAATATATTTTAAGTGACAATTCAAACTTTTCAATTAATAGAAAGGGCAATAGTAAACTCTACATGTTTTCCGTGTCAATCATGGGCTTAAGTTCTGGGACCCACAGGCAAATATTGAAGAAAATTTCTTACATGCTATTAATTTATATATCAACTTATTACATATTTAAATTTACTATCTAAAAATGTAAATTATTGTTTACCAAAATTCAAATGCACCAATATATTTTTGGAACTGGGAGACCTTGCTTGCTACTATGATATTTAGGGTCCTGAAACATGTTAACTCTAGTGCTAACCTTTAATATAACTGAGAAGACTTTGATTTTTATAAAGACAGCAGAATATTTATTTTAGAAACATTAAGCTTTTTCTAAAGAAATAATTATATAAAATTATCCACTATCAAATTTTAATATATGATTATATTAAGTAGCATAGAAATCCATGTAGAAATTATTTAGTGGTGCTGGTTTGTTATTTCTTATCAAAAGCACAGCAAAGAAGTTCTCAGAAATTGATTGACATTTGTCTTATATCCATCCCCACCCAAGACTCCTTTTATTCTTTGCTTTGTAGCTAACATTTTTTACCCCTAAACCCAACTTTTCTTATTTTTGCTACTGAAGTTTTTCCTAGAATTTCCTACAGCATAGGGAAGAATTTTTTTCAAAAAAAATCCTAAATTATTATTATTAGAAAGACCTTGAATTTCAGAATTTAAAATGTCACCCATAGTATTCATATCATTGTAGAGATATCATATTTTCACAGAGTATGTGCTATATAATCTGAACCCAAAAATCACAAGGATGTTAAAATAATTAATATTTACCAGGAGGTTTATAACTACTGAACAATGGCATTATCTATTTCACTTCTCACCCTAAACATCTGGATTAGGTATTATCTTTTTTTTATCTTTTTTTTTTTTTTACTTTTGATAGCACTTTATTGTTTTAATTTGCATTTTCTTAATATCAGTAAAGTTCTTTTTATATGTTTATGGATCACTTATGTTTTTTTTAATTTTATTTTTTTATTGGTTGTTCACAACATTACAAAGCTCTTGACATATCATATTTCATACATTAGATTGAAGTGGGTTATGAACTCCCAATTTTACCCCAAATGCAGATTGCAGAATCACATCGGTTACACATCCACAATTTTACATAATGCCCTATTAGTAATTGTTGTATTCTGCTACCTTTCCTATCCCCTACTATCCCCCCTCCCCTCCCCTCCCATCTTCTCTCTCTACCCCATCTACTGTAATTCATTTCTCTCCTTGTTTATTTTCCCATTCCCCTCACAACCTCTTATATGTACTTTTGTATAGCAATGAGGGTCTCCCTTCATTTCCATGCAATTTCCCTTTTCTCTCCCTTTCCCTCCCATCTCACATCTCTATTTAATGTTAGTCTTTTCTTCCTGCTCTTCCTCCCTGCTCTGTTCATAGTTGCTCTCATTATATCAAAGAAGACATTTGGTATTTGTTTTTTAGGGATTGACTAGCTTCACTAAGCATAATCTGCTCTAGTGCCATCAATTTCCCTGCAAATTCTATGATTTTGTCATTTTTTATTGCTGCATAGTACTCCATTGTGTATAGATGCCACATTTTTTTATCCATTCATCTATTGAAGGGCAGCTGGGTTGGTTCCACAGTCTAGCTATTGTGAATTGTGCTGCTATGAACATCCATGTGGCAGCATCCCTATAGCATGCTCTTTTAAGGTCTTCAGGGAATAGTCCGAGAAGGGCAATAGCAGGGTCAAATGGTGGTTCCATTCCCAGCTTTCCAAGAAATCTCCATACTGCTTTCCAAATTGGCCGCACCAATTTGCAGTCCCACCAGCAATGTACAAGAGTACCCTTTTCTCCACATCCTCGCCAGCACTTGTTGTTGTTTGACTTCATAGTGGCTGCCAATCTTACTGGAGTGAGATGGTATCTTAGGGTGGTTTTGATTTGCATTTCTCTGACTGCTAGAGATGGTGATCATTTTTTCATGTACTTATTGATTGATTGTATGTCCTCCTCTGAGAAGTGTCTGTTCAGGTCCTTGGCCCATTTGTTGATTGGGTTATTTGTTATCGTATTGTCTAATTTTTTGAGTTCTTTGTATACTCTGGATATTATGGCTCTATCTGAAGTGTGAGGAGTAAAGATTTGTTCCCAGGATGTAGGCTCCCTATTTACCTCTCTTATTGTTTCTCTTTCTGAGAAAAAACTTTTTAGTTTAAGTAAATCCTATTTGTTGATTCTTGCTATTAACTCTTGTGCTATGGGTGTCCTATTAAGGAATTTGGAGCCTGACCCCACAATATGTAGATGGGAGCCAACTTTTTCTTCTATCAGACGCAGAGTCTCTGATTTGATATCAAGCTCCTTGATCCATTTTGAGTTAACTTTTGTGCATGGTGAGAGATAGGGATTCAGTTTCATTTTGTTGCATATGGATTTCCAGTTTTCCAGCACCATTTGTTGAAGATGCTATCCTTCCTCCATTGCATGCTTTTAGCCCCTTTATCAAATATAAGATAGTTGTAACTTTGTGGATTAGTCTCTGTGTCCTCTATTCTATACCATTGGTCCACCCGCCTGTTTTGGTACCAGTACCATGCTGTTTTTGTCACTATTGCTCTGTAGTATAGTTTGAGGTCTGGTATCGCTATACCGCCTGATTCACACTTCCTGCTTAGAATTGCTTTTGCTATTCTGGGTCTTTTATTTTTCCATATGAATTTCATGATTGCTTTATCTATTTCTACAAGAAATGCCATTGGGATTTTGATTTGCATTGCATTAAACCTATAGAGAAATTTTGGTAATATCGCCATTTTGATAATGTTAGTTCTACCTATCCATGAACAGGGTATATTTTTCCATCTTCTAAGATCTTCTTCTACTTCTCTCTTTAGGGTTCTGTAGTTTTCATTGTATAAATCTTTCACCTCTTTTGTTAGGTTGATTCCCAAGTATTTTATTTTATTGGAGGATATTGTGAATGGAGTGTTTTTCCTCATTTCCATTTCAGAAGTTTTGTTGCTGATATACAGAAATGCCTTTGATTTATGCATGTTGATTTTATATCCTGCCACTTTGCTGAATTCATTTATTAGTTCTAGTAGTTTCTTTGTGGACCCGACTAAGTTAATCAAAAGGGATAAAGAAGGACATTATATACTGTTAAAAGGAACCATTCACCAACAAGACATAACAATTATCAGTATTTATGCACCAAATAATGGTGCTGCAACATTCATAAAACAAAATCTCCTCAAGTTCAAGAATCAAATATACCACAACACAATAATTATGGGTGACTTCAACACACCTCTCTCACCATTGGACAGATCCTCCAAACAAAAGTTGAATAAAGAAACTATAGAACTCAATACCACAATCAATAACCTAGACTTAACTGACATATATAGAATATATCAACCATCATCAAATGGATATACTTTTTTCTCAGCAGCACATGGATCCTTCTCAAAAATAGACCATATATTATGCCATAGGGCAACCCTCAGTAAATATAAAGGGGTGGAGATAATACCATGCATTTTATCTGATCATAATGGAATGAAACTGGAAATCAATGATAAAAGAAGGAAGGAAAAATCCTACATCACATGGAAAATGAACAATATGTTACTGAATGATGAATGGGGTACAGAAGACATAAAAGAGGAAATCAAAAAATTCTTAGAGATAAATGAAAATACAGACACAACATATCGGAATCTATGGGACACAATGAAAGCAGTTTTAAGAGGAAAATTCATCGCCTGGTGGTCATTGCTTAAAAAAAAAAGAAAAAAAAAAACAACAAATAAATGAGCTCACACTTCATCTCAAAGCCCTAGAAAAGGAAGAGCAAAACAACAGCAGATGTAGCAGAAGGCAAGAAATAATTAAAATCAGAGCAGAAATCAATGAAATTGAAACAAAAGAAACTATTGAAAAAATTAACAAAACTAAAAGTTGGTTCTTCTAAAAAATAAATAAGATCGACAGACCTTTAGCCATGCTAAGGAAGAGAAGAAGAGAGAGTACTCAAATTACAAATTTGGGATGAAAAAGGCAACATCACAACAGATGCTACAGAAATACAGAAGACAATTAGAAATTATTTTGAAAACTTAAAACTTATATTCCAATAAAATAGAAGATAGTGAAGACATTGATAAATTTCTTAAGTCATATGATTTGCCCAGACTGAGACAGGAGGATACACACAATTTGAACAGACCAATATCAATGGATGAAATTGAAGAAGCCATCAAAAGACTACCAACCAAGAAAAGCCCAGGACCGGATGGGTATACAGGGGAGTTTTACAAAACCTTTAAATAAGAATTAATACCAATACTTTTCAAGTTATTTCAGGAAATAGCAAAAGAGGGAGCTCTTCCAAATTCATTCTATGAGGCCAACATCACCCTGCTTCCGAAACCAGACAAAGACACCTCAAAGAAAGAAAAGTACAGACCAATACCTCTAATGAACCTAGATGCAAAAATCCTCAATAAAATTCTGGCGAATCGAATACAAAAACACATCAAAAAAATTGTGCACCATGATCAAGTAGGATTCATCCCTGGGATGCAAGGCTGGTTCAATATACGGAAATCAATAAATGTTATTCACCACATCAATAGACTTATAGATAAGAACCATATGATCATCTCGATAGATGCAGAGAAAGCATTCCACAAAGTACAGCATCCCTTTATGTTCAAAACACTTGAAAAACTAGGGATAACAGGAACTTACCTTGACATTGTAAAAGCTATCTATGCTAAGCCTCAGGCTAGCATCATTCTGAATGGACAAACGTTGAAGGCATTCCCTCTAAAATCTGGAACAAGACAGGGATGCCTTCTATCACCACTTCTATTCAATATAGTTCTCGAAACACTGGCCAGAGCAATTAGACGAAAGAAATTAAAGGCATAAAAATAGGAAAAGAAGAACTTAAATTATCACTATTTGCAGGTTAGGTATTATCTTAACTCAATTTTACCATTGAGAAAAGTTTCATAGAGAGAGACTTAGTAGATGTGCCATGTCACTCAGGTCCATGTCCCAGACTTTACAATCTACTCAATGATCAAGATGTCATAATGGTATTATTAAACAAAATCTTCAGATAAGGAAAGAAATCATATATCAGGATTATCTCATTATCCTCATTAACCCCTTTGTAAATAACATCCATCATGATATGTCCTGTCCTCTGTTCTCTCTCAGCCACTTGCTACGTATACAATATACATATGATACATGTGTCACTTTACCATCTTCACTGCAAGCATCCTATTCTCTAACAGTACCTTTCTGACTCTACAATTTACTCCTGTTATAATCCTGCCTGTGGTGTTTATTTCACTGCCTTATACTAAAAAAAATGCATTTATTAAAGAAACTCTTTACTATTGCTTACCCAACTGAAATCTCACAGTCTATGATTAAATCACTCCCTTTGATATATTCTTAACTCAGTTGCCATGTTCTAATTTTATCACACATTTGCTGGTAAAACCTTAACCTACTTAATTCATGACTTCTTCCTATTTGACACCTGCATGTAAATGCTTAATGTGCCTGAATTGAGATAAGCAAAACAAAAATCAAAACTAAACAAAAGCATGCTCACAAATATGCTTATATCCCTCACCTAAAATTTATTAACAATTATTTCAAGTTGTCTTAAAAGATCAGCAACAATTCTGTATGTTTTTAGTCTACCAATACACGTTAATATTTTATGCCTTCTCATCTGTATTCAGACTTCAAATTTCTCTTGATCTTTCAGCTGTTGACCTTACAAGTCCAAGTTCACAATGCCACTTTATTCTCCAATTGCATATCTCACAATATTTTCCTTCTTCTTTCTTATTACTGCTTCATATACTATATTCATTTTTGCAATAGGCTATCCTTTTTCACCTATTGAAGAGTTTGTCCAGTCAACCTACAAATACATCATTTTTCTCACCTTAAATCTTTTTTGTGGATTCAATACTTCATAACTATTACATTACTCCTCTGGTTCCAATTCCTTTCTTCAGTTTTTTTCATCAACTACTTGGACTGGACTGGTTACCCTTCATCGAAACTGTTCTTGTCAAGGTTACCAATGATCTTAACATTTTTAAATGTAATTGCCCATTTTCTGTCTTCATTTTACTTGGTCAGCAGCAATTAACAAAATTGATTATTTCAATATTTTTTTTCAAATGACTAAGAGACATTCCACTGCTCTTATTTTATTCTTAGTTCATTAAACATTCTTCCTTAGGGCCTTTTGCTAATTCTACGTAATTTTTTTTAATTTTGAATTTTCCTAGAATTTAACATTGTTTTCTAACTATAACTATAACCCATTTATACTCTTTTCTAAAACTGTTTTTTATTTGTTAGTGTTAGATATACATGAAGTAGAGTATATTTTGACATAAATAGAATATAACTTATTTTAATCAGGATCTTATTCTTGGGGTTGTACATGATGTGGAATTTCACTAGAGTGGAGTTTCCTATGAACATAGGGAAGTTATCGCCGATTAATTCTATTGTCTTTCCTAATTTTATCACCTGTCCCTTCCTTTCATTCCCCTTTGTGTAATCCAATGAACTTCTATTCTCCCCTACCTTCCACTTTCATGTGTGTTGGCCCCCACATATCAGAGAGAACATTTGGCTGTTGGTTTTTGGAGACTGGCTTACTTCACTTAGCATCTGCTGGCAAATGCATAGAACTGGAGATTATCATGCTAAGTGAAATAAGCCAGTCCATTTAGTCTTTCATGATAGGTACTCTCATGTCTTAAAAAGTACTTACCCTGATGACTTCCAATGTGTCTCTGACTGTGCTTCTCAGTTGTTCCTGTGTATTTATTCAACTGCTTTAAATATCTGCATGCATATATCTTATTAGACTCTTAAATTTAAATTCAAATTCTCCTTTTTTCACACCTATTCTTATAGTCCCTTCAGTGATTACAATTCCTTGCAGCAAGTTAGGGGAAAATGTTGAAATCTTTCATGACCCTTCTTGTTTCTCACATTCCACAACCCATCTTTCAACTTCACACCACTTCCATTGCTTCCACCCATGTGTTCAAGTTAACATCTTATCCTTATTATCTATTCTCATGCCATGGCCATATCATTACTTTCAATTTTAATAAATGTAAACATGTCAGATTGTTCAATATCCTTTAAAGAGTTTCTATGTGAGGAAATATAAAGGTCATAATATAAGACTTGATTTTACTGTGTAAACTGGACACTGATTATCTATCTCTCATATTTAATTACTTCTATTCTCAACCTGACCCACTCCTTCTGTTACCATGCAATTTCAGTCTCCCATCATGTGACAGAAGCCATTTAGTCAAGAGGCAGGGGGTGAAAGAGAAAAAATTATTACATGAGCTAGCTGACTGGAAGGTGCATCATCCTAAAAGAGCCATCTTCCTAGAAAGCTGATTTAGAAATAATATACATAGGGGATGGGTGATCACAGAATTGTGAACACTATCTCTCAGATGGAGTTTCTGGCCAAATGACACATGACACTAATTCTTTAGTCATTAGATTTTTTGAGTTCTGCAAATCTCAAGAACAAAGATCATTATTTCCTCAGGCTATTCTTTCACTCAATAGTTTGCCCACATGCAGTTCCTGACATATCATGTATCTCACAATGGAAATGTGAGAAAGGTAACTACCCAAAGACTAAATGAATGGAACTGGAGACTATCTTGCTAAGTGAAATAAGCCATTTTATGCTGATCATGAAACTCATCCTAATTAATAAAATATACTTCATTTGATTGTTGTGGAGGACAAGAATCAAGTGAGGTAAAATAAGGAGTCTGGCAGAAGATTTGGTCTCCACATGTGACTTCATTTCTTATCCAAACTTCTTTACATTACCAATAATGTCTTGAATATTTTCTTATCACAGGGTCTTTGCAATCCCTATTCTCTCAGCTTGAAATTCTTTTTCTTCTTATACCCATTATTTTTCATTTTTTTTTTTCAGGAAATTGCTTAAGGGTGGGCATATAATTGAAATCTTCTTGAGCATATATTTGAAATAATACCTTCATCACTACCAACACTCTTCTGTATTTATTTTTATTTTACAGGATTCATCATCACCTTACAACACACATGCTTTATTTTTCCATCAGTTTACTCTCTGCCCCCCTCAGAATCAAGTGCACTGTGAGGGTAAGGAACTTTGGAAGTTTTTCAGTGCTATGTCTTTTATCCCTAAACAAATGATACTAACTTTAAAAAGCTCAGTATGTGTTTTTTGAGTTAATTAATTAATTAACTACAAAAATACATAGGTGGCTTTTCAAGTACACTACAGTATGATAAACTAAAGAATTGCCAATTAAAAAAATCAGTGATAAGTACTAAGGAAATCTACATAGTTTCAGTGTGATAGAGTATAAGATATAGATTACCTGGATAATATCCTATCACACATTTTATTTGATAACCACTGAAGAAAAAAATGAAGAAAAGGTGAAAAATGGTGTATACTAGAAGACCTGGTAAGCTATTTTCTTTAATGATTAATCACTCTTACTGGTATGAAACACTGTCTGAAGTTTTGTGAAGAATTCAATTCCATGTGCCATAGTTTTTCTATTAATGTCAATCAGTGTTTAACAGTATTAAAAATGGTCTGGCAAATTTCCTCCATGCAGATTAAAATTGAAAAATTAAAAACAAAGATTCTGGATGAGAACATATCAAGAAACTTTCCACAATGTGAAAGCCAATAACAGTGTTACTGAATACTTTCAGTTCTAATCTGCTTCTGTTTTAAGACAAAACTGTAAATCCTGTCTCTATTTTGGTTGAGTGAAATCACTACTGCTACTTCAAATCAATGAGTTATTTTCAGATATGTGCAATTTCTGGGTCAGAATATTTCATTCCTTGTAGAAGACTCGTGGAGCTCTGCTTTTTCTCTGGCACACTGACAGCATGTGAGGTGTCTGGGTGCCTTGTTAATGGCCTTGATTCTTTAGTGACTATGAGGAACACAAACCAAATCCCTAACTTTCAGACAATCTAGCACAATGTATGTGTGTGTGTGTGTGTGTGTGTGTGTGTGTGTGTGTCTGTGTGTTGTGTGGGGATATAGAGATGAAACTCTATCAAAATCTATATCTCTCTGTTTTTCTCTTTTTTTGATTTTTTTAGTCAGATTTTTTTATTGCTGTGATCCAAAGACCTGACAAATAAAATTTTAGAAGAAAAAAAAAAAACATTTATTTAACCTCATAGTTTCAGAGATCTCAGTTTCTAGATTTTTGCTTTCATTGCTCTGGGCACAAGGTGAGACAGAATGCCATGGCAGAAGGGTGTGGAAGTGGAATGCAGCTTGGGGAATGACAATAGGAAGCAGAGAGTCTTACAGTTTGGATCACCAAGGACAAAATATAAATCCCAAAGGCTAGCCTCCAGTGGCCCATCTCCCCACCTGCCTACAGTTACCACTCAGTTATCCCATATCAGTGGATTCAGGGACTAATTAGATTAAAGCTCTCATAACCAAATCATCTCACCTCTAAACTTTCCTGCATTGTCTTAACACAGGAGCTTTTGGGTGACGTCTTTTATTTAAATAATACCATTAGCTTAAATCATGGATGATATAAAGAGGAAGCCAAGGAGACCCCCAGATCTTTGAGTACAGCTGCAGCAGGCTACATTAAAAAAATACAATGGGTAAAGTTATTCTTTAATCATTCTTATTTTTGAATAAATATTCAAAGGGCATATCTGAATTCAACTGGGTTTTTTTTTTCCTATTGTGTCTGTTACATTTTGCTACAAAAAATTTAGCATCTTAAAACAGCGAATGTGTTAACTCCTATTCCTGTTGTTAGGAATGCAGAAGTAGCTTATCTGTGTCCTCTGTTACTAGGCTGAAGGCAGGATTTGCAGTTCTCAAGGCTTGACTGAGAGAAGATACGCTTCCAGGATCTACCATGTGGCTCTCTGAAGGTCTGTGGTCTTCACTGGATGTTGGCAAGAATCGAGGATTGTTTGCCTCTTTCTAGAGTGTTCACAACATAGCAACTGTCTTCTCGTCAAAGCAAGCAAAGAGACAGTGAGAGGACAGATCAAAAGTCACAGACTTTATAATCTAATCTCATTAGTCATGTCCTCTCATTTTCGATGAATTTTATTTGTCAAATGTGAATCACTAGTTTACTCCACACTCAAGAGAAGGGAATTAAACAAAACAGTAAATACAACCTTTTCAGAGGCTGCTTTACATTGTTTCTAGATACCTTTCTGCCCTCTTACTTGCTTCTTTGGTCAATTGATGCTTAATTTGTTTTAAGTAGTTATCTTAATGCATAATACATTATTTATTATTTATATTTCCATGCCCATTATTTTTAATTTAATTCCAATATTCAAAATACAAAAGAAAATATATTCTGTCTTAAGAAATTTAAAGGATTAATGTGACCTGTATATAACCTAA
This sequence comes from Urocitellus parryii, assembly GCF_045843805.1. Lineage (NCBI taxonomy): Eukaryota > Metazoa > Chordata > Mammalia > Rodentia > Sciuridae > Urocitellus > Urocitellus parryii. Next base: position 55,190,133 of record NC_135535.1, read on the forward strand.
TCTTTCTTTGTCTATAAGAATTCGCACAGTAGACAGTATTCTTTAAAGATTAATACCTGTCAATCTGCCTATGATTGCTTATTCTTTTTCTCTTAAATCAAGTTATCTAACTTGCAAAGGTTGAAGCCTTTGTTATTAGCCTATTGTTATACTCTCTATGACATCTGAGTTTGGCTTCATTTTGTTTCACAAGTTCTTTTTTTCCATCATAATTTGAGTACAAGTTCCCCCACTGTAAATTGTAATTATTTGGAAGAAAGGCTAAGGAAATTAAATAAGCTTTTTATAAACACAGGATCACTCACATACAGAGGCTGCTCTGGAACAAATGGGACTCTGAGCCATATAGCAATTTAAAAATTAAAAAGATTAATATAGAGATAGGCATTGTGTTAGCATGTAAAAAATAAAAACACAGTCAAATTCAGTTGAGGAGTTGATGCATATCATTTAATATTGCTTTTTGTGCATTTTTTTAGTTACTCCCCTGGCCTCAAATAATGCAACCTCTCTCCAAGTGACCCTTCCCATGCACTATCTCCTCCTCTTCATTTTCTTATCAAAAGTCATTGCAAGGGGGCTGGGGATATGGCTCAAGCGGGAGCGCACTCGCCTGGCATGCATGCGGCCAGGGTTCGATCCTCAGCACCACATACCAACAAAGATGTTGTGTCCGCCGAGAACTAAAAAATAAATATTAAAAAATTCTCTCTCTCTCTGTCTCCTCTCTCACTCTCTCTAAAAAAAAAAAAAAAAAAAAAAAGTCATTGCAATGAAAACTTAAAAATACCTTGAAGTTCAAGTGTGAAACATGTAAAAATCTCAATTTAATTTAGAAAATAATAATATTTATTTTAGAAAATAAACCCCATAACCTGATGATCTCAAGGTTCAGGTTCCCTCCAGTCACATTTGCACCACCCTGTTTCCTCTCTCCTCTTGTGGAGATGCTTTGACCTTTGCTTCTGTTTCCCCAAATCACTTATGTAAAGTCACAAAAGAAATTGCAATTGTTTTTAGAAAAGAATGAGCAGATAATTTACACTTTACATATTTACAAGGTTTAGGATACTCTACCCAAATAAATATGACACTTTGATATATTGAATGTTATACTCAGAAGTAGTTTGAGAAATGACAAGTGCAAAAAGAATTTTTTTGATCTTCCTCTGAAGAAGGTGATTAGTACCTCAGGTGAGAGGTGTCCTCTCTGTATCAGTGGAAATGAGCATTCTTATCTCTGAGGAGAAAGGTCATGGCAAGACATCTGAAATACATCAGAAGTATTCAGCTCTCTCCGGCTTACTCACTTTTCTTTGCCTGTCTCATTTCTCCATGATCTTCCATTATTCATTAAATCCACCATAAAAAATAAAATTGGCCTTGACTATTTCTTTGACTCTTCATTCTCTAATAATGATGTCTGTCTCACATAAAACTCAAATAATTTTTTGTGCTTTTCTGTTATTAATATGTCTTTTGATTCAGGAACCCAATCAATGAACCTGAGATGAATAGAAGTGTTGAGAGCCACAGTTTAGTCAGAATGACGCCTGGCATTTTTGCCAGAGGAAATGGTTGAAAGGTGACCCTGCTGTGGGATTAGGGCGGCTCCAGGATTAGGGCGGATCCTGCTGCCTTGGGCGCCAGCTACTTTGGAGTTCTGGTTGAGTTCTCATGGGGTGCTGAGAGAATTGGCATGCAGAGCCTGGTGGAGGGAGAGAGTTCCCAGGGAGCATGTGTGTAGAGGGCCCTGAGAGTTCGGGTTGCTGTTTGAACCTACAAGGCTGTGTGGCGGCTGGGTTATTTTGTGCCCAGCCAGACTGCGGCAAGAAGGAAAAAGTAAGTTCTCTCCCCACACAAAATACCCAGAAGACAGAGGTCACACTGTGGCTGCTTGGTGGTAACAAAACTCTTAACCGTATAGCATATATTTCTAAATTAAAAGAAGATTATAAACAAATTTGTAATAGGTGTATACATCTATATTATATAATTATTATTGCATGGTAAACATATATAATTTTAACTTTATATGTATAATTTTGATAATTCAAGCATAATCAGAAAACAAGGCTTCCATGTATCCTAAAAATATCTAATTCAATTGAATATGAAACTTTTTCACTTTTTGGAGATAAGTATAGCAAATCCTATTGGAAATTATAAGTTTTTTTGTCTTTTTTTAAAATTTATTTTTTATTTATATAGGACAGAAGAATGCATTTTAATTCTCATTACACATATAGATCCCATTTTTTCATTTCTCTAGTTGTAGAGATTATATGATTTATTACAATTGTTCCCTTATGAAAGATTTATCTTCTAATTGGCACTGATTACTTCACCAGGCAGATGTTATAGAACCTGAAATGTTTTAGTAGGCTTTACTTTGAATTGAAAAAAATCTATATAAAATAAAAGAAAAAAAATTAATCCTAAAGCCTTCAGTTTCATTTCCTATTTGTTTTTGTATACAAATGGGTATGAAATAATAAGAAAATGCAATGCAAGTTACAGATGAAAATAGAAAAAACTTAAATCCTTTTTGGGAAAAAATATCTTGAAGAGTTTTGTAAATAAACAATGTTTCTAATGCAACTTTCCAACTGTGGCACTCACTAGATTCATTAACCATGTGTAATGCTAGAAGCAAAGTGTTCTAGCTTACTTGAATAGAAAATAAACCACCTATATTTGTTCATTTTAAGTCAGTTATCTTGGGAATAACTTCAGCATCTTTCATTAAGTTCTGGAAAAGGTTAGCATTTGTCATTTCCAGAATATAGATTTAGATTTTCATCCATAATGATACATAGTAATATTGTTAGTAAGTTGGACAAGAATGACAGGCATACTGTGAAAAAACAAAGTAAGCTGTGTTCAGTGTCTGCAAATGCAAGCTATTTTACATTAAAAAAACACAAAGCTATTATTTATAAAATGTTAAATTTATAATATCTAAAATGTTAATTATCATATTAGATACTTCAATATACATATAACTATTTTAGAGAAAAACAATTTCTCTGTAGATTTTGTACAGTAAATAGATTGGAATTGATTTGTTAGAACAGAATAAAATAAATTATAGCCTAATATAGATAAATAACTCTCAAGCACAGCTCAGATATTGGCTCCATTTTTCTGTTTCAATTTGTTAAAACTTTGACAGAATGGAGGGATGTTCTTTTACAGCATCACGGAGCAAATAATTTGACCATCTCTGTTTTTATGATTCTTTCTTCTACTCATACCTTTACCAGTCTCTCTCACTCTGCATCTTCCCTCCTGGCCCTATTTATCCTTTACTTCCACTTTTCCAACTCACAGTTTTATCTTTCAAATTCATCTGTGATTTTTCTGTTATATTCCAAATTCTCTTCATTTTTAGGAGCAAACATTTCAGCCATCTCTTTTATTCACTACTATCTTGAACAAAGCCAGACTCTTTAGGCCTTAAATATTATAGTCAAAATGATCATCAGGACATGTTCCTAACCAGCTGTCATGCATGCTCAAGATAAATTGTAATATTTTCTGGAGGCAGAATGGTTATGTTCAAATGTGCATGCATGTTTTATATTTTGGTGTAGTTTTAGATTTATGCACTGACTGAGAATGCAGTCCATGGGATTCCTTACACTAACCTCCAGCCTGCACAGTGTTTACTATTACTAATTGCTTGCACTAGTGTGGTATAGTGTTGCGAGCCACCCATGGGCTACATGTGGGCCACCGTGCAAATTAGCCTAGTGAATAGGAAGGAACATTTGGTGTCTGGGAACTTCCAGGGGACAATTCCTCTTTGTAAGACTTCCCAGAGATGTTGTGAATTCCTCTTCTGCTCTGCCATGTTCCACATAGCACCTGAGATGGGTATGACTGGCCAAGAAGCCAATCAACCTGCTGATTACAAGGTATCACGAAGCAAGACTTCTCCTTTGAAACCTCATCCTTGACTTTGATGTATCCCTTAAATAAACCACTAGTTTCATCTTCTCTATAGACTAAACCTATCAGGGGCTCCATTTTTGAAAAAAAAAGAAATATTTATGACTCTTTGTCTTTTGTTCTTCACTAATTATTCTAGACTTTAATTTCTTAGGTGGCTTATATCCTCCTTGGTCAGGAAGAAGCACTCCCCAAACGAGACACTGAGCATTATCCCATAGTATACTTGTCGTAACTGAAGAACAAGTATGAATATATTATTAATAAATATAGTCCATAGTTTACATTATGGAGCACTCTGTGAATTTTGTTGTGTAGTGCCATGTACCTACCATTATAGTTTCATAAGGGTAGCTTCACCACCCTAAAATTTCACTGTGTTCATGTTTCATCCTTTCCCCCCACCTGGAGAATGCATGAAACCATTCCTCTTTTTTACTATCATCACTGCCTTTTATAATGTCATATAATTAAATTTATACATTTTATAGTCTTTTTAGTCTAGTTTCTTTCACTTAGCAAGATGTATTTAACATTCCTCAAAGTTTTTAAAACTTGATAGATTATACAGTTTTTTCTGAATTATATTCTATTTGAATGTATCACAGTTTGTTTAACCATTCACTTATTGAAGAACATCTTGGCTCTTTCCAGTTTTGAGTAATTATGAATAAAGCTGTTGAAAGCATTCATATGCAGGTTGTTGTATGGACATGAGTTTCAGCCAAATCAAGTAGTTATTACAAAAACTGTTAGTACAGTGGTATGGTGTGGTATATGGCTGGGGGCATTTATAACCTCAGTTTACATTTCAGTCTGTAGACCTGCACTGTGATCTTTTACACAGACTTGTCAGAATTGTTTTCCCTGAAGTGAGACAGGAATGCCAGAAGAGGCTAGAGTTGGGTGATTCCCTTTCCCTTGATTTTTTTCCCTTGCTAGTATAAGTCATGATACCTTTCCATACTCATGATGAAGATCATGACTCCCACACTGTTATAATGAAAGACAAATTAACAAGAGAAAAGCATAATGAATTTAATAAAAGCTTTAGGTGACATAGGAACCTTTAGAAATGGAGACTCAAAGACCTAGAGAAATTATCTATTTTTATGGTTAGTTTTAATGGGGATAGTCAGCTATGTATAAATGTGATTTGAAAGAAGAGTTTGATGCAATGGTAATAGATTGAGGGAGGAAAAGGTGGCAAGGTCTGTCTGTCCAAATTCTTCTTGGTCCATATAGCATTCTTCCCCCCAAGTATATGGTGGGATACTCTGAAATTAGTGAGTTTAAGGAAAAAGGGAAATAGTAACCTTTCTCAGTTCTATGGCTTTCTTTAGGCAAAGGAGTTCTAGTTTGAACCACCTGGGGGAAGAGGGATTCTGAGTTCTAGAGAGAGAGAGAGAGAGAGAGAGAGAGAGAGAGAGAGAGAGAGAGAGAATGAATGAGAATGTATCCTTTCAGAAAAATCTCTAGTGACCTACTTCTTCAAACTAGGCTCACCTCCTAAAGTTTCTACCACTGCCCAATAATCTTTTTTATTATGAAATCATCAGTGGATTAACTGATTTTGCTGATATCTGAGCCCTCATGATTCAATAACTTCCCAAAAGCCCCAGCTCTCAATATTATTGCATTGGAAAACAAGATTTTAGCACATGAGCATTTGGGGGATACTTCTTATACAAACCATTGCAGGTGCCTTTCTCCAAGTCTAGGTAGGATTCTTACTTAAGAGTTGCTTGTTCCAGACTCTAGTCTCATCTTCTGTTCTAAAGACAAAGTTGATTTTTCTTTTCATGAATCCAAATAACAAACCCAGAGAGCATACGATTTCCCTTTCACCCTCTGTTTAACAATCGTCCCACCTCTGTTTGTTTGAATGAGGTCAGACTGAGTTCTGACTTCCCTGTTGCAAGTGCTCACATATGGCGAAAAGAGGAAAGAAATGGAAATGAGAAGAAAGGAGAGGGATAACAACTGAAGAACAATAACACTTGAGAAAAAAATGCAATATTCATGGCCCTCAGTTTATGTACAAGAGAGTTATTGACAGAGATTCTTTACTTGGTCAAATGCTACTCAGGCTCTTAACGTTTTCAACTAGGCTTTAATTTTTGAGTTTCTATGTTTCATATCTTCATTGCTGGATTTTTATAAAAAATCCTACTAAGCAATGGAAGTGATCATTTCATGGGTAGAGATTTTAAGTTTGGGATAATGAAAAAGTCTGGAGATGGATAGTGGACACTTTTACACAGAAATGCAACTGGATCATTCAATTGACCTGTTCACTTACTAATGGTTAAGTGGTAGATTTTATTTATTCATATTTTACTATAATAAAAATAAAGACTCATTCTAATTTAGTTTAGACAGAAGCGTCCATCTGTAATGTCTATAAACCTCATCCTCCACCATCTCCAATCTTATATTTGTTCCTCTTGGCAAGTCGTTATTAAGGATCCTGTCAAGTTAGTTTAGCCAGACTCTCCTGTTATCACTGATATTTCCTCTTCATAATTTTCTACCTACTAACTGCTCCTTTGCTTTTGGTTATAAATTCCTTTTTTATTCCTTATAGTATTAAGGCTGCAGCTTAGATTCTGTCCCCACTAAAAGCTCCTTTTGCAATGATACCTACACCCAAATCGGTAGCCTCCTTCTTCAATAAAGCCTTTCCTGTCATTGTTGTGGCTGAAAGAATGATACTCAAAACTGGAATTTTTTTTTTTTGCATGCTATGCAATTTAAAAAGAATATTTAAAGGCCTTAATAGTAGTCTTAAAATCAACATCCCACTGACCTTCCCTTGTGTCTTCTCTTTCTAGTACAAGGAGAAGCATTCTGCAAAGTTTCCCTATCTTCTTAAAGTCTGGACCCACCAAAGAAGCTATCTGGTCCCTTCTTGATGTCAGTTTCTGTTAACTAAACTTATATCCCAAGAGGAGAGAATGAAATTTGTCAACACACTTTGACAGGCTCCTGTTGAACACCACTGTTTTCATTCTGGTCCTTCTCAATCTTCCAAGAGAATCAGTTACAAATCATTGTTTGTTTTTCAGGCCAAATAGCCTTTGTCCCAGTCCATGGTATATTCTGTAGTTCTCTTGAGTTCCTCTAAAAAAATTATTTACAGCCTATTAAAATTGCCTATATTCTCCTTTCTCCTGTTTTCCTATAGAAATAGGGTATACAGGCTTTTGAATCATTCGGGGCCAGTTGGTAATTACTCTATGTGATTTCCTTTGTGCAAATAATAAATCTAACTGCCTTTCTCCTCCTTAATCTATGTCAGTTTATATCAACAAAACTTCAGAGGGTAGAGGGAAAATTTTCCCGTTGCCCCTACACTATCTTTAACAAGTATCATGAATAATTTTTTCTTTAAAAGTAGTTGTAAGATTGTAAGTAGAAAATTATATAGTGTATATGAATGCACAGTGGAATTCTACAAATTTTTACAGCATTTTTTCAGTACAACATGTAAAAATATAAATGATATTAAACTATCTGAAGTGAATTATGTAAATATTTCATTTGCCACATTATCTAATGTTCAAGGCTTTGGATATTTACAAAACTTGAGGCTATTTCAATTTACTCATGTTTATTAAATTGAACCATAGGCAATTGCCTTTTAAGTAGGAAAAAAATAGATCAATATTAGAAACTTCATTTGTGTCAAAACAATGATCTTTCTTGAAGAGTAAATTTGACAACCACTTCATGATTTAGCATTTTATATAAAACATTACAGTTCTATAAATACTAATTATTTAATGTTTTAGTAATTACAGTCCAATTGTTTTGGACTCACAGTTTTTATAAAAGTTAATCACCTTAAGAATAATTCTTAATGTTTTTCCTAATTCCATTCTCATATATGAAGACAGAAGAATGCTTCCCAATTAGCATCTGATATTCCAGAGATAAACAGAACAGATGCATGTTTGGCTGAATATAGCACATAAATATGCAATTCAATCATTTGTCTCTTACCTACTTTTGCAATTGTAAATTGCGATCTTTTTAAATTAGAGTATACAACAGATGGTGAAGAGTTAGTTTAAAGTGATGTTGCTTTTAATATAGACTACTGTGCCAAGTGATTGCGCACTACAACAGTTTATTCATTCACCACACCAATTTATTTACTGCATTAAAATATGTCAGATTAAATGGGCATTTCAGCCATTTTGCCATATTGTGCTTCTGACTTTAACAGGATGTCACTGTATGGTACATATCCTATCTAAAGGAAAGAAGAATGATGGATGCTGTGCACCTGGAAAGAAATCACACTCTGTAAAATGACAAGATTCAGCATGATAAGAAATTCAATTTCTATCCCACTTTCCTGCATGGGAGAAAAGATCTTTCATATCCATTAATTTAATCATAATGTGATTTTAAATAAAATGAGTTTTAGAGGCAGTGAAATAATGGCTTGCTGAAGTCCTTTAACTTCTTGTATATGTCAGTATGTTTGTAAATAATGAAAAAAGTATGTATACTCACACACATAAATCATACATGCAGCAGGGGATGATATTCAGGCTTTTAACTAATGGGTACTAATATACTTAATACATATTATTAAATACATATATATGGAAACATTCATACAAGATTGTTTGTGCATGAATTTTTGTACATTTTCCTCAAATAATCTTATCATAATGTGACACTTTATAACACATGAAACTCTCCTACTTTAAAAATTGGTTTCAATTCATTAATTATACATCTATACAAAGGGCTCAAATGCTATGATTTGGGATAATTGTATTTTTGTGATTATTAGCATAATGGGATGAATTTTATAAGCCATAAAGAATTAAAATATCTTGCAACAGACAACATAACTTTAACATTTGACATTTTTACAGATGTATGTTTCTAGTATATTAATATACAGAGGATAAAATATCCAATGTGTGCAATTGAAAAGATAATTTGAGTTAAATTCAGTTGTTTTTAGTATGGCATTAATCTTTGAAGTATTATCATCCCCAGATTATTTCTCCAAATTTGTCCCAAGTAACAAAAAGTTGCATGTGTGTATGTGTGTATGTGTTGGAGGGTGGGTACAACTGAATCTATTTTATGAAAGTCTCCTTGCAGAAATATTTGTTCATGCTTGAAAATATCTCTGATTTCTTTAGATCCATGTCTAGTATGACCTTTTAGAGTGTTCTGAATTCAGTGTGCATACATATAGAAAACACCTTTATGTATTCATGCTTTCCAAAATATTCTGATCCAATGTTTAAGTATGTGAAGAAACTTCAAGAGGAATGAAGTCCTGTTTGTATCTTCTGATACATTCTTCTTTTAATTATTATTATTCTGTTCTCTTTTTACTTCCCTGTTGCTACATTTTCCATCTATAGGAAGTATAGATTAGAGGAAAATGGGAATTTTTTCTTTTAACTTGTTAGATCTCTTTGTATTTTATCCATGGGCATATATGCCTGTCCTTAGATAACCGTTTTCTGGTTGCGTGGGAGTCATTCATTGGCCTAGCAGGACTTTCTGAAATGTCTAATTTTCTGATCTGTGGTGCACTTCCTGGTTGACCTCTTTGAACCACCTCCTTCCCTCTTCTCCTGCCCCCTACCAAAGTGAGACTTTCTGTGACCTCTTACCAAGTAGTTACTGTTTCTAGGCACTACTTTGTTTACTGTGGGTCTCCTATGGTGTTCATATTCAGGCTACTTTTCAGGATGTACACATGGGTTACCAGACTCAGGCTTTCTTAACATGACAATTACATGTGGTTTAGAGTTTTTCTGTAGGGATTCTGACCATGGAAATCTAGAGGGAAGCATTCTGCTGGTGATCAAACTCCCAGCAGGTAACTGGCACTTTGTTTTCCATGCTTGGAATGCTTGGCAGTTTCTCCTAGAAGCTAGGAAGATAACTAATACAGGTGCAGTATCTGTGAAGAGGCTCTGTGCTAGAGTCTTATCAGCCTGGACCTTGATTTCAGACATTCAGCTCCTGGGAAATAAAGAATACTAAACAATAATGTAGTTATGGCACTAAAGACCTAAAGTAACCTATTGATATAAATAAAGCTTGGCAGTTTGGCCTCTCTGCCATTCTGCCATCTTTCCTGACTCTGCATCTTTTCTTGGTATTTCTTTTAATTTCCATTACATGTTTCTTCATGCTTACCATCACAGGAAGTTTCAGCTGGTCACTACTCTCAATATTTTGCAATCATTTTGTTTATGTATGACACAGAATTTCAGAGAATAGATGATGACTTTTCCAATGAATTCTGTCACTAACTCCCTCTCCACTGCAGAGAAGTGAGAAATCAATTTTCTGGTGCTTATTTAACAACAATCTAACCAAGAAGTAGGATACCTGTTTTCTTTCTGTGAAGATATCTCCTTTCAACCAGCTTCATTTGAAGTGGGGCTTACACATATCTGGAAAGGAGAGGAGAAATAGGTAGTCATAATTTACTAGGTGAACACATCAGAGATTCTAGAATCATTTTTCCCTATGTTCTTATCTTAAGCAAACTGAAGGTGAATGATCAGAGAGCTATTGTTAGGAACTTTTTTTCATCTTCTGTTTCAGTATAACCAAAATGCATTAAAACACGTGATTGATAAGGTTTTTGTCCTAATTTCAGAGCAAAATATTTTATGATAAACATTTCAACTCTGCAAGATTGAGCTTTTATTGTTAAATGCTTATACAGTGGGTATGACCAGGATTCTGCCAAATAGAATCTATCAGGTTGGTCACAGTTTTCTGTCTGACTGGAACTTATGGTAAACATCATTTGAAACTATTAGGATTAACTGTATAAAACACGTAACTCTTCATATATATCTTCTTAAAAAGTATGTTTACATTTAATTAAGTAAAAATATGCTGTAAACAGATGTTATATTAGCCTATTTTCCCCTCAAATTGAGTAATTTTAAAAGAAATTATTGTTTGGAATATTTAAAATTTGTACTCCATTTTAGAGGAGTTTAAAATTATTTATATAGTTGCTTCACCTCTTCAATTTACACTAGTTTTCTTATTTTTCTTAGAAATCAATATTAAATTAGAATATTTGACATATATTTATCAAGTTTATAATATGTGTGAACAGATATGCAACATGAAATCTGTATACAAGAAAAATCACCAGAGAGTATACTATGTATAATATATGTTTCCAAAAATTGTTGAATAATATACATTACTTCACTTCTTGATACCAATTGTCATCAAGGCATATGACTCCATTACATGACAAAAAAAAAAAAAAACCCACAGTTTTGAAGGTGTTTCTTCTTTACAAACATATTAAAGATCAGGCTTTACCTGAATCTGATTTTTTAAAAATTGTAATATTTTATGTACTAAGATCATCAAAATGAAGTAGAAATTTTCAAATAATTTTGTTAAGTAAAATAATACATTTTAAATATTTTTTGTTGTTGGAGGCCAATTTAATAATAAAAAATATTAACAACTAAACAAGGATCTTTCTGAATAAGAAAAAAAAGTTCAGGGTAATGACATAAAGATAAATATTTAATTCAAATACAAATTTCATAAAAATAAACCTGAAAAACAGAATATTATATTTAGTGTGATATTATTGTTACACTAATATTAATCATACAGTATTAATATCCATTTGTAAACTAAGTTTAGGTTGAACTTATACAATTCTGATTGTAAATAGATATTTACTCTCATACAGTTTTCCCTCTAATGAAGAATGCTAGATATTTAATATTTACTTTGAATAATGGGAAATTAGTTCATAGAATGTATAACCACATAGTAGATACCTGCAATGCACTCAATTATGTATTATTGGACTTAAACACAATTTTATTTTATTTTTTTTTATTATTTTATATTTTTTTTAATGTTGGTTGTTCAAAACATTACATAGTTCTTGATATATCATATTTCACATTTTGATTCAAGCGGGTTATGAAAAAGCAGCTTACACTCAGCAAAATTTAAAGCTTTAATGTCACGTTACTTTCAAAATCAACAATAAGAGTAATGATGAGAAAGTACAAATCTATAATAGGAAGTAAGCATCATTTCTGGGATTATTTCATTATTTGTAAGAGTGATGATGAATAAATCAACAACTGGGCATACAGATACTTCTTCACTACACTATTTTTATTCCTATTGACCAATGAGGATGTCATTTCATTAGTATCCATCACTTTATTTCCTTGCTTCTAATTAAAAAAAAAAAAAAACGAATTTTGCCTGTCTTGGGTTAATAGGAAGAGTAAAAACTGAGGAGACTGTGCTCAGGAAAGAAAAATAAAACTTAAAGAGCACTAAGAAAAATAGGGTAAAATCAAAGTTGTAGGTGTGAACAATAAGGATAGTTCAGGCCAATGGAACAAGAAAATGACATGATCCAGATAAATGTGTCAGAAACAGGTTAGACGTGCACAAACCAGAAGAATTTAAAACCAGTGAAAGAAAAAAGCTGGGACAGTTAAAATTCAAAGGAGAAGCAGTATTCAGTAAGATAAAAGTAAATAATTGACTAAAGGCATTGCAATCAATAAAATTACATACATTGGAGAAAGAAAATGAGAAGTGATTATGACATAGAATATGGAGAGAAAAATGATTAGAGGTGAAACTCAGGTCGTAGGTAAAGTATATGTAGTAGATTTTGAGTATTTATGTTAAGAAAGGTGAAATGTTAAGGTAAACAGTGGAGAGCTATTAGAAATTTTCAGAGTTACCCTGTCCATAACCTGAACCCCTAATGTCTCACTGTCTGTGCCCAACTCCTTTTCTGTCACATATTATCCTTGTGCTCTTTTGCAAAACAAGTAAATTCTTTGTTCCCACATTTCTCTTCTGTAAAATAAGGATAATAATTGCCTACCTCATAATGTTAGAAGAATTACATAAAATAGATATGTGTAAAACTCTAAGAACATCTAGAAGAGCACATGCCAATATTTGATTAACAAAAAATAAAAGTAAAAGGAGAAAAGAAAATGTTCTTGTCTCTTGGAAGATGGTGGCCAGTACTTGACCAGGTGTTGCATGAATTTCCTCATGCTAGTGATGATTGCATTGCTGTGGTTCCTCATGGGATTCCTCTGATTTCTCCTCAGCCTAAGTATTATCCAGCAAAGTTTTCTGTGCTCAGAAAACTTTTTTTTAATTGAAAAAAAGTGTTCCTCCTTGCATCCAGCTTTGAACTCATCATAGGTAACCTGAAGTGTCTCATTAATCACGACAAGATTTCTGGAAAACTATCTGATACTAAGTTAATACTTCTGGCCACAGATGGGAGAGACTCAGGGATGAACCAGGTGTGCTAACATGATAATGACAAGAGGTGTAAAGGAAAGCCAGATTAGAATTCAAGAGACAATGTTCAGACATTAGTGATACTCTCCCTCCAAAACACACACACACACACACACACACACACACAAAAAATACACACAGTGTTACTATTGTTTACTGAAATGTAAGAAAACAAGTTAATTATTACATTCACACTAAATATTTTAGCATTTTAAAAGTAAAACTATAATACCTTATCACAGTGAAGAGATTTTATATTAATATATTAATAACACTTATTATTCAACTTGTTCAAATTTCTCCAGTTTTCCTCAATATGCCATTTGTGACTATTTATGGTTCTTATATTTTTGTTTAGTACCCGGTGACCACTCATGGATTGCATTTTGTTATCATGTTTCTTTAATTCCTTCTGATTTTTTTTTTTTTATCACTTTGACATTGTTTAAGATTCAAGGTCAGTTTTCTTTCAGGGTGTCACATAGTCTTTATTTTTTTTGATCATTTGCTCATGATTAGATGATTCAGGTTGAAAATGTTATCAGTGGGTGATGTTATTTATTTGGCAATTGCAACATATCTTCAAGTACGTAATACTTGTTTGACTCATTATTTTTGAGACTATGTTTGAGCATTTGGTTAAAGGAGTGCCTGCCTGTCTGTGACAAATGTTACTTATCTTTTAAAAGCATCTTCACTCCTACAATTACACATACATAAGCACCTGCAGGGATATTCAAACCTGAGATTTACTCTCTTCTTATCATGAATACCACACATTTGAGTGACACTCCTGGCTCAGAATTGTCTCCCACACTGATATAGGTAGAGTCCAGAGAAGGTCATAATACCAATCTGTACTCTAATTGACCCCAGTGATGAAATGCTTGCTTTATTCTTTGGAGGACAAATTTCTTCTTTAAAGAGTGACAGTTGGTATGACTTTTACTTGGAGGAGAATTTTTGTTATTGCTGTGTTCCTGTCTAGTTTTGTTAACAGGGTCATGCTGGCTTTGTAGGACAAATTTGAAGGAATTACCTCTTCTTCAATTTTTTAAAAAATCATTCCAGAGGAATATTAGTCATTGTCGAAACGTTTGGTATAGTATGAAAATCATCTGGTTCTGGTTTCTTGGATGAGAGACGTGTTATTACTGATTTGATCTTCTTACTTGTTTTCAGTCTGTTCAGATGTTTCTTTATAATTAAATATTAGTAAGTTGAATGTATACAGGAACCTATATGCTTCTTTTAGGTTGTCCAATTTCTTGGAGTATAATTGCTCATAATGATCCACTTTGGTAAATTTTTGAAGTGCACTTGGAAATAATTTTCACTGTGGATTTGTTACAAATGGAGTGACATATATCATCATGTTCAAATTTATGTTTCAACTTGTTCACTTAGTTTTTTCTCTTCCCTTAAATTTTTAGTATCTTTGTCTGCATGGTCTATCAATTTCTTTTTTTAATGTATTTTTTATTATTAGTTGTTCTAAATATTACATAGCTCTTGACATATTTCATACATTTGATTAAAGTGGGTTATGAACTCCCATTTTTACCCCCTATACAGATTTCAGAATCACATTGGTTATACATCCACATTTTTACATACTGCCATACTAGTGTCTGTTGTATTCTGCTGCCTTTCCTATCTTCTACAATCCCCCCTCTCCCCCAAATTGTCTCTCTACCCCATCTACTGTAATTCATTTCTCTCCCTTGTTTTTATTCCCTTTCCCCTCACTTCCTCTTATATGTAATTTTATATAACAATGGGGGTCTCCTTCCAATTCCATGCAATTTCCCTTCTCTCTCCCTTTCCCTCCTACCTCACCTCCCTGTTTAATGTTAATCTTCTTCTCATGCTCTTCCTCCTTGCTCTGTTCTTAGTTGCTCTCCGTATATCAAAGAACACATTTGACATTTGTTTTTTAAGGATTGGGTATCTTCACGTAGAATAATCTGCTCTAGTGCCATCCATTTCCCTGCAAATTCCATGATTTTGTCATTTTTTAGTGCTGAGTAATACTCCATTATGTATAAATGCCACATTTTTTTTATCCATTCATCTATTGAGGGGCATCTAGGTTGGTTCCACAGTCTAGCTATTGTGAATTGTGCTGCTATGAACATCGATTAGCAGTATCCCTATAGTATGCTTTTTAAGGTCTTTAGGGAATAGTCTGAGAAGGGGAATAGCTGGGTCGAATGGTGGTTCCATTCCCAGCTTTCCAAGGAATCTACATACTGCTTTCCACACCAATTTGTAGTCCCAACAGCAATGTACAAGTGTACCCTTTTCCCCACATCCTCGCCAGCACTTGTTGTTGTTTGACTTCATAATGGCTGCCAGTCTTACTGGAGTGAGATGGTATCTTAGGGTGGTTTTGATTTGCATTTCTCTGACTGCTAGAGATGGTCAGCATTTTTTCATGTACTTGTTGATTGATTGTATGTCCTCCTCTGAGAAGTGTCTATTCAAGTCCTTGGCCCATTTGTTGATTGGGTTATTTGTTATCTTCTTGTTTAATTTTTTGGGTTCTTTGTATACTCTGGATATTAGGGCTCTATCTGAAGTGTGAGGAGTAAAGATTTGTTCCCAGGATGTAGGCTCCCTATTTACCTCTCTTATTGTTTCTCTTGATGAGAAAAAAACTTTTTAGTTTGAGTAAGTCCCATTTGTTGATTCTTTTTTTAACTCTTGTGCTATGGGTATCCTATTGAGGAATTTGGAGCCCGACCCCACAGTAGGTAGATTGGAGCCAACTTTTTCCTCTATCAGACACATAGTCTCTGTTTTGATATCTAGCTCCTTGATCCATTTTGAGTTAACTTTTGTGCATGACAAGAGAAAGGGATTCAGATTCATTTTGTTGCATAAGGATTTCCTATTTTCCCAGCACCATTTGTTGAAGATGCTATCCTTCCTCCATTGCATGCTTTTAGCCCCTTTATCAAATATAAGATGGTTGTAATTTTGTGGATTGGTCTCTGTGTTCTCTATTCTGTACCATTGGTCCACCCGCCTGTTTTGGTACCAGTACCATGCTGTTTTTGTTACTATTGCTCTGTAGTATAGTTTGAAGTCTGGTACCTCTATACTGCCTGATTCACTCTTCCTGCTTAGAATAGCTTTTGCTTTTCTGGGTCTTTTATTTTTCCAGATGAATTTCATGATTGCTTTATCTATTTCTACAAGAAATGCAGTTGGGATTTTGATTGGCATTGCATTACACCTATAGAGAACTTTTGGTAATGTGGCCATTTTGATGATGTTAGTTCTGCCTATCCATGAACAGGGTATATTTTTCCATCTTCTAAGATCTTCTTCTATTTCTTTCTTTAGGGTTCTGTAGTTTTAATTGTATAAATCTTTCACCTCTTTTGTTAGGTTGATTCCCAAGTTATTTTATTTTTTTGAGGATATTGTGAATGGGGTGGTTTCTCTCATTTCCATTTCAGAGGATTTGTCGCTGATATACAGGAATGCCTTTGATTTATGCGTGTTGATTTTATATCCTGCCACTTTGCTGAATTCATTTATTAGTTCTAGTAGTTTCTTTGTAGACCCTTTTGGGTCTGCTAGGTATAGAATCATGTCACCTGCAAATAGTGACAATTTAAGTTCTTTTTTTCCTATCTTTTTGCTTTTAATTTCTTTTGTCTGTCTAATTGCTGTGGCCAGTATTTCGTCTACTGTCTTGTTCCAGATTTTAGAGGAAATGCCTTCAATTTTTCGCCATTTAGAATGATGCTAGCCTGAGGCTTAGCATAGATAGCTTTTTCAATGTTTAGGAAAGTTCCTGTTATCCATAGTTTTCCTAGTGTTTTGAAAATAAAGGGATGCTGTACTTTGTCAAATGCTTTTTCTGCATCTATCAAGATGATCATATGGTTCTTATCTTTAAGTCTATTGATGTGGTGAATAACATTTATTGATTTCTGTATATTGAACCATCCTTGCATCCCAGGGATGAATCCTACTTGATCATGGTGCACAATTTTTTTTTATATGTTTTTGTATCCGATTTGCCAGAATTTTATTGAGGATTTTTGCATCTAGGTTCATTAGAGGTATTGGTCTGTAGTTTTCTTTCTTTGAAGTGTCTTTTTCTGGTTTTGGGATCAGGGTGATGTTGGCCTCATAGAATGAATTTGGAAGAGCTCCATCTTTTTCTATTTCCTGAAATAACTTGAAAAGAATTGGTATTAATTCTTATTTAAAGGTTTTGTAAAACTCCACTGTATACCCATCCGGTCCTGGGCTTTTCTTGGTTGGTAGTCTTTTGATGGCTTCTTCTATTTCCTCCTTTGTTATTGGTCTGTTTAAATTGTGTGTATCTTCCTGACTCAATCTGGGCAAATCATATGACTTAAGAAATTTATCGATATCTTCACTATCTTCTATTTTATTGGAATATAGGGTTTCAAAATAATTTCTAATTATCTTCTGTATTTCTGTAGTGTCTGTTGTGATATTGCATTTTTCATCCTGAATGTTACTAATTTGAGTTCTCTCTCTTCTTCTCTTCCTTAGCATGGCTAAGGGTCTGTTGATCTTATTTATTTTTTCGAAGAACCAACTTTTAGTTTTGTTAATTTTTTCAATAGTTTCTTTTGTTTCAATTTCATTGATTTCCACTCTGATTTTAATTATTTCTTGCCTTCTGCTACATTTGCTGTTGTTTTGCTCTTCCTTTTCTAGGGTTTTGAGATGAAGTGTGAGCTCATTTATTTGTTTTTTTTTCTTTTTTTGAGCAATGAACTCCAGGCAATGAATTTCCCTCTTAAAACTGCTGTTAAAGTCTCCCATAGATTCTGATATGTTGTGTCTGTATTTTCATTTATCTCTAAGAATTTTTTGATTTCCTCCTTCATGTCTTCTGTAATCCATTGATCAGTCAGTAACATATTGTTTATTTTCCAGGTGATGCAGGTTTTTCCTTTCTTCTTTTATCATTGATTTCCAGTTTCATTCCATTATGATCCAATAAGATGCATGGTATTATCTCCACACCTTTATATTTACTAAGGGTTGCCCTATGGCATAATATAGCGTCTATCTTTGAGAAGGAACCATTTGCTGCTGAGAAAAACATATATCCACATATATCCACTTGATGATGGTTGATATATTCTGTATATGTTGGTTAAGTCTAGGTTATTGATTGTGTTATTGAGTTCTATAGTTTCTTTATTCAACTTTTGTTTGGAGAATCTGTCCAATGGTGAGAGAGGTGTGTTGAAGTCACCCATAATTATTGTGTTGTGGTCTATTTGATTCTTGAACTTGAAGAGAGTTTGTTTCATGAAAGTTGTGGCACCATTATTTTGTTCATAAATATTGATAATTGTTATGTCTTGTTGGTGAACGGTTCATTTTAACAGTATATAGTGTCCTAAGTTAGGTTTGAAGTTGAGTTTATTCGATATGAGTATGGCCTCTCTTGCTTGCTTCTGAGGACCATGTGATTGGTATGATTTTTCCCAACCTTTCACCTTCAGCCTGTGTATGTCTTTTCCTATCATATGAGTCTCCTGAAGGCAGCATATTGTTGGATCTGTTTTTTAATCCAAGTTACTAGTCTATGTTGCTTAATTGGTGAGTTTAAGCCATTAACTTGTAGGGTTCCTGTAGGGTTACTTTTGATATATGTTTTGTATTTCCAGTCATGTTTGTTTGTTTGTTTGTTTGTTTATTTATTCATTTTATTTGGCTTGTTTTTTCTCTTTGATTATTTTTTCCTCCCTTTACTGAGTTACCTACCACTGTTGGTTTTGGGTGCTGTTTTTCATTTCCTCTTCTTGTAGTGTTTTGCTCAAAGTGCTTTGCAATACTGCTTTTCTGGCTGCGAATTCTTTTAACTTTTGTTTATCATGAAATATTTTAATTTCTTTGTCAAACCTGAAGCTTAATTTTATTTATTTATTATTATTATTTTTATTGCTTGTTCAAAACATTACATAACTCATGACATATCATCTTTCATACATTTGATTCAAGTGGGTTATGAACTCCCATTTTTACCCCAAATACAAGTTGCAGAATCACATCGGTTACACATCCACATTTTTCCATAACGCCATATTAGTGACTGCTGTATTCTGCTACCTTTCCTATCCCCTACTATCCCCCCTCCCCTTCCCTTTCTACCCCATCAGCTATTGCTCAATTCTGTCTCCTTTTTTTTTCCTTTTCCCCTCACCATCTCTTATATGTAATTATGTGTAACAATGAGGGTCTCCTTCCATTTCCATACAATTTCCCTTCTCTGTCCCTTTCCCTCCCACCACTCATCTCTGTATAATGTTAGTCTTTTCCTCATGCTCTTCCTCCCTGCTCTGTCCTTAGTTGCTCTCCTTATATCAAAGAAGATATTTGGAATTTGTTTTTTAAGGATTGGCTAGCTTCACTTGGCATAATCTGTTCTAATGCCATCCATTTCCCTGCAAATTTCATGATTTTGTCATTTTTTAGTGCTGCATAATACTCCATTGTGTATAAATGCCACATTTTTTTATCCATTCATCTATTGAAGGGCATCTAGGTTGATTCCAGAGTCTAGCTATTGTAAATTGTGCTGCTATGATCATTGATGTGGCAGTATCCCTATAATATGCTCTTTTAAGGTCCTCAGGGAATAGTCCGAGAAGGGCGATAGCTGGGTCAAATGGTGGTTCCATCCCAGCTTTTTCATGAATCTCCATACTGCTTTCCATATTGGCTGCACCAATTTGCAGTCCCACCAGCAATGTGCAAATGTACCCTTTTCCCCACATCCTTGCCAACACTTATTGTTGTTTGACTTCATAATGGCTGCCAATCTTACTGGAGTGAGATGGTGGTATCTTAGGGTGGTTTTGATTTGCATTTCTCTGAGTGCTAGAGATGGTCAGCATTTTTTCATGTACTTGTTGATTGATTGTATGTCCTCCTCTGAGAAGTGTCTGTTCAGGTCCTTGGCCCATTTCTTGATTGGGTTATTTGTTATCTTATTGTTTAATTTTTTGAGTTCTTTGTATATTCTGGATATTAGGGCTCTATCTGAAGTGTGGGGAGTAAAAATTTGTTCCCAGGATGTAGGTTCCCTATTTACCTCTTTTATTGTTTCTCTTGCTGAGAAAAAAACTTTTTAGTTTAAGTAAGTCCCATTTGTTGATTCTTGTATTTAACTCTTGGGCTATGGGCTTCCTATTAAGGAATTTAGAGCCTGACCCCGCAATATGTAGATTGGAGCCAAATTTTTCTTCTATCAGGCACAGAGTCTCTGATTTGATATGAAGCTCTTTGATCCATTTTGAGTTACCTTTTGTGCATGGTAAGAGAAAGGGGTTCAGCTTCATTTTGTTGCATATGGATTTCCAGTTTTCCCAGCACCGTTTGTTGAAGATGCTATCCTTCCTCCATTGCATGCTTTTAGCCCCTTTATCAAATATAAGATAGTTGTAACTTTGTGAGTTAGTCTCTGTGTCCTCTATTCTGTACCATTGGTCCACCCACCTCTTTTGGTACCAGTACCAAGCTGTTTTTGTTACTATTGCTTTGTAGTACAGTTTGAACTCTGGTATCGCTATACCTCCAGATTCACACTTCCTGCTTAGAATTGCTTTTGCAATTCTGGGTCTTTTGTTTTCCATATGAATTTCATGATAGCTTTATCTATTTCTACAAGAAATGCCTTTGGGATTTTGATTGGCATTGCCTTGAATCTGTAGAGAACTTTGGGTAATATCGCCATTTTGATGATGTTGGTTATGGCTATCCATGAACAGGGTATATTTTTCCATCTTCTAAGATCTTCTTCTATTTCTTTCTTTAGGGTTCTGTAGCTTTAATTGTATAAATCTTTCACCTCTTTTGTTAGGTTAATTCCCAAATATTTTTTTTTTTTTGAGGATATTGTGAATGGAGTGGTTTTCCTCATTTCCATTTCAAAAGTTTTGTTGCTGATACACAGGAATGCCTTTGATTTATGCATGTTGATTTTATATCCTGCCACTTTGCTGAATTCATTTATTAGTTCTAGTAGTTTCTTTGTAGACCCTTTTGGGTCTTCTAGGTATAGGATCATGTCGCCTGAAATTAGTGAAGTTCTTCTTTTCCTATTTTTATGCCTTTAATTCCTTTTGTCTAATTGCTCTGGTTAGTATTTCAAGGACTAAATTGAATAGAAGTGGTGAGAGAGGGCATCCCTGTCTTGTTCCAGATTTTAGAGCCAATGCCTTCAGTTTTTCTCCATTTAGAATGATGCTAGGCTGAGGCTTAGCATATATAGCTTTTACAATGTTGAGGTAAGTTCCTGTTATCCCTAGTTTTTCTAGTGTTTTGAACATAAAGGGATGCTGTACTTTGTAGAATGCTGAAGCTTAATTTTGCTGGATACATTATTCTTGGTTGGAATCCATTAATTTTCAGCCTTTGAAAAACGTTGTTCCAGCATCTTCTCGCTTTCATCGTCTGTGATGAAAAATCAGCTGTTAACCTAATTCCTTTACCTCTGAATATAATCTGCCTCCTTTCTCTTGTAGCTTTTAATATTCTCTCCTTGTTCTGTATTTGGATATCTTCATAATAATGTGTCTTGGAGTTGGTCTATTATGATTTTGTATGTTTGGGGTCCTGTAGGCTTCCAGGATTTGGCAACCTGTTCCATCTTTGATGTCTGGAAAGTTTTCTACAATTATTTCATTCAACAGATTGTTCATTCCTTTTGTTTGGACCTCTACACCTTTATCTATCCCAATGACTCTTAAGTTTGTTTTTTTATGACATCCCAAATCTCTTGGATGTTTTTCTTGTGGTTTCTTACCAGCCTTTCTTCGTTGACTATACTGTTTTTGAGTTGATATACTTTGTCTTCATTATCTGATGTTCTGACTTTTATTTGATCTAGTCTACTTGTAATATTTTCATTTGAGTTTTTGATTTTGGTTTATATTTTCCTGCATTTCTAGGATTATTGTTTGATTTTTTTTTAAATCTCTATCTCCTGGTAAAGTTGCATTTTTGCTTCTTGAATCCGGTTATTTAATTCATTTTTAAGGTACTCTTTCATTGTTTGGACTTGCTGTCTAATGACTTCTTTAAGATTCCATTCCATCTGAGTCAGGTATCCCTTGAGTTCTTTCTCTGTCCATTTTTCTGATGCCTCTAGGTTCTCCTGTAAATTTACGTTGTCCTGCATTGTTTGTAACCTTTTTTCCCTTGTTTTTTCATGGTGTTCACGTTACTTTCCAACTCTGTTTAACTGCTGTGTTTTTGTTTTCTCCTATAAATTTGTTTAGGTTTTGTATATCTCTGTGGTCTCCCCTTTGTGGTGGGAGACTATGTCTAGAGATGTTTGGCTTTATTGTAATTTAAAGCTGATTCATTCATTTCATAAAAGGCTTACGGATTCCGTAGGCATATAGTTATCTGTTGTTTGGACTTAGGACTTTATGTTTAGGTTGAGTGCTATGATGGTATGAAGGTTAGTATGTCTTGGCTACTTTGGAATATTGCTCTACTGAAGGGGGATATTAACAGGTGAATAGATCAGGATATTTGGTAGTATCTAGGGTCTTTGAGCCCTATAGACAGCCTTGGAACATTCACCTATTTGAATTTAGACAATTACATGTAATGAAAGTCGTAATGCTTGGGATGAAAGTTAGGGGGAAGGGGAAGAAAGAAGTCCTTAAAGAGAAAGAGGGAGAGAAAAATAGGTAGAATAAAGGAGAATGGAAAGAACATTAAAAATTGAAAAGGGAAAAGAAAAAAAAATGATAAATGCAGTCTTAGAGTTCTATTTTCTTCTCTTCCAGTAGGTGGAGCTGTGCCCTCTGAGCCAAGCTTCTGCCCTCTATATGCTGGAAGCAATCCCTGTAAGGCGGCTCCTCTTCCCCTACTGGGTGTCTCTCCAATCCTGTTAGCCCAGGGCCGTTTCTCTTCTCCAACCCTCCC
The DNA here is from genome assembly GCF_045843805.1 of Urocitellus parryii. NCBI lineage: Eukaryota > Metazoa > Chordata > Mammalia > Rodentia > Sciuridae > Urocitellus > Urocitellus parryii. The sequence continues at coordinate 55,213,371 of NC_135535.1, forward strand.
CCCCTCTCCTGCCAGCCAGCCAGGCCCTGCTGGAGGTGTTGTCCACGGATCTAGTTATACTTGCAGCCTCTTGAGTGCCCTGTTCTCCAAAACAACTGAGCATTCTCTCTGTTTGCCATTCACCCAGACCCCAATGTTGTGGAGCGGGTGATCTGGGAACCATCATCTTATTTTGCCTGGACTCTTTCGGTGGCCACCCCCCCCCCCCAGCTGGCGACTAAGTCCTTGGCTGTCCACGCTGGTGGTAGGGGGAGTTGGAGATCAGGAGTCCCTTCTGCTTCCCTCGGCCCCTACAGTCATGCCCACGGAGCTCTAGGGAGAGATTTTTGAGGTTTCCCAGCTCTATGTATCTTGTGGGGATGGGAGTCACACACCTGTTGAAGCCGATTTTGCTGGGAAGGGATCTGTCCACCGAACTCTGCTATGGTGGGCCCTAGACTCCTTGCCGCAGTGTCTGATGGGAGGGGTGGTCTGGCCTGTCTGTGGTCTGTCCTGGTCTCGGTTTCAGTTCTCAGTCAGCTGTTTTATGAAGGCTTGGTTAGCAACCTCTTCAAGGGGTCCAACTCTTCCTTTCTCTACACCCCACATGGTCTCCGGCAGTGCTGAAATGCCTCTATCTGCGGCTGGTCGACAGACAGTGGGGACCCTCACCTCCATGCGCAGGGTGGTTGAGTTTCACCCGTACCAGGGCAAACTGTCATCTCCAATAATCCCAAACTCCCCGCCTAGATCCCAGTTCAGCAGAATTTTGCTGGGAGTTTCTTAGCAGGCAGAATCCAAATGTTCTGATGTGTCTCTCTGTCTACATGACTGAGGAGGTAATGAAAGTGCTGCCTCCCCACCTGCCTCCATGTTGAGTCCTCCTCTGGTCTATCAATTTCTAAGAGAAGTTATATGAAGTTCCAAATATGTTGTGAATTTGTCTCTCCTTTTCTTTCTGTCAGTTTTTGGCTTGTATATTTTAAGCCATAATATTATTTGCACAAAACTTTAAGATTTATATATATAAAAGTTTAATTCACCTTTTTATTACTATCAAATATTCTGTGACCTCACCCATGATTTTTTCCTGAAACTACATATATGATGGTGGAGTTGCAAAATTGGCTATATTATTTTTACATTTTGTATGAAATAATTTTCCTATCTGTTGAATTTTAAAATTTCTCTGTTTTAATATTAAACATGAGTCTTTTTGAAATCACTATACCATTATTTTATTTTTAAAAAGAAAATTCTATTCTTTAGCATTTCATGTATTTAGTGTTATTGCTCATGTATTTTGTTTTAGAGATACAATTTTATGTTTTTCTTCCTTTATTGTTTTCACTTAAATCAGTCAAATGTCTTTTATCTTTTTCACTTCCCTCTATTTATATTTTATTTTTCATCTTCTTTAAATAATATATCTTACTGTATTCATTCCTTTTTTACTAGAATATAATTTAAGTTATTATTTTTAACTCTACCCAAAAAAATGCAAGGGCCTTAGCATGCTTTAAGTACTCTTAATCCTCTTTTAGGTTTTTATTAATTTTTGTATATACTTTAATTCTACCTTTATATTTAAAACTCAAAATACATAGTTTTTGTCGTGTTAAATTATTTTTATTTACATTTATTTACATATTTTTCCTTTCTAGTTCTATGAATTCCTTGGAAGTTAGAATTTTTTTCTGTCAACTCTTAAAAGTGATAATCTGTTGTGATAATCTGTTGTTAGAATTATACCCTTCATTTTGAAAAGTGAATTAGTTTTGTGACACCTTTTCAAGTTAATGTCTTTCTCTTTTCTTAATATGTTAATAAATGTGTCTGGGTGATTTTCAATAATTTCAGTATGAAGAACCTATATAAAGGATCATTTATATAGTTTTTACTGGGGAAGTGGAAATCTTCTGGATCTGTGGCTTGATATCTCTGTCAGTTTTGAAAATGTTCAAAGAGTATTTTTTCAAATTTTATATTTTATATTATATTTATATTTTTATTATATTTTTATTTATTATTTCATGTTATATTGCAAATATTATATTTTATATTATATTTATATATTTTTCTCCTTTCTCTTCTTTCCCTTGAGAGTTCAATTCCATGTATGTATGAGCTCCTGAATTTACTGCACATGTCACATTATGTTTTCTTTAAGTTTTCTTTCATTTCATCATTTTTTATTTGGATGTATTATACCTAATGACTTCAAATTCACTTATTGTATCTTACATGTCTTAAATTTAAGTCATTATTTGAAATATTAATTTTGTTTACTATATTTTCATTTAAAATTGTTTCTCTTGACACCTTTAAAAAATAGATTCCAGTTATATGGTGATTTTTTCATTCTGATTTTGGAATGTACTAATTATAATGTAGTTAATATCATTAAGTATAACTTCAATTTCTAGATTACTAATTTCTATTCCCAAGTTTTTTTCGTATTATCTTCATTTTCTTCACTTTCTTGGAATGACATATTTTAAAACTGAATATTATATTTTGTATATGTAAATTTAAGAAGACCCTGATAATGTCTTCTTTCTTCAAAGAGGGTAAGATTTTATTGTCATTTGCTTGATTACTTATTTAGTTCTTATGGCCAGCAGATGATAAGTGCTGACACTTATGGAAGATAGCTTTCACATTAGGGTAGTCCATTTCTCCCTCTTATGGTCCATATTCTCTGTTCATAGTCTTTTCTTAATATATACATCTTTTTTAGATATCAAACCTGAAGTCTTTTTATTAAATACAGTAAAATTGCTGATGTGTTTTCTTGGCTTTGTAGAGTTGTTATGGTCTGAATTGTGTTCTCTCAAAATTTATATCCTGAAACCCTAACCCTAATACACTAAAATGTGGCTATCATTAAAGATAACATCTTTAAAGAGGTAATTAATACTAGAGGAGGTCATAAAGATGGGGCCATAAATCAATGTGACTGGTGTCTTTAAAAGAAGTGGAAAAAATTCCCAAAAGAAAGGTCACATGAGGGCACAGAGAGAAGGCAGCCATCAGTAAATCAAGGAGAAAGTTCTCAGGTGAAATGAAACCACCCAGCACCATGATCTTGGAGGAGTAAAAAAATAATTTTCTGTGGCATAAGCCATATTCAGTGATATATTTTTATGATAGCCCTAGTAAACTAATACGACTTGTAAGCATCTTTCATTATATTAACTTTCTCATGCCCAGTTTTTAACAGGCAAATTGCTGAAAGGGAAATTATATACAAAATTTTGATCTTATCTACTTGACATGTTGTTTCAAAACCAAATTGCCAAATGACCTGAGGGAAAAAAAGTGTGTATATATAATGTGGTACTTGCCTACAAGAATCTTTCTTTTCTTTAGGAATTTGCTCCTCAATTTATATTTGAGCTTTTGGTTCCCTCATGCATGTAGATGTTTGTTTTATATGTTTTACAGCTTTTATTCTCCATGGAAAGGTAGTCCAATATACATTCAGAAATTGAAATATTTAGTCACTTTGTAGCTAAGTATTCTGTTAATATTATTGTATTATGGTTTTTATTTTTTATTTTTTCAAATTATTATTTTAATTATGCAAAGATATGAGGTACAATGTTATTGATTCCATACATGGATATAGTATGTGATTATGAAATCAGAGTGGTGAACACTTACATCTTGTTACACTTTTTTTTTTACATTTCTGAAGAATTTATACTAACTGTATTTATTTGTGGAATACAGTGTGGTATGTCAATAAATATATAAATTATGTAATCAAGATAATTAATATTCCATCTCCTATTCATTGTTTTGTGTTTGGAAATTTCAAGCTGCTTTTCTCTATTCATAAAACATATCACAAATTATTGTGAAATATGGTCCCTTCAATGTGCTGTAGGATACCAGAACTTATCCTAAATGTTTGGGTACCTGTTTGAGCCTTCCATTATTCCTCTTGTTCCACCTTTCAAAGCCTGTGGTGATCACTATTATACATTCTAATTAGCTTTTTGTTAACACTCACAAATGAAAGAAATGTGGTATTTTGTTGTTTATTCTTCTCAAATAGAATGACATTCCTATTCAATATTCCTTGAATGATACAGTATCATACTAAAAACAAATAATCTTATTCCTATGAAATTAGATGAAAGGATTTACCAGTGCCATATTGTGGATGTTGAATGTTTCTCAGAAGTATGTGTTAAAGGCTTGGTTCCCAAACTGACTCTATTAGAAAATAATTGAAAATTGAGGAGATGGGTACTAATAGAGATCATAGGTTTTTGCAGGTATGTCTTCAGGGGACTGTGGGTCCCAGTCTCTTCTCCTTATTGGTTTGGTTTACTGTCATGAAGTGTGCAGTTTGATCCATCATATACTCCATACTCTTGCCATCCAGCATTCCCACCAGAGGTCCAAACAATGAATCTTCCTGATCCTGGAATAAAAATTCTAAAACTGTGAGCCAAAATTAATCTTTTCTTTTTGTAAGTAATTATCTCAGGTATCTCTTTATATTGATGGAAAGCTGATTAATACAATCAGTAAACATTAAAGGAAGGTTATTTAATAGTATGGAATTTCAGTTTTTATTGCTATTTCTAATATGATATTCAGTAGTTTATTTTTAATAGATTACAAACTTGAAAAAAGCTATGTGTTTATTATCCATATATGCAACTTATGATAAAAAATTATTAGTTTCTTACAGTAAAGGTTGACTTTACTTCTGAATAGACTTACTTCCATTGAGGTATATAAGATATAGATAAAGCTCTTCACTCTATTGTTTATAGCATCTTTAAATATCAGATAAAATATAGACCAGTAAAAAATTAAGTGTTTGTACATGACATACAAAAGAGAAATGTAAATTAATTTAAGTGAAATTAATGTATATAAATTCAAAACATTATTAAATTCATTTTAATAAAAGAAATAAGCAGAATGTAATAAAGGTAAGATACTCTAATAAAAACAATTGATAAATAGGCAAAAGTAATTAATAATGATCTAATTCTTACCTTCAAATCTGATAATTCTTTTAATAATTTAATTGAATATCTAAGAGATAAATATATATGAGAATTTTATAGGGTTATGATGATGGGATTCAATAAATGAAGTAAGTTGTACTACATACAAAAATTTTCATTGTTAGACAATTTGAATCTTTTTTAGGTCCTTTTTATATCATACAAATAAGATGCACACGTATGCATACTGCTAGTTTTACAATATCTTCTCTTGATAACATGAACAAAGCTGGAATGTGCTTTAAAAACACTTTGAAATGATCAATATTATTTTATACAATAATATTTTTGTCCAGTTTAAACAGTTTAATAGTTACAATAAAAAATTTTTGAATGGAGGTCAGAAGAACATAGAAATATTCCTAAGTATTAAATAGCCACCTTTATCTCAGAAATAAAAACAAAAGAATATATTGCAAATTGTTTTCATTAAATAGCAGAACTTCCTTGTTGAAGAAGCTAAACAGATTTACTTGTTATTGGAGCATGTAAATGATTGTAGCAGATAGATCCTGAGTTGATTCTTTTCATTGCTTGGGCTTTCAATGTAAGACCATTATATATAATTTTAATAAATGAAATAATCAGAATATAATAAAGGTAAGATATTTGATAAATACGCAAAAGTAATTAATAATGGTCTAATTTTTTCCTCCCAAACCGGTAATTCTTTTAATGATTTAAATGAAAACCTAAGAGTAAAAAATATAAGAATATATATATAATCAAGGAGGGTATATATATATATATATATATATATATATATATATATATGCTTTTTTCCATGTTTCTCAAAATATATATATATATATATATATATATATATATATATATATATATATATGCTTTTTTCCATGTTTCTCAAAATATAGAAACCTTTCACTCATCATGACAAAAAATAAAATACATAACAGGAAACAATGTTAAATAAAATTCATGATGAAAGTGAGTCCACACTTTAACATCTCGTATGCTCTTAGGACATAAAATTTGTATATGATAATAGAAGCTCATGCAATTTTGGACTACATTCTTTCCTTTCATTTAAAAGAAATGGTGACATTGGTCAACATAAGATTTGAAAGTGTTTGATACAGATATGAAATAAAAAGTTTATAATTTATGAATTTTGTGGAGACACATTCAGATTAAACTGAGTATAGCTGATCCAAAACTGCCAAGTTTAGGTTATGAAATTTTCACATATACAAACCAATTTGTGGTCCTCATGCAGCTTAAGAAGTTTAGAGACATTTGAAAGCACTTAGAATTGCAAATAATTTACTCCCAAGTTTTTGTTTCCTCCCAGTGCTACTATAACTAATAATGCAACTCCAATGGTGCAGTTGCCATCAGTAGTTTGCACCTTAGGTACATATTAAATATGTCAACTCTGGGCAAGTTAATTTATCTCCTTGGGCCTTTATCACACCTAAAATAGAGATAATGTTATTGATTTAATAAGGGGGTTATGAGGATAAAAGGAGAGAACCTAGAATACATTGGGTCATTTATTACGTGTTCAGGAATTACAAGCTATTGTAATTAATACTAGAGTAAGGTACACTAGTATACTGTTACATTAGCCAAATCTCAGTTTGATTACTATTGGTTATTCATGTTATTTATTCAGTTTGACCAACTGTACTGGTCATCATCTTGTCAATGTGACCAAAATACCCAATATAAATAACTTAAAGAAGGAACAGTTTATTCTGGATCACAGTTCCACAAGTTTCAGTCCAAGGTTAGTTGGTTCCCTTGCTTTAGGCCTGAACCAAGGCATATTATCATAGTGGAAAAGCATGGCACAGGAAACCTGCTCACCTGAAGGCAGATCGGAAGTTGAGAGAGAGAGCAAAAGGGACCAAAGAAAAGAAATACCCTTCCAGGACATGTCCCTCAGTGACCTAATTTCTCCAATCAGCTCTACCTTGTAGAGTTTCTACTACCTCCCCCAAATGTCATCAAGTTATTTATCCATCTGTGGAATTAATGCACTGATGAGAGCAGATCCCTCATGATCTAAGCATTTCCCGAAAGTCTCACCTCTGAATATCCCTGCATTGGGGACTAAGACTTCAACTTGAGCCTTTGAGGAACATTTCAGATCCAAACCATAATAGCAACAAGAGTAAGTACAATATCTTTTAAAGGAAACCTCAAATTTGATAGGAAAAAGGCAAGAAAGACTACGAGAAGTTCATTTTTAGAAGTCTGGTTAATCATGCTAATTGCATTCATAGATATAAGAATGAGATAGTTTTAATGAGGAGAGTTTTTTAAATAAAAAATTTCACTGCAGATATAATAAATGTGGCAGCACAAATTTCTGGCTTCTTAGGGCCATATAGGATATCATGGGAGCTGGTTTATAGAGCAGAGTTAGTAGAGTTGTTAAATATAGAAGGCAACCAAAGCAGAAATTGTTAGCCCACTTTTTTCTCTTTTACAATTGAGTTTAATATTATCCAAATTCATAAGATGCTTGCTTGATATAAATCATTCAAAGTTACACAAGATAAATAATACATAATTGAAGCACATGATGAAAGGTTTGAATTCACAAAATATTTAACTATTATCTGAGAACTGGGAATAGAATGGAGATTTTTGTGTCCAGTCTTCTTATAATCATGAGAACCCTGAGTTCCCCAGACTAGAGTTGCCACAGGTCATACACCTGGTCTCAGGTAGAGATGGCAAGATCCAGGTTATCAAACCTATAAGTAAATAATTCCTTTAAGGGCACTACTCCAGGAAAGTACTGTAAACACACAAAAAAACTTCATATTCAGTTATTTATGATTCACATAATTATAGTTTAAGGCGGCACTGAATTATAAAAATCTTGTTGACTACTCAAAAGGTATAGCTTTTAAAGCACAATCTGAAATTAAAAAAAAAAAAAGAAAGAAAGAAAAAAATAGAAAATTTAGTTTGGCCAAAAACAGATGAAGTTTCTTTCTGTAAGTTTGAGTATTATTTCATTTCAACCATTTCTAACATTAATAAGACAGTTACCATGGAGATAAAATGAATTAAGGCACCTAAAATTCTAGGGCTAATCAGTTAAATTCTATCTTTTGCTTATTAAGTGTACAGTTTGATATTCAACTTAGATTTTATTCTCTATAATTGAAATAACCATTGATTTTGGTAAAGTTAATGAGAATTGAATTGCTTAGTTCTTCTGAAATTATTCTGTTAATAATGCTTGGACTTTCATTCTAGGAATAAAACAATAAATCTTTCTGACTTACATAACTATATTTTAAATCATATAAAATTGTGATATATGCAATTATCAAATATTCTAAAACTTAAAGGGTATTAAAGGGTATTATTAGAATATAAAGAAAATCATGTCTCATTTCTATTGGTAGGCCAATAGAAAGTCTCAATAATATAGTTTCTAGAATTTTGTATGAAGTGTGATCTTATCTTTTATTTCATCTAGATAAGAAAAATAAAGTATTTTTTTCTCCACATGTATTTGGTATTAACAAAAAGTGTGTTTACAAAGAAAAACATAATTTTAAAATAAATAATTGCTACTCTGTATATTCTTAATAATGCTGAAGTTTTTTATTGTTGCATTTCATTTTACTCTCCTGAATTTTGATGAACAATTATAGAATTAGATTGAAAATAATATTTTCACTAGTACTTAGAATATAGACCTATAATCATGAATTTTTATTTTATCTAAATGAAAAAATTGCTACTTAATAAGTACTAATTAGTAACTAATTTACATATTAAATTATAATCTAATATGAATGAAGAATGTAGTTGATGACTTTTATAAAAATATACAAATACAACAGTACTGATATTGATAGAACAATATCTTTTCATGTCATTTCATATTGTTTATATCACACATATTACCTATTTATTAATATTAATATAGTTTATGCTATATAATGTACAAAATTTATATAAATATGTATTTTCAACATACACTGTTTAAAATTTCATAATACCTTCCATTGCATTTATATAAAGCCAAAAGTCTTTATCTTTGTTAAAAAAAACTCCAATTCCTATCTATCTTTCAACTCCTTTCCTTGTTACAGGGAGGTTGATCTCATGAACCCTCTTGTTATCATACAACCAAAAAAAAATATTCCATCTGGTATGCTTTGGCAACAAATCATGCTTTGAATGTATGACTGTCTACACTTATACCTAGTCCTGATTGTTTAACTTACTAATATTGATATACATACATAGTAATATTTATTTTTCAAATGAAAAATATGTGTATATCATGAAAAAGTACATATATGTATTCATGTATATATATGTATGTGTTGTAAATATATATAATAAATATGTGATATATACATATATATGTATATACATATATTCTTTCCTATGCCTCTGGTATTTAGCATAAGAAGTAAGTACAGTGATGGACATGATGTAGGTCTTCAATAAATCTATATACCTATAGTATTAAGTGGACATGGACTTATTTGATACTCCAATATATTTAATGGATGGAAAATAGGTACTAGGTTTTAGAGATTAAAATATTATTCGAGCATTATTAGAATATAAATATGCTCAAGGTTTGTTAGCATAAAGCCAACACATAAGAGAAATACAAAGGTTGCAGTGATACCAAATAGAAGAGCACCTTTTTATGTACAGAATTAGGGAGTAGAAACGAGAAGGGAAGATGTTTTAAAAATCCAAACTGTCTTAAAGTTTTTGAAGGAAAAAAGAAAACCATTTCAAACACTGAAAATAACCTTTTCAAAACAAGAATCTATAAGTTCCTATGTGTATGCATCGTATAATGGCAAAATATAGAATCCATATTTTGGCAGGATTTATAAATAGAGGTCACATAACTCAGTAAGTTGAAGAGAGCAAGTTCAAACCTAGTTCATCTAAATCAAATGCACATGCTCTTTTCCCTACACTCCAGTGTAATTATCAGAAGAATGTAGGAGTTAGATAATGGGAAACATTTGCAAGTGTTAAAAAGCTGGAAAAACTTGCTTCCACTTTATTGTATGTTTTAAGTCTAACTGTCAAAATATTACTTAAATTGGTAATACTTAATTCCTTTAATGTTAAAAAAGATTAAAATTATCATTTTATGAAACTACTCTAGCTAGTCATATGAACCAGAGACCTGATTGGTGACTTATTGAAATTAAGAACCTAAAAGGTCACCATTGTGACAAGTTCTAAATGGTGTTTAAGAAGGACTGAATTTGAGGAAATATTCAATGATAAATAAATATTTGTTCCTGATTAGATTAGTGTGATGTGTTACAGTATTATACTCCTTTACTTAAATATGATCGAATAGATCTTTAAATCCATTATCTCATTTCTTTTGTTTTTCTTTTTAACACTGTCATTTTTTAACTTGCTCACCTTTGAATCATTGAAGTTTATGTCTGCGTGCTCACAAAACATACAAACAGCATTATAGAGTGCAAGTTGCAAGTTTTATTATGCCTTTTCCATTTTAACCAATGTTACTTTTAGGGATTTAAAATTTTTTGGTCAAATCATGTGAATTATGATTAAGTCAGATTTTTCCTTTATTTTTATGTAACATAATTTGATTATTTCTCCTGGTGAATTCTTGTACATTCTTCAGATGTTATATATACTGTTCAAAGAGAAAAAAAAACAGAAAAAAAGGCAGCGAGTATTTAATAGATCTTTAAAATATGAATTTTAAAATATTGGCCAAGAATTAGCATACGTTTTGAGCAGACTTCAACCTCTCTTCTTCCTTCTCCCATACTGATGTAGCCGCTTCTTCTTTCTTTTCTCCCCTTCCTCCTCATGTTTTTGTTCTTTTTCATTCAATCCCCTGGATTTGCCACAATGACTTCTAGAACTGATTATGAAAGGAACCAGATCTATATCAGGAGGAAATAATGTCCCAGGATAAAATTTTACTCTTTTCCTTTGCATTGGTCCTTTAGAAGTCCTTAACTTCTTCCATGCAATGTTTATTGTATGCTAAATAATATGGAAATATATAATTTTAAATAATCTACTTTTAGAGAAAGACAAATACATTTTTGTCCTTAAATATGACATTAGTAATTCACTTCCTCCATGGCACAAATAATTGTTCAATTAAGGTCTGTTTAATAATATTGTCTTAAATTTTAAATGCCCTTTTCAAACAATTTGAAGTTTAAGCAATATACTTTGCAATTTTAAAGCCAATAAATAATTTTGTTTTTAAATTTTAAGCCATGTTTGAGAAGGATGTGTAAAAACAGATCAAGAAAAAATGCGTAAAGTAATATATATTTGACAGATTGATAGAGAAGTCATATAACTGAGCAGGACAAAGTTTAGGCTTTTAAGGTGGAATGTTTATAATTTAGACAACCTGAATCTAAATGAGGTTGACTAGCAGGAACTTTTTATCAGTATCTTCTTTGATTCTGAGAATAAAGCAATTTGCAGAGCCATGTACTGATAGACCTTAGTACTTACAATGTGATAATGCAATACTTTATTTGAAAAGTTGAAATAAATCAGAAGGAGCTATTTACTTTGGGAACAGAATAAGAAAAATATGCCCTTTATTCTTTTTTTAACCAAAAAAAGTAAAACACCCTTTTTTCATCTCTTTCTTCCTCCAAATGACTTGATATTTAGTACCTTAAGTGCAATCACTACTAAATAACCACACATCAAAGAAAACGCAGATAAATTTTTCTATTTCTATTTCTTACTCTGAGAGAAAAGGTACTAAGCAGTAAACCAGTGATTTCAGTGCAGTCCAGGAAATAAAGGAGCATTGTACATGGAGTGTTTATAAGATGTTCACATTTTCATCTAAAATCAGTTCCTCTATCTGCTTTATGAGTATAAGTGTGAATTTTCCAAAGAAAAATTCTCACTGTATCTAATTGTTTCTTATTTAACCTCACATATGTGGAATGAAGACAAATTTGAATCAGAAGAAATATACACTTATTTCAAATATAATATAATAAATTAAGTATATTTCAGACCTGCTACTCCTCCTAAACTTGTGACTCTATTTCTTCAAGTGAATCTGTCAATTTGTATACTACCCCAATGGACAGAATATATTTGTACATTTATTTGGGTTTGCTCTTAACTAATTAAAAATACTTAGTTAATATTTAATTGAAACATTTTATATTTTTCTTGGTAGAGCTGATAACAATTGATATGAAATTTATCCTTAAATATTTATTTTTAATAATTTTAAAAATTGTTCATATTTAATTACCTATGTATTCAAATTTTCTAATTAAAAGTCATATCTAAAAATAATCAAAGTTTTTCTCCAATATTTACATTTTTATTAATTTTTCTTTTTATTTCTCCAATACCTTCAGAATTATAATAAAAGTGCTTGTAAGTGCTCTGCATTATTTTTGGTCATAAAGAACAAACTTTCAACATTTCACCATCTGCTTGATTTTCAATGTAGTTATATGAAATTTGTCACTTTCATTTTTTTCTATTTTTAATTTCCTGTTTTAACAAGAACTAATGTATTTCAGCTATTTTTTCCTGGCTTTATTGATATAATTGTGTAGATTTACTCATTCTGCTAATCTAATGAATTATATTGATTGATATCCAAGTGTGAAAATTATAGTGTATTTCTGGAAGAAAATCAACCTTGAATAAATTACAATGCTTTTCAAATAGTCATAATGTAGTTTGTTAATAATCTTGGATAACATTTTTAATTCTACATTTTCTTGTCTTTCTTGTCCTTTCATTGTCAAAAATTAAGCTAGATTCATAAAGTTATAGTTTTCCCTTAAAAAACACATGGAAGCATTTATTACAATTACCTTTGATTTTTTTCCTTAAATGTTCAGGAGATTTTTTTAATAAAATTTTGTCAGCCTAAATTTTATTTAGTAAGATTTAAAAAATATTTTGTGTGTTCAATTTATTGATTATTTATAAGCTATTAAACTATTTTATTTTGTTTATTTTAAGGTTGTGTAAATTGTACTGTCTTGAATTTTATGTATATAATCTACAATTTTTTTAAGGATTCTAATTTTTCATCTAATAGACACAGAGTCTCTGGTTTAATTCCTAGATCCTTGATCCACTTTGAGTTCAGTTTTGTGCATGGTGAGAGGTAGGGGTTTAAATTCATTTTGTTGCATATGTATTTCCAGTTTTCCTAGCACCATTTGTTGCATAGGCTATCTTTTATCCAGTGCATGTTTTTAGCGCCTTTGTCTAAAATAAGATAATTGTGATTTTGTGGGTTAGTCTCTGTGTCTTCTATTCTGTACCATTGGTCTACCAGTCTGTTTTGGTGCCAGTGCCATGCTGTTTTTGTTACCATTCCTCTGTAGTATAGAAGAAAAAGTAGGCCCTAATCTTCATCATGTGGGATTAGGCCCCAACTTCCTTAATAAGACTCCTATATCACAAGAATTAAAACCAAGAATCAGTGAATGGGATTGACTCAAACTAAAAAGTTTCTTCTCAGCAAAAGAACCAATCTGTCAGGTGAATAGAGAGCCTACATCTTGGGAGCAAATTTTTACTCCTCACACACCAGACAGAGCACTAAACTCTAAGGTATATAAAGAACTCAAAAAACTAAGCCCCCCCAAAACAAATAACACAATCAATAAATGGGCTAAGGACCCGCATAGACACTTCTCAGAAGAAGATATCCAATCAATCAACAAATATATAAAAAGATGTTCATCATCTCTAGCAATCAAAACTACTCTAAGATATCATCTCACTCCAGTCACAATGGCAACTATTATGAAGACAAACAACAATAAGTATTGGCAAGGATGAGGGGGTAAAGGCACACTCATACATTGCTGGTGGCACTGCAAATTGGTGCAGCCACTATGGAAAGCATTATGGAGATTCCTTGGAAAACTGTGAATGGAACCACAATTTGACTCAGCTATCCCTCTCCTCGGTCTATACTCAAAGGACTTAAAAACAGCATACTACAGGGACACAGCCACATCAATGTCTGTAGCAGCACAATTCACAATAGCTAAACTGTGGAACCAACCTAACCTAGATGCCCTTCAGTAGATGAATGGATAAAAAATGAGATGTATATACACAATAGAATATTACTCAGCAATAAAAGGGAATAAAATCATGGCATCTGCAGGTAAACGGATGGCATCAGAGAAGATAATGCTAAGTGAAGTTAGCCAATCCCCCCAAAACATATAAGGTGATATAAAGTGACTGATTCATAGTGGGGTAGGGAGGGGGAGCATGGAGGAATAGATAAACTCTAAATAGGCAGAGGAATATGAGGGGAAGGGAGAGGGCAGTTGGTTAGCAATGATGGTGGAAGGTGATGGAAATCATTATCTAAGTACATGTATGAAGACATTAATTGGAGACATTAATTGATGTGAATATACTTTATATACAAACAGATATATGAAAATTTTGATCTATATGTGTAATAAGAATTGTAATGCATTACATTGCCATGTATTTAAAAAATAAAATTGATTAATAAAAAAAGAATTGTAATTTTTTATAATAGCCTTGCTTATTTGTATGATATTTAATGCCATTGATATTTTCATGTCTGATATTAGTTCCTTATTTATTTTCTTGCTTTCTTGAGAAAATTTTCAGAACTATTTCAATTTTATTATAATTTCCAAAAAAAATTTTAAATTTTCATTTTTGTTTTTGTACTATTGTTCATTAATCTCTACTTTTTAAAAAAAATTTTTTCTTAATCTCTCACTGTCTGTGGTTGAGTTCGCCTGTCTTCTACACTTTTTAGATTCTAGCTTCATCTTGAGCATGCTGCTGTCTCTCTCTGTCCCCTTCCACAGTCATTATTGCGTCTCATTGTGTGTAATAGGTTTTTAATCTATCCATTGAGTTTTTAATATTTTAGGCATGAAAGTTCCTAGTTTTTTCTCAAATCTTTAATTTTTTAAATTTATAAAATTTTCAAAATAGTTTATGTCTGAGTCTGACAACTTTATTATCTAGATTTCTATTAATCTGTTATAGTTTTGCTATGAGGCTTCACCCAGAAGCTCCTGCGTTGATGAGCCATGTTCAGAGGTAGAATTCAAGTGGGGCATGTGTAGAGGAGGTGACTCACTGGGGGCCTGCCCTGGAAGAGCATATCTCCTCTGAGACAACCCTCACCACCCACTGTTTCCTGGCTGCTGTGAGTTGAGTAGCTTTCCTACATAGCCCCCCTCTCTTATTCCCATAGTGATGGAACCCACACACTATGGACTGACCCTCTGAAACCATGAGCCCAAAAAGAACTTTTCTTCCTCTAACTTGTTTTTGTCGAGTATTTTGGATACAATACACATGATCTGTTGTCTGAAATTTTCTTTTTCTTTCTGTCAAGATTTTTTCCCTATTATCCTGAAGTTGTTTTTGATCGAACATCTAATATTACTCACAAAAATTTTAGAAATAATTTGAAGTTTAGGATATCATATTCATCCTTGCTGATTTTATCTTTGCTTGTGGCAGGTATCCAGGCAGACAAATCTGAAATCAGGGAATCCAGTTTCAGGAATGAACATTATTTGATCTCCCAGTACAAAGAATTTGGGGCTCATAGGCATTCCCTCTGTGTCCTGGACATCAATCCCTGCTGTCTTTATCCACCAAGTGACTTAAAAATTTATAAACACAGAGCCAAAGGTAATATAATACTTGTCTTATTTCCCTGGATTTTTATCTTTCCCAGATCTGGCCTTAATTTTTTCATTATTCTGTCAGGTAAATGTTATGTTTTAAGCAATATGTTTTTTTTTTTTTCTAGAAACCTGCTCTAAATGACATAGAATATTATTACCCAAAGCCTATATACTGTTTTTGGTTCTCCAAAGAAGCCCTTTATTACTTGAGAAAATGGTTATATTCTAATATTTTTGGATAGAGGTAAAAATATGTTTTAGCATTTTATTTAATTGATGACTATTTTCTCTTTTTCTAAATATATATTTTTAGTTCTAGATGGACACAATACCTATATTTAATTAATTAATTTATTTTTATGTGGTGCTGAGGATCACATATGATACCAGTGAACTACAGGCTCATCCTTCATTATTTTTTCTTTAAAGCATGTTTTTTTTTTTTTTTGCTTTGTTTTCAGAGCACCTAACTTTTTTATTATTCATCTTATTGCTTTTTTCTCAGTCTACTTTGATAGTTTCTCTTTATTTCACAACATTGCTTTTTATTTAAAATATAAAATCAATTAATAAAAAAGAATTGTAACGTTTTATAATAGCCTTGCTTATTATCTGCTCCTTAAGGCATGTTTTATGCTTATACACTTGTTTGGTGATTTCAGTCATAAGTCTTTATGTGTATGCTATCTTAATACATTTTTTAACGTATTTAAAATGTATGTCGTTAGTCAGAATTCTCTTCTGAACTCTGAGCAGATTAGCTTATCCAATTGCCTACTAGACATTTCCAAACTTAGCCAATTTCTATATGACATAAACTCAACATGCCAGCCTTTCTCTACCCCTCTCAAACCTTGCCTTTCCTAACCACTGGTGACCACTATTTCACTGTCTTCCTTGAGATCCACTTCATAAATTCCACATAGAAGAAGCACACACTATTTTAAGAATACAGATCTTTATATCTACTTTCTTAAGTGCCTTATCTTTAGTGAATCTACATAATATTGATCAACTTCCTAAAATTTTATTTCTTTGATATTGCTTTTTTACTAAAAGTAGCTGCCAAAAAAGAAAAATACTATAATTTATATGGTAAGAAGTTACATTTGTTAGGTGCTTCAATATGTCTATTTTGGCCTCTTTTAATGCCCTTATTTAAAACTAGTAGAGATAATGTTACAGAATTACTGATTTCTAATAACTGCTATTTTTGATCCATCCACTTACACTTATTCAGAGTTCATTACCTGATCATGTTCTGACCCTGAAAGAGGTTTGCTCCTCAGATGAAAAATAGATGACTGTTATGATTATCTCAGCAATATAACAAATTACTATCCTTGTGAACTTTTAGTCATTGGCAAAGGCCTTACACATTTTTCTACCTGTGCAAGAATTTTATAAGATTGTATGGAAGTAATTTCTAT
Source organism: Urocitellus parryii (assembly GCF_045843805.1). Taxonomy (NCBI): domain Eukaryota; kingdom Metazoa; phylum Chordata; class Mammalia; order Rodentia; family Sciuridae; genus Urocitellus; species Urocitellus parryii. The sequence goes on from NC_135535.1 coordinate 55,230,492, forward strand.
AAAGGGAATTCTTAAAGGTTTTAGGTTAAATTTAATCTAATATTTGATTATTATATTGTTGGTATTATAAAAACTGTACATGAAGCACTTTTTTTGATCTGAGCAAACCTCAATTATGACTCAGAAGAACTAGTTCTATGTGCTTTTTATGACTTATTAAAATTTCTTATTGCACAAAGCATTTGAAAAGCATATTACTAAATACATTTTGTTCTTTGAATGGGATATATCTATGACCAAAAAGGAAAAAGAATGCAGTTTTTACTTTATATATTCAAATAAAATACGAATGCAGACACTATATAATCTGAGTTAATCAAATGCCAATGATACACTTGATCAAATAATAGTCATACCACACTACATTCATAAAAAAGATTAAGGATCATTTTTAATATAGAATGCTTAAAAAAATAAGAATTTTTAGAGAAGGTTTTACTTTAAATCAACTGTGATCTTTTCAGGTCCTGATACTATAGACTAGTTAAATCCGAATTTATTCCTCTTTTAACCTTAAATTTTTTCATATATTTCCCAGTTCTGGGCCTTTCTATTAAGAAAATGCTAGGTTCATTTGTATTTTTGTTAACATCTTTTAGAATATATTGACATGTGTGCTGTTATCCATGTTGCTTGCAGTGCTTTGGAATGAAAATGTTTATACACTTGAAGATTAAAAAAAAATAAACCTGACATATTTCTATTTCTATTACAATTGAAGTATTCCATAGGAGGAAGCATGGAAGAATGTACTGAACTGTGATATTTATATATATATATATTTTTTTTTCCACTTACTAGTCAAATTAATTTATGCACCAAACCACATTAAGAAGGAATTCAATGCTATAGATCCAAGGGTGAACCACGCTGTGTTATACTCTCTTTAATTCCCTGCAGGCTAATGGGGTACCCAATGCTACTGCTTTTGCTCCTTCTTCTACTGTTACTACTACTAAGTATTTCTTGCTAACACTTAGATGTGCCAAACAAATATCTAAATTCTTTACATGTAAAACTCTGTATGTTTATGACAACCATCTGTTCTTATGAATGTGATTGGCAAACACCAATCACCTGCAACAGGTAAAATAAGACATGTTCAGTGCTATTAATAATACTTACCATGTCCTTTTTTCCAATGTATATATTTTTATTAAATCAAAGTAGAAACTTTTATTTAAATATGCCCTATTACACATATTTTAGAAATCATTAGATCCAGAAAAGAAAGAATTAAAAAAAATATATACTGGTGTTTTTTAAGCAATAATGAAATGTTAGCTACTGAAATTCAAGAAAAATTATTCAAAGGAAAACAGTAGTAATTATTTTTATTTTTTCCTATTTATCCCTAGCAAAGTTAGCAACTTCCTCCCTCTACTCACAGAAATTAATTATATAATTGCTTTTAATGTTTTATTATTGCATTATTTGTACACAATATTGGGATTCACTTTGACACAATCATATAAGTGTGGAATATAATTTGATCCACTTCAATACTGAGTATCTACGCTTTCCCTCCTCTCTGTTCTCCCTCTGTGTCCCCTTCTCCTCTAGTGGTCTTCCCTCTATCTATTTATATTTTCTTTCAGTTAGTGCTTTATAGATATACATACAGGTGAAATTCATTGTGATGAACATATACACACTTTAGCCAATTTCATTCAACCTTTCCCTGTTCTTCTTCCCACACTCTTAATCCCCATAGTCCTCTGCTCCACCGATCTCCCTTCTGTTTTCATGGTATTTTCCCCTACTTCTTTTTTTCCCCCTTGTATTTGGGTCAGTTTGTATATATGAGAGAAAACACTTGACTTTTACAACCTCTTAGTCTGGCTTATTTCACTTAATTTGATATTCTTCAGTTTTTTCCATTTACCAGCAAATGCCATAATTTCATTCTTTATGGCCGAGTAACTCCATTTTGTATACATACCACATTTTCTTTAGCCATTAATCTGTTGAAGTGCACCTAGGTTGGTTCCATAGCCTAGCTATTGTGAATTGAGCTGCTGTACACATTCATGTGGCTGTGTCTCCATAGTATGTTGATTTTAAGTCCTTTAGTTATAGGCCGAGGACTGGGATAGCTGAGTCAAATGGTAGCTCCATTCCAGGTTTTCTAAGGAATCTTAAAAGGAGTAAGTTTATGCATTCCGAATAAAAAAATTAAATAAATGATTCTCTATTAGAGTATTAGACTCATGCACTCACATCTACATTAAAAATATATAGTATTGTATGCACCTACTAAATTTTGAAATAGAAGAAAAGGTGAGGTATGCTTGTGAGGAGAGAGAACAGTCTTTGGAATAAGGTAGGCTAATCTTTGAATTCTCTTTCTGCTGTTGATATCCTCTGTGACCTCAACAAATCACTCAATTTTTTTATGCAACAGTTTCCTCATTTTAAAGATGATTCAATGATAGCATCTACAACATAATTCATTGTAAATAATAAGCGAATCATATATGTAAGTTATTGTATATAACAGTGCCTGGATGTAGCACCAAGTATAATTATTATTACTCATTACAGCTCATTATACATTACTAAATATTGTACAAAAAGCTTACAGACTTCATCTTTGTAAAATGTAAATACTATATAAGACTCCTAGAATACCCTTAAACACTCATTGTTTGACTCATTATAAAATTGTCTGGGTTGCAGTTATTAAATCATATTGTCTTTAATATGAAACGTAGAAAAATTCCATTTGGTAACAGTAAAAAAAATTAATTGTGCTTCTCATTCACATTTTTTTGTCTTTAAAATTGTGTTTTTCTTTCTATTACTAATATAATTTTGATTAAAAATCACATTTGTAAGCAATAGGGTACAATGTGATCTTTTGATATGTGTACAAGATGTGAAATAATACATCAAGATAATTAAAATGTATCCTTTCTTATCTATCGTTTTTCATGCTGAGACATTTGAAATTGATTTCTAGTTTTTTTGAAACATACATTGTATTATTATTGACTATAATGATCCTAATGTCACTATGGTTACATTACTGAAGTATGCATTATTTTGAGCTCAAAACCTATTCCTTCTTTTCTTCTAAAACTTTGTACCTTTGGAACAGTCCTTCCCTCTCTTCCAGTATCCTTCTCGTTAAGCCTCCTATAACTATCATGTCTCTCTGCTTCTATGAAAACAAGCATGGTTCTAAATGCTATGGGTAATGAAGATATGTATTGATGGTAATGTTTCCTTCAAACCATTAATTACAGGAAACGCAGAGCAAAGTTTCTACTCACCACTCAGAGATCATATTTTTTTAAACTAACATTGAGCATGCTGCAGTATTATGGTTTTTATATTTGTTTATATCTTTTATAATACTATGGTGTTATTTTTAAAAATTATACATTACTATTTCCAATATTTGTAACAAAATAAAAATTTTATTTACTTCAAAATGCATTAGTTAGTAGTTGCAGATTGCTTCCTAAAAACGCATTTTGAAAAATATCCTGCATATTAACATATCCAATCAGTCAATTAGTCACCAAAACTCTTTGAAGGAGATTCTATTTCTATTAGGATAAAGCACATCAATTAATTTTTCTGGGTCTAAAATTAAGTGTGGCTTTTTGTGGATTCTTTAGTATTTACTATTTCAAAAGTCATGTTTACTACATATAAGTTTTAGTTCTTTTTTTCAATTTGTAATGTTTATTTAATTTGTCTGGCTCATATTGGTTTAGATCTTCAGCAGAATGAGTGCAATGGTAAGAGCTGACATCTTGGTTTCAGTCTCAATAACAGTGGAAGAATGAATTCTTTCACTGTTATATATGATGTGAGTTTATATTTTACAGAGATGAGCTTTGTTAGTTTAAGAATTTTTATTGGGCTGGAGATGTGGCTCAAGCGGTAGCACTCTCACCTGGCATAAGTGGGGTGCTGGGTTCGATCCTCAGCATCACATAAAAAAAATAACATAAAGTTGTTGTGTCCATGGAAAACTAAAAAATAAATATTAAAAAATTCTCTCTATATCTCTTAAAAAATTATTAAAAAATTTATAAAGAATTTTTATTTTGAAAAAAGGTTGAATTTTGCAAGTTCTTTTTATGTGCATTCATGTGATATTTTCTTCTTTAGTCTGTGAATATAGTGAACTACATTAATTTTTAATATCAAATAAATCTTATGATGCTGGGATAATCCCAAATTGGTCATTAAATTAATTGTTTAATATCTATTAAGGGATATGATGTGCTAACTTTTGTTAAAAGCTTTTATACATGGTTCCAGAGAATATATTGCTCATTGTTCTTTACAATATGATATCTTTATTGTAATATCTTCATCATTTAGTTTAGTTATCACAGCAATATTGCTCTCATAAAATACACTATGCAGCATTCTTTCCTTTTCAGTTTTCTAGATATTTTCATGTACAAAATTGATAGTTTATTTCTTAAATTCCTAAGGTCATCTAGGTATAAAAATTTTTATGAATAGATTTTTTATTATTACAAGAATGATTTATTTAATAGATTTCAGACTATTTGGTATGTTCAAATTTTCTTGAATGATCTTCAATAGTTTAGTCTTTCAAGAATTTTTTTCCATCCTATTTAATTAACTAGAATTCTTGTTGTACAGATATTAAAAATATTCTCTAATTATTCTTGGGAAGTGTGTATGTGTGTTCTATGCTAAATGAAAAAAAAGCCACAAAATATTATATAATATCATAATATTTTTTCTTTAAAAAAATCTGGAAAAGGCAAATTAATTTGTAGTGCTGCCATCAAGTGAACAGATTCCTGGAGCTGAGAGGCAGGAAAAATGGATTCAAAAAAACATAGGACAACTTTTATGGTAACTAAGTTCACATTTGTATTATGAGTTTCTTAGGGATATATGTGCTTATGAAAACTCAACATGTGCCACTTAAATATGTGCATTTTACTGTAAGTCAATTGTACCTCAAGGAAGCTGTAAAAAATAACATAGCTAAACATAATAATTTCATGTGGATCCATCTACAATCTTATCCATTTTATGGAAAAAAGAAACAAAAGAATAGGTATGTAAAATAATTCTCTAGAATTACAAAGCAAGTAAGCTATTGAACACTGTTTGTGTTCAATAGAATGTCTTCAAAGCCAGACAATTTAAGCACTATTTTGTTCTGCTTCTTTGAGTGAGTCTTGACATTATTATTATTACATTTCCCTCACTTTTCTGGTTTTTTTGTATATTATTTACTGCCATTCATTAACTTATTTTCATTTAAATTAATATTTAAATTTTATTTTATTAACTACTTTATTTAAATCACATGTTATTTTCACTCTAGTCAAGGTATGTTTTAAACCAAATAATTTTTCTCAATTTACCTAAGAGCATAAATCTTCAAGTTAACTCACAAATCAATAACATCTGACCTCCATCTCACTTAATGGATGATGAATCTAATGGGAAATTGTCAGCATATTTATAAGCACCTCTCAGTACCAACACTTCTTCATAGATATGTCTTACATACAGCAATGAAAGATGCTCCCTGTTCCTCTCATAGGCTCCTCCAAGGACTAAGATCTGTTATGATATTTATATCACTATACTATAACACAATTAATGATATATTAAACATTGTCTTGCATTGAATTCTAATCAATGATATTAACCTGTGTTTCCTCAGAACAAGACTCTAAAATGTGTTCAGTAAGAATTTGTACAATTCATTGGTTTAAAGGATGCATATTTTAGAGAGAATACAGTCTCCAAATAAAGGTTACTAAGCAAATCATTAACTTGTTTCAGTTAGAATAGAACTATTAGAAAACAAGTTAAACTTCAGGAGATTAAAGGATCAGTTTTCGTAGAGCAATGGGACCTGTGCATAAAGGGAATTTATTCTTCTCAAGTTCAACAGCAAGAAAAAAATAAAAATATTTTTAGAGAACAATCCTGTTTTGAGTTCACTGTACAAGATACACGTATTTGCATCCATTCCATAATATTTACAATAAATATCCTCCTATCATTATATAGATACTTCAAACAATAATTGGAAGATTTCTATGTACTTACACAATACAACTTTTACACATAGACTAAACTTGGGGAATATTGCACAGCATAGCTGTTCAATTATCTTCTCTAATATAAAAAAAAAAAGATCAGAAAAACAATTAGTGTTTTGTGCTTTAGATTCCTCAGACTAATATATACTAATATATACCTATGTATCATAAGATTTAAAACCCTTAAATAGCATCACACAGCTTAATCTTATTTTCACGAATTCTGTCTTTTTTTCTTAATTTGCATCAATATCTTTTGGAAACCAACCCCAATATTCTCAACTTGTGAAACTCCAAAGTTGTGAAATATAAAATTGCAAGTCTGATTAAGTACCATAAGTAAAGTATTCAAAGAATATAGTAAACCAACGAGGACATTTAAAAATTGACTTTAAGCTTGATATTTACCTATTATACTGAAGTTCAAATTTTAAGATCTAGTTACCCAGAAAAATATTACCAATTAATTTTAACAAGTCTCAGTGAACATGAGAGAAGTAAAGTACTTCAAACATCACATCTCCAATCTACACTTCTTCAGTTATAAGTGATCTTTTTTAAGTGATTACAATTATGTATTTATTACAAACGTAGCAAAATTCTAAAAAGATACAAAGAATTATGATATGAAAAATGCTAAATTGGGAAATAAAGAAGAAACATCTCTTGAAAATATTCACAGGAACAATTGGAGAACTCTCGTCATAACTTTCAGACCAGTAAATGGAATGAAGGTATAAAATAGGCAAAATTTGTGATGGGCTACAATTTACTGATAAGGACACTTTGATAAGAGTTTTTGCCATCTGTGATAATCACTCACAGATGGGATATGCTGTTCCTTCACCTGAACCCTAGAAGGGAATGGAAGTGATTTCCCAAGAACTCTCTACAGAGAAAGATTTAAAAACAAACAAAAAAAAATGTCTTTGTCTAGAGCTAGCTAGCAAAAGCTAATGTAGGTAGAAACCTCCTGAGAGGTGCAATGTGTGTTGACAACCAAAGCAGACTAGAAGGATAGAAAAATCCCAACTTACAGGAACAAGGTAGATATACACCAAGGAGTAGGATACCTGGGTTATATGTGATTTCATTCCTAGTTTTTTTGGGAATCCACACTGCTTTCAAGAGTGGTTGGACTAATTTGCATTTCTCTAATGACTATTGTTGTTGGACACTTTTTAATATATTTGTTGACCATTTGCATGTCTTCCTTTGAGAAGTGTCTATTTAGTTCCTTTGTCCATTTATTGATTGGGTTATTTGTCCTTTTGGACAAATAATTTTTTTATTCCAGTTATTTTAATATCCTGGATATTAATGCCTGTGTAGCAGGTAACCAAGATGTTCTTTCATTCTGTAGACTCTGTCTTCCCACTATTAATTATTTTCTTTGCTGTGAAGAAGCTTTTTAATTTGATGTTCTCCCAGTTACTGATTTTGTTTTGTTTTATTTCTTGTGCTTGAAAGAGTCTTCTTAAGGAAGTCATTTCCTGAGGCCACATGTTGGACTGCTGGGCCTACATTTTCTTCCAGCAGTTTCAGGGATTCTTTTATAATTCCTAGGTCTTTGATCCACTTTTAGATGACTTTTGGATATTACCATCATCAACATCCACAGATACTAATTATTTAAAAATCTAGAAATATCAGAAAGATTAGTAAAGTGGAAGGAAGGGAACAGCTGGAATGAGAAGGGGGGGAGGAAGTACTGGGGTCTGAAAGATAATAAATTATATTCTATATTTTTAATTATGTAAAGTGAATCCTAATGGTAAAAAGAACCAATAAAAAGTAAAAAAAAAATAGTAAGGAACAAGGTAATGCAAAATTCTGAAGGGCTGTAATAAATTGGAAATATTTTGGAAATGGAATGAAAATCCATCAGAAAATCCATTCCTTATTGAATTTTTTTCTTATTCATAAATTTTCCCTTTCATTCCTTCTCCACATTCCCTCCACTAGCTAACAACTATAGTGAGTAGAGGAGAGAGAAAGAAGTAGAATGCTCCAAACTGCATTCTTTAATAATAATAATAAATAATAAAGGTTTATATTCCTGACAGTGAGATGGTAGTGAGGAAGTTTGTTATTAAGTCAGCCGAGTTAAGAATTTGGGCTTAAATTTTAAATTTGGACTCATCCTTGATACTCAAAATTCCAATTTCTTCATTAGTATTATGTGTGTAACTTTTAAAATGTCATTATATTGGTTTGGATCCTCAGGGATACAGATGTCAAAATGGGCTTGGTTATGTACCATATTCATTGAAGCAAATCTCTATTTTTAAAAAGAGCGAGAAAGAACTAGAGAGTACAGGGAAAATCTTTAGCTACAAAATCAGGTCTTATGCCTGTCTCCCTGAAGGAGCTGGGGTGGATAAGAAGATTTGGGAGAAGTATGGAAAGTACAAAGACTTTGAACCAATTGTTTCCTAAACCAGACACTGTGGTGCACTTCATATTCCCAGTGGTTTAGGAGGTTGAGGCAAGAGGACTGCCAGTTCAAAGCTAGTCTCAACAACTTAGTGAGGCCTTAAGCAATTTACTGAAACCCTGTCTGAAAATTTAAAAAGTTAAAAACAGGCTAGGGATGTGGAGATCTCTAATTTTCAATCCCAAGTCCCCCCGCCGTCTCCCCGATAAAAAGGAAACTTCCCTGGGCAAGTTGCTTTCTTCAAGTCAGAATTGAATTTCAGAGTTCCATACTTTCATAAATGACTCAAGTACTGCTTCAGTGGTCAGCCATTCACTATGAGCAGCCCAGGGGATTTAGTGATGGTCCAAAGGCATTATGACTATTGACATCAGAAGATTAAGCTGCTTGTTTCAGTAAGAGATTTGGATGATACACATCTATGACTACCAAAGTCATATAATTGCTTCAGTTTTCACACAAGGCAAAGGAAATGACTCACACTAAATAGATGTTAAAAGAAAGTGGGTGATAAAACTAATAAGGGATTTTTATTGCACCGGGAGACATATTTAATTCAAATATCTATGAAATAGATGGCTCAAGGTCCCCCAGCATGCTATGGTAACTATTTTACTTCACAGAAAAAATGAAATGACCTAAGACCTATTTTATATAATAACTATCAGTTATTCGTTCTAATGTGTTCTTTCTCTCTCCTGTTCCCACAGTAAAGGTCAATTTTCTTGGTTAAGTTTCTAAAAATGGGTTTGCCCTATATGTGTTCCCGAGTCATTATATTGTATATACTGCTTTTGGGGGGTCATTTGGTTTTCATTTTTCTTCTTAAGAGAAAAAGGATATTATAATCTACAATAATCTAATGAAACAATTTATTTTCAAATGTTTAAAAGAAGATCTCTGGGGATTTCTGCTTAATAAGTCAAAGCAATAGCAGAAATTTCAGTATCTCTAAATTGGTAGATTTATTTGAAAGACATAGTCATGACTAGTTAACCAATTTTTTCTCTTTTCTTTCTTCCTTTTTCTTTCTATTTTTTTCTTTTTTTGGAATACTTTTCCCTTTCCTTCTAGATTGACATCCCTATTTTCTTCCTTAAAATTTCTGCCTTTCAATTAAGAGTCATTAAATGATCCTGTGGAAATCTAAAAGGTTTTGTAATCTCAACTCATTTATTTTCATACTTGAGATTTTTTTAAAGTATCAGATGTTAGTTTGTTTAGTTTGGATTAATCTGAGCTCAAAAGAGAGTTCATGAATTGAAGTGATGTGCATGGATTTTAATTCCCTTTTAATATTTTATGGCAAAAAGTATTTTCATTAAGTAGAGGTATATAAAAGAACAATGTGTATCTTTTAGCCAAGATTATTTTGCTTTTTCTCACCTATTGTTATGGTTTGGATGTGAGGTGTCCTCCAAAAGCTCATGTTTCAGACAATGAAAGAAGATTTAGAGGAGAAATAATTGGTAATGAGAGCCTTAACCCAATCAATGGATTAATCCCTGATGGGATTAACCCTGTGGTAATTGAAGATGGGGAGGAATGGGGTGAGGCTGGAGGAGGTGGGTCCCTAGAGACAAACCCTTGGAGTATATATTTTATGTCTAGCTATTGGCGTCTCTCTTTCTGCTCTTTGATCATCATGTGAGCTGCTTCAATGTACCACACTCTTCTACCATGATTTTCAATCTCATCTCAAGCCCTGAGAAATGGAGCCCATTATGGACTGAGACATCTGAAACTGTGAGCACTCAAATAAACTTTCCTCCTCTAACGTAGGTCTTTGGTCACAGCAGTAAAAAACCTAACTAAAACACCGGATCTATATTGGAGGTATACAATAATATTCATAAATACACTTTTACTTTTTTCACTAAATATGAACATAGAAGTCTTACCTAGATACGTAGAAGGGGTGGTGAAAACAAACAATAGAAACAACATTCTTATCCTTCTTTTATGTTTAGGTTTGATTTGAGAAAAATAAATAATAATTAAAGAAAATTGTAAAAAATGAATTTGATGTGATTTTATATGTATGTAAAATAGTGTGTGTGTGTGTGTGTGTGTTTAAAATATTGACAAGTTTGGGCATTAGGAAACCATCTAATGCTGTTGGTAGGTCTCATTAGAAAAAAATGTTCAAAATATTTACATGATAACTAATTAGAAAATACAGGCACATCAATATTTATAGCAGACCAAACACAATATCCAAGTGTTATGATTTGGATGTGAACTGTCCCCCCAAAACTAACATGCAAGACAATACCAGTAGTTTTGGAGGAGAAATATAAGATTATAGCCTCAACCTAATCAGTGAATTAATTGACTGATAGGGATGAACTGCATGGTAACTGAAGTGGGAGGTGGGAACTGGGGCATGGCTTGGGGGTATATATTTGTATCTGGTCAGTGGAATCTCTCTTGTGAGCTGCTTCCCTCTTCCACACTCTTCTGCTATGATGTCCTGCCTCACCTTGAGCCCTGAGGTATGAAGTCTGCTGTCTATGGATTGAGACCTCTGAAACTGTGAGCCTTCAAATAAACTCTTCCTCCTCTATAGTTGTTCTGATCAGGTTTTTTACTCACAAAGGTGAAATAGCTGACTAAAACACCAAGTTATAGAACCAATCCAGGTGCGCATTAACAACAGAAAAATGAATAAATAAAATGTGGTATATATGCAAAATGGAGTTTTAATTCAGCCATAAGGAAAAGAGAAATCATGGCATTTTCTGGTAAGTGGGTGGATCTGGAAAACATCACAAGAAGTGAAATAAGCCAGACTCAGAAGTCAATGTTGAGTATTTTCTCTTATATGCGAATGATAGACCAAAATAAAGAAAAGTAGTGGTGGATGAGGGAATCCCATAAAAATGAAAGGGATACCAGTGGAGTATATGAAGAGGATTGAGGAGGAGGAGAAAGGGAAGGAAAGAAGAAGGAATGGTAGAATGAAATTGTCCAAATTATGCTATCTATATACATGAATACAGCACAGTGAATTTCACCTTGATGTATACCTATAAAATAGGAATTTAAAATATGTATATTTAAATAGAAGGAAGATCAGTAGAGTGGAGGAAGGTGAACAAAGAATAGAAGATGGAAATGGGAAATGCTGAGGACCAAATAGGACAAAGTATATGCCATGTATGTAGGATTACACCAACATGAACCCTAATATTATAACTATAATACATAATAAAAGCATAAAAACAGAAAGTAGATTTTATTATAGCAGGATAAAGTCATTTTCGAATTAATGTTTTTTAAATTAAAATTTTGTTTGAAAATATATCATGTATTTTTCTCTCCTGAAAAACAACTCATTAAAGAAACTAAACTATTAATAGTAACATGCTGTTTGGAAAAAAATACAGAGGGCTCCTTAAAGTCTGTTGAATGAGGATACCACCCTTAACACTAAAAAGCAGTAAACCAGGTTTAAGGCCAGAAAAATTCTTTAGTGAATTTAATGAATTTTAACTCAGTGAGTTTTACCTGAAGTATGAAGTGCATAGAAGGCCCTTTGATCTGTTTTTAAAATTAGATGAGTTTTCAAGTAACTTTTTATAAATAAAGCTGATTTTCTGATAAGTGAAAGATTATGTCTAAAATTTAAATTGCATATTTTTGTGTTGATTATTGTATTTATTAATATGCAGCTATAAATTTTGACTCACTTTTGTTGAAAGGAAATTGTGTTCAAATGTATTTCTTCTAAGGGCATGAAATAAGTTTTATGATAGAAATATAAGATGAACTGAACTCATCTAGTCATTTTCTTTGGGTTCAACTTTAAACTAGGAGACCTCAGAAGTAAATGAATAGTGTGTTAAACAAATTAATCTTTTTGTTACAAACAAAATAATATTGAATTTTCATAATCATAAATAGTAATGAATGCAAATCTTATTAGGAATGGAATAGGTACACTCACAATATAGTTTGTGACAAAACTGTGCAAGTATCTGTATAAAGCTGTGGTGATTCTAGCAATTAATGTTAATCAGATTGATTACTAATGAAAAAATCAAAAAATTGTCTCACATTCACAACGAAATTTTCATGCAGAATGAAGAAGTCACATATGCACATCTCTCAATATGGTTAATGTACTTTACTAAAAACATTGGACTCTTCATTAACCATTTTAATACTTTTAACACCCCTGGTCTACTTACTTTATATTATAACAGTGGAAAATTACAGTAACAGCCTTAGATTAATGCAGTTTCCCTTTACTAAAGCACCAGAAGTTTTGCCACAATTTTAATTAATTTTTAATTAATTTCTTAATATTGTAAGTTTCCTACAACAATCACTTGGAATGAATACTCTCTGTGAAATCAGGGCTACAGAATTAAAAAGAGTTTCCTAAATGTCATATCTGAGGAAAACAAAGAAAATAGAAGAAAAAGAACAATTGACTATGACTGAACATTCATAGAGACTTGCTTTATTTTGGTTTCTTTAAAAGTGGGAGAAATCTAACAAATTATTTTCATTGAAAAAGATTTGAGTTCATAACTGGAAGAATTAAGTTATAAAGGAACTAAGAATCATAACAAAACCAATTAAAATCTTATGTCTCAACACATTTTCCCTGCCTTTATCTTATAGTCAGGCAGTCTATTGCATGTAACAAAAGAAGAGATTCTTCAAGCTTGCTATCAGAGAATTGAAAAGATTTAAAAATATATAATATAAAGTATATTCACAAAAGATAGGGAAAGCAAACTTGAGATGTTGCAAGTTGAAGAACTGGTATGCATATGTCAGATACACTGAAGTACAGGGTACAATTTGGATACTCAAGTCAGTAGAATGTTGGTTTTTAGTCTGTTGAGTATATATTGAGGATTGGGATAACCTCTATACTTTAAGTGTGTTATTATAAATATGCACAATTAAATACTATTTGGCCATTTCAAATACAATTTATGAAGACTTTATAAAGTATGGGAAATGCTTTTGATGAAATAGAAAGTGAAAAGCAATTTATAAAACATATCACAACTATGGATATGGTGGTTCCATTCCAAGTTTTCTAACATCTCCATACTGCTTTCCAGAGTAGTTGTACCAATTTGCAGCTCCACCAGCAACGTATGAGTGTACACTTTCCTTACATTCTTGCCAAACTTTATTGTTAATTTTATTCTTGATTGTTGCCTTTCTCACTTGATCCAGATGAAATCTCAAGATCCACAGTGTATTCTTAGCTTGATGATCTTGACCTCTCATAGTCTCTTTAAGTGTAATTCTTCACGTTTAAATGGTGATAATATTTCTCATACACTATCTACCTCACCTAATATATTTTTAGTAAAACATACACACTTTAAATATGCCTCTCTTTTTGCAAATTAAAAGATATGTTTATGCTCAGCATTTCTAGCTTCCTTCCTTCCACTCTCTTTTACTCCCACTGTGAAATGACTGTGCCTATCTTCTTGCACTTCTTTTGACCATTTTTCAATGCATAGAACAATACTATGCTACATGATATATGATAATTTTAACTAGAAATGAATTACCCAATGTCAATAAAAACAAATGTTAAACAATAGGTACGCAGACCTTCATTGACCTTTGAAAGAACACAAGAGGTACAAAAATATGTGGAGTGATGTCTCAGAGGATGGGTGAAAGAGACAAAGCAGAAATATATTTGACAACCAATATACAAAAACTTCTCAAATTTTATGAAAAAAAGACTATATATTTAAGAAGTTTAACAAGTTTCAAATGGAATATATACCATGAATCTAGACCTATTAATTTACATTCAAATTTTTGGAAAAAAAAAGGAAACGTCGAATGTAACAAAAGAGCAGGTTTTATTATGTATGGCCAGCATCAGTTTCACTGGAGGTGGGTTCACATCAGAAATAATGGTAGACAGATGGAACAGAAAAAAAAAACACATTCCAAGATCAGAAAGAAAAAAATTGCTTATTTTAAGAATTCCATATCTAAAAGTATTACTTCAAAAATGAAATATAGACTTTTCATGTATACAATCACCATGAGAAACATTTTGCTTTCTGATCTACAGTATAAGTCCTTTATTACAAAATTAAATAATGTCATACCATAAGTTAAATTAATAGGAAGATTTTGAGAACACAAACAATAGTAAATATGCAGATTGATTAAGTCTGCAGAAGATTACCTAAAGATGGGAATGGGGAAGAGAATAATTGTGAATGTGGGCAGAGGTAACTTTTTGGGTGACAGTAATGTTCTAAAACTGGATTGGAGTGATCGCATACTTTTATAAAATTTCCTGAAAACATTGAATTGTATACTTAAATGAATGATAAATTTTATGGTTACTGATAGGTCACAGAGCTATCCATAAAAATCAACATAATTGGGATATGTACAACATAAAAAAGAAAAAAATATTATATTAATAGATAAATAAAAGCATTAGACATAATTCAATATTCATTAATGACAAAATTTCTCAGCCATTTGAGATTAAAAAGAAATATCTTTAAACTAGAAAACAGAATCAATGAAAAATAGATGACCTCAAATTTACAGAGACTAAGTGGTTTCCTTTTATTAACCAAAAAAAGTGACAATATCCAGTTTCACTCTTGTCTTAAAATTTAAGATTTCACTTGAATTTCCATCCAACACAATATAAGCAAGAAGTTAGTAAAATGTGTATATTTGGAAAAAAAAAACTCTCCATGTTTACGAAACACATGTTTGTTTTCATGAAAAATACCAAAACAACCTACTGAGCTTTTAGGAATACAAAGATAATTTTTATCAATTAAGATAAAATAAGATCAATATGCAAAATTAACTGCAGTTTTTCAATATATTAATAATAACTAATTTTAAATCTGAAATTAAAAAGCTACTCTTTTTAAGTTGCTCCTAAAATTAGATTTCTGATTTTAAATGAAGCAAAATATATGCATGATTTTTATGTTGAAAATTATACAAAATTGATAAAAGAAATAAATTAAGGCATAATTAAAAGATATTATATTCATAAATCTGAAAACTTAATATAATTAAAATGCAATCCTCTTAAATTGTTCTGTAGTTTTAAAGAAATCCCAACCCAGTGCAAGGAATTATTTCTATAGATATCTTCAGGTTGAGTATAAATTGTTTAAGGAACACAATTACTAGAATATTCGAAAGGACTTTGAAAAAAGAACAAAGTTGAAAGACAATATCTGTTTCTAAGGGGAAATATATTAAGCTATAATAATCAAACTAATATGATCAAAAGTAGACACATTAAAAATAGAGTCTAGAAATTTAATCAAACAAATACAGTCTATTGATTTTGTCAAAGATACAAAGGTAATTCAATGGAGAAAGGGAAGTCTCTGAAACAAATGGTACTCTAATGACTACTTATCAATACACAATTGGTAGAACTTTGACCTATGCTTCATACCTCACATAAAATTAATTAAACACTAATAATAGACTTAAGTGGCTATGAAAAGCACATTTAAAAAAAAAGAAAATATAAAAGAAAAGCTCCCTGAACTCAGGTTAAACTAACTTTATTTTGTTAAAACATCAAAAGAATAATTCACAAAAGAAAATGTTATCAATTGAGCTAAAACGAAATTAAAAGGTTTGCTCAGCGAAATATGCTGTTAAAAATAGATATAAGACAGAAGAAATTATATGACAATGGACAAAAGATTTTAATTAATTTTAACATTTTATTGACACTCCACCACTAAAGATATGATGGTTTGGCAAATGTGTCTTCTTTTGACCATATTAGTTTGATTAATGTAGCTTAATATATTTCCTCTTAGAAATATATATTGTAAGTTTAAACAATTAAACATGTTCAATATCACTTATCATTGAGAAATGCAAATTAAAATTTGAGTAGAGCCAGGAGTAGTGGCACAGGCCTATAATTCCAGCAGCTCTGGAGGATGAGGCAGGAGGAGTGTAAGTTCAAAGCCAACCTCAGAAATTTAGTGAGACCCTAAGGAGTTAATGAGATTCTTTCAAAATAAAAATAAAATAAAATAAAATAAATTAAATAAAAGAGCTAGCGATGTGGCTCAATAGTAAAACGTAACTGGGTTCAATCTCTAGTACAAAATTTTTTTTAAAAAAGTTGAGTGGACACTACACCACACTTATTAAAGTGTCCATGTTTTTCACTAACAATTGTTAGTGTTGTTCAGAATATAAGAAACTATTATATTCCCATACATTGCTGAATGAAATGGAAAATGATATAGTCACTCTTCAAAAATGGTGCAGTAATTGCTTATAAACTTAAATATACTCTTACTGTAGGACCCAGCAATTTTATTCTTAGGTATTTCCTCAGAGAAATAAAAACTTATGCTGATAATATAACCTGCATATTTATGTTTGTACCAGTGCAATTTATAATTGTCAAAACCTGAGCACAACTCAGACACACTCTGGGTGAATCAGTACACAAATTGCAGTACATTCATAAAATGATGTAAGATGTCTTGCCACTTGTCTCTATCTTCTCATATACATGGTAGAGAAATTATTCCATCAACATTTGGTAGAATTCTACCAAAAAAAATCTTAATAATTTATGGAATCTCACTTTTTTCCTAGTTTTTCTGACCAGAACTCATTGATTTTGTCATTAAAAAACAGATTTTGATTTCATTGATTTTTTCTATTAATGACAAGTTTCAATAGTATTATTTTATGCTATAATTGATTATTATTTTCCTGTTTATTTTCTTATAGTTTCTTAAGCTGGAAAACTTCAATAATTGATCCTATAACTTTATTTTTCCTAATACACTCCTTCAGTGCTATACATTTCCCTCTGAGCACTGCTTTTCCTATATACCATGAATTTTAAGTTTCATTTTCATTTAATTCAAAATATACTCAAATTTCTCTTGAGATCTTCTTTTCACCCATGTATTATTTAGAAGTGTGTTATTTAATCTCCATGCATTTAGGGAATTTTCTAGTTATGTTTTCAGTTTTTACTTTCTAGAGGAATTCTTTATGGTAGGATAAAACACAAATGTATAATTTCTATCATTTTAAATTTATTAAGGTGAATTTTGCACTCTAAAATGTGGTCTATCTTGATGAATAATTCATATGACCCTGAGAAGAATATATATTCTTCTGTTTGGGGATGAAGTCTGAAGATGCTTATATTATTGATTAATGGTGTTGTTGAGTGTAATGATGTTCTTATTTATGTTCTCCTCATTTGATCTGCAATTACAATAGTGGAGTCTTCTATTTCTCCTTGCAATTTTATTTGTTTTTAAATGTAGTTTGATATTCCGTTGTTTAGTCCATACACATTAAGAATTGTTAAGTCTTCTTGGAAAATTAACTCCTTCACTATTATGCCATGCCTTCTTCTTCCCCTGCTATGATGTCTGCTCTGTCTCAAATTAATGTAGCCTCTTCAGCTTTATATGGATGAATGTCAGCTTGTCATATTCTTCTCTATTCACTGACTTATTATTATTATGTCTTGATGTTTAAAGTGGTTTTCTTGTGGATAGCATATAGTTGTCTTTTCAAAATCTACTCTGACAATGTCTGTCTTTTAATTGACACATTCAGAACATTCATGTTCAAAGTATAACATAATTGCATTAATATTTACCATATCTTTTACTATTTTCTATTTGTTGCCCTCACTTTTTTCTAATTTCTATCTTCCACTTTCTACTTCCACTTTATATGCTTTCATTTTTTTGTTATTTCTTGAAATATTAGTTATATATATTTTATTTCTATTTAGCAGTGGTCCTGGAGTTCACAATATACATATATTTACAACTAATCTAAGACCATTTGAAATTTATAGTATACTACTTTATGAATACTATATGTACCTTATAGTAACAAAATGTTCCTAAATCCTCCCTCATGTCACTGTGTAATGGCTGTCATTCATTTCACTTGTATATAAGTACCTATAAGCATATATATGACATATGCATAAGGATATGCAATCAAAAATATTGCTATTATTTGAATAAACTATTATTAGATAAATTAAGAATAAGATTACAATTTTTAGTTCTACCTTAACCTTTTATGGATCCTTTTGTGTATGTAGATATTTTTGATATAAATCTGAGTTTTCACCCTCAGTTATTCTCCTTCTTTCTAAATTACTTCTTTTTAATGCTTCTTGAAAGGCAGTTCTCCTGGCAACAAACTCCTTCACTTCTTGTTTGTCTGAGGTCTTTACTTGTCCTTCACTTTCTCAGGTTAATTTTAGAGGATACAAAATTCTAGGTTGGTGAATTTTCTTTCTTGCTTATTTTTTTAACCTTAAGACCTTATAAATGCTGCACTCCACTCTCCTGGCTTGCCTGGCTGCTGAGAAATCAGGTGGAATTGTTACCTTTCTTCCATCATAAGTACGTGCACTTTTTACCTCTCTTCCAGGGTTTTCTTGTTTCTGATTACCTGTAGTTTGAAATATGAATAGGTGGAATGGTTTTGTTTTGTTACTGTTTTTGTTTTAAATTGTGTGTGTGTGTGTGTGTGTGTGTGTGTATGTGTGTTCTTTTGTTGTCATTTATTCTTCCTGATGACCTCTGAAATCTATTTATCTGTGGTTTGGTGTCTGACATTAATTCGGGAAAATTTTTAGTCATTTTTTGAAAATATTTATTTCTCATTTTCTTCTCCCTCTAGTAATCTCATTATGGGTAATTTGCACCTCTGGTAGTTGTCTTTGTTTTTCAGTTTTTGTTCTCTTTGCTTTTCAGTTTGTGATATTTACCTTCACTAAAGTAGGCTAGGCTTGGAGATTTTTTTCCTCAGCCATGTTTAGTCTGTTAACAACAGAATCAAAGACATTACTCTTTCTTTTGGAGGTTTTGTTTGTTTGTTTGTTTTTGTTTGTTTGTTTCTAATCTCCCCAGTGTTTCTTTTTGACAAATTCCGTCTCTCTGCTTACATGGCTCATCTTTTCTTGCAGGCTATCTTACTTTATCCATTCAAGCCCTTATCTCATTAATTGTAGTGTTTTAAATCCAAAAGACCCTTCTACATCTTGTTCTAATGCTTACTCTGTTTTTTAAAGTGTGTATTTTACTTTCAGTTATGTATTATAATTTTTTTCTTGGTAAGCAGATATAATGTTCTGGATATAAGGAACTGCTCTATGTAAGCCCTTAGTAATATGGTGGTAAGGTGTAGGGAGTGGGAAAGCATTCTCTAGTTCATGATTAGATTTCAAGTCTTTTAATGATCCTCTGCCTCTGGACTATCCACTACATATGTGTACAGTCCCATTAAGTTGTACAAGGTGGCTAGAGTATACTGGAACTGGTTATTTCCCATCACTAAAGTTGGCTAGGCTTTCCAGGTCAGGCTTTTGTTCACCAGTTTATTCTGAGGACCTCCTTGTTAAGAGGAATAGGATAATCTAGCATATTTCAAAATAGTTGGTTTACTCTTCTCTCTACCAAAAGCACAAAAAGATTTCTCTCTGATAATTACTTTGAGAATCTGGTCAAAGTCTTGGAGACAAAACTTATGAAGGGACAGTTTCATCTATTACTCAACAATTTTTGAGCCTCATACTTGTCTACTAAGAGGCCCCAGAAGTTCATCAGTCAAAGTTCAGGTTTTCCTCCTGGAGCACTGATTACAAGGGAGAGTTTTGCTAAGGCTTGTTGTAATTTTATTTCTTCCTGAATCTCCCTTTTAGGGGAAGCTGTTTGCCCTGTGACCTCATGACTCTATGGATCTAAGAAGAGTTTTTGTTTTTTTCAGTTTATTTAGTTTTTTTTACTTATATATACTGAAAATAAAAATTTAAATAGTATATAGTGTAATGCCAGATTCATGGGACCCCAATAGACCTCCAGGAACTGAATCCGATGCAATCACACAAAAGTCTTTATTGCAAGCTCGAGCCTGGACTCACAACCCGTCCCGACGCAATGGTCCCAGATTCAGTGAGATTTTATAGGTTTGGGGGGGATACTCTATGTGTCACAACATCACACAGCAAATCATTCCATACCAAGGGAAAAATCAAACAACAACTCTTAACATTGATTAGCACATTCACTGGCAGGAACAAGTTGGATAGGGGTGATTGGTTAGTACAAGAGGGGGGATTCCTTTGAGCTGATTGATTTAGGCCATGAGGGGAGTATGTGCTGAACTACATGGTTTCCCAACCTGTTATCAACCACCATAAACTACTGGGGGGGTCATCTGACATCCCCAGGATTTTCCCTGTCCCATGCTGATTGCTAGGGAGTTGCTATGGGTCTTCACCTAGCCTAATTGAGTCGAGGATATCTGGTGCCACAGATCTCTCATGTTATCTGCAGACAAACAACTCAGCAGTGTGGTTATCTGCCTAGAAAGGCTGCGTGGGTTTTTCTAAGGACAAGGGTCATGGCCCCTTCCTTAAGACAGGCTTTGAGGTAGAAGCTGCTGTTATTTATTTTCAAAAATGGAGTCACATCATTTTCTCAATAGTTAAAACTATTTTTTTTTCAGAAGATCCAGGTAGTCTTCTTTCTTTCTTTTTTTCTTCCTTTCTTTCTTCTGTTCAGTATTTCTAGGTAGTATCTTCTTTCTAACACTTACTATTGTGTATTAATTAAATAGTGAATATTTTACATTATACAAAAGGTAATATTATATATTCTACTACTTTTGATATGCCAGTATTTTACTAAGTGATACAAGGGAGGGGTGTCTTAGATTATGTGCTATCTCTCTTTTTATGTTCCTATATTTGCCTGGCCTTTCTGTTTGGAAATTTGTGAGTGGTGTGTTAAACATTTATTTTTCTACAGAATGATTGCTTTTGCTTTCACCAGGACCTTGTGAGCTAACAAGGACCAATTGACACTAAACTCTGAGTTTGGGGTTTCTTGAGACAGGTACTTGGTATAAATAAAATCCCCAGCCATAATAAAAGGAGGTCTGCAGGTAAAAAATCTTAAGGAACTCTTTATTTCTATTCTTCCAAGTTGAAACAGAGAAGTTCCTTAACATTGAATTTTAATAGAGGGCATATTTTTTTCTAGAACTTATACTGAGCTTGTAAATTGCCAAATGTCTCAGATATGTACAAGAATCTTTATATTTACCATTCACGGGGACCCAGAGTATGTCGTCTATTCTGTTTCTTGATTTAAGAGATTGAACAATGCTCATGAGACAAGTGTATTTTCATTTGTAGTTTATATTTACCATTTGAGTTTTACATTACTATAATTTTTAAAATATTACTTATACCCCTTACTATGCATTTAAATGGCTGTTATTCCAGAATTAATACATTTAATTTGATTTATTTTCAGATGTTCTAGGAAATACAGTCTGTTGTATTGCAAGATACAAAAGTGGTTGATATATTATTACTTAACAATATGACCACTTTTTATTTAACTCCAAGTTAAGAAATCATATCCATAGTTGATTAGCATTTGGTTAGACTTTTTGCCTATCTAGAATGGAAAGATAATATATGTGGCTGCTGAAATTAAATGCATATCTAGTTATTCCAAATCTGATAATTGTGTTGATCAGAGTCACAGTCAATAAACTTTACTAGATATGTATATAGGGAATGCATCAGCCAGAGTCATGTTTATAAGAAAAAAAAATAATGTTCCAATTAGGTCAGGCATATATTTGGCAAAGACAAGTGATAGGTTCATCAGTCTGGAACTGGTTGGTAAATGTCAGTCAGTCCAGAAAGATAAATACATGTAAACTAAAATTTTTCAAGTTCAAGAAGGCACAATGAAGATTTAAGAGTAAGAAACTAAAGATAAGTGGATATGATAAAGAAACATATAAAATGAGAGAAGCAGAAATATACTCAAAATTTTCTCTATAAAATATATTTGGTATGCAGTTAATGCTGTTGTCCTCAATCCCTATGTGACTCACCTGTGAAATTTAAAGACTCTCATCAAACCCCTAATTCTCCCTATTTCTATACCCCTGAATGTGTTTGGTGGAGTGGCACTAAGCAGTCTGTGCTTATAAATAGATGTAATCTTAATCCTCTCTCCTATTCACTGCAAAGAAAAGCATTTTCAAACTATGTGAATGTTTTACTTTGGTAGAAATGGTGTGCCTTTGTGGTTTTGTAGTTGTTTTGTTTTGTGTCTGTTGTCATTGTTCACATGATCTGG
Source organism: Urocitellus parryii (assembly GCF_045843805.1). Classification (NCBI taxonomy): domain Eukaryota; kingdom Metazoa; phylum Chordata; class Mammalia; order Rodentia; family Sciuridae; genus Urocitellus; species Urocitellus parryii. The sequence continues at coordinate 55,253,168 of NC_135535.1, forward strand.
GAGTAAATGAAAAAGTTATTATATTAGGTGATTAAATTTTTTTTAATTTGTTTTAATTAGTTATACATAACTGTTGAATGCATTTATGCACTTTGATATATCATACATAAATGGGGCCTAATTTCTTATTTTTCTGATTATACATATAGACTCCTATCAGTCATGCAGTCATATATGTACATAAGGTAATAAAGTCTGTTTTTTTCTACTGTCCTTCTTAACCCCATATTCCCTCCCCTCCTTTTACTCCCCTTCAGGTATTTTTAATAAGGTAAAAAATTTAAGTAAGCTAATTATTTGATTTTTCTAATTTATTTTTTATTAACTTTTAAAATTCTTTAGTTTTAAAGAGTTCCTTCAGTTTAATATTATGATTTTTTCAAACATATTTAAAAGTAAAATTAAATTAATTATATTTTATATGCAGTGATAGTCTTATTAACTAACAGAATTACAAATATACTGAGAACTTGTAAAATCACAAATATGCGCCCAAATTTATTAAGATATTAATTTATATAAATTTAAATTAACATATTTCTAATATTTGTCCATTTTTTTCAATCATATTTAGGATTAAAAGAAGTCATTACAAAATATGGGCAATGAGTGAGCATACCATAGAATTAATCAAGAAAATTACTTAAATTGTTACACAAATGATTTTCTAATAAAAAAAAGTATGGACTTGCAATGATTTCACTAGGTCAAAATCAGATCTAATTCATTTATACCTGTTTCTATTGCTTGTAATTGGTGATAAAACTAATTTTAATTAAATTAAAGATCACATTTTAAAATTATATATATACACTTATAAATTCCTCTATTAAAAGTCAGAAGACTATGTTTAAACAGTTCATCTCATGAAAAAGATTTTTAATATTATTACAATAATTTTAAACAACATTAAAACCATCAAAGAAAGAAAATTAACATTTTTCTCTGAAGAATTGTAATGTAACTGAGAGAACAAAGCTAATTTTTTTTTTTTACCAATTTGAACAATCCTGGAATGAAAACACATTTATTCAAATGAGAATAAATAAAAGAAACCCAGAATGATTTTATTTCAGGATACACAATAGCCAAGTAATAATTTACATTAGAGATGTAATGCTTATGATGCTTCTGGCTCATTATTCTGTCAAAGATTGAAAGGATAACAATTGTTGAAGATTCCTTCTACATTTCATTATATTCTGTCTTAAAATATTTCAAACCCTTTACACACTATTGAATCTACTTGCTCATTCACTAAATTCTTTAGTTTTCAAGCTCATAGAAGCAACTTTTTGGTGTGTGCTCATTCTGAAGCTTTTAATATATTTATTTGTATTTATCTTATCTGGCTTATTGGCCTGGACTTTCTACCTTGTATCTTACAAGTTATTTTATTAGAGTGGGACACATAAGTACTAACCAGGGAACAAAACAGTGCATACTTTGTGGATATCTGTGTGGTTAAAGCAGATGTCTAAAATAAAAGTTGGATTGCCGAGGTTAAGTATCAGTATTATTAGGAAACTAAAATTTCTACTGGTTTGTAGAGAACTACAGTTTTAAAGCAACATATTTATTAAATCAACACATTTTGGAGAGTAACTCTATACATCAGAAGTTTCAGATTGATGGTCTTTGAACTTGACTTTCTTATAGTCATGTTCCAAAAAAGGTGAAAAGTAATGCCACCCTGGAACATGCTTTCTTCACAAGCTGACTCCACTGTGCTCTATGATTTTACATCCTTCCACTTCAGATATTTTATATTTCTCACTACTTTCTATAATAATATGGGTTTGAAATCCTTGCATGCTGTACTCATTGAATAAGAACAGGATAATGTGTATACAATATCACTTTCTTCCCTTATTATTATGGAGCTTGCTGACAATTTCAATGACAATCATATTGGTTACCATGTGTTTAATAATTGACAAGCTACAATGATTGACACACTATGTTCATTAATTAATCTACTTTTTCCAATAGTGATGTACATACAGTTTTATAAGTGTTTATTTCCCCCGGATTGAGTAGCAAAGAATCAGAGAGATTATGTTATATTTTCAAGGGCACACTATTAAATTTCAGGGACTGTAGCTTTTGCAGACTAGACAGTACACTAAGGAAGCAAAATTCAAAATTATAAAGAATAGTCAAAATGCAATATCTCCACAGTTGTATTAAAATTTTCTCTTTTTAGAAGTTATTTATATAAATAACCCATTGTAGAATGATTTTAGTTATTGTCAAGGTACAGTTTTGTGACATGGCTGAGTCACCAATACAAACAATTTTAGACAGTAATATGAATTTATTCTCCAAATAACAAATATTAAAATTCTGTGAGATTAAAAATGTGTATGAGATGTTATATGTCTCTCTTTCCACAAGAAGCAAACCAGAATGGCAGATGATGGAGTAGAGCCACCCACAGATTCTGAATGAGGTTGAATCAGTGCTGATTAGGAGTTCATATGTTACATACATACAACACACAATCCTGTGGTATTGCTAAACCAAATCATTTGAGTAGAGACCCAGACCTGTCTATTCAGATCTGTTTCTAGACTGAGGCCTGAGAGACTTCATGGGCACTATTATAAAACTACAGTAAAATAGACATCAGTAGAGCAGGATAACCAAAAAAGGGATCCATATTCAAATTAATAATAAAATAAAATAATTGGCACAATATAGATTGTTAAATTATACAAAAATCAATTTGAAGAAAAGTGAATGTTTCATATTAAATGACTTAAAAATTTAAAACTTACGACATATGATCCTCAAATGGATAGAAAATAGCAACCACAAAAAGCAAGGAAATTTAATAAAAATTATAAAAAGTCTTGAAAATAAAAAATAATGTTGTTAAATTTAAAAAGAACAGGTTTAGATTCTAGGGTAGCCCATTGATGTCAGAAACTATTAGAGACAAATTCACCTAAGATAAGCCACAGAGAACGTTCATTTTTAGGGAGAAAATGTTTAATTTAAATTAAAAAATCAAATATTTTTTTAAAATAGAAAGACCAAGACCATTTCTCTTATCACCAACAACTAATAGTTATGTCATCAAACTTCTGAGAAAAATAACATAGGATTCTATATTCTACTCTTACATTTTAAGAATAAAAACAAAGAAATTTTATACATAAAAATAATAGTGAAAGAAACATAGTAGGTGTATTTGTAAAAGAAGAAAAACAGTCCAGAGGGAAGCTATGCTGTGTAAACTACATTTAACATGCTCAGATAAATAACACAGAAATGTAATTAACTATTATTTGTAAAGCAAACACATTTTTTATACTTATAAAAATGGTCACACTAAAATCTAATAAACAAAAATAAACTTGTGAAGATTTCAATTTATTCAAAATATGATATTGAATAAATTTGATATTGTTAGAAACATTGAATTAAATATATTTTCAAAAATAAATGCTACGTGTATGTATGACTTCCAATCTATGTGAAATGAAAGAATTCATTTAAAAATTTATCTGAAATTCCTAACTATATTCAACAAATACTCATTAAGTGATAACTCTGCCAAGCTTTCTTATAAGTGCTTAGGATGCCTAAGTAAACCAACCAACGACAACAGAAAAAAAAAATCCTTTTTGAAAACACAGAAAATACAAACACACATGTGTGCACACGTGCGCGCACGTGCGTGCGCGTACACACACACACACACACACATACAAACACTTCTGTTCCCTTAGATCTAGTTTTGGAAAGTAAGGAAATTGGGGCAGGGGAGAGAACATAAAGAAAGTGACAGCAAAAAAAAAGAACATTTTTCATGACAGAAATAACACATCAACACAGGGCAATATTTCAGTAGCTTAAAACCATGTAAAAATATTAATCTCTTATGATGCAATTCAGTGATTGTCAGATTAAAGTGAAGCAAAAATCCCCCCTCCAAAAAAAAAAAAAGAAATGCAAACAAGTATATTAAGCAAGTGCTAAAGAAAGCTGGTAAAACAACATTAACATCAGTGAACAGTACAGAACTCAAGGTAAAAAACATTAAGAAGTAAAAATAGGAAACAGATAAAACAAGCACTATTGGAAGAGATAAAAAAAATCACAAAGTTCTACCTACCCATGTTTTACATGATTACTGGACTTTGTTTTTAAAAACTACTCTAGAGGAGACAAAGAGTTTTCCATTTAATTTTGTTGATCTAATACTAGAATATTAAAAATATGGGCATGTATCAACAGATGAAAAATTCTAAGTAAAATATTAACAAATCCAAATGAAACACACATACACCATGATTAAATAGAGGTTAACCCCCAAATGTATGAATTGTTAAAATCACAAAAATTGTAATATAATAAACTGCATTACCAGATTAACCCTAAAATTCTCTGCAAATGGAACATACAGGTATTATCATATCTCTAATACATTTATTTGCAATAAATTATTTACAAATACTAAAGTTTTATTAACGATATAATCAAAATTCTCCACTTAAAATCCTAAGTTGTACAGGAATCAGGAAGTTCAATTGGGTTCAACAAAATGAGACTTACTAGCAAGTGGTGAGGTTCAAACAAGATGTGTGCGTGTGATCTATTGACTTCTTTTATTGTCTTTAGCTTATAAATAATGTCTTACATAACAAGTGCAATTAAAATAATCTGCTGAATGAAGGTGATCCAATCTAATATTGTTTTTCCATATTTCCCTGCAGACTGGATGTTATTTCCTTTAAAGGGAAAAGTGACGCTGGAATGCAAAGGATTTGGAGGGCAGATAACTTGGAAGGGCATTTGTGAAAAATGTTTGGCAAATAAGGAGTGAGGAAGCCAAATGTGGTGGTTGCACCAACTGATACTAAGGACAAGCCTAAATAAATCTTTCAGTTGTCTCTTAGTTGAATAAAAATCACTAATTTTAGAGGTTATACAACTGCACAAGATGTTATTAGTCTCTCATTAACTTTGCCATAGTAACATCTCTGAACTCTGATGTGTGGGTTATGATTATTAGGGAGGCCTAGGTTACTCTTCAAGGACCCGATGACTGCTTCTGCTGAACATACTCACTGTTCCTTCATTTGGACTTGCAGATGTCTGATGTATGAATGGAAAAGGATGAAAAGTCTTAACATCTCTGTCCTCATATTACATCTGTCTCCTCTTGGTGCCTTTATCTTTGGGTAAGATTTCTGCTCAGCTCTGCAGACAGTCATGTTGATTATTTGAAGTGTTTTATTCAAAATTATAAAACAGGTTAAGTTGACCTAGACTTGTCTCACCCTTCAAGGCTAAAGTTTCACACATAGCTGCCATGGCAGGAAATACCTGACCATTGAAATGAGCAGAAAGGTGTGGGCATCTGAGTTTCTGGAATATCTCCCCCTATTCTGAAAAGAAATATTTCTCCCCTTTATTAGCTCATCTCTTGCCTTAATTATTCCTATCCTGTATCTATGATCCCTCTACTCCCTGGTGTTGAGAAATTGATTCATGAGCAAATCTTCCTGTTTTAGTCAGTTTTTTTTTTTCTTTGCTGTGACTCAAAGACCTGACAAGAACAATTTTAGAGGAGTAAAAGTTTCTTTGGGGACTCATAGTTTCAGAAATCTCACTTCATAGTCAGCTGGCTCCATTCCTCAGGGCTCAAAATGAAGCAGAACATCCTAGTGGAAGAGTGAGGCAGAGGGAAGCAGCTCATATGATGATCAAGAACCAGAGAGAGACCACTTGCTAGATACATAATAATTACACCTAAGGAATGCCCTGAATGCCCACCTCCTCTAGCCATATCCTACCTGTCTTCAGTTACTACTCAGTTAATCCCCATCAGGGGATTAATTCACTGATTGGCTGAAGGCTCTCATAACCCAATCATTTCACATGTGAGTGAAACATGCTTCCCAACATGTTTATGGATGTTCTGTGAATTATTTCCCCAGATCTGACTCAGTAACACAGTAGGGATAGAGAAACCTATTGAATTTGTCTAATAGCATATTCAAGAGATGAAAATAATAAATCATTATATAAAACTCCCTGGTCTGAGAAATAAATAGGAGCCTGGAATGCTTTAAATAATTATTCAATAACTGATGGTGCTCTTCTATGATTTTTTTCCAGTTGAGTGATTGAGGCCCAAAACTTGTAGAATCATGATAGACTTCTCTTTTTCATCTCACATTTCATATATTATACATGCACAAATCCTTTGGCTCTATATTCAAAATTCATCTCAATTTGACCACTTCACAAACTTCACAGATGTTATCTTTGCTCAAACTCTCATAATATCCTATCTGGACCACTGCAATAGCCTTGCATCTGATATCTCTTCTATGCTCTGTGTCTCTACAGACCTCTCTCCACAGAGCAGCCAAGAGAATTTCTCTTAACATACGTCTTGCCTCTGTTATACTCCAATCTCTTCAATGGTTTCTCTTCCCATATGGGATAAAATCAAAGAGTTGCATATAAGCAACATTACCATGATAATTTAGATAATAATTCACCAAAAAATAATGTATTATAGAGGGTGGGGATGTGGCTCAAGCCTGGCATGCGTGCAGCCTGGGTTCGATCCTCAGCACCACATACAAACAAAGATGTTGTGTCCACTGAGAACTAAAAAATAAATATAAAAAATTCTCTCTCTCTCTCTCTCTCTCTCTCTCTCTCTCTTAAAAAAAAAAGAATTTATTATATATGTCCATAATGTAATGAGGTGAGGGACTTTGAAATTATTTAATAGGCCTTGGTAGCACTTCTGAAGTTGTGGGTATGTGTATGTATATGTGTGATAGTACATTGTGATCATTGGTACCATTCTATTATTAATTTATTATTTTTCAATTATTTCATTAGACTATAGTTTCAATCTCCAAAAATAATGAAAAAATGCATCATTCTCCATTTTTTATTCATTTCCCAAGCCCTGTATAATGGATATTGTACATCATGCATATTCTGTCTCTCTCTCTCCCTCTCCCCCCGCCTCTTGGTAGTTAAATAGATAGATAATGATTTCATTACTTGTGTGTGTGTGTGTGTGTGTGTGTAGTGTGTGTGTGTGTGTATAATGTTTCCCATGAATTAACCAGACTGCTATATTTCTTCTTAAAGAAAATTCTTTAATGCTTTAATTTGCACTATTATAGAATAGGAAATAATTGTAAAATTATTTATGTAGCAGCAAATATAATTCAGAACAAAGAGTATATATAGGTGTGGTTATAGAAATAGTTCATATGAAGCTCTACACAAAAGTCTGGACCTCTTCTTTCAGTAAATCAATTTTCTCTGGTCTGGCATGTCTTTTCTCTTGATCTATTATCTTATCTTTAGAGAAGGCTCCACCAAGTGTCTCTAGATAAACTTATATTCCTAGGTATTAAACTCATTTTCTTCAGATCACAAGATTTAAGAAGATAATAGAAATGGAATTTAAAAGATATCCATCACATTCTGTAGTGTATGATTGAAATTTACTTGTGGCATTAAAGTTTTCCTTGGAATAGACATTGGAGAAGGTGACGTTGGGTTTAACTTTATCAATAACACTTGTTTATCAAAGATACAATAATTAGAAATATCTCTACTAATATTTTCAAATGATCCTGACTAGATGAGCTCAAGCAACACAAAAACTAAATTCTTTATATAGCAGTAAAGGTTAAAGGAAATCAACTGGTCAAGAAAGTTTAAAAAATATCACAGATAAATAAGGATTCATATTGTTAGGTATGGATTGTTGTTATACTTTGGTAGAATATAGCAAGCATTTTTTCTCTTTCCCAAGTCAAATGTATATACATTTATGCATAAAATGATAGAGCTAATCTCCAAGTAAAGAAGATTTGGAGCTGAGTGCAGTGGCACAGCCCCATAATCCTTGGGAGACTAAGGGAGGGATATCTGGAGTTCAAAGCCAGCCCAGAAAAAGTGAGGAGCTAAGCAACTCAGTGAGACCCTGTCTCTAAATAAAATACAAAATAGGTCTAGAGATGAGGCTCAGTGTTCCAGTGCCCTCAAGTTCAATCCTTGGTACTCCCCAAGGAAAAAAAAAAGAAAATTTGGAAAAACCAACTGAAATATATAAGGATGTATTTATAATTATTTTGATTATAAATTAGACAATAAATATTGTTTAATGAAGGAGCCAACTTAAGTTCATTGGACAAATGCTCAGTATGTATTGCCATATTTTTAAGAATCCCATTGAGAAATGGAGAAAGATTGAATAATAAATGTTGAATAATCAAATAAAAGGTCTAGAACCTTGACATTTTAGACTAAGCTCTTAGAGGTATGCAAAGCAATTTTGCACAGAGTACATAGATGAACTTAGTCATATTTTAGGAGGAAATTTAGGGATTAAGGAAGCTAGGTAAATCAAGTGTGGTGTGGAGAGACACAGTAGAGAGAATTATGAAGGGTAAGGGCCTTTAAGGGCAGTCAAAATTTTAGGAGGTACAATCTGATAAAATGGAGCAGCACAGATATTCCCAAAAAAGAGAACCTTTACCAACTAAACTTACTAGTTGAGTAGAATGGGTTGTTGTTCCTGGATACATTCGTACCTGGTACCTGTAAATACTAAACAAAATATCTCACTATTAAAACAAATCTAGGCCCCACCAATTTTGAGGATGATGCAGGTTAACTCAGGTTGACTGAACTTCATATCAGAAGCTATTAAAAATTTAAGGCAGAGAGCACTGAGAAGGTAGGTATACCCTAATTTATTCAATGTTTATGTTACCTTAAAATGTTTCCTCTTTCAATTATTTTATCACATTTCATATGATAAATCTTTCCATTAAACTGTATAAATTGACTGCTGTAAAATATATTTGCACACTTCTGTATAATTCTCTTATTCTTAACTAAAATAATCTATTAACTGATTATTAAATATTGCTTAGGGATGAACTGAATAATAATAGTGATAATCATTCAGAAAAGCATTGCTACCTCTAAAATAAGGAAAAGCATTTTTAAAGTGGCTATCAGCATAACTAGTTTCAATTTCTGTATTTCTTTGATAAAGGCATGCATTTCTAAAAGTGACAATGAATTACAAATAAGCACATTACAAATATATTGTTATTTATAGTAAATTAAAAACCTTTATTTTATCATAAGTAAATAAAATCATGTTTATAACTTCCTTCATTTCAGAGGTGAGTGTAAAGAATTTTATTCCTATAAGGTATTCAGTTAAATCACAATTATTTACCTGAATGGAAGATGGAGTAGCATAGATATTCCCCCAAAAGAGGAATATATACAACACATGTACCATACTGAATTTTTTTCTTTTTATTGGTGCATTATTATTATACATAGCAGTGGGTTTCATTGTTACTTATTTGTACATGTGTACAATATACCAGCACAATTTGGTCAAATTTCTTCTCCAGCACCTCCTTTCTACATCCTTTCCTCCCTCTCCCACTCTCCTTCCTCCAATCCATTATCTTTTGAATATGTTATGTTATTTTTACAATATTTATAGTTTTCTATTAGTACTATATTTATGGGGGTATTAAAATCTTCTTTATATTCCTGCATCACCCTCTGAATCACTAGGAGGAAATATGAACAAGAAACTTGGCTTGCAATGGCAGATGCCTTCCTGACATTAAAAGTATGACATAAGTCATGTTCTTACTAGATAATCAATGAGAAAAAAATTGGATGATGATTTCACTGAAATTTAATAATTAAGAGAGACACTTGGAGTCAATTATTGATCCATGGCCTTCCTGCAATATGAATTAATTTTTGAACTTTCTCTAGTAGAAGCTGTAACATAATGGTACATTTATTGTTGATCACAAAAAATAGTTGTGAGCATGAAACTGTTTCAGTGTCATTTTGACAGTAATTTTTATCCACTCCTATTAAAATTCTCATTCTTGAATGACAACTGATCTCATCCAGGTATAAAAGTAAATATGGCCCTCATTTAATAAATTTATGTTTCGGCCCTAATGACTAAGAGTTAGTATTCCCAAATATCTTTGTGTATTTCCATTCACAGAAAGGAAATAAGGTAACATTCATATATTATCATTAGGATTTCATCATAGAACAAAAGAAACATGAAGAATTTTTCCCTGTGGGTAAGGATTATTATCATGTGAGTTGAATAGCTTTACATTGCCTCTTCTGTCTGTAATTACACTAGGACAACTACTTTATCTGCACATAAAGCAAGAGCTGAAGTCAATATATTCCATCTCTCTGTTTCACTAACTAAAATTATAGTGCACCATGTTGGGTTTTCTTTACATATCCTTTTCTTTTTTATGCCCAATGTTTCAAGTAGTATTTATGAGATCAACACTGTTTCATTATATAATATTAATACTTATTTTCTAGTCTGAATTCTAACCACTGCACAACTTTAGGTAGTTGAAAGAAAAAGAAGTTGAAACCACTTAATCATAAAGCAGAATTATTATAAGGAAAGCAAACCTATGGTTTTAATTCATCCAAAGGGTTTTTGAAATTTTTATTGATCTCTTTCTGAACAAAGATAAAAGATTGCATTATTTATCTGGCAGTGATTTTAGCATCCCAGATAAGCAAGAGACCTATCCATTTTTAACTTTTATGATGAATTCACCTTGGACTTGAATACACTGAACAAACACTGCTAAAGTTACATCACTCACTGTATGTGTAATAAAATACACATATATATGCAGTCAGTGTTTAGAAAATATGGAAAAGAAGTGAAGTAAAAGAAAGAAAGAATATATGCAGTCAGTGTTTAGAAAATATGGAAAAGAAGAATATATGCAGTCAGTGTTTAGAAAATATGGAAAAGAAGTGAAGTAAAAAGAAAGAAACTATCAAGGATTTCAAGGATTTTAAAATGTTATAGAATCTACCATTTTTTTAAAATTTAAATTCCAAGATCGAACACATATACACCTCTATCTAAACATGTAAAAAAATCATATAAGGGTATCTTCCACATATTGTGAAGTTCGCTTTCTGTAATTAATTAAATCCACTTTAGACAGGATTTTATAAAGATTCTGCTAATAAAGGAGAGAATGGGTTTTTAAATATCACAGTCTCATTCATGTTAACAGAAGGCTCAGCTCTATGTTCAATGCTGTCTGCATCAGTCATGCTTCTAGGTAGCTTCTACACTGAGTAATATTTTAATTTAAGTAGAAAAAGAATATGGGAGATAACAAAAATAATAATTTACAATAGTGGTTGCTGGTGGCTAGGGCTTAGCAAAGTTGTTAATTTATCCTACACACTTTATTTTATAGAAAATAAATGAAAAGAGAGAGAAGTGATTTTTTGTTTAATAATTTCCACACAGATGTTCCTGTCAAAGTTTGGAAGACAACCAGTTCTATTCATTGATGCAGGCTCCACTTGAGCATGGTTATGAAAAATACAAGATAAGAGAGGTGCATGTAGTTAGGTATTTGGATATTAATTCCTGAGACCAAACAGTCTTCCTTGCTCCACAGTAAGTACTATTATTTAGTAGAATAAGGCTACACCCTTGTTCTTTCCAACCCCCTTTAAGTAATAACACCAAACATTACCAAGAATTGGCTAAATTCAAGCATTTAAATGCTGATGCTACAATGCAGAACTTGTCTCTGTGCTTCCTCTTTTAAAAATCATTATATCTCCTAACCACCACATAGCCATTACTTTGTCTTTTTTTATTTTCAATGGCTACTAGAAAATAAGAAAATCATTTTGTTTAAGGAATTTACAGTTTACTTGGAACAAATCAATAAAAATTATAAATAATCCAAAGCAGTAAAGTATGCTTGGGAGAATAAGAAACCTCTCACAGTGCAGAAGTAAGCAGCCCCATTTTTAAGGGAGCAGAAAATGCCTCATGATGGAGATGACTTGAGTTGGGATTTGAGTATTGAATAGGATTACACCAAGAGGTAATTTGAAGTGGGCAATATGTCCATTAGAGCTCCACAACAGAATCCAGTAAACCCAAATGACACAGTAAGCATCTTAGCTCTGTTTATATGTCCTTTGCTAGCACTGAATCATAAAACACTAGTAGTTAAAGTGTGACTTTCAAGTTGCCAGTATGGGTTCCTATACTTCAAGAATAAGTACATAGCAATAAAAGATCCATGAGCAAAACAAATGGTACTATACTCTTTTTCATGCATGATGAAGCCTGATTCTGTCTTTGACAGGTAGAACCTGCCTCAGCAATAAAGGTCTTATAAGGAAATAAGTTCCATTCTCCATATTGACCAGGAGTCCCTCTTTGTAGTCCTCCACAAACACTCACCGTGCTGTCCATGTTTAATTAATGAAGGACTCTCTCACTGCTGTGAATAATGTTGAATTTTAACATACAGGCTTGTTCTTTGCTGTTCCTTCAGTGGTAATTTAGAGCTTCTTCTCAAGTGCAGAGTCAAGTGACAAGTTGGCAATTCTCTTCCTTAATGCAAGGTCAACAACACTTAACAGAATTTCTTACTATTAAATCATTTCGATCAGTGACTCCCAATCCTGTGTTTCTTATAAATTATAATCTAATTAATTTATACCAGGCCAACTCTAATCTATGGAAAACGTGGATTTAGAGAATATTAAACATAAGCCTCTTTTAACATATTTATCACAAATGCACTTATTATTTGCCATTTAAAAATTAGCATTGGAATGTTTGCTGCTTTTAATAAATGCCCAATGTTTTATTTTTGAATTTGACTAGAATCTTTACAAGTTTAATGCTGATATCAAATGAGGTAGGTTTTACCTTAATATTAAGCCGTATTAGTTAGTGTTCATAACATTAAATAAAAGTCAATGAAAGATATTGATTTTATAATAAAATATTTTGGTTACTATATGATTGGTGAAAGTTTGTGAGAATTGAATCCCAAGTAGCAAGTCATGAAAATCCTGGACTATAAAATTCCCTAATAGATTTTCACAAAAGGATTGAAAGATGCACATACCTGAGATAGAGCTAGAAGATATTATTTAAATTGCTGAAGATTCATTATGTTGTAGTTATCAATTAAAGTAATGCAAACAATAAAATATGTTCAAACACACAATCATATATACCAATGAATTCATACTGTATTCTTAGAAATATGACATTCCCTTCACAATTTGCACAGACATTAGTAGCTAACATTCTTAGTCAGTTATAAAGGTGTTTAAAACATGAGGAAATTTCATTTTTAAATTGCAATTGTAGGAAATTTCAAAATGAGAAAAGTGGACAAATAAAATTGAAAACAACAAGGAAGCCAAAAAAAATGTTCAATATGATTTATGCTGACCCAGCATTTCTCAATATTTTGCTAGGAATGTATAGGTTAATTAATAGAATGGACACAAATAAAATTCAAATTGTGTCCCATGTAAGTTAAAGTCTTATATTAATGTTCTACTTCTTGCTATGATCTAAATGTATTCATTAAAACATAAAATTCACAGGTTGAAACTTTTTTACCAGTATGAAAGAATTAGAAGGTGATTAAGCTATGGGGACAGAATCCTGAACTCACACTGAGCATGTCTATTCTGTGCTTCTGGAATTTGTAGTTTCCAGAACGGTGAAAAATATATTTTTATTGTTTGTAAATCACTTGGTCTTTGGTATTATGTCATGGCAGCACAAACAGACTGACATCTCTTAACTCTTGATCTGAAAAAATCTACTTAGAATTTCATGCACTGCTGCCACTCCCAGGAATGATGTCTATGGTTTCTTTTCACCAAGATTTTTTTTTCCTAAAAGAAGCAAGAGTATAGTATTGTGTTTTTAAGTTTTTACTTGTATTTTAAAATAATTGTTTTAATTTGAATTTCACTACAGATGAAGTGGAACATCTTTTATGTTTACATGCCACCTGTTTATTTCTTTCATGTTTGTTGAGTTCTGTTTATTACACACATGTTAAGCCCAGGGGGGGCTTAACCACTGAGCTACTTCCCCAGACCTTTTTATTTTTATTTATTTATTTATTTATTTATTGAGACAGGATCTCACTGAGTTGCTTAGGTCCTTGCTAAATTGTTGAGGCTTACCTTGAATTTGTAATCCTCCTTCCTCAGCCTCCTGAGTTGCTGGGATTAAAGATGTGTGCCACCATGCCAAGCTAAGATGTTTAGATAATGCATATACATAATGAAATGGTTCCTAGTGTCAAGCCTGTTTTTATTGTCATCATCTCAGGTAATTATCTTTTTGTATGTGTGGTGAAAACCTTTAATATCTAATCTAGTGGAAATTTTTAAATATAAAGTAAAATATAACTAATTATAAACCTCATGCTATACTTTAATGTTTAGATCTATTCATCTTGTAAAACTATAGCTTCGTACTCTTTGATTTTCATCTCCCCATTGCTCTCTTCTACCTCCACCTCTGGTAACTACATTTTTGTTCTCTATTTCTATGTATTCAACTTTTTTTTTTTTAACCTAAGATACCAAGTACAAGAAAAATTCAGTCTTCAACCAATGACTATTTCCAGTTCCAGAATTTAATCCAGGAGCTCACTCTGTATCTAGATGTCATGTCTTACCTCTTTAAATAGTTTAAGAGTGAAATTTCAGGATCATATGGTAGCTTTATATATTGCTCTTAATTTTTTTAAAAAAAGAACCTTGTTTTCCAAAGTGGTTGTGCCACTTAACTTTCCCTCCAAAAAATGTATAAGTATTTCATTCCCTTCACAATTTGCACAGATATTAGTGGCCAATATTCTTAATATCGTGATTCTACTATATGTCTAGAGACACCTAATTCCAGTTTTAACTTACAGTTCTCTAATGATGAATGATGCTGACTATCTTTTCCTATATTTATTTGCCATATCCATATCTTTGGTGAAGTAGCTGTTCATTTTATTTTCTGCATGTTGACTGTTGATAGATATCCATAAACATTCCTGCCTGAAAAAAACAAATATTCTGAAAAAGAAATGTGAACAGCAGAGAACTAACCCCCGCTCAGGAGAATTCAGTAGAGTGCTCATAAACATCCTCAACACTTTATTTGTTTATTTATTTGTTTGTTTGTTTGTTTTTTAACCTTTGAATCAGGGTCTTGATAAGTTGCTGAGAGCGGCTTTGAACTTGCAAACCTCCTACATCAGGCTCCAGAGTCACCATGGTTATATGTATGTGCTCTCATAGGCCGGCTAAGTGAGTTTTCATTATGATTTGATTTTGTTTCCTCTATTAAGCACAATTTATGCTTTTTTCATATGCTTGTTTTTGGTTGACTGCCTAAGAGGAAGATTGTACAAACACCTTTGATTAATCCCAGTCTACTTTCCAGTAACCTTTTATATCTTCACACTTATTGGGAACTCACTATAGCAGAATAGTCTCAGATTCCATTCTCTCATTGAATTATTGTCACACAGGCCACATTTACATTTGACATAAACTTAACACATTGATAATGTTTTTGAGTTGGACACCTGTCGATTATCTTTTAAAGCAATAGGAAATTTTAAAAAGCCATCACTTTATGATCACTTATTCCATTTCTAGGCTATTCTTTTCTTCATGTGAATACAAAATTCTGTCAGGTAGCCTATGTGTTCTTCCTGAGGAACTTCCTATAAAATTTCTTCCCACAATTTTGGTTTGGAATAAAACATGGTTATTTTTTTTTTTGTTTGTTTGTTTGTTTTCTTTTTTGTTTTGTTTTCTGAATTGACTTCTTTCAGCACTTTAAAGATAACACTGCCTCCCTACCTCAGCCTTTCTTTTAATCTCAGTGAGTTCATTGTCCTTTTCCTCACAAATTAATTTTTTGTTTCATAGAAATATAGTAGAAGCACCAATAGAATTTAGATAGCAACAAGAATTTTTAAAAAATGTTGTCTATGCATCTGTTTTTCTTCTTTTCCCCCAGTTTACACTATCAGGGAGAACCTCTCTATGCTCTGTCAATATTTTTCTTTGTGCACTATGGAGGAAAATCCTGCAAAAAGTGACAACTCTCAAAAGGGGCTTCACCTATTTTTTTGGCCCGCTTTTGCCAATTCATCAAGAACTCTCTGAATCTGTATTGCTGGCATCTGGTGTGTTTAATCCAGGTACATCTAAGAGCACTCTGACAGGTTCAAGAAATCTTGTGAATTTGTTGCTTTTCCAGATTTTTTTTCCATTACAAAATTGGTGTGATGCATAGTAAATCCAACAGATGTGCTTATAGTTTCACAAAGATCCTTACAACCCAAGCATATGTCTAAAGAATTTACCAGTTCTACTTGCATGGACACTCCATCTTTCTATTGCTGCAGCTACTCAGGCACATATCCATGAAAGTGTTCAAGCATATTTCACTGAGGCCTGTGTTTACACGTGACTTATGATCAGACTCATTAGCGTCATCCCTTGCTTTCTTAGTCTCTCAAAAATTTGACAGTGAATAACGTCCAGTTCAATTTGTCTCTACAGCCTGGAGAAATGGGAGCTAGAAATAGAGTTTTATCATAAAGGATAAGATTTTTTAAAGAGAAAAGGAGAAAAAGAAAACATTATATATAATAGATATTTGATTTAGAGTTCTGAAAATCATTTCTACTGCACAAGTCACTTTTGTGCCTTCAAAATAATAATACCCAGATTAAAAAAAAACAAAACTTGGGACACAAGAGGATTATCCACAGTAATTTATATTTACCTTAAAATCTTTTATAGGATTTCCTTAAATTTGCCTTCTCAATGCTCAGTATTTCTAAAGGTAATATTGCAGAATAACCTTTTCTGGAGAGAGAAAGTATCTCCACCTGTGTTGGGGGTAAATGAGGTCACAAAGCAAGTTCCAATATTACAATATTTGCTTTTCTACCAGGGATTGAACCCAAGGGTGCTTAATCACTGAGCCACAGCCCAAGCCCTTTTTTAATATATATTTTGAGACAAGATACTGTTAAGTTGCTGAGGACTTCACTAATTTGCAGAGGCTGGATTTGAACTTGCAATTTTCCTGCCTCAGTCTCCCAAACCACTGAGATTCAGGCGTGTGCCCCCTAGCAGGCAGAATTACTAAATAAATTTTAAATTGGAGAAAATAATTATAAAATTTTAACTTTCCCAGAGATATCATTATATACCATCCAGTACTGAAGTACTATAAAAAATAATGTTTAAAGCATTAACACCCACTCCTCTAGTAGATGAATTTCCTAAGTGGAAAATTTGCTTGGAGTTTTCTATATACATTTTTTAAAAATTCCCAGTGACAACTCACACTTCTTTTCTCATAGTGATAAAATTTTTGTTGAAATACAAGAAAGAATGTAGGACTGACATGCCATAAGATAACAATAGAAAGCTGCAGATATTATTATTTATCTGTTTGTTCTGTTTTTCTTTTAACAGCACACATCTAGAAAGGCTCCATTAGCTTTTGCTGTGGCAGAAAATTAATCCTCAAATCTCCCTGTATCTTAACAACAAAAATTATTTCTTCCCTTGCAGATCTGTAGGTCTGCTGCTGCTCTCCTCTGCCTAAGCCCACTCTATTAGGCTCAGCTCTGCTGCTTATGGCATTTTAATCCATGAGTTAGGAATAGCTCTGAAGTGCAGTAAGCTGCCCTCAAGGTGGAAAGTAAGAGAAGAAGGCTTAACCACAATCATGCATTTGGCATTTCTAGTCACACATGGTGCACATCATATAGGTTTGCATTCCTTTGATCAAAGTAAATCACATGGCTAAATCTGAAAATGAGCTCAAAGAGTATCCTGCACCTACAAGATGGCCAGAATAGGGAAGACATCATATCTATAGATTATTAAAGTAGTAGATTATTAAAGAACTTGATCCATTTTATTGTTATATATACTGAGAAATTCTCTAGGGTCCATTTATATAAACATCACAATCTTCTTCCACAATAAACATGAACATCAGAATATTATTTTTCAAAAAAAATCTTAGAGCCATTTTAGTTTCAAATGAACAAATATTTGCCAGATTTACATATTGTTTGAATTCCAAGGATGTGTTTTAAAAACATATTTGTCAACTAAATAAGAACACTCCTTTCAGATATTTCCAAACCTCTTGGGATATAAATATTTATCATTACTTATCCAGTTGACAGATTCAACTGAAGCTCAAAAGCACAAAGTTTTAGGAATATAAATGTAGACCTGTATAAACTTCCTTTTTTATTTTATTATTTTTTGTATGACAGTGGAATGAAATACAATTCATATTATACATATAGAGCACAATTTTTCATATTTATGGTTGTATATAAAATATATTCACAACAATTCGTGTCTTTATACATGTACTTTGGATAATGATATCCATCACATTCCACCATCATGTCTAACTTATTCCTCCTCCCTTCACCTCCCACCCCTCTGCCCTATCTGGAGTTCATCTATTCCCCCCATGCTCCCATCCCTACCCCACTATGAATCAGCCTCCTTGTATCAGAGAAAACATTTGGCCTTTGCTTTTTTGGGATTGGCTAACTTCACTTAGCATTATCATCCCCAACTCCATCCATTTACCTGAAAATGCAATGATTTTATTCTCTTTTATTGTTGAGTAATATTTCATTGTGTTTATATGGCAAATATTTTTATCCATTCATCTACTGAAGGCATCTATGCAGGTTCCACAGTTTAGCTGTTGTGAATTGTGCTGCTATACACATTAGTATGGTGCAATAATTAAAATCAAGAATCAATAAATAGGATGGATTCAAACTAAAAAGTTTCTTCTCAGCAAAAGATACAGTCTATGAGGTGAATAGAGAGCCTACATCTTGCGAGCAAATTTTGACCCCTCACACATCAGAGAGAGCACTCAAAAACCTTAACACCAAAAAAAAAAAAACCCAAATAACTCAATCAATAAATGGGCCAAGGACCTAAACAGACACTTCTCAGAAGAGGACAGATAATCATTCAACAAATATATGAAAAAATCTTCATCATCTGAAGCAATTAGAGAAATGCAAATTAAAACTACTCTACGATTTCATCTCACTCCAGTCAGAATGGCAGCTATTATGAATACAAGCAACAATAAATGTTGGAGAAGATGTGGGGAAAAAGGTTCACTCATATACTGCTGGTGGGACTGCAAAATAGTGCAGCCAATATGGAAAGTAGTATGGAGAATCCTTAGAAAACTGAGAATAGAGCCACCATTTGACCCAGCTATCTCACACCTTGGTCTATACCAAAAGGATTAAAAAAAAAGCATACTACAGGGACACAGACATATAACTTCATCTTAATGAAATAAAATGAGAACATTAACCAAAATTCACTGGAATGTTTTAATATACAATAAGTTATACTGTGAAAATAAATATATATCTTAAGTGAAAAAAAATTATCTCCAGAAAGTATAACTTAGAGGCAGAAGTGATCCCTTGGTATTTAAGATCACAGAATTTAAAGTTCAAATTTAATTTAAATAAATTTAAAGTTTAAAAAAACAATGAATAAGAAACCAGTAATAATTCTTTACCCACCTTGAAAGATGAGAGATAAAAGAAGTAAACAATACAATATAAAAGTTATAAAATAATTTTAAATGAGCATAATGTTATATCTAAATCAGTTACAGATTTACGCAGTATTTTTTCACATGAAAAGCCACAGAAAATTTTAAGAATTATTTTCAGTCACATCAGTGTTTCATTCAATCTTCTCAATCAATTAAAGTTTCAATTCTGCACAATAATGTTAGAACAAAACCACCTTTAACATAAAGACATTTATGATTTAAGTATTCCTAATATTTACATTTAATCAAGCATTATTCATTGGAAGTTGTATCTGACTATCCATGGAGTTACTGAAATAGTTAAAGCAGGTTAGACACTGACAGGATTTTCACCACTGACAATGTCTTTATTTAGGTAGCTTATTAAACTGGGTGTATAATTATTTAAAATCATGTACTACACTTAGAATGGTCCACCCTAATACATAAATATTTAAAGAGATATGCTTTAGAAATTGTGATACACATGATTTGAGGGAAAG
Organism: Urocitellus parryii; assembly: GCF_045843805.1. NCBI lineage: Eukaryota > Metazoa > Chordata > Mammalia > Rodentia > Sciuridae > Urocitellus > Urocitellus parryii. The sequence goes on from NC_135535.1 coordinate 55,273,199, forward strand.
AACTAAAACAGAAATAACATGCTCTATTTAAGAAGATGCAGAAAATTGGTCAAAATCAGGAAAGATCTAGCAGCTAGCCTGGAAAAATGACACAGAGAAACACATGACTGATAAAGATTAAGGTTGACATACAACCTCAACCCCCATCTCAAACCCAAGCCCAGTTAGTAAATTTAGAATTAGAACCACCACATCAAATGGGAATTTATGGAGCTGTAAACTCTGAGATACTTTAAACTCTTTTCATTAAATATCTAGGTTAGTGTATCATGTAAATTAAAGTTTAATACATTAATAGTTTCCAATAATATATGATAATATGAAAACAGATACTGATATGTTTACTATATAACAGTTACTTTGAGATGGTCACAGATAAGTAAACCAAATGTCTGGTAGATGTAGATTCTAATATGCATTTATTTATCCATTAATTTGTTGGAAATTCACATGTGTGTTTATTCATGTAACAATCATGTAACACATACTATAAATAACTTGCATTTATATGACACATTGGAATCACAAACTATTTTCACATATATAATCCTCACAACAACCCTATGCAGAAGACATTAATATTGCTTCATTTTCCCATAGAAGTGTGTGTCGTATCCAGGAGTTAGAAAAGTCAAGACTGGAATCTGGTTCTCTAAAACTAAATTCTTTCAAATCCTTTAAAATAGAGAGCAGGGCTTGAAAAATGCATAAGTTTGATCACTGTGCAAATATTTCCAGTAGAGAATATTATATCTAGACAGATGTCATTCTGACCTTTCAAGAGGTACTGGAAATGTCATTTGTAGCCTAAATAGCATACCCAATACAGGCTGAAGTGCTCAGCAAAATCTAAGCTGGGACAAACAAGAACAATCTGTCAAGCCAGCTGTTCCCAGCATTTGACAAAACTCTCCTTCTGAAAAAGAATCATGTCTCTTATATTATTCTCCCCAGTGGAGATAAATACCAGTGTGTCAGTTCTTTACATATGTAAGGATTTCCATATATCTACCTTATACAACATATGGAGTAGCCACTCAGCAAATATGAACAGTGCTAGGACATATTGTTTTAGGACATAATAAGGATTTGATGTTTAAAAATGGTTTGATTTTTGTGTTAAAATAAAAAGTAAAAAGGATTGGAGATGTAAGACGGTGGTAAAGTGACTCTGGGTTCAATCACCACTAACCTGCTCCCCCCAAACACTTAATGAATAAGAAAGAAGAAGGTAAAATATCATTACAAATATTTCATATTTTTTCCACTCACCTTATATTGTTTTTAAAATTTTCAAATTTAATATTAAAAGTCCCAACCTAATAATATGAAAATACTGATTGTATTTTGTGTTAATATTCCCTAAGACATATCAAGTCACATTTAGCCTTTTTTTCTCTTAGTGAAAAGTAAAAAATTACGAAGAGTATGACCACTTTACTACTGAATGAAAATCTAGATGATTAAATCAGAAACTCTTTATAATTGGCTTTGGGAAGTATATTCTATTGATCATAAATTTAAAAATCAGCCTAAAGAGGAAGAAAAGAAATAAGGGTCAAATGGAGTTGCAGTGATAGGGAATGAGGAAAAAAAACCAGGATCAGTGTCAATTTATGAGAAAAATTCCTATTAGTCTTCTGCTAAAGTGAGAGCAAAATTAATGCATAGATATTTTTATATTTCATGAAGTTAAGCTAAAATTAAAATATAGGACATATAAAGAATGTACAGCATGTATTTTTTTAAAAGGAAATGAATGTGTGAATGAGTGACCAGCTTCTGCATTCTAACAATATGTCAAAGACTGGCAGTTGCCTATGTAACCTTTCTTTCCCGCTCATTACTGGGGTTAGGGTTGTGCCTTATTAAAATTTATAATGTTTGTCAGAACTCCTTAAAATTCCAAGTGGCCATGTGACTACATTTTCACAAACATATATATAAGTGGAAATGTGGTGCAGTTCTTCTGGGAAGGTCCCTTTCTTTTTAAGCTTTGCTAGGTTCTGACTTATGACAATTCCACAGTTTCGGTGATTTACAATAGAACCTGTGAAACTAAGAGTCATATCAAGCTCACAGTACTTTATTTTAATGTTGTAGCTGATGCTATTCCCTACGTATCTTTTATTCTGGGATCAATTTGAAAAAGCTTCCCTAATCTGGGGCATGGTATTTTCTTGACAGGAGAAGAGAAATTTAAGAAGCAGCTGGTGATTATTAAAGTTTCAGCTTGGGCATGGCTAATGAGGGAGTATTCACATTCCATTAGCACAAGCAAGTCACTTGACATATTTGACTCAATGGAAAATCTACTGAACTTCATAAGTAGGTAGAAAAAAAAAACAAATTTAAAATATATGAAAAAACATTCACCATCTCTAGGAATCAGAGAAATGCAAACCAAAACTACTCTAAGATTTTATTGCAGTCAGAATGGCAGCTATTAAGAATGCAAACAACAATAAGTGTTGGCAAGAATGTGGGGGAAAAGACACACTCATATATTGCCAGTGGGAGTGCAAAATAATTCAGCCAATATGGAAAGGAGTATGGAGATTCCGTGGAAAACTTGGAAAAGAACCACCATTTGACCCACTATCCCACTCCTAGGTATATACCCAAAGGACTTAATAATAGCAAACTGCATACTGGACACAGCCACATCAATGTTTATAGCAGCACAATTCACAATAGGTAAACTGTGGAGCCAACATAGATGCCTTCAGTAGATGAATGGATAAAAAATGTGGTCTATATATACAATGGAATATTACTCAGCAATAAAAGAGAAAAAAATTATGGCATTTGCAGGTATATGAATGAATATGGAGGATATAATGCTAAGTGAAGTTAGCCAATCCAAAAAAAAAAAAAAAAAACAACCAAATGCCAAATGTTTTCTTTGATATAAGGAGGCTGATTCATATTGGGTTTGGGAGCTTGGGAGAAATAGACAAACTCTAGATATGGCAGAGGAGTGGAGAGGAAGAAAGGAAGTGTGGGGGTAATAAAGATCTTGGGAATGAGATGAACATCATTACCCTAAGTATATGTATATGTATTAAGACACGAATGATGTGAATATATTTTTGTATACAAGAGATATGAAAAATTGTGCTCTAGATATGTAATATGAATTGTAATGAATTCTGCTGTTACATATAACAAATTAGAATGAAAAAATTAAAAAAAATAAAAAGATCATGTTTATGTAAGTTAGAAAAACCTGTTTTTAAAAGAAAAATCTTAAACAGTTTATAATTAATCTGATAAAAAAGATTTATGATGTGAAAATATTTGTAATTGCATTAATTATAGTTTTGAGTACCAGATTTCCTTCAGCACTGAATGTTGATAGACTTTATGTGGATTTATATTATGAAAAGATGAGAAAATGTACAAATTGTATTTATGTAATTTTATCCAACCTCTAGAAAAAATGTGTCTATGAAAATTATATGTTAAGAAAGAGTTCAGACATTGGTGACTTGAAGAATTAATAGTGTACAGATAAAAAAAAGCTGTCAAAAATATCCATACTAGCTAATAAAAATCATCCACAGGAATTTAGTGAGTTGGGAGATGTTTATTCCTGTGAAATAATGTAAATGTGGGGTAAGAATGAGAAGTGTTTGTGATCTCATGCTGGCACAGCTCACTCCAGGTGAGAACTCCAAGTGTACTATGTCAGAGCCAGTAGGGAAATTCAGCAGCTTTGCTATGAACAGATGCAGACCCAATTGAGTACTAAAGGCTGTGGAGATGGGAAAGAAATGACCAACAGGTGATAATGGATGGGAGACATTGTAGTGTTATTAATCTAAAATTGTGTCTTGGTTCAATGAGTTGGAAATCAAGTCAGAATTTGAATGAAAATAAATTGGATACTGGAAAAGTATAAAAGGGCTGTGATGATAACTTGGTATAATTTTTGCAGATTTCCAAAATATTCATGAGTGAGGGTGATTGCAGACATAGCAGTAAAAAGTGAAAAAAAATACTTAAACTTTGCCTGACATGCTTTCTTCAGGCCGTACTCAGCTTAATTGGGAGACAGGAAAAGCCCTCAACTTCAAGAAGTTTGGAAAGAAATTCTGAACATGAATACTACATAGACTCAAGGTTTATCTCTAGAAAAACAGGATGAAAAACAAAAGGGAAAGCTGAATAGAGCCACTAGCAACTCAGCATGGTGGGTTCCATGTTTTTAGTACCAATAAGTTTGTGAAATAAGAAAATATACCAGAAGGGAAGTGTATAATTAAGCAAACAAACAAATAAATAATCATAATTAATGACTCAGAAAAATAAACAGAATCCCAAAATATGTTATCTTACATGTCCAATTTATGAACAAAACTAATAAGACATGCAAAGAAAAAATGAGTATAATCCACATTCAGAGAAACAATATAAAAATAGTCAGTTATAACCAACATTAAGAGAAACAAGGCACAAATGTTGAGTTGAACAGACAAAATTTTCAAATAATCTATTGTGAATGTATTCAAAGAATTTAAATAATTACAAGTAATAAATTTAATAATTGTAGACTGAAACATATAGGACTCTCAATAAGGGATTAGAAATGGACAAAACCACTATAGACATTTTCAAATTGAATGGTACAATGACTGAAATTTGAAAAAAATTAATAAGGAATCAATGGCAGACAGTGTGGTAAAACAATCATTAAATTGAATGATGGATCAACAGAAATTACTCATTTCAAAAAACATACAAAACAAATATTGAAGAAAAATGAAAATAGCTTCATAAACCTGTGGGAATGTGTCAAGAATTTCATCATAATTATAAATGCAAATTTCAGAAGAAAATGAGAAAGAAAAGGGCAAAAATTATTTTGAGAAACAATAAAGTTTCCCAAATTTGAAGAAAAATATGTTGATTGACCGAAGAAACATAACAAACCCTACTAACAAATATAGTTACAACAATAGAGTCAATCTGCTGAACACAAAAGCACATAGAACACTATGAAATCCGAAAGACAAAATCAAATTATCATAGGAAACACTTATTTTATTAAGGACAGATTTCAAATAATAAAAACTATAGAGAAAAAAGAAAGATGAAATATCCAAGGTGAATGAAAAGAAGAAGAAAAATATCTGATATCTTTAAAAATCTTGAAATTCTTTAAAATAATAATTAAAACACATAATATTTGCCCTTATAACGTGTTTAAAACTAGCAACGTTGAGGGGAAAGAAAACGGAGTTCTAGGGGTTCAAAGTCACTATTTTTACCAGAATTAAGCTGATACTACATTGAAGCAGATTTTTATAAGTTAAAGAATATCATTTCAATTATACCCCATTTAATTCAAATGTATGAATTGTCAAGATCATTGTACTGTCATGTGTAACTAATAAAAAAATTAAACAAAGAATATCATTTGATTCTTAGATCAATGATAGAAAAATTATTAAAAGAATAACTCAAAATTGTAGAAGCATAGAATAATGGAGTAAAATTAGACATAAAAAATCACATAAAATATACAGAAAATAAATAACATAATTGTAGATAACATTCCAATTAATTAGGTATTTTTTAATTTGTCCATTCTGGGGAGAACATATATTTTTAGATAGCTATCAATTTTACATTTTCGTATTAATAATAATTTTCCAAATATTTATTTAAAGTAACAATATTCAAGTTTGCTAATGGTAATATTCCTATTTTGCATATTATATGTTTTCAATATTCCCAGTGTGAATATAACAAATAATACATAAACCTTTATCTCAGTAAGTAAACTTCATAAAATGAAAATTTAGGAAATAAAATCTATTTTAAAAGTTTTTAATATTTATCACAAAAAAACAAGAACTTAATCCTGATGGCAATGCATTGTATTTGCGTAGAAAACAGAAATAAATTTAATATAGTATTTATTATTTAGTTGGCTGCATCCAGATTCCTGAATCACAACCTTATTTTCCGTTATTGAAATTAGTTTTTGTGCTCCATAATATTTTTAGTGTCATGAGTTCACTAAATTATAAAGTATATCATTAAATTGAGATTAACATAATAAAATACTAGTTAGTATTCTTTAAAAGAAATTGCGTATTGTTTAACATAATAAAATACTAGTTAGTATTCTTTAAATTAATTGCATATTGTTTTGAATAGTGAATACAGAGTCCTTGTCAAATACACTTGGGAGATGTTTAAAAAGAAATGTTTAACTTAAATAAAATATAATTACTTTAAATTAGAGAAAAATGCATAATTAAAATATACATAAATGTATATGGCAAAGCTATAAAATTCTATATGTTCTTAACAAGTCAATAATTTAAGATTGGTTGGATTTGTATTATCTATCCCACATTCCATATGGATTTATAAAAAAGTATTATATGTCAGATACAATAAGTACTAAATATACAAAAAATACTTTATATTCAAGAATGTAATATTAATATATGTATATAATTATAAATCTTAGGATAATTATAATACTGATTTGTTTTTATGTTAGGAGCAGAAAAAAAGACATCAAATCTGTTTATGAATAGAACTTAGGAAAGAAGAAATGAGGAACGAGACAGGACCTCATGTATGACATAACCTGGCAAAATATTTTTAGCAATCTCATGTTTCATTTAATGCAATTTCAATCCATGAGTCAGAGAAAGTTTCATTATAAAAACAATCTATCTTGTTTTAATATCAAAAAATAATAATCTTTTAATTGAAGAAATTTAGAAAATCGATACAATCAATTATAAGAAAATCAAAATCTCTATTCACCTGAGGAAAATGTGAATAACATTTTGGTGTTTATTTTTCCAGACAGGGATTGGTTCATACAGAGAGAAAAAGAAAGATTATTCATCAAATATATATGAATGAATAATTTTAACAAAACTCTATTTTATGTACTATTGATGTCAGGTGTTGTTTTAGGTTCTAGACAACTGAAAAAGCCATCATGTTCTCTGGTCTTTTGAAATTTAAAGTCTAGAAAGGGAGGAAAAAACAAAAAGCAACTCAATAATTTCTTTTTGTAGGTAACATAAAAGGAAATATAGAAGTAGGGAGAAAAAAAATGGAGATTATAAAATGGGATTTTTTGAAGAGTGTATATAAAGTGTTACAGAAAATGGGAAATATAAGGGTGAATCCGTTGGGATGCCATACATGCTGGCATTTCCTATGAATTTAAAGTAGGACAGACAATTTGAGCTTCATTAGAGTAGGTGAGATTGAAGGCAGTACAAACAAGGGAGTTAGGGTTCAGGTCAGCAAGGTCTGCCCTTGTAGGACATAGCACAGGATTTTATTCAAGGAGGTTACAGAATGTAACTTATCTATTCAGAATAGTATATGGAAATCTATATGGGAAAAAGAGGGTACTGAATGAAAGCAAAACACCACTTGTAGTACTGTTGCAGAGGCCATGAAAGAAAAAGTGTTACATATGCCCAAATATGAACAGTTGCTAATTGTATAGTGGGGATATTCAGAATTAATAAAATGGCTAGATTCAAGAATATTTTACAAATTCAGTCCCATGTTTTTTGGAAGAAAGTTTTAAGTTGAATGGAAAAGTAGAGAATTCAAAAATAACTACCAGTTTCCTAGTTTGAAACACACAATGTACTTGGGTGCCACGTCCTGTGGAAAAGAAAATGAGACAAAAATATACTTGGATATAGGATCTGAATAGAATTTGCTGCATACTAAGTTGAGATGCCTCAAAGACACATTAAGTTGCCATATAGGAGAGTGGTCAAGGCAGGACATTTAAATGTGAGCATCTCAGCACAAAGATAGGATTAATAGTTATGGCGGGCAGGGGGTTAGAGATAATAATCTCAATAAGATTAAAAGTAGAAAAGATGGAGAGTTTAGGACTAATCTAGACAACATTTAGGAGTCTTCATACTTAGGAAGCCAAGCAGGAAATTCAATAATTATTGCAGTGCATGAAGTGTATAAATATCTATTTAAAAGACTTCAGAGAAATAAAGGGAAAACTGCAGACTGGTAAGTAATTAAGTAATTTTAAAAAATCTTTAATATTTTAATTTACATTTGGAGTATTTGAGAATGGTATTAGTAACTGTTGGCTTTAGAATTTCAGGTTGTTTCAAGTATTGTACTTTGTTTTTATCTCCTTAAATCTATGTAATAATTTTATGAAATACATATTGAAGTATTAAACTACAATTAAATAAACATTTCAGATGAGAGAGATGGTGCTTTAAAAGGTCAGTAGACCGTAGTCATAATTGGAGAAGACATGAATGAATCATTTTAAGTAGATTTACCTTGAAACTACATATTTTTCCACTCTCAGTACCTCTGTACTTATAAAATGGTGGAATGATTAGAAAGAGGAGTAAGTTTGTTGATGCATAATCAGGCATAGAAAAGAAAAATTATGAATTTAAAGAAGTGATGAAATTAAGGGAGAGACTGGTCTTTCTTTGATAGTTATGTCTTGCATGAATGGGTTTTAAGATGAAAGCATATTCAGGTAGACTTGTAGGCTTTACGGTATTCACATATGTTGATGTCTATTTTGTAAAGAATTATGTGACAAGGTACTGAGCTGGAAAATCATAGTAAAAACACAAGTTGACATTCTACTTAGCCTTCATACATATAATTAGTTACTTGCAATGAATGTTTGAAGACTTGATCCCTAGTAAAAGAGACAAAAGATTATTTCAGGCCTCCAGGAAATTTCTTAATCACTTACATAGTAAGACATTTTAATGGGCCAGTTGGACATATGAAGTTAATTCCAAATTTCTTATCAGAAATTCAGAGGTAATGAGACTATGAGTTGTTAAATGCTCTGTATAATAATGTAAAAAAATTATCTTTCTGAACTGCAGTCCCAAGTGTACACTTAAGATAGAGTAGTCCTGAAAAGAATAGGTAAAACTTATTTTCTCATCTATTTGATCCCTGGAAGAAACTTATTTAGGGGTCATGATTATAGTCATTGATAGTGGCTTCAGGGGAGATGAGTTGTAAGATTGAGTCTTTTCCAAATTTTAGGTAGCTGGGAGAGAGTTTGGCATGAGTCACTATACAGGAAAGCCAAGACCTCAATAACTACTCTAGGGGCAGCAGTAGCAAGCCCTATTTTAGAAACATCTTACCGTATTTTCCATGTGCTGTGTCTAAGATTTTAAACAATGCTACTTCCAAGTTTAATTAAAGCTTGAAAACTTATTTATAATAATGAGTCACTCTAAAATTAACTTTAATAAGGATTAGCTAAGGTGTGGACGAGCATCAGGATCAAATTCTAGACCATTCTATTTATAATTTTTACAAATTATAAATAAATAGAAGACAACAAAAAGAAAAAATACTTTGAATAGAAACCCTAATTTTAATAAGGTGAAATTACTGCATTCTTGTTAGTTAGGACATTGAGCTTTTATTTGGATATTAGAAGAAGGGGTTATATTCTGAAAAATAAAGAATTTGAGAATGTCTATCTCACATTTGGGGGATCTTCTATACAATTAGTTTGAACTCTGTGCACCAATTCCCTATATATTGGAATGTCATCTACCTTTACTACTAAGAAAAGCATGCCTTTCAATTTCACTGTGTTTGCCAATGAGTTGGATAAACTAACCATTGAGTCAAAATGGAATCAAACTAGGCATTTTAATTGCTGACTTTTTACCTTAAAATAAGAAGTTAATTGTTAAAACTGTGCAATATTATAATTCTCAGTGGATAAATTATTTGAGAGTGAATTTTTAAAGTAATATTCAAAGATATCAGATATAGTCTGATTTTTAGTGCTCTTTTTTTATGCTCCCAAGTAAGTTTTTGAGATCTGATCACTCTGATAAGCAATCACACCTGTCATATGGAAGGTACCTATGCCAGATTATAATAGTGCTCTCAAACAAGATCTTGTCTACCTGTCACTTGTGCATTTTCTCCCCTTCTATTCTCAATCCTGAAGAGTAAAGGGTACCAGGGTGAATAAAAGAAACCATAAAACAGAAATGTAGGGAAGAAGTAAAGAGTTTGACCACATATCCCCTTTATTTATAGTAATTTCAAAAGCCTGATTTTGGCCAAAGAAAGATATATAATTAAGTAAATTAAAGGTTAAAATTTTTATTTAGATCAGAATGGACTTTTTAGTAATTGAACATAAGACTATTAATACCAAAATTTGAATTGAAAACCTGTGGTATCTGCCTATACTATTGTCAAGGGCAAGAACAGAAAATTCAAATAGTGCCATAGAAACAAAGTATTGTGAGAAAATAATGCTCTTTAGTACCTTTTATCTTTTTCACTTAGGATAACAACTTAGTACCCTAAGTAAACATATATTGGGCACATACAGTTGCATGTTCTTCAACACCAAGGTGCAAAGGCTCCAGCATACTGTTTTCTGATCCAAAAGAAGAACGAGGAGGACTGAAATGTTGGGAGCCAGCGACCGTACCCTGAAAATGGCCCTGGCTTCCTGCTTCTGATGACTTAGTGGTTGGAGTTGTTGGAAGTAAACAACTCCTTGTAAGGCTGTGGGCTGGGCTCTGGCCTGCTTCCGCTGCGCTGCACCTATTAGACTCTTCCAAGTAGTGCTGGTTCATTGGCAAGGCTGGGTACTTAAGCTAGGGCACACAGACCGCTCGCGTGCGCGCGCACTTTCTTCTCTTGTTCCTATTTTCTCATCATGATTCAAAGGTCCTGAGTAAACTGCTGAAAGAAGAATCCTGTGTCGTTTTTTCCCTTGCCGGCGAGGGGTCGCGACACTGAAAGAAGAATTTAAACATTTTATTACTTACAAGCTTTTCATTGGTGGCAGGTAGAGATAAATGGAGGGCCACACCATACCTAAAAGCAGGGTAAAATTCATGCAAGATACATTGCATGCCAACTGCTCACACAGATTTCTTCAGCTCTTATGAGTACATGACTTGACTTCACAACCGGGGTCTTTCAGCTTTGATCCCCACTTAAGGATTGGAAATGAGAGAAGTTATCAGTTTCCCTCCTCCTTGTCCTCCCAACTCATTCTTGGGAATTTTTCTTAGTTCACCTTCATGAACAATAAGCCTTCTGGGCACCAATTCGTGTCCATCCCAACCCTCTACTCCTTCTGTCCTTTGAGGTTCATTAATCTCTTTTGTAATATTATACCTCACCACATCTTTCATGAAATCTTTGGGACAGGTCTCTTGAGGCACACTTCATCCATATTCCACAACAGCAATACAAAATGCAAGAACAAATCAGTAGGCATACTAGAGTGATTAGAAGAGTATAGAAAGCATGATGCCATGTGGAAGGAAGGGAAGTTAACCATTTAGAGAATGGATTGATTCAAAGGATATTAACAGCATTACATTTGTTTAGGCACTTGGGTTAAAGCATGGGTGATGTTGTGTTTATAATCCGGTCTGAATATATAGCTGCATATACTCCATCTTGGGCTGCAATAAGCATATCTAATGCCAACCTGTTTTGTAACACTAACTTTCTCATAAGTGGTTTCCTTAGTTAACAAGGTTACTGAACATTTAGTCTGATTGAGAGCTTGAACAGTGTTGGAGGCTAGAGATAAGACCTCAGTTTTCATATTAATTGCCAGCTTGAGGGGAAAGAATAGCTAATTGATAGACCCACCAGAAGGCATGTTTTTCCCTTGTGTGGTGCACCTTTCTGCTATTCCAATTGTTAAGTGTGTGAAAAGACACAACTCAGGCCTGTGTATAAAGCAGCCCCATGTACATCATCTTGTCCAATTTAGGGTATGGAAGGTCATCCATGGGGCCCACAAATCCATAGTGCACTCCAAAGCAGTGAGAAAGCCCTACAAGTAGCACTGGGTAATGGAGAGAAGATATCTATTCAGTTGACGGTGGTGTTCTTACTTGAAGGATTAAGCAGCCAAATGTCTTATTATCATAACCATATTTGGTGGCCCAAAGGAAAACTGCCTCGTAGCTATAACCTGAATTGCTTGCTACCTTTCATGAAAGCCCATCTCATGTGGAAGTACACACAGGCACTTGAGAGACATTCAATGTCTCTCTAAATAAAACAAAATCATTATGTTTAGTGTAATAATATGATGGCTATTTTGCCCATTGTGTTTTCAGCTCAATTCTGGTTCAGACAAATAAATCCTGATTCATTTTAAGGTTGGACTATCAAGGTACATTCTTGTGCTACAGTTGTAGGGAGTTCTGAGTAGATCCAACAATCTGTTTCATTAGCATAAAATGCAAATTCCATTGCCTAGTGCAGGAAAAGGTTGTTACTTGCTAATGTATGGAGACTGTGACAAATGTCTAATAAGCAACAGCTTAATGGCAAATCAGCTCCATGGGGGAGTATACCGGCCACTATATGATCTTGTGCTAGTAGTTTGCAGAATAGGCTTTCCTGGACACTAGACCAATCAATCTGTTTGCACTTTGTTGGTTTAGAAAGAAAAAGACACCTCTGGAATATATATTTGCCACAAAGTGATCCAGACTTCCCTAGGTAATGACATCCAAGGATACCGTCACCTATATTTAGGTGGGCCAGGTTTCCAACACAGTAGGCTTTACTTGTAAGTTTAGACATTCTCCCTCTCCACAAAGGGTCAGTAAAGCAAACCACTGAGGACTTAACTTTTACAGCCCATGGCCAACTAACATTTCTTATCTCAGGTGTGATGTTTTGAGAAGCCAGCAACAATAAAATGTTAACTTGTATCCAAGCCAAATTGAGGAAATGTTTAATAGATTTATTCTTTATCTGTAATCTTCATTCTGGTGCACACAGATAAGTTAACATAGAAATAGTTGCAACATACTGATATCTAGGGTTCTCATTTAATGTTCTTATTGCCTCAGGCAGGTGAATAGCATACCACTGCACAGAACTACTCTCAGTCCTCAAGGCTTGTTTCAGCAGGCCATTCATTCTTAATTTAGTTAATCCAGCTCCTCTTGGATTGCATGGAAGTGCAAAATCCATAACATGTCCTGGTCTTGAACACACTGCTTTATATCATGGCCTGTAAAATGAGTTCTTTGGTCACTTTTAGTTACCTGTGGTGTGACATGCATGACACTCAGCCAGATCAATCTTTTAATGGTTGCATTCTGATTGACTCTTTTGCTGAAAAATGTTTGCATCAAGCCTGTAACTATGTCCACAAAATTAAAAGAGTATTTGACCCCTAATGAGAGAGGGCCAGTTTAGTCTATTTGCCCATGCTGGACTAAGGACATCCCTGGGTTTGATATACTCCTTGGTGGCATCCAGTCATCCTGGGTAGTGCTGAGAATGGGCAAGAGAGTTCTGGCATACAGCAAATACATCAAACATTATTATGGGCAGTGTCCAGCAATCACAGCTGCCCACATAGTCTTTTGACTGTGTGCTTCAGTCCATAATGTAGTCAAATGGCAATTTTCTCTGCTGGGACTTTCTTCAGCCATCTTATCTTTACCAGTTGTACAGCTTTGATTGGTGTTCATTAGTAATGAGCTTCATTGCAAAAAGGGCAACATGAATAACACAGCATTGTTTTTCCAAGAGGCTGTAATGTTATTCCTGCCCCTTCCATAGCTGAAAACAAAATCCAATTGGAGACTTATGTCCCTTAATCTACTGCCATAAATCCTATCCAAAGCCATCTGGAGCTTCATTGGATAGTCAGATCAGTGGGTTTTAATGTATCTAGTGTCCCAAGGGTCTGTGCTTAATTTACTGTTCATTTGGCCTGATTAAATGCCTCAGTATGCTGGTTAGCCCTATACTATTACATAAAGGTCACACATTACACAAGGGTCATAATAATGGAACCAGATGACAAGTGGAAGTCCTCCTATAATTCAGTACCCCACAAGTTCTTGTATTTGCTTCACTGTTTTGTAAATGGAAATGCCTAATCCTTGCAAATTATTCAAAAACTTGGGCACAGTTTCAGTGAGTGCCAAAAAAGATTCAGAAGTGAGAAGAATATTGTCAACACATTGAAACATTTTTAGCAGTAGAGGTCAGACTAGGTTTCTAACTCTCACACTATCATATCATGACACACAGTGGGGCAATGGAGATACACTTAAGATAACATTAAATGTCTTCCTTTCCAATTGAAGGCAAATATATCTTGACCCTCATGAACCATATTTATGACAAAGAAGGTGTTAGCAAGACCTACTATACTATTATATGTTCTCAATTGAATACTAAGCTTTTCTAGAATGGTGATTATGTTGGGAACAGCTGAATAAAGTGGAGAGGCTACCTTATTTAATTTCCTGTAATTCACAGTTGTGTGCCAAATTCTATCTGACTTTCAGTCACACAAGGGATTTAAAAAGAATGTGGGTTGGGTGAACTATGTTGAATTTAGCCAGTTCATGTAAGGTATCTGTCATGTTTTGATGTGTACAAGGGATAGGATATTGCTTGGTGGTGATTATTTTGTAGGGTTTATGTGAAACAACAGGGAGGTGTTTAGCATGCTCACTTAATACAGGTTTTACAGTTTACCCATACTTACTCCCCTGGAAATGCAAAAAAAAGAATTCCCCTATAGTAGTTTAAGGGCATTTACCTCATAAGTTATCAAACCTATAATGAGCTGAGAAATTTAGGATCTATGAATGGTGGGGTAGGTAGGGGTTGAGCAGCAAGCTGCATCATGAGCATTATAGCTCAAATTCTCACTGTTTTATCCCTGTATCCATTCATAGCTGTTAATCTGCCTGAGAATTTGTAGGGATGACCATATAGCTATGTACATTCACCTCCCATATCCATCAAGGCTGTTATTCTCTGAGTAAGAACTTGGATCGTTCAATGGAAAGGATTTGATTATTTTATCTGTCACATACTCCTCAACAGTGACAAGCTGGGATAAAATGGAGAAGCACATTATGCTTACCTACAAGCAGAGAATTAGATACAGAAGAGATTGCATGCCAACTGCACATATGGATTTCAGCAGATATCTTATGACTATAGGGCTTTCTTTCATGACCAGGTTCTTTTTATTTGGATCCCCACTTAAAGAATGAAGATAAGATAAAGGTCCAGTTTCCATCCTCCTTTTAGCCCACCCCAACACATTATTGGGAATTCAGCTTCAGGGACAATAAGCCTCAGGCATTGACTTATGCTTACCCCAACATATGTGTACCTCCAGCGAAATCCTAGATATCTAATATTCAGTTATTTAAGAATTAAACAACATATGTAAGCAATTTCCTAGTGATAAAATTTCTACTGCTTTAAAGCTATGGTATCATAAATAAAGCCTAGATGATGATGTTTTTATTGTATGTATTTGAACAATTGTCAATTGACAGTCTCAGATTCTAAGTTTTATTTTTAATATTTTATTAGTTGTTAATGGATCTTTATTTTATTTATTTTTTAATATGTGGTGTGAGATTTGAGCCCTGTGCCTCACAATTCCTAGGCAAGTGCTCTACCACTTAGCCACAACCCCAGCCACATCAGGTTAAGTTTTAAGAATTAAAAATGTTAGATCAAAAAGTGTATTACTAGCTGGGCACTGTGGCACATGTCTGTAATCCCAGATCCTTGGAAGGCTGAGGCAGGAGGATTGAGAGTTCAAAGCTAGCCTCAGCAAAAGTGAGGTCCTAAGCAATTCAGTGAGATCCTGTCTCTAAATAAAACACAGAAAAGGGCAAGAGATGTGGCTCAGTGGTTGAGTGACCCTGAGTTCAATCCCAGCACCCCCAAAAAATTTATTAATTTTTTACCTAGTATTTTTTATTAATATGGAGAAGAAAATAAATGGTAAGCATTAATGAAAAAAAATAAAATGAGAAATAAGAATTTTATAAAGTGCTATGCATTTTATTTTTCCTGCATAGTAAAAATAAGACAATTATTGTATTTCAATCATCTAGAATATGATTTTCTTGTTTTTAAATATTTAAAATTGAAAAAAATACTTTAGGGTTTTATTTTAAAATAACTTATTTCAGTTTGCTTCTTAAGTATTTAAGTTTAAAACAAAAGCAAAATACACAACTGAAAATTTATGATTCATCTTGAGCTACTTTCTTAGTTTTGTGCATTAAAATATTTTAGATAATTTTATTGGAATGACTATGTTGTTAAAATCTGAGTAATGATTTACACCCTTGAAAGATATTTCTCCCCAGCCTTGATGAATTTTTAAAACAATTCTCTTTGTCATAATTATTACATTAGCACATTATTTGGTCATATATAATATGCTAACTAATATTCATAAAACCAATATGAAATGTAACCATGCAGTAGTAGTAAAATGCACAAAAACTATATTAATTATGAATTTTTCTAATTATAAGGAGTTTAAAGATTGCTATTTGAATTCTCTAAATTTTATATTATGTTAAAAATATCTAGTAATCTTCATTGAATTTCTATAAATTAACCTTAGCTAAAGTATACTTCAATACTAATATAACCTATTCATTTTCATTTAGAAACTCTCAACAAAGATTAAAGTACAAAAAATGTTCAAGAGGAGCTGACTGTATATCAATCTTCACAAACAGTGTTTGTGTTTATAAATCAGTATGATTTTTTATGGATAGTATAAATTAAACTTGAACATCAAGGCTTTATTAGCAGAAGCAATATATGTACAAAAGTGATAAATACAAAGTATTTTTCTATAAAGAGACCAGGAAATAGCAAAATTGCCACTAGATAATGCAAGAAATTTGAAGTAATTTTCTGCAATAACAATTTACAAATCCTAGCAAACAATTTATTGCACTTAACCTAACCGAAAGTGGAAATTGCATCTTCTGTCCTCAAGAATTTGATTTGTTATGGGAAATTATATTTATACTTAATTTGCAGTCATACGAATTTTAAAAAGTTGTTTTTTAGGTTAGTATTTAAAATTGTCAACACAGAAGTCACCTTCCAAATTAGTCCCCAAAGAGTCATACCTTATGCTATTCACACTAAAGTGCAATTTTCCTAGTCTTAACAGTGAGCTGAAACTAGAACGTGTTTTCAGCAAGTATGCTAGGGAAAAAGTGTTGTGCTCTGACTTCCAAAATGGGTTTATAAGATTGTGATTACATCTTCTTCACATTATCTCTCTTTTGTTCACTCTGATGAAGCAAGCAGTCATGAAGTGAGGTATGGTAATGTCCTTCAGCACAGAAGTTAGGGTGGCCATTCACAGTAGCTGGTGATAAGATGAAGATGCCACAGTCATGTGAAGAGGTTGGAGATAGATTCTCCACCAGCCTTGAGATAGCTCCAGACCCATACTTGCACCCACCCCCCAACACAAACATAAAACTTTTCTCTTGTACTCTCAGAAACCCAGAGCCAGTGGACTGGCTGAGTCTCATCTAAATTTATGGCATATATAACTCTCTGATCAATGTTACTAAGTTGCTAAATCTCTAGGTAAGTTTTTAAGCTTTAATAGATAGTGCTGCCATCATGTACAATGTTCTATCTTACCTCAGACAATTTAAAATTAACATTTATATGGACAATGAAATGAGTTACATCTAACTTCAAGACACAACAGATAAAAGAAAACCATTTCTACTAATACCTATCTTGTTTATTAACATTATCCATGGACTCCACTTACTTAGTTTCTCTGAGTGGGTTGTCTTGAAAACAATAAATACATTCAAAATTGTCCACTTAAAAGGTTTCAAGGTATTTAATTACAACCAAATGAAGATAATATTTGAAGTGCCATTGTGAACTTCTTTGTGTTTTAAGATAAATGAGAATTGTACTGGTACATGATTAAACATTCATAACAAAAGTCACTAATATTTGAATATAACAGAGTCCAAATGAATTATGGAGCTCAACTAAAATATAATGAGTCTTTTCTAAAATATACTTTCTTCAATCAAAGATAATGTTCTATTAATTGTGATATAAGACAGTTACATTTTGCCAAATGCCATGTGTTCTGGCTTGGGTTTTAGAATTGCTCATTTGAAATCTAGAGAAAAATAAGAAAACTGAATGGCAGTAGCTGGCAGGGAGAGAATGTAAAGTAGTAAAAAATAAGAACAGGGAATAGTAAATATGTTCATATATGCCTATGTGTATGTGTTCTAAATAAATTTGGTTGAAGAAGGTCATATAAACACAAGTATGCATACAAGTGTTCAACTGAATACAATTTCGTAATGGTAACATAACCATGAACACAACATTAAAATAAAATAATAATAATAATAATAATAAATTTCAGCTGCACTCCAGAGGCTACCCTGGAAATTTCTTCCTTCCTCCACTTAGAAGGTAACCACTCTAACATGGTGAATTCTTATTGCCTAGTTTTGAATTTTATGTAAGTATAAATTTTTTATCTGTATTTCTTACAAATGTTATGTTTGTGTTGATCTATTAGTCATTGTTTATACATTCTACTCTAATGGTGACATATAATTGCATTAAATGAATTCACCATACTAATCTATTTTGAAGTTAATGGACATCCATGGACATCCGTTGTTTCTAGTTTGGAGCAATAATAGAGGTGACACTTTACATTTTTGTCACAAGTCTTTTCGTAGTCATTTGTACACAATTGGGTTGGTTTTAGAATTGAATGTGGAACTGTTGAGTTATCAGTATATTAATATTTAGGGATGCTAGATATTTCCAACAGGCTTTTCAAAGTAAGCCAATTTATACCCAGAATATAAGAGTTTCAGCTCAAATATTCAGACATAATACTGTCTGCCTTTTAAATTTTAGTTATTGTTGGTAAGGATATCTAATTGTAATATTAATATGTATTTTTCAGATGAATAATGATGTCAAACACTTCTCCTGTTTATTGGCAAATTTGATATTAATATTTATAAAATGATTATTTTTCAATTTTTATTGGCCAATTCTATATTATCATTTATAAAATAATAATTTTCAATCTTTTTTGCTCAGTTTTAATTATGTCTATTTATAAATTTACTGAAACCCATCATATATTTTAAATATTACATATTTTAATTTGTCATATATGTCTAATTTCTAAATGTGTAAAATATTTTCATAGTGAAAATATTATTTCAGTGGTGACTGGAGTTTTCTATTTAAAAATGTTTAAGAAGAAACAATAACAAAAATAACCAAGTTGGAATACATCAAAAGTATGAAAGAAATATAAATTATAATACCTTTAAAGAATTAAAGGTTCTGACAACTTAAATCACAATCCAAACACAAATAATTGCATAAAAATAAATTAATGTAATTCATTTTGTGGGCATAAGTATTATTCTTTAGTGCAGAATAGAACAGTGAAAGTGTGATATCTATTTTCTTACATTTATTGATCATCTATGTTATCCATGTGTCTCTGGAAAATGACAAGATTATATTAACAGCATATTTAGAAGTGTTTATTTATGAATACATGTAAGCATGCATAGATAAATAATACTAACTTTATTAGTTACTATTTCAGATTGCCACTATTCCAAGACTATTCCAGCTTATACAAGTAAAAAAAAAATACCAGAAAATACTCCAAGACACTTCCTCAGTGCTACACACATAAAACAGATTCATTAAATTATCTCATTTTAATATTTAATTCCTAAATTACCCAAAAATGATTTTTAGACAGCAGGAGGTCATTATATATTTGCTAAATTTTAATTTAATTCGTTGGGCACAATATGATTAATATGGCTTGAAATAAAGCAAAATCATATTCCTGCTCTTCCTGGACTGGTAACTCATCCTTTTTTAGTATGAGAGGAGAAAAGTATCTAATACGCAGGTATTCCAGTTAAAGCAATAGTTTATAATTTGTGATTGAAACTAAACAAATCTCAATTCGAATGTATGCCATTTAATTTCTTAGAGAATATAATTTATCAATAAGCTTACTCATATTTTTAATATAAGGAATTTATAACCCTTCTGATATGGGAACATTTAGAGGAAACATTTATAAATGAAAAATACAGAAAATCCTTACAGGGCAAAAAATTTGCTATTGTATAAGTTATTTAATTCCTTACTTCCTATATTTCAGCATGATTTATTTACTTGCTTTTATATTTCATCTCTATGACAATCCATTGCAGGAAAAAGTCAAGGGATTTATTTCTCCAGTAAACAGATTTATTAGCCATGAGCTCATGAATTGATGGGTATTTTCCTCTAACATTTTTCCTGTGTTACATAACTGCACAAGGGGTTCTCAGAAATTAAATATGCCTTGCATTATATCTGAATTGTGACTTTAAATACAATCCAACTTACAATAAGCAATTCATAAACTTAACCTCATACTTCTCTTTAATATTTCATCATCATCATGTGATATACAATGACAAAATTGGAACTGAATTTAATACAGGGGTATATATTAGGTACAATTTTTGAATATTAAAATTTAGGATGTCTTAATCCCTTTGTTACATTTGAAAAAAATGTTTCCTCACTTATCTGAAATATGCTAAGAAGTGTTATTTTGGTAAACTCATTTTTATTTAGTGTGATAAAGAAAGTGGCTTTATTCATGAATTATGAATTTTTTTGCCTTAAATGTATTATTATCTTGGTAATTTACATAAGAATTGGGTAGATATTATAATATCAATGAAACAATGTGATTTCTATAATTATTGAATAATTTTGGTTCAATTTTAGCATATTACTGATCATTCTAAAGAACTTATTTGAAGAATATATAATAAATTATTTGAACTACATGTAATAAATAAAGTGGCCTCTATTTTGCCACTTTATAGATCTACATATCCATTTATCTATCTATATGTATACTTATTTATGGACATATCTATAAACTATATAGACTATTACATGTGATTATATATATTATTGCACATAATATATATATATATATATACATATAATTGCACATAATATATATACATACACACATACTTTCGTGCTTATGAGTATACAAACATATAATATGTATACATATACATACATGCACATACGCATTTACATATGTAAAATTTGTATATAATGTATATAAATATATCTTTATTTTGAAATCACAATGTATACACTATAAATTGAAGTAATAAAATACACATTCATATTATAATATTAAACACACTACCCAGTTTCCCTATTTGTTCTTAACTGAAAATAACCACTAAAATATTTTTCTTTATATTATGTGTGTTATCTTTCCTTTGATGTAACAAAATACCTTGGAAAACAAACTTAAAAAGAAAAATATTTGGAAGGGAGGGGAGGGAGAATACATGGAGGCAGGAAAAAAAGGTAGAATGAGAAGGACGTCATTATTCTAGGCACATGTATGACTGCATATATGGTGTGACTCTTCATCTTGTACAACCATAGAAATGTAAAGTCATGCGGCAATTGTGTACAATGAATCAAAATGCATTCTGCTGTCATATATACCTAATTAAAATAAATAAACAAACAAACAAATAAATAAGTAAATTTTAAAAAGAGTAAAAGATTTATTTTGTCTCATGATCTCACAAGTTTTAGTCACTTTGCCAATTGCTCTTGGCCCATGATGAAGCAAATATCATGGTGAACAATGTGAGATGGAGTAAAGGTGCTCATTTTATTGAAACCAGGAAACAGAGAATGAGAAGAAACCAAGAACAAGTTATATTCTTAAAGGCATTCCCTTTGGGACCCTCTTCTTCCAGCTAGACCCTACCTCTTAAAGTTTTCATCACTTTCCAATAGTGCCACCAGCCTAGAATCAAACCTCTGTACATAAGTCTTTGGAGGCCATTTCAGATCCAAACTACAACACCATTTCAGATTTTCCAGTAGTGGTTTCTTTGTATAATTTTCCTAGTGTTTAAATCATTCTTTTGGTATGCAGTTTCAAATTGCATCTGTTCCAATGAGACTAATTACAATCTGATTATTTTTTTATGTTAAAGATTTAAGTTTGTGCTAGAGTTTCTGGCACCTGTTTGGAAAGATATTTTAAACATTTAGAAAGATCAAGATTCTTGGGCTTCCAGCTCTTCTGCATGAAGATGTGGAGTAGATTATTTAAAACATGAGTTTGGGAGCTTAATTTAAATAGAAGTATTTTATGTATATATGATTGTATGTGATAGTGGTAGATGTTGTTGAAATATTGGAATTTTAAAGAGAATCAAAACAATAAATGAGTAGAATACAAATAGGAAATGACAAAGGCAGAATCAAGGAATCACCAGCATTTGAAAGACTGGGAATAAAGGTGGAATTTTAAAAGTGATTGTCAGGTATTAATGGACAGAGAGAACTTCAAGTCTAGACATGTAAAATTTCAAAAGGCAGGGCAATGCAAGCATTGCAAATTTTTCCTTAAGGCTGATAAAATGTGATCCAAAAGGGGTCATCATATTTAGCAGTTGAGAGATAATTAGTGATTTTAGTCACTACAAAACTAGACTCTTATACAAGTAGAAGCTGGAGTTTGGTTGATACTGAAGTGATAGAGATTTAAAGAACTGAAGATAATGAATGCATTGATTTTTACTTCATCTTCATTGTGTCACAATTCTGGAGCAAGAATCAAACTTGAATAACTTACTATCTTTACACTGTGAAACATATGAAGCTCCTTCTATATGCTACCTCTTTCCCCTTCAGTAATACCCCACAAGTTAGGTATTATAATTTCCATTTTATCTATGTAAAGGCTAGAAAGGTACTTAAGAATTTACCAACAATTAACAAAGAGTGATGAAGATAGGCTATAAATTCATAGATATAGTCCCACTCATGAACTTTGATTATTAAGACTGAACCAGTTTTCCCTAGTATTCTGAATATCTTCCATTATGTTCTATTTATCAGAATGGTAAGTAATGTAATATCATTACTCTGACATGGTATTATTATTATTATGATTATTATTATCATCATCATCATCTTATTTCTTGAACATTGTTTTGTATTCTAGGGCTTTTCTGACAGTTCATAATGGTGTCTTTTCCAGCTAAGAACTCATCATGGTGCTTATGTTCACCGAGCAGGAAGGGCTAATTTTGAAAATAATTAGCCTGTCTTCAACTACTCCCCACCTCTTAAATCCCAAATATAAAGATACTTGTATTTACATCATTACCTTCATCCCACAGATTATCTATCATTTGCCTGAAAAGTCCTCTATTGGCTTTCTTTTCTATTTCACAATGGTTTGGTTGTTCATGTTTCCAATTCTGACACTGATGTGCTTTGAAATCTATGTCATTGTAGCAAGGTCCTAAATTCCTTAAATATGATGAATTTGCTTGAGACATTTTGATAATCATTCTTCTATTATTATAGTACTCAAGACAAAAAGATCTTCTGGGGAAGTAACCGTGACCTAATACAAGCGTTCTCCTAATTCTGTAGAATATGATCTAGGAAATGGCACTTGGATGCCTTTCTTGCACTTTTCTTTGATTTTTGATACTCTTTTTTTGATACTTTCTTTTTGATTTTTTGATACTTCATTTGCTCAACATTCCCCACATAGAGATGTCAACATTGTTTACCAGTTTATAAAAGGAAAATTAATGATGTGTCTTCCTTAATGTTTTTGAGCCTACTAGACAAGCTGCGGAAGTGCTCTCCATGAGACAGAAAAAAACAATAGAACTGAAGTTTATTTTACTGGCATGATTTTTATATAATTCCTTTATTTAAATTTACATCACTTTGGGCTATGAAGGCTTAATGGTAAGAGAAACATGGGACTTCAGGCTAAATGAGCAGTTGGACCCTTCACAGAGGTGATAGTTTTCTTTCCTGGTTGTGGAGAGCAGTGATTTGAATTATGGCCAGTGGACTCTTATGGCTGCCTTTTTGCTAGGAACTGCCTGTGCAGAGGTGCAGATCAAGATGCCCTGGCTGCTATGGTAACACTGGCCAGGGGTGGCTATGTGTGAAGTCAAGACTCTACCAGTTGAGGCCTTGAGTTCAGCACTTTCTCCCTGGCATAGTGAATTCTGAGCAAAACAAAATGACCCTAACTTGTCTCCCCAGTCCTTCTTTCTTCAGATTGTCTGCTTTGCTAAATTTTCCTACAAATAACATTTGATGAAACCTATATATTAAACTTGCTGAGCTAACTCTGTAATCAGTCAAGCCTCATCAGGGTTTGGCTGCCCACCTGGCCCCAGCTTTTTCTCCCTATGTGTGTCTTTTTGACTTTTGTTTATCCCCCATCACCCTGCTTGCCTGGTATCTCTATAATTAATGGCTGTGGCTGAAAGACATGAGAGGGTTTTGGAGGTGGTGTCTGAATATTGTAAGAAAAGAGATTTTCATTGGCTTTGGAACCCTTACCTCCAAAAAGAGACAGAAGACCTTAATAAGCTTTATGAACTGAAATTTAGGGCTCAAAAACTTATAAATTGATTTTCCAATCAAATTGTCTAACGTCTCACCAATAAAACTAGAACCAGCCAACCTCTTTCAACAAGTCTTCTTGCCATAAAATCACAATTATAATATCATAGTATAAATATAGAGCATTACCATATAATGGGGTATCTTGTTCATGAAATCTTCATTTTTACATAAATTACTTGTAGCAATTAAGACAAATAGGGAATTTTTATAAGCATTTATATGAAAACGTGAAAGATGCTGGTAAATATTTTTGAGGCTTTTCAAGAATATGGTGGCAGCATCTTGTCTCTTTTTCCGAATTGCAAGTTCAACACCCTGAAGATGAAAATGCCTAGCTACTCACACAGTGCCAGTGGAATTTGTGCATCTCAAGATCTGGAGAAACCTATACTTCAAAAAGTATACAAGCTCACAATAAAGAGAATGACATTGATTGAGAAATAGCCAAAAACTAATACAGAAACTGTAGGAAATGAAAAACAGAATGTCTTTGAACACTAGATATAAGGCCTCACCCATATCATTTGTGGATATTTTTCTTTTAGTCCTATAATGAGAAGTATTGTTTTATACTATGTAGAAATATCTTTAATAACTAAAAATATCAGAAAAACAAAATAAATCTTTTACATTTTATAAGTTCTGTAAAGATAGAGTGATATACTTTATTCAGAAGACCTTATTTCTAATTAATCTTGTATGGTAAAGTGTTCTATGAACTTACTTGATGAGACTCAAACTGGGGAAATATATATTTTTGTTGTTTCTACCATCCTCTATAATTTTGTACTTTATCCTTGCCATTAATTTTACAAATATATTTTATAAATATGAAAATATTTTTGGTGAATATATTCATATGTATGGATTTTATTTGTTTTTATTGTTTTTCCAAGAAAACATGTTATGGTTTAGATATTAGGTGTCCCCAAAAAAACTCATGTATGAGATAATGCAAGAAGGTTTAGAGGAGAAATGATTGATTTATGAGAGCCTTAACCCAATCACTGAATTAATCCTCCTGATAGGCATTAACTGAATGGTAACTCATGGTGGGTAGGGTATGGCCAGAAGAGGTGGGTTATTTGAGGGCATGCTTTTGGGGTATATTTGTAGAGCTGAGTTTAGTCTCTGTCTCTCCGTTACTGATCATTATGTGAGCTGTTTCCCTCTAACACACTCTTCTACCATGATATTCTACCTAATTTTGAACCCTGAGAAATGGAGCTTACTGTTTATAGATTGAGAACTCTGAAACTGTGAGCCTCCAAATAAACTTTCCCTCCTCTAAAATTGTTCTTGTCAGTTCTTTCAGACACAGTGGTGAAAAATATGACTGAAACAACATATGAGTTTGATATTTTAAAAATAAGGACATAGTAAATCTCTCCATTAAGAAGACAAGAATCCAGAAAAAAAATGTGCAATGGTTATCCATGTATCACAGTACTTTGAATGAGCTGCTGTTTACAATAGAAGTGGCAGGCCTGTGAGATGAAACCCTGTAGGAAAAGAGTTTAGGTAATATTTACCTTGATCTGATTTTCTTTCCAAATTTTTAACTTCTGCAAATTCCTGTGTATTCCATCTCTTTGAATTTGTTACATAATAAAAATAACTTAGAGATGTTGAGGGCCACAGCCGAGTCAGGATGACGCATGGCATTTTTGCCAGAAGTAGTGGTTGAGAGGTGACACAGGCGAGCCATTAAGATGATGCTGGATTGATTCAATTGTATGTTAGACCTTTACTGTCTGCCTTGGGTACCTGCTACTTTTGAGTTCTCACAAGGATTGCCTGGGGAGTTCGCATTGGTTGGGGAAGTTCTGGGGGTGGGAGTTCTGGTTGGTGTGTGGTGTGTTCCTGGAGGAGCCGCGTGGGTGGCGTTCGGGAGAGTTCCTGAGTAGTGTGGAGTGTGCTGGTGGAGTTCGGAAATAAAGTTTGTTCCTGTTTGAGTGGCTCTTGATTTTTGCCCAGCCAGACTGCGGCAAGAAGGGGAATTTTAATTTGGCCTTTTAGAATTTCAACCCATAGTCAACAGACTCTATTGCTTTGGGCCTGAGGTGAGTCAGAACATCATGGCAGAAGGGCGTGGCAGAGGAAAGCTGCTTAGCTCCTGGCATCTAGAAATCAGAGATTATAAGTCAGGAACCAGGGACAAGATAAAATACCCAAGGGCATATACTCCCCAGTCTACTTCCTCCAGCCAAGCTCCTCCTACTTCAAATGGATTAATCCACTGATTAGGTTATATCCCTCATGATCTAATCATTTCACCTCAGAACCTTCTCTATTATCTAAAACATGATCATTTTGGGAAACATTAAATAATCAAACCATAACTTGTAACAGGGAAAACTAATTAGAAGGTTAGCTGGCAAGAATGACCCCAGGAACAAGTCAAAGTTGAGAAGCATGAAGAGCAGATATACTATGAAAACAGGGGTAGCTAACACCTATGTAGAACATATCTTCAATTGAAGTTTACTCTTCCAAATCTCAACAAAGTGATATTGTACTGAAAGATTTGAAAAGAACCTCCTATAAACCAACGATAGTGCTTACATTTTGGAAATAAAATTGTATAGTGAATGAACTTTATGCTTTTGTTAAGAGAACTTTATGCTTTTGAAAGAGGAATGAGGCAGAAAGATAAAGATTTGGTGTTTGCCAAATTCCCCTTCCAAATGGCACTAATTTTAAAATCATAAAAATTAAAATTTAACAAAATTCTAAACTTGTATTTAAGTTGAGCTTTCATAAATTTAATTAAATTCTAATGTAGTTGAATAAGACATTTACATATTTATCATTCAGAAAATTTATTGCTTATTTTTTAAACTGTGCTTTTAAAAACCAGGCATATATAATTTATAGCATACATCATATTCACAGATTGAAAAGAATTAAGAGAAAGGAAGTCACTTGAAATTCTTCTATAGGAGAATGTATGCTGAGAAATTTGTTAATTGTATGACATAAATTGTCTTAGTACACAAATCAATCTTGCAAGGTAGAAATTTAATCTCTTAATTTAGATGGATGAAAAATCTAAATTCAGAAATTTGAAAAAAAAATTGTCCACTGTTGTAAAAAAAAGAGTTCTTCATTTAACTTATATTTAACATACATTTCTTAAGCACTCACTATTTATGAAAGAGTAAGCATTCCAAAACAAAGTATACATGCAATGATTCCTAGCCAATATGTGCATTTTTCTTTAAATGAGCAAAAATATTTGAAATGCAAAAATGTGTAAAGAAGTTAACAGTCAAAGACTAGTACTTTACCAATGGACATCATTTGGACAGAGTTTTGAGGAAATAATTTTTGTGAAATCATGTCAGTCAATTGAATAATTGACAAATAATATTGGAATATAAATAAAAGAATTGTTTCTAGGAGTTTCTGAGATACTGATGATATGGGAACAGACTCTTTTAGTCAGCTTTGTATGACCATGAATACCTAGCAAGAACAACTTAGAGGATGAAAAGTTTATTTGTGGTTCACATTTTCAGAGGTCTCAGCCCATAAACTCCTGATGCCATTGCTCTGGGCCGGCCCAAGGTGAGGAAGCATATCATGGGGGAAGGGCCCACTGGAGGAAAACTGCTCAGCCCACGGTGGCTTAAGGAATCAAAACAGAGAGAGAAAGGCCATGGAGAGAACAACTCTGTTAGGGTATAGCCTCAGAGAACCACCTTCTCCAGCCACACCCCACTTGTCCACAGTTACCACCAGTCAGTGCATTCAAATTAGAATGGTCTGATTAGATTACAGTTTTCATTATCCAATTATTTGACTTATGAATATTCCTGCATTACCTGGAGTTTTGCAGGACACCTCACATTCAAACTATAAAAAAGGTGTTTTGTAAAATGTATATAAAATTTTTTTTCTAAGTACTTTTCTCCACAGGTATCTTACAAACCATTGTGTGAAAGTTATTGAGGAAAGAAAGAAGAATTAAGGAAAATAACTTTAGAAAAATATAAGTGAGACAAATATAATACAGGATGAGGATTGAAAGAAAAGGGAATGCAGAGGTATTGGGGAACAAACTCTATCAAATCATGCTATGTCCTTGTGTGAATTTACCCCGGTTAATTCCACTTTTACATATAGTGATAATGAATTAATAAAAATGCATGGAAATTTCAGCTTCAAAAATCAAATTTCGTTTTACAAATTATTCCCTGTGTAATTTTTTTAAATTAAAGTTTTAAATTTTCTAGAGCTGCTCTAACTAATTACTACAAAGTTATTTTCAACAGGAATTAATTCTCTCACAGTGCTGGAGGGTAGGGATCAGCCGAGTTTGTTCCTTTTGGAGGCTCTGAAGATGGTGGTCTCCTTGCACTCTAAATAAGGTCACCACATAACCTTCTTCTTTATATGTATCTATGTGTCTTCTCTTTCTAAGGATATCAGTCCTTGGATTCAGGGAGCCCCAAATTACAGTATGACCTCATGTTAACCAGTTATGCTTGCAGAGTGTATTTCCAAAGATCAAATTCTGAGATTCCAAAGAACGTCAAATTCAAATTCTGAGAATGGACATTTAAAAAAAATAGCAGTAGGGACATATTCAACCTATTGCCACCCAGAATCATCATTTTAGTTGCTCTATAATCACATAACTTTATTGCTATCATTTTGTGGTTTATAGAATAAAAAAATAAAAGACCCAGCTTTCCATTCTCTCCATTATCTCACTTTGTAATGAAATTTCAGCATGTGCATTTAACTTGGTGCCATTTTATTCTCTCTCAGAGGCAAGAAGCTTCTTTCCTAAACAAGTCAATTATTGTTATCAAATTCATGCTTCAGATAAGTCTTTGGGGATATAACTCAGGTATTCATGTTTCTCTTACCTAGTTAATTGAAAAACCACAGAAATTCTCAAGTTATTATGGGTAAGGTAATAGATTTGGTTACAAATTTGTAAGGATTATTTAAACGTGAATTGCCATTGATGTCGTCGTCTATTAAAACAACAGCTAACGTTCTGCCTGGGTCTACATTTATTATGTGTCAATTCTTTCTGAATAATTTCTCAAGTGAGTTTAGATACTTATTAAATGGGAATAGTAGCACCTCACACCTTGCCTGCATCCTCATCTATTTTCACAGATCCCAAGTGTCAATCTAGATGATGTTAATTTGAATATCAGCACACATAAGAAATAAACTAATCTGCAGTTAATTTGGGGATTTACTGTCCATGGTGGCTAAAAATTCAGTTCAGAAGGCACATCAGTGCTTTTTAATTTTAAATGCAATTCAATGCTCACACTGTAAAATCTCCTCACTTCTCAAAAGAATTCCCACTTCTTTCAGGGGTAGATAATTATTCACAAATTCTGAGCATATAACTGGGAAATTATGACTATGGTTACAATAGGGAAAGGAGGTAGTGGGTGGTTTTGCAGCTAGAGAGAGCTTCTCAAGCTCACCTCCCCTGGTGAGAAGGAGCAGCATAATGAAGTAAGGCCTCCAGCTGTTCCAGGTCCTCAGGATATCAATTAAGCCATGTATTTCTGAAATCTGTTTCTGTTCCTCAATTATGTGCATTTTTGGGTACTCATTTATCGGCCTCTAAATCACATTCCAATTATGCTGAGGAGGATGGCAAAAGCATAAAATCTAATCCTAAGCCCCCTTGTTGGTGAAGAAAATAAATGATTCTCACATCATTCACACTGATATTTCTATAAATATTGTACAAATTTAACATTGTTCTGGCACTTCAAATTCAGCAACGACACTTGCTATATTTCCACTTAATTGACATCACATTCCAGGTTCTTAATATGTATTTTACCTAGAGGAAAGGCACCAATAACATATTTATAATATAAAATAGGAAGGCAAGATCAAATATTAAAATGGTAATTAATCTTATACTTCAAATCTCATGAAATTATAATTGCATATTAATAACAATGACTTTGGGTTCAATGAAAATAATTTAAGTTTATGAGGAAGGGAGATTGTTTTCAGAAATAATGTTCTTTTGCACTGGGGTCAAACTTCCATGTGTTACTTTAATAGACATGGTGTTCCTTGTCATTATGGGTAATGCCCATAGTTACTGAACAGCTCAGATCTTCAAATAAAGGTTGCATGTAAAGTCTCATGGGAACCTAGAAGTTTGTTATTCCAGAAAAGACTCCTCTGACAGTAGATAATTGTTGTACAAAATATAATAGAAAGATATTATTGCTCTAATTTTTATGTGACTATGACAACCAGATTTCACCCTTTCAGTGACTTATGAATTGAAATGGAAGCTTCCACATTACTTAGAGAGAGAAAGAGAGAGAGGACATTATTGTTTAAGTAAGACTAATTCAGACAAAGTAAAATGTTTGGAATATTGGGGTCAGGCCAAAAGAGAGAAGTGACAACAATAATAATGACTTGCTTCTAAATTCCTGAAAGTATGTGCCTGTGTATCTTTTCAGTTGGGATCACCATATTCTAGCATACAGATACTCTTCACTTAGGATTCAACCTAGATAGGCATGTGTCCATCCTCTCTGCTCTTTTAAATGTAGCATACATTTATTGCCGTGAACCTGTATCAGAGAATATCAGGTCATTTAATGGAATTTCTGTTATTTGTTGTGAAGTCACACCTTGCATAGTATAGAGATTCCATTTAGTCTTTCAATGTTTAAACTATATGAATTTAGGCAAACTACAACTCCTCTGATTCTTAAGTTTGCCAACAGAATAGTAAAGCAAATATCACCTGCTCTATTCATGTAGAAAATCAAATTAATGTAGGTGAAAAAAAATGTTTAAAAAATATATCATTAAAATATGGAGCCTTTTTAAGACAACTCTCAAAGATGTTATAATATTTTATTATTCGCTCACTTGAAAATGTTAAATGAACACTTACTATGTGCCAGACCCTGAGTTAGTTGTTGTGGTTATGCAGTTAACAAACAACACCAACATCCTTGTCATCATAGGGACTTTCTTTTAACCCAGAAGGCAGAGAAACATTAAATAAGTACACGTTGTCTCAGGGAATAGTGTGCTAGACACAAAGCAAAAACCAAGAAGAGAAGGAAGAGGGGATCATAATAGACAGGGTGTACATGCACTTTTATTTATTTTACTAAGATGAGCATATATGTGTGCATACATGAAGAAGCAGGTGCACACACAAATATATATATGTATATATGATATATATATATATATATATATATATATATATATATATATATAAATTTTTATATGTCCTGCTTGAAGTTCATAGAATTTTTTGAGTCTGTGGTTTAATGTCTTCTTCTCATGTTAAAAAAAATATTGGACAGCTGTCCTTTAAATATTAATTCCAGAGGCTGTGGTTGTAGTTCAGTGGTAGCCTGCTTTGCCTAGCATGTGTGAAGCATTGGGTTTGATCCTTAACAACACATAAAAATAGATAAATAAAAATAAATGTATAAAAATATATTAATTCTAATATTTTGTCTTTCTTTCCCCTCCTATGACTCCAATGATATGTATGTATCTTATAGTTCTCTTGCATTCTTTTCTGTGTTATTTATTCTTTGACCTCTTCATTTGTAAACAAGATATTCTCTACTTGCTATATATCAGTTTTATAATCTCAACTACTGCTACACTCACCTATAGTTCATTTTTTTCATATATTTCAATTCTAAAAACTCCATTTAATTCATTTTTTACAGATTTAAAGTGATGTGTGGATAGCCCTCATTCTTTCTTCCACTGTGTTGAAAATATTAACTATAGTTATCTTAAAGTCATTTTCTGATAAATCTGATATCAAGATCACTTATAAGTCTCATTCTATTTTTCACATTTTATTATTGGTATCTGGTGTATGGATCTTATTTGTTGACATCCTTGAAATATTTTATAGAATAAAGGACATCAACTTTTTAAAAACTACAAACACTAGAGATGATGATATCTTTCAGTACAGGATTTAATTTTCTTCTTTCTGACATGTAAAAGATTAGAAGCAGATTATCTTGATTCCCTTGTAGCCATTACTTCAGAATTGTAGCATTTGGAGGGCCTCAATAAAGTCCAGTGTATTTAACCCAAATATACCATTTCACAGACCCAGTTTTTTACTTCATCATCTTCCCACAGAGTATCTTAGCGACTTACAGGTTGTTTTCTATAGTCTGCAACAGACATTTACAACTAGGAGTTACAGAAATTGTATGGGAATGATGTTACTCATTTCTGATTATTCTTTTTTTTTTTTTTTTGTCTTTTCCTCCAGGATTCTTTGTTGCTCAAACCTTCCTACAGTGATCAACATGAACTCTAAAGTTTATTGCCCTAATACAGTGAACTTTAACAAAATGAGCACTTTTTAAAATTTATCTGTTTTTTTATTTGCTCTTGTTAGGACAGTTCATTTCACTCCAGCTAGTTTGAAATAGCTAGAAGTGGGGTTTCCATTTTTATTTTAAAATAATGTTTTGTCTAATATGTGAAAAGAATTAGCAATAAAAAAAGGGTGAAAGCAACCAGACGGGTTAGAAGGCCTAAAGACATATGCGCAATGAATTAGGGCAACCGGAAGGAGAACAGAAAGTGTAGAGATTTGAGGGTTGCTAAGGAAGAAAGAGAAATAGAGGTAAAGTGTGAGATTTCATTAATCCAAAATTTCTATTATTTCTAAAATTTCTGTTATTTTCACAATATTGTTAGATTGAAGGCGATATTTTGTTTCTTAAAAAATAAATTAGTAAGTCATGATGGCAATTGTTGAGATTGAAGAGACGGGAGGACAAAAGTGTTGGGAGAAACATTAACAGCTGTTTCAAGCATGTTCAATATGAGATGTGTCTTATTTCTGAAGATAGAGTTGGGCCATAGATATTTGGATGCTTGAAACTCAGGGGCAGTGAATAGATCAGAACTGATCTGATCTGATGAGTTACCAACGGATAGGATTATTTAAAGACATGCAATAAAATCATTCAAATAGTAAGTGTGCTTATGGGGTAAGAGAGAGTCCAGGAATAAGCCCTGGTGTCTCCAGAAATTAGAGGTACTAAAAGATGAAAAATGTCTAATATGACTAAGGAGAGGGGATTAGTGTGGTAGCATGGAACCTGGTTAGAAGATAACAGAGAAGTTACATGTGGAAAATTCTATAAGAGTCAGAGTGATGCTGAGAGGTGAAAGAAGGGAAGGAGAGAGAATTAATTTGAGAATTTTTTGTTTCTGATTTCATTGAGCTGATTGTAAGTGTGTATCAATGTATAGAGAACTGATATGTTTTTATATTGAAAAAATTATATTGATTATGCTTATTCTAATAGAGAGCATGTTTTCTTTTCCATTATTGTAGATCATATTTAATGTTCCCCAGTAGTTGTTAAGTTGTTACTCATATACCTATTTTATATAACATTTTAATTGCTTCTACTACAAACAGATCATTCAGAAATACACATGCATTCACACACAGACACATATACACAAACACACACACACACAATGTTGAAGTATCTGCCTATTTTACAAAAGTTTCTCTCTGACCACCACTGTTTCTTCATCTTTTGGCTTTATATTTTTGTTTTTACAGAAACATTTTAAAAGTAAGAAAGGTATTTTGACACTCATAAATGCATGCATGTAGCACCATCACATTGTTTTTTTATATTCTTGAAATATATTTCTTTAGCAAAGTGATGAAAGTTAAAACTAACCAAAGTACTACTGATTTCCTTGACTTTCTATGGTTCAGTTTATGAATTTTCACTTTAATAGTGAGAAAACAGTACACATGTAATAGAAATTGTACTTCTGATTTTGAATTTTTGTCTTTTCTCAGGAAGCAGTGTATGATGTTGGCAGTGGTAGTGATCTACAGATCCCAGCCAAATATGTGATCATAAGGATGTACCACAGGTACTCACAGTGTGTTGTGTTGCTGGGCTGTGAGGTTGGTAAGTTAGGTGTATTAAGTGTGTTTTAACATTATACTGTTTTTATTGGGATGCAACCTCATCATAAGTTCCAAGACCATCTATAGTGTCACAAGTTACAGTAACTATGCATCTATTTTTTCTGCATGTGTCCAGCAGAGACTAGCAATCCTCTATATTTTATCTTGCTTATTATGCCTATTATAAATGGATTATTCATAAATACATATATGCCACACATTCTCATAAACACACACACACACACACACACTGTTGTGTGACATAGATTCATAAAAAGCATAATAGGAAAAAGAGTACTTCACTTAAAGTCTCCTCAGTAACATTTCATGGGAAGCCATACATGTTGTGTTTAAAAGGGATGACATCTCTAAGTGGCATATGAATAAAGGAAAGCAAATGTAGGCTGCCTTTCAATCATGTGGTGTGACTGAGTAGTCAGATGATCTATGCTGGAATCAGATGATTTAGACTGAAGTTTTACTTTTACAGATATCAGCCATGTGATCTTTGGTTAGTCATTTGAGAATTATAGTCTCTATTTTTAAAATTAAATATATATCTATGAAATACAGCCAGTAACAAAGATTACTATAAAGATTCTTGGGAATGGCATTATTCATTCAACAGATAATCATGAGGTTTGACCATGTACTTAGTCTTATACTAGTGCTGCTATATAATTATGACCAAGACCAGTACAGTTTCTGTCTACATATGCATCCATGGAGTCATAGAAATTTTAAAAAATGCAATTAGAATTTTTTAAGACTAGAAAGCATGTAGGATATTCTAGCGTTGAAAGTTATGTTAGTTTCTTTTTTCCAACTTCTATCAGGGATGGTTCATACTGGGAACATATCTCAAGTGTTTCAGAGATCCACAGAGGGATTATTTTTGCATTTCTGGAGCCTGTTGAAGTCCACCTCTTAGTTTTCTTGCACAATCTATTCCACATTTACATTGTGGTTCCCTAGTGACTGCACTGTCACCATGTCCTGTCTTGTAGCTGCTGCCACCGTTCCTCACTGCTACTAATGGCCTTGCAATCTGCTGGTCTTGAACATTGTGTGCTCAAAATCACCACTGCCCTGAAGTAAGGAAACAGGCCTCTGTCTTACAATTTTGAAGACACAAAGAAATCACACAAAGAAATGAGGTGCTCTTGATTCTTTGGAGAATTTAATGTATAATGGAAACACATTTTGTATTTGCTTTTCCAAATATTATATATGTCTGCATCTCCCAAGTCACTGAATGGCTGTGTCACATATGAACATGAATTATACATCTGAGTACAACAATCAAAATATTTCTTGTAAAGCAACCAGCCACGTACTCTGAACTGAATGGGAACATATATCTATACATTTACACATGATTAAAACACATGCCTTGTTAAAAATTAATTGAAAAATATTTTTGAGAAACAGTTATTAATTGTAAGCCATCTTTACTGAATCTTCAAATAATGAATCTTATTTGAAAATCCTACTAGTCAGTCTTTCAGATCCACGTCTCCTACAATGATGTCTGCAAATTCCAGCCATCTTAATTACACTAGATAAGGGCAATTGTTTGGATATTGAATGTTCTCAAAGGCTATCTCCTCAAAGTGGCACTATTGGTAGATGGTGGAGCCTTTCAGAGGTGAAGTCTAGTGGGAGTTTTTTTTTAGGGTGTTGAGGATATGTCCTGGGAGGAAATTGTGGAACTTCATGATTTCCTCCTCATCTCTCTTTTGCTTCCCAGCCATGATGTGAGTGGTTTTGCTTGCATTATGATATGCCACAGTGTCAAACATTTATGGATTGTAACCTCTAAATTTCTGAATGAAAATTAGCCCCTTTTATTTTTAAGTCAACTATCTCAGGCATTTGTCACAGTGTTAGAGAGCTAACTAAAACAGTGTACCTAACATAGTACACCCGTCTAAACTAACCTGGGAATCCTCATAATGTGTATCACTGCCTAGAAAAAATGTTTACTCTGAATAGGTCTCAAATCATATTTGTTCACAAAACAGTATTGGAAAATCACTAAGTTTAGGAATAGAAGAAAGGAAATAAAACTGTACTCCCTAAAAACAAATGCAATTCAAAAGAAAACTTAACAATGACATCTGGAGAGGTTTCATGGTGTTCAAGTGTGAAGTAAAGCCCTCTGAATCTGAAAGGCCATGAATGCTAAGACAGCAGGAAAGCTGTAAACCAAAAGCATAAAGAACATGAAATAACAAGTTTCAGGGGTAATCCTTGAAACTCAAGTTTTAATAACATGAAAAGGCTGCACTAAGATGAAAAACATAATTTCTAATTGTTACTTGGGATAATATCATATAGTTATATTTAAAAGATTAAAATCAGTATTTTATTATATTCTTAAAAATTAAATAGATTCTTACTTATTTTTGTACTATTGAAACAAGTTTTGTTGAAATGTCAATAGGCTCAGTATAAAAACAAGTTACTTTTCTAAGTTTTTGTGAAAATAAGCGTAGCCTTATGACTCAGTAATGGCCACAGCATTGTATATTAAACTTGCTATATTGTTCTTTTTTTAAAATTTTTTTAGTTGTTGATGGACTGTATTGTCTTTATTTTTATATGGTGCTGAAGTTTGCACTCACTGCCTCATGCATGCTAGGCAAGCATGCTACCATTGAGCCACAATCCAAGCCCTGCTCTATTGTTCTTAATAAAATCTTTTACTTTTGGCCCTTTGCAGTGCTTCTTCTTCCCATCCCACTGTAGTATATAATGAGGGAGCTGGCGCAGTCTCCTTGCTGAAGTTCCTGAGAAAATACTAAAAGGGCTTCAGATAGCTCAACCAGAAATGCTCATGGGCTATGACCAAGGAGGCTTCACATATCCCTTTGATTGACTAAACTCAATCCCAGTTCTTTTACTTTAGAAACTTTACAATTGTATTTTTTTCTCTGATTATTTAAAATGTATCTAAATCTCCTTTAAGACCTCTTGCCAACTCTATAGCCCCAGAAATGTCTTTAATATCTGCCTTTCTGGACCTAAGTTGTTTACCCCTGTACTTGCTGTTATTTGAAAGAATATTAATCTCAATCTTATTCTAATAACTCTTATCTTAATCTGATTTCTAACCAATATAAAAGAATTTTCTTAGAGATCCAGAAATTTCAAAATTGATTTATTCTTTACAAACACTAGAAGTTTAAATATTTTAGGCACATAAAGCTAGAGAGAGAGGGAAAAAATGAAATTAAAAAACAAACATGAAAAATAGAACCCCACATACTGAAGATCAGTTTTCATAAAATAATAAAAAATATGATCGTGGACATGAGGAGGATTTTTCTTTCTTCAGGGAAATCAATCCTTACTACCTTGAAACAATCAATGAATCTTTAAATTGATTTCTTGAGAAATTTAATCTCAAATCTTTTGTTCAGGCCTTAATTTTTTTAAAGAAGAAAAAAGACCATTATATGCTAAGCATTTAAAGACATATTTAAGAATATGTCTTTAAATGCTTAGCATATAATGAAAAGTAATGAAAAGTTGAAAAGTAATGTAAGATATCACTCAGTTATGATATCTTATAATATGAAGAACAGTTTGCTTGTTCTTCTATGTCTATCCAAGAAAAGTACGAAGAACCTTGTGTAGGAAAAACACCAGTGTCCAATTATTAGTCATTCAGAGTGGCAACAGAGGAAAGCAATACCATACCTAATTAAATTAGCTAAACGTTGCTGTCTGGATTTATCTAGCTGTTGTAATTTAATCAGAGCTAAATGAGATCATCGTTTAATTAAAATTGAAACTAATTAATTGTTCCAATTGTTGTTTCTATGAAAGACAAAATTTCTTAACAAAGTCACTTTGATGAAGTGAAGAGATCACTGGGAACATTGCCTTAGGACCATTGCTGTGAATCTGAGTCGTTTACAATGTAATCATCTTCTTATTTTGAATTCACATAGAACATTGAAGAGAAAAGATTTTCTTAAGGCTTGATCCTCCTGAAAGTAATATTTTTTAAATCAAGAAGTTTTTGAAAGACTAGAATAGAAACTAAAGTAATTTTAAAAGTTTAAGTAATAAACATATTCATCTATTTATGTTAATACAAAGTGATCTGATCACACAATTGATATTTTTTCAGTTTAATTTCATTAAATTTTAGTCAACTCAACTGACCTTCACATTAGACATATTCTTTTTCTATTGTATTTTTCTGATTTTTCTTCCATTACTATGAATTGATCAGACATTATTCATGCGAATCCACAGAAAATTCGTATTTCCCATTATTTCTACTTTTTAGTGAAAGTTACAAACTGGAAGTGTAGACCAGATGGGGGTCAGGGTTTAGGTACATTTCTGAAAAATGTGACAGTTTAAGCAAAGACATATGGTCATGTATATTTTGTGCCCTACATGTGGTTCCAGCTTGATGAAAACCTAAATTTAGAAAAAAACAAAGCTTAACACAACAGATTTCCATATGGTACCTATTTTTCCCCTCTATAAAACAAAGGTATTGGTGTTATTACTAGAATCAAAAAAGGGAAAGCATACATTTGTTGCTCTGATTTTTTAGTCCACATCTCATTGTCGTTTCATAACCTTTGGCACTCTCTGATCAAGTAGGCCCCTCCATGCCACCTAGGCAACAGGTAAGTGGCCCAGGGGAAGACTTTTCACTTCCCCTTACACATGAGTACTTTAATCCTGCATCATCAATGGAGATAGGGTAATTTTTTCATGACTTCAGCTCAACTAGCATTAGTATTCCGGGTATGCCTGAGAAAAATAAGGATCTTGACTCATGAACCTTAAAAGCTTTATGACTGTTTTTACAATCCTGCTTCTTCTGACCCAAACCAGGAGAATATTGAAAATTATGTTTGCCTAAATTTCAGCTATTTCAAGAGAGATGAGGTTTCTTTTTTAAAGAAAAATATATAAACATAATATAAAATACAAACATCCTCAAGGTAGAGAATGGTTTAGGATATAAAAATATTTTTGTTCTTTCTATAATACATTCAAGCTGCACTATGCATTCAATAGTCCAAGGGGAAGGAAGAAATACACTAATGTCAGAATCCGAAGGAGTTTTTTCCCATAATTCTCATGTAGTGTTTTGGTTATCAAATCTCCTTTCTTGTTTGTGTTGTGGTTGCCTGAAAGAATAGAGTTTCAGCTGAAGCATCCATCTCAAATTACATTAAGTGATGACAAAATTCATAAACTGACCACAGGAGGACTAGTTCTAATCATGTTCCTGACACTAATGGGCTTTGTGAATTTGAATAACTTTGTTTTTCGGTAGAAACATTTCCACATCTCTGGATAGAAGGGTTTACTAACTATATCACTTTGAAGAACTTCTTCATCATTTAATGTTTTCCATTATTGAATGCACAGAAAGTGTGTGTGTGTGTGTGTGTGTGTGTGCACGCACATGTATGTGTGTTCTATACTATTGCCTCTACACTAGGTTAATACTTGGACAGAAATACAATCAATGTCCTGCTTTACAGAGTCCATATTATAATAGGAGAAAAACATAATAAGGATGAAATGTCTTTTTAGAAGTTAATTCTAAAAATATATTACATATTTGTCAAAGAAAACCAAAGCTAGACATTAGTAAAGTGATAAAAACAGATTTCATTCTGGAACTATAGCAATAGAAGAAAAAAGACCTCAATATAAAATCAGGCTCAATTCCTGGAAAACATGTAAAAATGGGTTTTTAGAGCTACAAAGAAAAAAAAGTTTGTAGGGTTGATGGAGACAAATATTTATAAAAAGAGAGGAAATTTTTGCAAAAATGATTTTTGCTGAAAAGCATGTCAGAG
Source organism: Urocitellus parryii (assembly GCF_045843805.1). Taxonomy (NCBI): domain Eukaryota; kingdom Metazoa; phylum Chordata; class Mammalia; order Rodentia; family Sciuridae; genus Urocitellus; species Urocitellus parryii. The sequence goes on from NC_135535.1 coordinate 55,313,387, forward strand.
TGATCATTTACTACCTGGGAGATGGCAATGGGTAAGGAATTTGATCAGTGGTCAGGGGTGGGGGATTATTATCAAACTGAGCAGTAGTCTTGCTATAACTGAGCTCTTGAGGACAAGACTCAACTCTGGGGCCTGTTGAAAAAGGGTTCAGAGAAGCTTTTTAAGAGTTTGGTCAAGTGGACTTGGGGTGTAACTCAGTGGTGACCATTTTCCTAGCATTTGCTAGCACATGGATATAATCCCTAGCACTGCAGTAAAAAAAAAAAAAAAAAAAAAAAAGGAAAGAGTTTCTCAATGGTTGTCATATGGTTGTATGTAAAATTGATAAAATGGGGGAAAAATCTTTTAGTAGGCTACCACCTAGCCCTTAAACCTTTCTTTAAAAGAGGAGATACAATAATAAATACTATCTATCTTTAAGTATTATATTGCCCTACAGAGGCTGTAACATGTGAAAGGATACTAAAACAATTTTTAAAATTTAAATAATAAACATATTCATCTATTTATTTGGTAATCCAAGGTGATCTGATCACACAATTAATAAATATTTTTCAGTTTCATTTTATTAAACTTTATTCAACTCAACTGAATTTCACTCAAAATCCAGTATAAAGTGATATTTCCTACAACATAGGTAGCAAAAAATCACAATGATACACATGTGAGGTGTATTTCAATTGAATTAAGTCCATGAAGACATATTCTGAAACAATAGCTTGAGAGAAAAGATATATTTGTAATATCAGTTATTTTCTTAAGGAAAAATTCTCTAGACTATGAAAGGCAACTACTCATAGCACCCAAGTTACATGCTAGGTCAATGAGCTAGAGAAACCCAATGCAGGAGAGAGTCTTGTTCTTTCTCAGTAGACAGCAATTACTCAGCCAAATTCATAGGTTAAGTATTTTAATTTAGATAACTAATACAATGTACTAGGCACTGGGCATAGTGAATAAAACGACATGATTGTCCTTTCATTAAACTCATAGTTATAGTAACAACTATGGCAATAATAACAGAATAACATAGCTAACAAAATAACATAATATATATTATAATAATATAAAAACATAGAGTAACATGGCTGTAATAACAAACAATAAAGCAAACCTAAATGTAAAACTGCAAGATGTCTTATCACTTAGAAATTAAAAGTTCTTGACAACAAGTATAAAGAACATGGAGCAACTTGCTTAAATGAGGTGTCAACAAATTCTCCCTGAGGAGATTACTCTCCAATGAAAAGTGGAAGGAGAAGAAGGGACACACAGATGTGCAAATACTGGTTTTGAGATGCGGAGTCTGTAAATGTGTTAGATGAGCTAGAAAGGGAAGGGGCGTCAAGTGTCTAGAGGACTATTACTCAACTACTGGTCTGGAAGAGATAGATCAGAGCACTTCATGGAGAAAGCTTTGCTAAGGAGAAAACAACAAGCACAAAACAAACAAAAATCTGCTGATGGGGTAGATTTACATTTTGGCTCAAAAAAAAAATGAACCGGGTTTCTGAATTGCAACATACCATTTGCTAACTGGTGAGCAGTCCATCAGTGGTCAAGCCTGCTTTTCTAGAGCACACCAGGCAGAGAAAAGATACCAGAAGGTAGCTGAAGAATGAGCGATGCTACCAGAATGGGCAAAGGACCACTGGGGCCAATGTATAGCATGTTGAGTAGAGTGGCAAAGGAGATTATGAGAACACCTGATTTCTCAGGATCAGATGGGATATACTAAGAAGTCTTGATTTGTTTTGCATATAATCAGAGAAGCACAGAAGGCATTTTGAAGGGGAAAAACATTCTAAATTTTATTTTTTAAAAAAGTGATTACTTCATTGATGACCTTCTATGCTCATAAAGCAAAGGTAAATGTCAAGACAAAAATAGTTAAATTGTCAAGTTAGCTGGTCATTTTAATATGTGATGGACTCCTTATATTTTGAACATTTGATGTATTATACATTTGTGTTTTTCTCCTGTTTTATTAGAAGTTCATCTGGATATGTTTATATTTATGTCTTATATTTTTTATGCATCACTTTAATTTTAAAATGACTAACAGTGAAATGAAATGTTTAATGAATGATAGAACAACTCAAATCTTAGAACAAAGTGGCAAAACATTTGGTTGTGACAAGCAATGAAATTTGCCCTTGAAGGGAGCTAAAAGTACATAAATACCACCCAAAGATGTATGTAACAAGGAAGCATCGTTATTGTATTAATAAAAACAACTTAACAAATACATTTAATGGATTAGAATCCACTTAAAGATTGTATTTGACTCCTTTCATCAATAAAGCAATTTACACCAACAAAATGCTGAATTACCTAAAAAATACATATGAGGTGATAGAAACTGAGCACCAAAGAATAATATTGCCTCTACAGTTATGACTAAGATATAAAACAGTTACAACAAAAACAACAACAAAAATCTTGTTATGGTTTGGATCTGGGGTGTCCCCCAAAGCCTTAGTGCCCAATGCAGCAATGTTCAGGGGTGGGGCTTTTGGGAGGTAACTGGATCATGAGGGCTATGAGTTCATCTTAAATTAATCCATAGTTGGCTGAATAAACTACTGGGAGGTGGTGGAAACTGTAGACAGTTGGGGCAGGGTTGGAAGAAGTGGGTCACTGGTGGTATGTCCTTGAGGATTATATCTTATCTGTGGTCCCCCTCTCTTCCTCTGTCTCTCCGTCTTTCTCTACTTCCTGGTATTCATTAACAGACAATCTTTCCTTTACTATTCCCTTCCACATAATGCTCTGCCTCTCACCCAACCCGAAGCAATAGAGTCAACTGACTATGAAATAACCTTGGTGGTTTCCCCCCTTTCTGAGGTTTTTTCAGTTAATATCATATTAATATCCATGAAAAATTCTTAAGGGCAAAGGCACAAGAGAATTAATTTTGCAAGGACTAATTTGGTCAAATTTTTAAATCAGTATCAAAAAGAATTTAGTGAGCAATTAAACAGATTAGTTAATTCTCTTCTTATCACCTCATTAGTAAAACTACTTAGGTAAAATTTTATGAAGTGCCTAAGTTTCCAAGTTATTGGCAAGATTTTGAAAGAAGAAATATTTGGAAGGAAATCACACTGATTCCTAACACTGAGAAAAACATAAGGATTTTGAAAATGTTAATCAAAGCATTCAACTTCAATAAGTAGTACAATAATTAAATAAAAAGAAATAAATATGATTATTCCATAAGAAAAAAAAAACTTCCACTTGTACAAACATCTGATTTTTCTGAGATTTTCTTTTTCTCTCAGAAGTTAGAAAGAATAAAATTATACCTGTTTCAGAAATAATTGTGACTAATGAGAGAAAAACAAGTGGGCATCAGGGTATCTGGTATAGAATAAGTATTGGTTACTTGCATATTAAATGATTTTGCTGGGTGTTAATATGAAAGTTAGTTAGCTGTAGAGTGTCAGATAGGAACTTGTAACAGTATCAGACCCAAGCATTTAAATGTGTAATTATAAATTTATTCTGATACTCAAACAAGTGAGTATACCATCTCATAGTGAATGTATTGTAAAAAAATTAAATATGTATCTTTCTTGTATTATTTATACTTATATTATTTTTGAGCCTCCAATTTTTCATTTGTAAAATAAGGAAAATAAACTATTTAACCCAAAATATTGATATAAAATTTATACATACTGTTTCTGTATTCACTCACACACACACGCACACACACACAGAGATTCAAGAATCTTGTAAGTTCTTAACAAATAAAAACATCTCATCTTCTTTAATTATAATCTCTAAATTGATAATTTTTTGTCTTCTAAACACCATTAGTTTGGGCTTGAATCTGAAATTAGTGTTGGGCCATATACCCAGCATTTACTCCCAGTTTTTAAGCTCATAACATATTGAAGCAGAGATTCTTTTACTGTCGCCTGGGGAGGTCAATTTCAAATGGCTATTATTCTATTCTAGTTAGTGTTTTACTCTCTTGTTCCATATGAAGTAACAGTTTTCTGAATACTGAACCAAGGGTCCAGTTAATCTGCTTAGTATATATGAAACTTTTATTTTTAGGGGACTAAATTTTATTTTTGTTCCTAAGTGCAAACTGGGTTACTATTTAAGGGAATATATCTATATTACTGAAGGAGTTAAAACTGTACCCCCAACACACAAGTTTCTTTTACTCATCTCTCTTCAATTGAAAGGTGAATCTAGATATTTTCCTCCACTGGAAATGTTATATCTTACAGTAGAGCATTTCCATATCCTCTTGAAAATAATCCTGTATAAATGTTTAGATATATTTATGGTATTCACAAGCACAATCAATTAGGCAGAATTAACTGGGTAACAATTGGCTGTTTACCTTAACACTATTACCAATCTAAAAATAAATGACTTTGTAATGACTGATTAGGAGCAAGTTTCAGGTTGATAGAATACAAATGGCAACCACTTGTATAAACAGGCCTAATCTTGAGGCTGAACATGAGACATTCATTTACATTCTATTTTCCACTAGCACAAGACATAAATTCCTAAATTTTACTTTGTTGAGAAAGCTAATTCTTTATTTACAAATGTATCTTGCAATTTTACACTAATAAAAACATAAATAGCTTTTTAAAGTCTGTGTGCTTCTGAGAAGCAACACCTTTATGAGGAAAAAAAAAAAAAACACCTTCATCATTTCTATCCAGACTTCAAGCTCTCTGGGAATTAGAATTCTAATTTATTTATCTCTATATCAATAACATCTAAATATAGCCTGGCATATAGTTAATAGGCCATAATTCATGCTTTGCCCAATTTTTCTGTGCTGTAATACAAATGAATTTGTTATTAAAGGTATTTTTTAAAGTGTGATAATCACAACAGTCTTATTGAGCTTAAACAGTGAATTACTGAATCATTACACTTTTCCATCACTTACCCAGCATATAGGTAAAAATGCCTAACGTTATATTTCAGGGTGAGAGAAAAAACATTTCTAAATTCCATATTATTGTTTAGTTATATTAATTAAAATTTGAATTAACATTTACAAATTACAATTTGGAAAAGGAAAGGAAAAAATTAGTCAATCCTTTTGTAATCTAAAGATATAACATTTTCATTCTTCTTAACATAAGGAAAAGTTTCAAGCTGATAAAATTAGAGAACATTCTAAAATTATATAGTGTAGCATTTATCTAGGAAAACTTTAAATTATGAAAAGAAATAATAATACAGTAAGTTATTCAAATTGAATTGAACAAGAAATTGGTGATATAAATTTTAATTGAAGCCATAAAGTCAAAATTACTAAAATTGCTCTGCATTTAATTCTTTTCTAAAGAAATTAACATTCTTACTTCACTATATATGAGGGGGCACCTAAAAGTACCTATATACAGTACAGTATGTAAAATAAAGACAAAGTTACTTGATTGATATGTAGTTCTTTAAGGATGGGGAGAGAAAATACGCTTAAATACAGATGGATTATTTTAGCTCTTTCTCAGAAACACTTTCCTCATCTTTTGAGTAATTACTCTATTATAATCAAAAGTTACATATCCCTATGCATGTTTCTGTGTATAATTTCTTGACTAAGTAATTATGATACTATTTTAGGGCTTTTTTTTTATAGATGTCAAACATTTATATGTACCTCAGGAACTGAGTAGATGAATTGTCTTTCATCATACTATTATAGCATAATGAATGGTGACCCTTCAAAAATATGTCCATGTCCTAATCCTCAGAACCAGTGAATGTGAACTTATGTGGAAAAACATGATTTGCAAAATGATTAAGTTTATAATCTTGAGATGAGAGCACCGTGGTTTATCCAGGTATTCCATAAATCCACAAGTAATTGTTCTTAGAAAAGACAACAAAAACACAAATAGAAGAGGAGGAGACCTTGTAAAGATGGGGGCAAGCATTGTCGTTACAAGCCAAGGAATATCTTGGGTGACTGGAAGTTTGAAGAGGCATGGAAGGATTCTCATCTAAAAACTTTGGAAGGGGTGCAGCCTCTGAACACCTCGGATTTAGATTTTCTCATTGCTGGAACTGTAAGAGTTATTATGGAAAAACTAGAAAAATGCATTTATGTTTGTGTATGCTGTGTGTGTGTGTGTGTGTGTGTGTGTGTATGTATTACATGTGTGTTACATAGATTGATTTTTAGATGTTTAACTAACCTTGTATTCCTTAGATCAAACCCACTCAGCTGTGGAATTTAATACAAAGAATTATATGTATTTGAGTTCAGTTCCATAGTATTTTGTTGAGGATCCTTTTATTTATATTTGTATGTGATATTACTAAATACTTTCTGTCTTCAGTTGGCATCATGGTGATACTTGGTTCAGAAAAAGTGATAGGAAATATTCTTTACTTTTGCTTGGAAGAGGTTGTATAGATTTAAAGATGATTCCACTGTATATGTTTAGTATGATTCAATGATAAAGTAATCTATAACTGGACCTTTCTGTGTAGGTAGTGCTCCCCACAGGATTTGTGTCTTTCTAAAATATTGTCCATTTCATATAATTTATATAATTTGTTGGCATTCAATTGTTCATAGTATCCTCTCATATTTTTTTATTTCTGTAAATAATCAGTAGTAACTAACCCTCATTAATTTCTAATTTCAATAATTTATTTTTCTTTTGGTCATTCTCATTAAAAGTTTGTAAATTTTGTTTATATTTTCAGAGAAACCATTAATTTTATTCTCCATTGGTTTTCTTTTAATTCATTAATTTACATCGAGGTTCTTATTTCTTTTCCTCTACTTTTTCTTAATTATTTATAAGCAAAAGATTTAACTTTCTCTGTTTTTTTCAATGCTATAAGGTGGAAGTCAAAGTATTGACTTGGGATATCTCTTTGTAATTAATATAGGTATCAATAAGTATAAAATTTTCCTTAAACTCTATCATTCCTGCATTTCAAAATTTTTGGAATTATGTCATTCAATTCATCTCACCTTCATTTTCTAACATTCTTTGTGATTTCTTCTTGATCCATTGATACTTAGAAGCATATTGTTTAGCTTTCATGTACTTGGAATATCTCAAAATTATTTTGGGTATTAATTTCTAATGTAATTCTATTATGCTCAGAAAATATACTCTGTATGATTTAATTCTATTAAATTTATTGAGCTTTCTTGTTTCCTTGAATAGCATGAAAATTATCCTAGGGAATGTTTCATGCACATTTGATAAGAATATATAATCTACTGTTACTGGGGGGAATGTTCTGTAGATGTCTGCTAGAACTAGTTATTAATTATTATTTATTTTTAGTATAAGCTCACAATAATTTAAAGTTGTAAAACTTCTAAGTATTTTTAATTTCCATAAATATAATCCTAACAAGTATCCCATTCAATTTTAATGTTTCCTTATATTCAGGGGCTACGTCTTATTTTTATTTATACCTACCTATCATTGTAAACATATAATAAAGTTTTGGGGAAATGATTTATTTTTATACTTCCCAATTGCCATGATTTGGTGTCACCACTATAAGATCAAAGACCAAAATATATACATTAAAATTCAAATAAATTATTCAATTACACTGAGGCCATGATGATATTAGGTCAACATTCATGTGAAATGATTTTGTGACCCATTTCTCAATTTCCTTTATCTGTATGTTTATAACAGCAAATATCCTCTCATTCTATAATTAGGACAGATAAATAAAGATTTATCTAGATTAGTCTTCTCTTTAATGTAATACAGGTAAAAAAGTTAATGTGATTTTTATATACTTCTAAATCAAATAATAGCTGTATAAAACCATTTTCTTATACTTTAAAGAAACTGTGACATTCATTATGGATATTTATAATCTCTGTCCATTATATTATGTAACTCCAGGCTGTATTTTTTAAACTGAAAATTCTTCAGTAAATGTAAAACTAAATAAATTACTAAAGCCAGCAGAAAGTTAAAGAGCAAAGATAAAAATTATACAGTAAAATAGATTGTCAAGTCTTATAAAATTGCTCCATGTACAGAACTTTCAAAATTACAAGTCATGGTCTTATGATAAAACATCAGCAACAGCTGACTTCCTAAAGACATTAGTTCTGGGCTTTATGCATATTTATACCTTCTATAGAAGTTATACCATTTGAAATCAAAAGTCAGTCATCAAAACATAACAAAAATTTCTTTCTAAAGAGTGAAGTGCAATTATTTAAAACAGAATTCAATGCTTCAATTTTTTTAAATAAGAAAGAAAAAATTTCTCAGTAAATAGGTATTTCCTGAGCATATTCAAATACTGTTATCTGCATAAAAATCTTTCCTAAATATTAAAATCTTTGTAAATTTGGTTACAATACATCTAAATAATAATACGTAAGCTTTCATAACATTTCTAAAAGGCACAGAAGAAATTCTGTTTTCTAAATAGATAAGTCTTTCCCTATATCCTAAAATTAAAGTTAATTTATAATTTGAAAAGTCACTTTCCATATCTAATATCTATGGTAGGAAAAATAACAACCCCCAATAATGTCCATTACCTATTCCCAGGATATTGGGGATGTGCCAACTTTATGGCAAAGGAGACCTGCATGTGTGAAAATATTTAAAACCCTGAGAATGGGAAATTGTCTTAGATTTTCCTACTGGAGCAATCTAATCAAATTATTCTTAAATGAAGAAAATGAAAACAGAAGATTGGAGCAATAAGCTAAGGCAAGGGAACCAAGGGCATGGTCTAAGAAATGTGACATCTCTCAAAACTGATAGCCAGCAAGAAAACAAGATCTCAGCCTACGACTGAGTAAACTGGATGCTGCGATCAACCAGAATGAGCAAGGAAACGCACTCTTCCCCAGAATCTTAGGAAAGGAACACAGAGTTCCAACAACTTGAGTTTAGCCTGGGAAGATCCATATTAAACTTCTGACTTAAAGAGCTGTAACATGATACATTTATGTTGTGTTAAGCCACTTAATTTTTCTCAATATATCTGGGCAGCAGTGGAAAAGTAGTATAATAATATTTACATTATTTTAAGAAATGTGAGACGTTTGCTTAATTTTTCAGTGTCCCTATTCTTAATAGTTATGCCCTTCTGTATTCATCAAACACATTTTATGAATATGAAATATTCACACACACAATCACATACTTCTTTATATCTAAATCAGTCTAAATACTGTTTCTAAGTAACTAGAATATCTACTATAATTATTCTACTTGTAAGGCATTTTTACCTTATTGTTAATAGTCCAAATTCATTCCAGTTGCCTGACTAAAACTCATATATTAGTAGCAGAGATTTTATTATAAAGAATAGGTGATTGTTAACTGAATGAAACCTGTCCTAATGCAGATAGGAATTCAAAGATGGTAAGTGTCAAATCAAAGAGGTCTTATAAAGATGTGATGTGATACACTCCTTCATTTAGGATTATTTGATGTAATCTGAAACAGCAAAAACATGTAAATCCTACTAATTACAGGATCTTATATACAAGCAACATTTCAAAACTTGCACACCTAATGTCATTTCCATTTGTTTCATTTTTCTCTATATTTATTTTTATTTCCAATTGAGAGTATGTTTTTACTCTTCTCCTAAATGATAATAAAATGTTGGATGGTTCTAGGTCCTTAATTACTCCTCAGTTTTTGTCATGAGATCCTCAACTAACTTGCTATAAACAAACATGTGAAATTAGGGTATATGTTTCTATGCAAGAGTTGGGTATTTAAAATGTTTTCATCTCAGTAGTATATTCTATATCTGAAAAAATTAGCTACTTAAAATTGTTTTCTAGTAATGTAAAACATAAGGATGAAAAATGTTGGCTTCACTATAGTGAACTAAGAAGTGACTTATGAAGACATCATGCTGAGACTGCCTTTCCCTCTCCTGAGACTCATTTCATACACCATTTTGATATATGATTTAGAAACTTTAGATAAAATCATAATCTAAAATTATGTAGAAATTTGAGATATCTAAAGTAAAAAATAGAGTGAGGAGTTAAAAGATCATTGGTATTTTTTTATTTTTTTAAAAAAATTTTTCATGACAGTACAATGATCTTGATATATCATACATTTGAATCAAATTGGGTATAATTTCTTATTTTTCTGAGTGTACAGTTTGCAGAATCACATTGGTTGTACAGTCATGTATATACATACATCAATACTAGTATCTAAATCATTGGTATTTAAAGTGATAACAAAACAAATAAGAGGTACTGTATAACTATTCAAATTCCATTTCCATGGCATAAATTATCTTGGACGTGATTTTAGAGATTATTTCATATTGATGCATCAAGGCCCTGAGATGGGAAGGAACAGTCCAACAGCAACAAGGTAAGTAGTGGTTTATTTATTTTTTTATTCCTAGTTAAGCATCATTTCATTCACTGTAAAGCCTTAGTTTTCTATATAACAATATACATATTTCTTCAGAACAGAGAAGAATTGAGAAAAATATACCTTATAAGTACTACTAGCTAATTCACTATAACCAAAAGGATGTACACTAGAATGATTATAAAGAATCTTTCTTTAAAGTAATGTTCATCTGAATGGGACTTTGCCAAATGACTTAATATTTTTTTCTCAATCCTCTCATCTAACAGTTTGTGTAATAAATCATTCCTAAACACATTACCCAAAAGTGGTATAACTCACAATGGTTCAGAAAGTTTGTGAATTTAATAGTAATAAATTGCTATATATACATATTGCTTATAGCAAATATATTTCACTAAAAGAATCTAGTGTAAACAAATATGCTTTAATATATATTTAATTGCAACCTATTGTACAAACCCATAATAGAAAAACCATGCTATCCACTCAATGTTCCCAGGGTGTTTACCTGTGTACAAACCACAAAGTTAACTATTGGTTTGACTTAGTTTGTTGCAACATTTGTGCCTTCAAATATCCCAAAACGCTCATAACAGAAAATAAGCATGAGCTTCTCATTTTGATGGTAGGCATTTACTTGAATAAAAGTATGTAATAGATAGAAGCAGAAATGAGAAATAAATGGATGAACAATATGTATATTTGAGCTCACATGACTGCCACTGCTGGAGACATTTGTGTCTAGCCATGAACACCAAGAAGTGAACCTAGTCTTGAAAAAATGGGGCAAGGACTAGAGTGCTCATCTTTGTGATTTCTCTAAGCTGATCACCTATGGGCAGGATTCTGAATTATCCAGCTGAGTCACTTTACACTTACCTAAGATACCAACTGCTTTAGAGTGACAATGGTGAGGGTCAGGATATCAGGGACTAGTGTATATAGGAAATCTTACAGTTCTTTTACTGTCAGGGGAAAAAATGCCAACAAGGTACAAAAGAAATGTCAAACTATATTAAGTTCCAAAACATTTTTTTCAGATTTCTCATTTTCTCTTCCTTATAGTAGTAATTTATAATTAGTTAAGGTTTATTTCTTACTTCACTTCAATGTGATGTGAGTCATTTGTGAAGGTAAAGTAAGGTCTTTGCTCTATGCAATCATTTGGGAAACAGGTTTGATTTTTCTGTACATTTAGCATAATTTCACTGGAAACTGAATCCCCCTTGGTAACATCAGAGAAGTCTTTCGGAAGATTTTGCAGCATTTTTGGTGACCAGCCTCCCTTTGTTCTCTTTGCACTAGCTAAAAAGAAGTCACTTGGTCCCACATGGTTGCAAAAGCATGGGAAATGCAGTGTGAAAGTTTCTTACCCAAGAGACATCATTAATATTGGTAAATTACTTCTAAAATAAGTATTATACTATTCAAATCATTAGAAATAGATCACAAATAGAGTTCATACTCATCAGGTACCTTCTGTTTCTCTTAGATCATGTGTGTGTTTCACTGCTAAAAATATTCTGAATGATATTGTAATTCTCTACCACCTCTCCAGTCAGTATTTGTATTCCTTTTAAGTCCTATAAAGTTATCAGCAGTATTTTTGTCTTCTAAGTAAAGCACTCCATGACACTATTAATCTACAACTAGTTCAGATACTATAGGTAGTTACTCCAATATCCCCAATATTGAACAATTATCCATGATAAGCAGATTTTTAATCAAGGAAGTAAGGTATAGTTAATTAGACACATGGACTGGGCTTTAAATGATTCTTATTAACTGTATGCTTCACTGTGTAGCATGTAACCCAGGTGTGACATGGCAGCTCTTCCTTTAACTGATGCACATAGAGATTACAGTTAGACACAGACTTAATCCAATTAGCAAACCCATCCTCCTGTGAAAAGTGAAAAAATGCTGACAGCTGCAAAGAAAATCATTTGTGATTTTCTGTTGCTGTGTTCTCCAATTATATCCCTTCTCTAGCATGGAGGCATCACTCAATGCCAGGAAATGGGTAATGAGATGTATTTTAATTTGAAAACGTGGCTTTCTGATGAACAAAAATCATAATTTCACAAAAACCAATAGTATAATACTAAAGATAATCATTTGAACAAATTATTTAAATATTTTTCCATGACTTTTTTGCTAGTTTGAAATTTCAACTCTAGTGCAAAGGAAAAAATTATTGTAAGAAAAAAAGTATCAATAGAGAACAAAAATCTGAAAGAGTTCAGAGATTTCTAAATTCTATATGAATTTGCATTACAATGTGAATGCTGGATACTTCTGTTGTAATATAGTCTTAATGAGATTACTAAGGAATTTTTTTTTTGTAGAATAAAACGTGTGCTATGTTTTGTAACATAAAGTTCTATGCACTATTACCTGAGCAGATAGGAAATTCAAATGGAATACTTGGGTTATTCGTATTATAGTCTTTGTGATATACTTCACAGCTATTATCATCTAGAGACAGGCTGGAGAATGCCTTATACTTATGAAATACTACTTGTTTCACCATCCACTATCTCACATGCAAATTTAGTCTCCACATTGCATTTCTTTTAATCAAAAAATCTAAATTTATCCCCGACTATCCCCCCTCCCCTCCCTTCCCTTCTTCTCTCTCTACCCCATCTGCTGTAATTCAATTCTCTCCTTTGTTTTTTTTTCCCCTTTGTAGCAGAATACAACAGTCACTAATATGGCATTATGTAAAAACGTGGATGTGTAACTGATGTGATTCTGCAATCTGTATTTGGGGTAAAAATGGGAGTTCATAACCCACTTGAATGAAATGTATGAAAGATGATATGTCAAGAGCTTTGTAATGTTTTGAACAACCAATAAAAAATCTAAATTTAATATATGCAAATGTTTGAAATAAATTTATTAAAAATAGTGAAGATTATAGCTCCACATTTTGTGCTTCTCTGTTTTTTATAACCTTTCTCTTTTACTTGACTATCTTGTGTGGTAGAGTAGAGGAGTAAATGTTATCTATTTAAATTCATGTTTTCTTGCTATACAGTCTTAAATACTCCAGATATGCTCATTTTCATATAAAATGTGTGGATTATTTTCTTCTAAGCAGAGAGTTGTGAATTCTGTTCAATGTCTATGTTACATTTCCTCAGTAATATCAATAATGGGACATAAGTAATCACAATGACAGAAATGCTTGGTGATACTTTATAGTAGATGTTAAATGCAGATAATATACCATATATAAATATAGTTTCATACAAATAAACATATAGAAAAACGTAGACATATGTGGTTATATTTAATATATAAGTATATACACACATAATTATAAAACAATTATATAATTCAATACATATATAAATAATTATCATGCTGCCTACATGAGATCATATACAGTATATTATGCATAACCATTCCTATCTGTATCTCTAAGCTTGAGCTGAGATTATATATACTATATTACATATATATACTATATTACACATATAATTTTTCATATCTATCTGTATTTCAAAGCTTGGGCATTAGAAGAGCAATTTTTTTAAACTCTCAGAATTTATTATAGTGTTAAACCTATTAAATTAACCATAGTGTAGTAAAGATTAGTGAGTTGAGGTTAACTAAAGAACTTATATAATAAAACTGAAATCAGAAATATAATTCTAGGTGATAAAATTTACCAAAAGTTATTCTGAATGGTACAATGTCAAGCATTCAAAGAAAATCTCTACAAAGGCAGCAAATTTATTGTACCAACAAAAATATGCAGCAAATATATTTTGTCCTTTGTGGGGAGAGTTTGCACATTATCTTCCATGTGATTCTCAATTTTTATTTTATTTTTAACTCATGTTAAGGCATTTATTATTGTTTTATATGAGAGTATGGAAAGTAGGATATTAGTAAATGACTTTGTTAATTGGTGCATATTTATTTTGTATAAATTAAAATATAAAACTAGAGAAACAAACTCTCTACTTCATTAAATATTTTTGGAAGAGGCTTCATGTAATATGTATAATATCAATTTGTGTTAAAAACATGTTAAAGGACAAAAAATATCTTCTTATAGAAGCAATCTGGAAGGTGGTAGGCATATGGATGGAGTTTGCAGCAGGGAAACAAAATATATATCAGTAGACACCAGTGATGCTAAAAATGTGGAGTGCATTTGGATGCCTTCAAGGTAAAGAATTAAATATGAACTTTACAAGTATTTGAGAAAGAGAAATATAGAACATAACAATAAATTAAATATTAAATATTTAATTATTTAATTTATTTAATTATTAAATATTTCAGTGTTTTAATGCTTGGATTTGCTTTGATTCCTAATAATGCAATACTAATTTCAAATTGTATTGAAGGAAACTACAAATTGAAGCTGGGAATATTTGCAATGTAAACTTATTAATGGGAAATCCATGGAAAAATAAAATGTTTGAATGTTTGTGATAATAATATTTTAATAGAATTTAAACGGATATAATCTATAATAAATATTTCATCTCTTTTGTTTTAATTACTGTGAAAGAGAAAAAGAGAAACAATAAAAATAATTTGTTCTTGCTCTTTTTATTCTACTTGGAATGAGATAGAAATTAATTTTATTTTTTCTAGGTTATCCTAAGTAGTTTTCTGTCTTTGGCCATGTTTATTTGACCAAATATGAATTGGCTCACATGTCACAATTGTTGAGATTTTTACAGTAGAGCTTAGTATATATTTTGACTGCCTTGAAATTTTTTTTCAAAATAAAAGCACTTTATTATGGAAGGTAAAGATATTAGACTAATGTAATGCAAATGAAAGGTGAACTATAATGGATATTTCAAGTAAAAAGCAATAAAAGAGAAGCTGTGTCATTTGGGTGGAGGAAGACTATTGTTATAAAGTTTTTGTCAAAACACCTGTCTAGCCATACCAAGTTCTGTGTCTTCTTCAATGCTCTTGATTCTGCCTAAAGTTCTTACTTCCTTCAACATTCTGCTTGACAGATCTTACTCATTCTGCCTTTGAAGACCCAGCTCAAATGAGGTCTATGCATTTCCCTACAGTCTTTGGTCAATTTATTAAGATAAATTATCTCTTCTTTGTCTGTACTCTCATAGAACTTTATCTGTTACTTAGATATGCTTAATCAAAAATAATTTTTCACAACTTATGTCCGACTCCTTAAACACAGTTTGAGATAATCAAGGGCAGGGCATCGTTTTTCTTAGTAGAAGTACATTCAAAATCTTTGTCAGCCTGTACTAGCTAGCTTACATCAACAAGTATGTCAGCCTGTAGTTTTCTCTCTTATAAAATTGGGATAAGAGAATTAATTTCACATGAGGTGACAAAGACAAACTTAAGTAAAGTGGAAAAAGTGCCCAGCACAATGCTTTACACAACAAATGTGCCTCCTTATGCCATTCCTTTGTACTCTTTTATGTTTATGAAGTCCAGGATACTTAGTGCTTGCTAAGTACTCAGCAGATGGCATTGATTTTCCTCTGTTATAATTCTCATATTTATAGTCAAATTTGAGCACCAAAGAAGCCCCTGTCAGAGTAGAAAACAATTGTGCTGCCGAATTGTACATGGATATCATTTGCTGATTTTATGTTAGTAACTCATTATAAAGTCAATATAACTTAAAAAATGAAAAATGAAACAAGCAACCATCCCATTGTCCTCACATACACAGATACACACATGCGCACAGATTATAATCCTTTCTTCAGAGGTGTTTATGTCATCATGACAATTGGGTTTATATTATGGGTATGTATTGTAAATTATGATCATTTATCATACAAGATAGAGAACATACATAGTATGGTGCAATTATGTAATTAATCAATCAATTGTGAGTGTATTCATTAAACAGAAAATAAAAATAATGAGATTTTACTGTCAATTCCTTCAAAATCTTAGTTCTATATATTTATTTTCTTTGTGGGGAGATATATATATATCTGTCTATCTATGTGTCTATCTATCTTGTATATATATTTATATATAATGTATATATATCAATGTTTCTATCTATATATATACATTATAATGCTGAATATATATATATATATATATATATATATATATATATAATACATTATACATTTGAGCTGAATAAAATAACTAGACAGGACTGTAATACACTATATGATGTCATTTACTACATATAATAAAAAATAGTACAATATTATGTGTTCTGTGATACACAAATAATATACAATGGGCTGGGGATGCAACTCAGCAGCAAAATGTTGCCTAGCATGTGCAAAATCCTGAGTTTGACACACTGCTATTACACACACACAAAAGAAATGATACACACACACACACACATACACAAAGACACATATATACACACAGTTTAGCCTAAACATTTTACTATTGATATTGTATTGCAATTATTCTTCAAGTGTTAAAATATGACATGCTATTTATAATACCAGAATAAAAATTCATTAAATGATATACCAGAATAAAAATTCATTAAATGATGTATCATCATTTATTTAATTTCTGTTTTTACATGATATAGTCAGCATTTTAAAATCTTTATCTTCAAAACATATACTCATGCATTTGCTATTAAAACCAATGTTTATATTTCATAGAGTCATTTTTTAAATTATCTTTTTGAGGAAACTGTATAGAGTATATTAAAAACTTAAAACAGGATATAATCACTTGTTAAATTAAAACAATGTTGCTAAAATAATTCCCTCAAGGATAGATATATATATATTTTTTTCCTCTGACAAATTTCTACATTTTAAGATTTGAGGAAATGTAAACACAGGCAAATAAAGGAACCAAAGAGCACACATAGTTTTACATAGAATAGTTTACTTAGTAAGTATTTCTTATAATCAAAAACGTTGTAACTTTGTTCCTAAGAAGGTGTCACAGAAATAAGGACAGAGAGTTTGTTCCAGCTACCAGCAAGAAATGAAAGAAATATGTCATAAAAGAAGAAAATTTGAAACCATTTTAGGATTTCTTTTTGTTTTTCTCCTGTTTAGCATATTTCTTTTCAATGATTGTTGCTTTTAATACATTTTTTCCTTAACCATTAATTTATAAACTCTTTCATTGAAGTGTTTTCAATAATAAAATCATTAATTGAAATGAGTAATTATATATGCACGTACTATCATTTATAGATTTGCATTTCTATTTATTGACATCATTCTTCTGGCTTACTTGCTTCTTTATTCATTTATTTAATATATTCAGTATATTTCTAATTTATATATGGAAAAACTCCATATTAATAGGCTAGGATGTTGGGATACAATAACAAAATATACTTAAAACTCTGAAATAGAATATTTTGCTAATTTTTTATAGCTGCTAATATAATTCTAAGTGATACAGATATTGGTTATTGACACTGCTATAACAAAAGTAATAATTTAAAACTCTAAAAAATGAGATATTGTCTTAAGAGTTCATCATTAGGTTAAGAAAGTACTGATAGGAGAATTAAAAATTTGGAGACAGTATCTCTTCATTGGTAAAAGAGTAAGAAATTCAAAAGTCATCAGATGCTTCTATCTGAAATTAATTATGGAAGATGTGTTGAACAGCAAATTGAAGCATGCATTTGCTATAATTGGCTGAACCATCAAGGTATCAAAGGAAACAGATGAGCTCAGACAAAACTGAGCAAATTTACTTGCAAATAACAAAAGTTAATAAAACTCAGAAATTTGGATCCTCAAATATTTGAAGTCAACTGCTTTTAGACCTCAAAAACTAAGATGTGTGATTGAAAAAGTTATTGGGTGACTTGGGTCACTGAATCCTATACCTGTGGTAAAGATCAGATTAAGAACATGGCCTTCTTCACCCAAGCCTGTTCTTTCCAGCAGCCTCAAGCCATCCATTATGTTCTGGAAAAAAAAAAAAGATGGAGGAGTTAAGAAATATAGAAATGAAACAGTTTGAAGAGTATTCTCTGCCTTGGATTAGATTTTTTTGTGTGTGTGTGTATTCACTGATAGAGCAGACTAGAAATACTCACATTTTTGAGGGAGTGGTATTGGCAAATAAATTATTGAATAAAATAAGCTTTTGGATAGTTGAATCTTAAAATAGCCCTTAGGTCCACAAACTGACAGTTACAATATATCTCAACGAGAGTAGTCATCCTAAATATCCACCTCAAATATGCCCATATAGGATTACGGGCAAGGAAAACATATCAGACTTGTGAGCCTGGAACACAAAGGTCCAAAGAGAAAGGAACTCTTCCTAAAAAACAGGATCAAGGGATACACAGAAAACTTGACCTAGGACCACAAAATCCAGATAACCTAGCCCAGAAGTTTGTTGCTGTGAGGAACCATTGATAACAGTGTTTTATCCTCTTTCTTCCTAATGCAAGTGTTACAGTTATGTCTCTCCTTTCACTAGTGAGCACTCGTGTGTGTTTGTAGTCGGAAATGGTGGAGACCCATAAATCTACATTTTAATTATAGGGTACCAGCTCACATATAACTGCATTTAAACCTGGGTAGAAGTTCATGTAATCAATACTTCTTGGCATTTTGAGCTGAATAAAATAACTAGACAGGATTGTGGGTTATTTTTCTGGGAAAGAGTATGAGAGTATTCTGCACTGGGGAGATTAATTTTCGTCTTAATTTTAGGCAGAAAGAGCAGAAGAAGTGTGGAGATAGCTTGTTCTTAGATTTAAGCTCCTTTTCCTCTCACTCAATCTTGCTGGGAAGGAGCATCCCAGACAGAGTTGACTTTTTTCACCCCTTTTTGTATTATTTGAGCCTACATGAATTATGTAAGCACTTATTAAGAGAAAGTACATGTGGGGAAAAACATGGCTATAGACTACATGTAAATGGAGATATTTATTTTGAACAGGTTAAATTTGAAATGGCTGTTTGATGACTGGGTGGAACTGTCAATATCAAATATACAGTTACATGTACAGCTTTGCAGTTTCTTTCATCCAAATCCTTTTGGTACATTTATATATTGTGACGCATACTCCTCAGTCAAATGTTAAAAAGCACTCTTATGCCAATTACCTTGATCTAATCATTACACATTGTATACATGTATTGAAATGTCACATTATATCCCAAAATTATCTATAATTACTATGTGTCAATTAAAAATTAAATTATTTTTTAAATGCACAAAGGGAAAAAGAGTCGTTATATCTGGGAACAATAAAAAAGGAGTGCTCTGCACAGGCTTGACTTCTTTCCCTATTTTTAGATCTAGTATCAGAACTACATCTGTCTAGAAGCCATTTGCTCTCAATGGCAGATACCATTTCCTGGAAAGGAAGGAACTGTACAGCAAAAGTCTCTCAAGACAATATTGTCAGGATATGTGAGTTTACATTTCTAGCTATTTAACAACAAAGCTACTTCATTTCTGTAAGGACATGTTTCCACCTATGTAAAATAGCATAAATACTTGTCAACTTGACATACAGATTAAGTAAGCTAACGTATTCAATATGTCAACCACAGAAAGTGCTTGAAATGAAGTAAGAATAGGATGACATTAATTCTAATTGAAAACCCCTTCCATTTTGCAAGAATTTACCACTGAATCACACTGTATACTTTTGGAACAAATAGTTCATGGTTTGATGCCAAACAGGTTTCCTTTTCAGTAAAACCATGAAATCAAACTCCTAGCTATATTCTGTGACTTCTAAGTGATATTCAAATCCATAATATTTTAAAATAGAGTAGATTATTTTTGCTGAATAATTCTTTGGCCCCCCAAAAGAAAAGAAAATTGTTTATACTCAGCCTATTTATGGCCTGGTGTGAAATCTTCTTTTGATTTTGGCCTATTTTAAATGATTGAGGGAATAGGCTGATTTTCTTTTAAACTGTTGACTGCTATCAGTCACCAATTCCCCCCAATTTAAACTAAAACTCTTTCACATAGCTTTACTGTGAAGTATTAGCTATTTTTGTCATTTATTCTGATTATCATTTCATAAGGTAAGTAGAAAAATCTGTATAATTCTGTCTAAAAACCAAATATTAATAAAAATGTTTGCCTCTAATGAAAAATTGATTTAAAGTGTCATGTTCACTGACCTTTCATTTTTGTTTTCTACTACAAGATGTTCATTTCTAATAGTCTAACCTTTTCCACAATATATCTGAGTATATAGGAGCATTTTTCATATACTTCAAATGGAGAATCACATGTTATTAGCCCCTACATTTTCTCCTTATTATAATGATTAAACACCTTTATTTGGTAATCTTGCTTGACAATGGTTTCTAATGTGGCATATTTCCAATGATGAGATATTAAAAATTATTTTCAGGTGTTTTTTGGCTTACCCAGAGAGTTATTGACAATATATAAAAATGGCACAATGGCTCATTTAAAATTAGTCTAAGTTCCAAATGTGAAATAGTAACGACCCATGTATAAATAATATTGAAATGTAACAAGTGATACTCTTCACTGAGAGCATTTTGATGCTTGTACCTTTGGCAAATAGAGTCAATGCATTTTAAATCTCCCTGTTCTTAGGGTAACTGGTGATGATTTTTGAACTTGGCTGAATTTGCTAAAGTCACTAAATTAAAAGCAAATAGCAAACAAAATCTCAGGCAGATATCATCTGAAGTTTGAAAAGCAGGATGATAGTGAGACTCTGAGAACATGAAAAGGTAAATGTCCTCCTGCTACCTCACTTTCAAAGCAGGGGCATAAAACAAGGCTGTCTTAGTTTCTAAGAATACATTCTAAACCTGTAGTATATTGAAAATTCTAAAAGCATAAATTCTTTCAAATGAATTAGCATAAGATTGAAATGGGTGTCTTATACCCTCTAACTAGCAAAACTATTAGTCAAAACTATTTTATATCTGACAAAATGAAATAAAAGTAAATCTAATATCAATATTTAGATAATGCAAGAATGAAAAGGAAAGTAATTCCATTAATAAAAATATTTAATTCCTTTGATCATAAACATGAATAATTCCAATTATAAAAGAATAAAAGTATGCTGGGCACAGTGGCACATGCCTGTAATCCTAGTGTCTCTGGAGGCTGAGCCAAAAGGATTACAAATCCAAGGCTAGTCTCAGGAAATTAGGGAGACCCTAAGAAGCTCAGACCATTTCTTAAAATAAGACATTAAAAGACTACAAATGTGGTTTAGTGATTGAGTGCTACTGATTCAATCCATGGTATCAAAAAAAAAAAGTTACTCAGTCATTTGTATTTAATAGGTTGGAAAGAAGGAGAAGGAGAAGAGAAGAAGGCAGAGGAAAAGGAGGAGGAGGAGGACAGTATTCTTTACTTTCTGATGAAGAACTTCAATGTGCAGTTGTATAAGTATGCTTGATTACATGTTATTTTTGAACCTTGGGATTCACAAAGCTCTTTAATACACACTATCTTAATTGTTCATTTATTCTTGCATTCAACACAAATTTACTGGGTACTTACCAATTTAAATTCAGAGATGGATTGCAAATAAAGACTTGCTGCTATTAACACACAGATAGCAGTAGAAATTTAAAGATCAGATGAGTACCTCTCAATTGAATACATACTTACAGTAATTTTTTTAAAAAAAGATTAGATTGGGCTGGAGATGTGGCTCAAGCGGTAGCGCGCTCGCCTGGCATGTGTGCGGCCCGGGTTCGATCCTCAGCACCACATACCAACAAAGATGTTGTGTCTGCCGAGAACTAAAAAATAAATATTAAAAAAAATTCTCTCTCTCTCTCTCTCTCTCTCTCTCTCTCTCTCTCTCTCTCCTCTCTCACTCTGTCTTTAAAAAAAAAAAAAAGATTAGATTGACTAATACACTTGGAAAAATATCAGAATCGACGATTTGAGTGTAGAGGTAGAATTAGCAGAAAATTAACAAAGATAAGAAATAAGAATGCAATTTCAGAAATAAAATATATTAAAATTGCAAAGATAGTTAAAGAAGGGGATAAGTATTAAATAAATGAGAATTTCAATAACACAAAGGCTGAATCTTTGGTTGTGATATTTTAACTGCTAATTATTTTTGGCTGCTAATATTGGCAAAGTAAGGAAGAACTATTATAATTTATGATTAGATGTGCATAATATATACTCAACATCATCTACTGAATTTAGGTGATTCATTTAAAAATATGCGTATCATCTAATTTCTGTTCATCATAGATCTCCCAAGATAGTTTCAAACAAGATCAATGAGAAAAGATTCATCTCTACCCTGAAGGTGATAATAGTCATAGGGGACACAATACAATGATAACAAAAATGGCCATAAAACATTGTCTGTTCCTGTGTGCCTTTCCAACAAGTAAAGGAAAAAAAAATTACTTCCTTGAATTTGGGATGATCTGATTTTCTTTAGTAAATACAATGAGGAAGAGTAAATGGGTTATAATCCTAGAACTGAGGGGGTCTTCCACACTTCTACTCCCTGTTTTAGACCCCAACACCATGAAAGCAACCCTGAATAGCCTTCTGGATAATGAGAGCTTTCAGCAAACTCTCAAAACACCCCAGTCAACAGATAAACAACCCAACTACCATAAGAAGAGGTCAAACATTCCCTAGCTAACCTGTTGTGCACTAAAATGCATGAGGATGACCTGATGAGGCCAGAAAAGCTGGAGAACTGCTAAAGTGGGTAAAAAATAAATCACAGTTACTAAATCAGTGAACCAGGTGTAGCAGACTATGACCTAGGAAACGATCCAGTTTGCTACCTGATTTTGTAAATAAAGTCTTATTGTGTTTCAGCATACCATTTTGTTTATATATTGTCTAGGGCTGCTTTAACAACAAAAAGGTAGTGTTGAATAGCTGTAACAAAGACTTTTATGGATGAAAAAACCAAACTCTGTCTATATTGTTCTTTTCAGAAAAATCGTTATACTGCTTTATGTTATTAAGTTTTGGGATGATTTATTGCACGGCAATGATTAGCTAATGCAGAAGTGAAAATTAAGAACTCTCAGCAAGCATGCTGTGTCCTGCTGTGTGTGTGTGTGTGTGTGTGTACATGTGTGCCTAATCCTGTATTCATGAAGAAAGGATTCAGTACATGCACTGATATAAGCAAATAAAAGAGGTGAAGAACAGTAGAAAAATTTCAGTCCAGACTAGTTATATTTGAAATTTGATTGTATATATTTTCCTGCTGGGGAAAATAGGGAATCTATAAACCTATATTAATATATTTTTTACAAAAGTGAGACTTAGATTTTACTGTTTTTTTTTTCATAAGAACTTGAACTAATACACTTATACACAAAAGAGAAATCAGAAGTTTGAAATTTCTGTAAGTTGCCTCACTTAAAGCGTAACAGCATTTCTAATTCAAATGTACATATATCGGAGGCAAGATTGTTAAGTATTTTAGTAATTCATGTGTAAACTACAATCCATATAATGAGTGCTAATGCCTTATCTCTTTAATTGAAGTGAAAATTAAGAACTATGAAAATTATGACCTATAAGAGAAACTGTAGGGACAGGGAGATGGTTGAAGCTGCATATCTCATTTGGCTCTTTGCAATAATGAAATTCAATAATTATTTCCAAGTCTGAACCCATTTTATTTCTAAGTAAATCCATAATCTGTGGAATTGTATTTTGTTTCTAAAGATCTACACAACACCCTATATCAGCAAGCAGTTGAAAGTCAAAGCCTACTCTTTCCTTCAGTGGAAGAAAGAGAAAATCTTTCAGTGTTTAAAAGCATCCTATGTTCTATGAAAATAAAAGTCTGAAACATTCTCCCCCTTTGAAAAATGCCATAACCAATTAAATCATCATTTTTTTAAGTAAAATAAGATTTATCTTCAGAGTTATGTTAGCATTTGGTTAGGCATACTCTAATTGTGAACTTCCTTATCTTTAATATCATTTTACCTTTCTTTTATTTTTCTACAATGTAAGTTTATAAGTAAATACTTAGAAAACATACTTTGGGAATTTAAATATCTAATTTTTATTGTATCCAGAGCAACATGGGAAAGAGATAATATATTTAAATAAACATGTATATGTAAAATGACCATATGTACTGATTTTCCTGGGACAGTCCTAGTCTTAGTTTAGTCTTATAATATCATGATTATTTTATTATGCACTGATAAATCACAATCCATCATTAATTATAATCCATCATTATCATTAAATATTAATTATTTCACTTTCAAATTGCCCAATTTTGAAAATAAATTATGTAATCATAGTTAAGGTGCCAACCAAAAATTGTTCTTAAAATATTTGTGCTAAAAAACTTATATAATACTTCTAAGAGAAACTGTATACCCAAAGAATATTAACATTTTCAGTTCAATTGTAAATATATTCTCAGGCAGGATAAGTAACTAAATAATTATAAAGTTCCCATATAATATACTTACTTACTATTTCATATCTTAATTTATTTAAAATTATAATTCATCATCAATTCTGTTCAACACAGGTAATCAGCATACTTAAAAGAGTTTACACTTTATCTTTGTCATTGTTCTTAGTTTTTACTAAAATATGTCTATGGTATTTAATTCAGGGAGCCCTGGGATGACCCATGATGATCCTAGTCTACTTGCATTCACACCCCTGTGTACCTCCCACTCATACTTTGAGTTTGGGTCAATATATAGACTCACTTTTAACAGCTAGAATGCAGTAGAAGTGAGGGGGTTTCACTTCCAAAATTAGACTATTATAAGACTGTGGATTCCACCTTGGATGTTGCTCTATCTCTGCTAATGTTGTACACTGAAGAAATACTCAGTTACACAAAGGGTTCTTACAGTGTGCCAAACAGATCCTCTCATTCACACCACAAGACATTTGGAAATATTTAGTGTGTTTCCATAAGGCCTCTTAACAGAAGCCTAATTCATGAAGCATGCATCTCAAAGAGATTCATGAGTAAGACTTGGGCATTCTTTCTCACTCTTGCTCTCTCATTCACTCTGCAGAAGACAGGTGCCATTCTGTGAATGGGCCCTCTGGAAAGGCTAATGTGAGACCAACTGAGACTGGCCAGGAACCATGGGAATGAGAAGTGGCTGACTCACCATCAAGTCTTTAGAGGTCCTCAAACCTGGACCCCAAGAGTTTAAAAGCTTTCACAGCACTTGAGGGACTTGTTACTCATATGGGAATATCTTTCTCTGTTCTGGATTCAGTGTGTCCTCCTGTGCCTTGCTTATGCATGGATATATTTCCTTTAGGCCCCCCTCCAGATTTCTGTGTCTCTGATCTCTTAGAGGAGGCATTGATGTTTTTCATCAGCATCTCAAGTGGGTTGTGTGCACTCAGTTGCCAAGCTTCTACTTTGGGAAGAGATGTCTAGCCATGGAGGACAGATGCCCCACTATTGAAGCTGATCTTGCTCTTTTGTCTTTTCTCTGTGTGAGTTAAATGTCCTCTGCAATGCCTGAGTGAATTCAACCCTTCTTGGTGATCCCAACCCATGGAATAAGTTGACATCTTGGAATGACTGCTCCTGATGGAAGATATCATTATGCATTTTTCTGACCTACAAGCAGTGAGACTCCTCTCCTGAAGGTGGTAACAGGTTCAATAGAACTTGTGGTACTGGCACCCAACTGGTCATATCTGGATTTCTAACAGGTAAACTGTAAGATAATAAATTATAGTGTTTTCAGACCACTAAGTTTTGGCATAATTTGTTATGAAATGGGGGATAGCTATTGTGTTCTTTAATTCTCACTAATTTTGAAGTTAATAATATTTATTCATAAAGAAAAGACAGACTATCAGATAATAGTAAGGCTAGTTGTGAGTAAATTGTTATGTATTAACAATAAACATTAATTGAGTTCCCTGATGTTAAATGTCTGTGAAAATCATTGTTACAAGTTATCATTTGAACAATCTGGACTGAAATTTTTGTCTTTAGTGGGTAGTAATAGATATTTAATAAGATATAGTCTTTTCCTGGCACTGAATAACTCATTACAATAGTGTTGCTAATATTTCCAGTTTTGAATATAATAAAATGTTTAATGCAATTTAAGTTCTGTGAACATTTAGATGACATAAGTATTAACTTGTTCTTGTAATTTTAACTGATAATTACAGTTTATATAAGCACATCATAATTTGTTTGAAAATTGAATGAATATATGCTTAAACTAATAAAAATCTACATGAAAAAGAATTTCAACATGGAATTAGATTCCCACAAATATCATGAAAATGTTTAAACTGAAATGGTGCACAGTAACATAATATCTCTCTTTCACAGTACAAAAATATATTTGAATGATAATAACAGGCAATAATTGTTATTATGATATTTATTCCAAATCTAAATCATGTTTGATAGATAGATGGATGTCTAAGAGAAATTTTATACTTATTAACGCAGTAGATAAGGATTATTATTATTGGAACTATTTTCACAAGTATGAAATCCAGAATAAACTTCAATCAATAGATATATTTACATATATATAAACCTCAAATGAGTCAAGTTGACAAAGTTCCTAAGTTTTAAGATGAAAGTTGTGCAGACAATCTGAAAGTTCTCCTCCAGTACTCTGATATATCAAATAACTAGCGGGGAAGAATTTTCCCACATATTCAACAGTTTCATTTGAACATTATGATTGCTATTCCAGCATACATTCCATTTGGCAGTAGGCATAAAGTTTGTGTAACGTTGATCTCGCAAACAGCTCAAATACTGGATGTTAAACCAATATGGAGCAGTGCCATCTCCATTATCACAGATTGGTTCAGACAGTTCAAGTCTTGCTTGATCAGATATAATTTCTCTGTTATTCAGGGTTCATCAAGTGAAGCTCAACATTTTGATAGTACACAAAATGTCTTTCTGGATGATATGAAATTCAGACATGAGACACATAAATAGCAGTCACTTTTTCTCTATGGAAGGACATAATCTTAAACTAAAATGACAGAGGAACAGAACTAAGAAAATCATATATAAATGAAACTGGATCCCTGATCAAGACAGACCAAAAACCTACCCTATTTCTGGAGACTTAACCAATGATTCAATAAAATGCATTTGTAGTTTAAGCCAAAGTTGTATTTTTTTTTTGTTGAATTTGAAAAACATTTAAAAATGGTTATTACAAATGATTGAAAAAAGTTCTTGGAATTTAAACTATAATACTAAGCATATTTATTTTAAATTGACTATTAGATCAGAACTACATAAAAATGTCTTAATAGTTGGCTTATTAGAAATACTAATGTCTATTGAGCAATTTCTATCTGCCAGGTACTACACAAAATATTTTCATTGCTATTATGTATTTAAATTATTAACAAATGAATTAGATTTCAATGGCAATAGATGATTTCTAATATTAAATTACCAGTAAGCCGCAGAGCTAGTATGTGAATAAAGATCTTTATAATTTATATTTATTTATACCATAGTACAGTCTTACAAAAGTAGTATTATAGATACATGCCATTTTAATTAAAAGATAATTTGTTACATAGAAATGGGAATCTTACATTTGCATATGCTGGGAGATGCATATACTTGTTAGTATTAAAAACTTAGATTATGGCATTATATTATTACTTTCAAAAATCACACATATTTTATGCCTTTAGAAAACATGAAGGATGAATATCAGGAAAATACACATATTTTATTAGTCTTTTGCTTATGTTCACAATATCCTATTGTTGAACCAGCACATCTGTACTTAAAACTGGAGGGATGATGGCGGATAACAAAAAGACAAAAAGACCCACATAGAGAAAAGGCTGGAGCCAGGTGGGCAGCCAAACCCTGAAGAGGCTTGACTGGCACCAGAGATAGCTCAGCATATTCATTACATAAGTTTAATCAAAAGGTTATTTGTGGGAAAGTTTTAGCAAACAGGCAGTCTTAAGGATGTAGCAAAACTTTCGAGACACTGAGATGATCTTGTTATGCCCAGAATTCTTTATCCCCAGGAGTTGGAGCCTAAGCTCAAGGTTCCAACTGATATGCCTGTGTGCCTTTGCATGTAGCTTTTTCTGGCTGGGCATTACCATAGCAACTGGTCAATCTCAATCTGCACCTTCCCACAGGCAATTTCCAAACAGAATCAGAAGCCATGGCTCAAGTCATTGCTCTACACAGCATATGATTGATAGTGAAACAATGTAGTTTATATATTTATCTTATATTCTTCCAAAAACTTATCTCAACAGCTTAGCATTCAAAACAACTGATACCTGTACTCACTTGATATTAAGACCATTTTTATACTTGCTTTTAAACAACGTTCTCATTTGAAGTGTCACATCATATTCTCATAGTTAGGTCTAGACTCCACTGTTTTTGAATTTTTATATTCTTTTTGATTCCAAACGTGTATTGTTATTTATTATTTAAAATATCCTGCTAGAGAGTTAAGATAATTCTTGAGGACCACCTTGCTGACCTATGCAGAAGTTCAGGCCCAGGGTAGGCCTGGGTCTGCCCCCTCCACCTGGGAGCCCAGGACTAACACATTTTTATCTTGAGACACTGCAGCCATCCCCAAACCTTCCCCATGCAGTAGCCTCTACCTAGAGAAAACAGAGAGGGGCTAAAGCAGCTGCATCTTGGAACAGGCATGCCAAAGCCAGTGTAAGGCTAATGCTTTAAGACCCATCTCTGAAAGATGTTGCATCCATCTTGGGACACCTCCACTGCTATCTCAAGTTACCTCTGCTACTGCCACAACCAACTTCATTTGCAGTAGCATCAATAGTGGGACACCGGAATATTCTCAAAGCCCAACACAAAGGTAAGATAGATAATCTTCCCAGGTAATACAAGATTATAGGGTAGAAACTGTAATACCTCAGATACACACTTCAAGAGAAGAGGTCACATAGACAATATGAAAAAACAAGGAAGAAAAGTACCCAATACTAAAATAACAGAACCCAATACTACAATATCAGAACCCAAAGACAGTACAGTTGATGAAATGTCAGAGAAGGAGTTCAGAATGTTTATAATTAATATGATCTGTGAATTAAAGAATGACCTAAATTAGAAAATACAGGCAAAAATTGATCACTCCAACAAAGAGATAAGAGAGCATATATAGGCAGCCATTGATGACACCAACAAAGAGATAAGGGAGCAAATACAGGTACCAAAAAATTACTTCAAGAAAGAGATAGAGATTCTGGGAAAAAGAAAAAACAAATGAGAAATCCTTGAAATGAAGGAAACAATAAACCAAATTAAAAAAAAAAAAACAAACACAACTAAACAGAAAGCATCACTTGGAAGACAGAATGTCAGAGGATGAAAACAAAGTACATAATCTGGAAAACAAAGTTGACCACACAGTGAAGATGGTAAGAAACCATGTTCAGAACATCCAAAAATTAAGGGATAGCATCAAAAGACCAAATATAAGAGTTATTGGAATAGAGGAAGGCACAGAGTTTTAAACCAAAGTAATGCACAATCTCTTCAATGAGATAATAGCAGAAAGTTTGCCAAACATCAAGAAAAAATTGGAAAATCAAATACCAGAAGCTGAAAGAACACCAAACATACAAAATTACAACAGAGCTACACCAAGGCACATCATAATGAAAATGCCTAGCACACAGAATAAGGATAGAATCTTAAAGGCCACTGAGAGAGGAATCAGATCACCTATAGGGGGAGACCAATTTGTATCTCAGGAGATTTTTCAACCCAGATTCTCAAAGCCAGGAGATCATGGAACAAAATATACGAAGCTGTGAAAGAAAATGGAGGTCAACCAAAAACTTTATATCCATCAAAATTAAGCTTTAGGTTTGATAATGAAATAAAAATCGTCCATGATAAACAAAAGTTTGAAGAATTTACAACTAGAAAACCTGCACTACAGAATATCCTTGGCAAAATATTCCTCAAGGAGGAAATGAAAAACAACTATGAAAATCAGAAGAGGGAGGTAATAAGCTTGAGGAAAAACTAATCAAAGGAGAAATTAAGTCAAGTTATACAACAAAAATGGGTGGGAATACAAATTATCTCTCAAAAATAACCCTGAATGTTAATGGCCTAAATTCAGCAATCAAAAGATATAGACTGGCAGATTTGATTTAAAAAAAAAAAGACCCAATTATATGCTGCCTCCAAGAGACTCATCTCATAGGAAGAGACATCCACAGACTGAAGGTGAAAGGTTTAGGAAAATCATACCTCTCACATGGAGTACAGAAGCACTCAGGGGTTTCCATACTCATATCAAATAAAGTAGACTTCAAGTCCAAGTCAATAAAAAAGGGATAAGGAAGGATATTTTATACTGCTTAAGGAAACCATTCATCAATAAGACATAATAATTATAAATACATATGCCCCAAGCAATGGAGTGTCTATGATCATCAAACTCTTATCAAGTTCAGGAGTCAGATAGACCACAACACAATAATTATAGGTGACTTTGACACATCTCTTTCACCACTGGATAGATCTTCCCCCCCAAAAAAATAAATAAATAAAGATGAATAAAGAAACTGTAGAAATCAGTAACACAATAACTTAGACTTAACTGATGTATATAGAATATTTTATGCTTCAATGAGTGAATATACTTTCTTCTCAACAGCACATGGATCTTTCTATAAAATAGGTTATATATTATGCCACAAAGCAACTCTTAAATTTTTTTTAAAAGAGATACTGTTCTGCATTCTATCAGATCATAAGGGAATAAAGTTAGAAATCAATAATTAAAAAAAAAAGCTACTCAGACATCTGAAGACTAAATAATATGCTGCTGAATAAAAATGGGTTGCAAAGACATCAAGGAAGAGATTAAAAAATTCTTAGAGGTGAATGAGAACACAGATAAAATATATCAAAATCTCTGGGACACTATGGAGACAACACTAAGAAGAAAGTTACTGCATGGTGTTCATTCCTAAAAAGAAGAAAACATGAATAAACAAATGACCTAACATTACATGTCAAAGCCCTAGAATAAGAAAAAAAATCAACAACAAAAGCAGTAGGAGACAGGAAATAATTAAAACCAGAGCTGAATTTAATGAAATTGAAACAAAAGAAACTAAAAATTGACAAAACAAAGTCAGGTCTTTGAATAAATAAATAAAGTTGATAATCCCTTAGCTATGCTAACAAAGAGATAGAAAGAGAAACCTGAAATTACAAACATTTATGAAAAAAAGAAATACCTCAACAAACACTACAGAAATACAGAAGATAATTAGAAATTATTTTGAAAACTTGTACTCCAATAAAATGGAAAATATTGAAGGTATTGACAAATTTCTAGAGTCATGATTTGCCTAAATTGAATCTGGATGATATACACAATTGAAACAGGATAATTTTAAGCAATTAAATAGAAGATGCTATCAGGAGCCTACCAACAAAGAAAAACCCAGGAATGATGGACACTCTGCTTAGTTCTACTAGAACTTTAAAGAAGAACTGATATCAATATTCTTCAAATTATTTCATGAAATAGAAAAAGAGAAAGCACTCCAAACTTATTCTATTAGACCAATATCACCCTGATTTCAAAACTAGGCAAAGACACATCAAAGAAAAAAATTCAGACCAATATCTCTAATGAACATAGATGCCGCAGTCTGGCTGGGCACAAATCATGAGCCACTCAAGCAGGAACAAACTTTATTTCCAAACTCCCCCTAATGCCCCCCACAGGGTCCTTCCAGGGACACACACACCAACTGGAACTCCCCCCACTGGAACTTCACCAACCAACACGAACTCCCCAGGAATCCCCGAGAGAACTCCAAAGTAGTGGGGTGCTGGAGGCAGACAGCAGGGGTCTATATACAACTGAATACAGAGCTTAACATAACCATCAACATCTCAATGGCTCACTGGCATCACCTCTCAACCACTCCCTTCTAGCAAAATGCCCTTAGTCATCTCCACTGGCTGTGGCCCTCAACATCTCCCCCCTTCTGTTTAATTAAACAACAAGCAATGTGGCTTAGGGACCATGCCTATTTTAGGTTCTCCAATAATACATATGGTCCTTACCCGTCAACGGATGAGCTGATCTCAAGGCATCAGCCTCCTGTCTTAGGTTGGTACCACTGCAATTGGAGCTTACCCATCACTGACTACCGGTCCAGCATACAGCCATACTTGTGGATAGGCCTTTGCACCAGTGGGGGGGTGAGGTTCTTTGCCTCACCTCTGTTGGCCCTCAAATTTTAGCTGAACGACCATCACAAGCAGAAGGGAGGAGGATACAAAATGCCATGACACCAAGCCAATTGACGGCTCCTTTTGGATAAATTGTACCACTGATGATACCATCAGCAAAGATACCCAAGCACTACCACAATTTGCTGCACCAACAGATAGTTCAAAATGCATACAAGTGAAACATACTCCAGGCAAGTTCTGCAAGCAGTTCAAAGCAGAGGAATCTATTAATATATCCATTTTCTCCCAAAGCAAATCGACTCTTTGATTGAGTATCATTTGTTGAGTTACATTATTCATTGATGCATCAGTTTATACAGTTTGTTGTGATAGCTATCGCAGAAGCTGTATTTTGGTTTTATCTTTGTCTTCACCAGCACTGGGATGAAGATAGGAATTCTGGCAATGATGGCTAAAAAAAAATTATGTAACATTCCAGCAGGCACTAAAAGAAAGCAATTTTCTGAACAATTTACATTATCCTGAACAAAATTATTAAATATAATGAAAAGGAAAGGTGAAAGTAAACAAACATATCTGTTAACCTCCTTTTTTGTCACATATTAAAACAATCCTCAACAGCTGTTTACCCAATTTAAATTACACCATTTAAATCACGTGAATAATAAAAAAAAAAAATTTGGATCCCTACTGGGCTGTGGCCCTCAACACATAGATGCAAACATTCTCAATAAAAGTTCTGGCAAATTTAATATATAAACATATCAAAAAGATAGTGCACCACCACAATCAAGTGGGGTTCATCCCAGGGATGCAAGTTTGGTTCAACATACAGAAATCAATAAATGTAATTCATCACATCAATAGTCTTAAAAATAAGAACCAGATGATCATCTCAATAGATGCAGAAAAAGAATTTGACAAAATACAGCATCCCTTCATGTTCAAAACACCAGAAAAACTGGGAATAACAGAAACAAATCTCAACATTGTAAATGCTATCTATGGTAAGCCCCAGGCAAAATTCATTGTAAATGGAGAAAAATTGAAAGCATTCCCTCTAAAAACTGGAACAAGACAGGGATGCCCTCTTTCACCACTTCTATTTACATAGTTCTTGAAACACTGGCCAGAGCAATTAGATGGATGAAAAAAATTAAAGGGAAAAACATAGGAAGAGAAGAACTCAAATTAGTACTAATTCCCCATGATATGATTCTACACCTAGAATATCTAAAAAGTTCCACCACAAAACTTCTAGAACTAGTACATAAATTCAGCAAAGTAGCAGAATACAAAATCAACATCCACAAATCAAAGGCATTTGTGAATATCACTGACAAATTCTCTGAAAGGAAAAGACAGAAAACTATCCCATATACCATAGCCTTACAAAAAATAAAATATTTGTGAGTCAACTTAATGAAAGAATTGAAAGTCCTCTACAACAAAAACTATAGAATGCTAAAGAAAGAAATTAAAGATGACCACAGAAGATGAAAAGTTCTATCTGATTCTTGCATAGGCAGAATTAATATTGTCAAAATGACCATACTACTAAGAGCATTATATAGATTTAATGTAATTCCAATCAAAATCCCAATGACATTCCTCATAGAAATATAAAAAGCAGTCATGAAATTCATCTGGAAAAATAAGAGATCCAGAATAGCTAAAACAATCCGTAGCAAGAAGAGTGAAGGAGGAGGCATCACTGTACACGATCTTATACTAATCTACAGAGCAATAGTAATAAAAAACAGCATGGTATTGGCACCAATATAGACTGGTAGACCAATGGTACAGAATAGAGGACACAGAGACCCCTAATCCACATAATTACAGTTATCTTATATTAGACAAAGGTACCAAAAACATACATTCAAGAAAAGATAGCCTCTTCATCAAATGATTCTGAGAAAACTGGAAATCCATATGCAACAACAAAAAAATTAAACCCCTATCTCTCATCATGCACAAAATTCAACTCAAAGTGGTTCAAGGGCCTGGGAATTAACCAGAGACACTGGGCCTATTAGAACAAAAAGTAGGCCCAGATCTCCATCATGTCAGATTAAGCCCTGACTTCCTTAATAAGACTACTATAGCACAAGAAATAGAATCAAGAATGAGTAAACGTTATGGATTCAAACTAAAAAGCTTTTTTTCAGCAACAGAAACAATCAGTTGAGTAGAGAGACTACATTTTTATCACACACACATCAGTTAGAGCACTAATCTCTAGGATATATAAAAACTCAAAATTATTAACACCAAAACTCACATAACTCAATAAATCAATGGTTCAAGGAACTGAACAGACAATTCTTAGAAGATGATATACAATTGATCAATAAATATGTGAAAAATGTTCATCATCTTTAGCAATTAGAGAAATACAAATCAAAACTACTCTAAGATATCATCTCACTTCAGTCAAAATGGCAGCTATTAAGAATACAAACAATAATAAATATTGAAGAGGATGTGGGGAAAAAGGCACACTCATACATTGCTGGTGGGTTTGAAAAATGTTACAGCCAATATAGAAAGGAGTATGGAGATTCCTTGTAAAAGTGGGAATGAAACCACATTTAATGCAGCTATCCCACTGCTAGGTCTATACCCAAAGGACTTTAAAATAGCATACTACAGGGACACAGCCACATCAATATTTATAGAAGCACAATTCACATTAGGTATACTGTTCAATCAATGTAGATGTCCTTCAGTAGATGAATAGATAAAGAACATGTGGTATATATGTACACGATGGAATATTATTCAGCATTAAAAGAGAATAAAATCATGACATTTGCAGTTAAATAGATGGAGTTGGAGAATATTATGCTGAGTGAAGTTAGCATAAAACGAACTGCCAAATGTTTTCTCTGACTTGAAGATGATAATTCATAATGTGACTGGGGGACATGGGAGGATTAGATGAACTCCAGATAGGGTAAAGGGATGGGAGGGGAAGGGATGGGGCGGCAGTAGGCAAGATGGTGGAATGAGATGGACATCATTACCCTAAGTACATGCATGAAGATATGAATGGTGTGATTCTACTTTGTGTACAACCATAGATATAAAAAACGTGTGCTCTGTTTGTGTATTATGAATTACATATTACATATTACATATTGTGTTTTTCTGTCATATATAATTAATTAAAATTTAAAAACAAAAACAAGAAGCAAAGAAAGAGGAGCCAAGTTAGAAGGAAAATGTTATAAAAATCAGAAGAAATGT
Source organism: Urocitellus parryii (assembly GCF_045843805.1). Lineage (NCBI taxonomy): Eukaryota > Metazoa > Chordata > Mammalia > Rodentia > Sciuridae > Urocitellus > Urocitellus parryii. Next base: position 55,349,156 of record NC_135535.1, read on the forward strand.
CTCATAACTGAAATTATAAGTAAAATATATTTTTCACCCTATCTTTTTTGAAAGGATGAATTTTAATTTCTTGTTAAATAATGTTCTTCGGTTTCTCAAACATTTCTAAATGGATGTGTGTGTGTGTGTGTGTGTGTGTGTGTGTGTATGGTGTTTGCCCAATAGAATCTGAGAAGCTTTCACTTGTCTCTTCTCCAAGATGTAGAAACAGAAAATAAGTGTAATACCTTTTAACCTGTTAGAAAAAATTAATCATATACCATAAAAAAAGATAATTCTCACTTGCCCTATTTTTACTTGTGGGGAATAACAGTCTCTGTGAAAGCCAAGGGTAAAAACTAATGAAAAAAATAGCTCCAAAATTAGAATTCAGTTACAATTTTTCAAATTATTCTTAGGGTTTTTTATATTAGAGACGTACTATCAGTCCTGGTTTTCTCTTCTTGACAACTCTTTTCTCTCATTACTTGTGTGGTTTCTCATATCATGAGTCCATACATTAGTCCCACTTTTCCATAAGAATACTCCCAGAGAAACCCTTGATATACCCTAGGATGCAACAGTGTTTGGAGTCAAGAGAAAAAAAATGAATGACATAAACATATTTCAAAGAGTTGATAAAATTCAGTTTCAGCTTACACTTATAATATATAATACACATATTTGAAATGCTTATAATAAAATGGTTCCCTATTATAACTATATTATTTGTAACTATAGTCAATTGCCTTGAAAAAAAAAGAGGAAATTTTTTCATGACATCTCTTCAAGGACAACCTGTTTCTATTTCACAAGAGTCTGTGAATTTACGCTGCACTTTTTTTTTAATGACTACTTAATTTTTTAGGAGTTGTGACACACTTCCATTAAGTTCACATTGCTTGCAGTTGTCTATGTAATAAGACAAAGGCTCAAAAATCAATGCCAAGAAACTTCCATTTAAGCCTATAATCAATAGTGGCCAGTGATGAACAAACATCAATTATTAACAATGATGTGGTTTAGGTTGTTTTACTTATGTCTGCTCTTAAAGCATGTATAATGGATTGCTACTGTCAAGTACATCCATTAAACAGAGCTTCCTCTTACTGAAAGCACGGACAAGGGGCAAAACTGTTGATAAGACATATTTGCTAATACCAGGTTACCTCTCTCACAATGAAAATTTCACTCTTTTCAATGTAGTGAAATATCTAGCGTAAAGATGTGTTTCTGTTATGCTATTTAAAATAGAAAGGGGTATTAGGATTATTATGTACAGATTTTATGGAACTTTAAACAAATTCACCAAGGATCAGATATTGTCAAAGATGGAATAGGGTTGTTTCTATATCCTGTCAAGCAATTAGATATGTTGAACTTTCACAGATGTTCTTTGAACACCTTCTACAAATCTATATGCGATTTGTTGCTGGCTCTAGATAAGTTAGCATAGATCAATTCATTTAGTCTATTATATTTAGAATCTTTCTGATACTTGATAGTTTTATTTGAATTTTATAAAGCAATTCCTCTAATTATATAAATACTTATTTACACAGAATATCAATGAAGTATATATTAAGGGAACCTAAAATTTTAAATATTACTGATATTTTCACAATATAATTTAAAATAATTCAGATTCAAAAATTTAAAATAATCCAAATATAATTTTCTTTCATTTGTTTAAATACTTATCACTTTTTTGTTTGTTTCCTTCTTATTTGAACGAAAACCATTAAATCATCTGATGGTATTTAAGTAGGGTTTTTTTTGGTCACTAGAACCAAAAGACCTAGTGAGGACAATTTTAGAGGAGTAAAACTTTATTAGGGATCTCATGGTTTCAGAGGTATCAGTCCATAGATATCCAACTCCATTGCTCTGGGATGGAGGGGAGACAGAATATCATGCCAGAGGAATTTGTCAATCAAAAACAGCTGGGAATGTGGCACCACGAAGAAGTGAGAACTCTCTGCACCAAGACAAAATATAAACCCCAAAGGTGTGTGACTGTGGACCCAGTTCCTCTAGCCCCACTCTACCTGCCTACAGTTACTGCTCAGATAATCCCTATCAGTGGTTTAACTCACTGATTGGGTTAGCTGTTATAACCCAATCTTTCACCTCTAAACTTTCTTGCATTGTTTGAATATATGAGCTTTAGGGACACACCTCACATCCAAACCATATCCCAGCCCAAAACAAGTTTGAATGTGAAGTAGTTTCTCACCTCAAAAGTCTATGCAATTTCTGGGAATAGTGGTGCACACCTGTAATCCAGGAAGCTTGGGAGGCTGAGGGAGGAGGATTGTGAGTTTAAAGCAAGCCTCAGCAAAAGCAAGGTGCTAAGCAACTCAGTGACACCCTGTATTTTGTATTTTGTAAATAAAATACAAAATAGGGCTGGGTATGTGGCTCAGTGGTTGAGTTCAATCCCTGGTACCTCATCCCCCCCCCAAAAAAAAAAGTCTATGCAATTAAATTTTAACTACTAGAATACAAAAGATCAATATTTCTCTTGGATGTTATCAAAACCAGTCCAGACCAGGTATCTATAGAAGTATGGTGTTTTAAATAATGAAAAATCTGAGTTTATTTTCTGTGGAATTCATCCACTTAGTTAACTGTGAAATAAAGAATGAAACCTAATCAAACTAAAGGATCAATTCACTTATCTAGGAGAAAACCTTCCTTCAAATGGCTTCTCTATAACAACTTTGCTTACTTTTTGGCCTTTATATAAAATGCAATTATTAAAACATTAATAACAATGAAAACTAGTATCCTGATAAAAATCACACTGAAGTTATACTTCGAAATGTCTGTTTTGTATAGTCTTAATTTAAAGGGTAAATCATTGCTCAATTTTTCCAAGATTGGAGATTTAAAATGTTTGCTTTCTGAAAATATAGAAGAAAATGCCTTAATGTTTGTTTTCCTTTGGGAATATTGGACATTTAACAGGAGGGTTTGTTATCTGGGTCTTTCATTTTTGGTCAGATGCTTTTTGCCATACACTGAAATGGTTTTGTAAGATTCAATACCACATCACTCAAATGGAATCAAACAAACATTTCCATATAAGCCATTTCTTAGAATTAAAAAGACTTTTAAACATCTGCTAAAGTTGACTGCAGTGTCTCCTCTGACTTTAATTAAATTCTAAAAAGATGATTATAATGTATTCTCTCCTACTTTATTTTTCCAGAATTAATTTATTAACTTAAAGCATTATGTAAACAAGAAGCATAGGATAACAAAGTTGGTATTTGGGGAAAAAATGATAGCATTTGTTATAAAGATGGATAATGTTTCAGGGAAAATGTATTCTATATATGAATAATTCTAGTTATTATTATTTTATCTAATCAATGAAAAAATTATACACTACGGAAAACAAACATCATTTGTCAATTTTGCAGTAATGTTATACTTTTTGAATAAGAAACCAGCAAAACTTCATGTAGTCTCAAGTTATTCTCTGGCAACTGTTTAAATTTAATTTTTAACTTTCCTTCCATCTTTTATAATTGAAGAACTTTTTCTCTGTTTTGATAATTTTTATTTGATACTTAAAGCTATGGTTATTATAACATAACATTACTTCTTAATAAACAGAGAAAGTCATATGATCTTCTTCGAAGCTTTGTTAAATGCAGCTCAGAGGGAACAAAATTATTGAAAGCAAAATTATGTGTGGTGCTATTTCTGCCAAGGAAAACAACAAAATATACTTTGAAAGGTGAGGTTTTTTTTAATGGAATATATTTTAAGTTGCCAGAGGTTTATGGAAAGTGAAAAAATACCATATATGGTCCAGTATAAAGAGATTGTAAAGCAATGATAATGTGCATACATAATAAATAATGAGAAAAGTTAGATCTGCTGGTAACAAACTCATATAATTTTTCTTCTTGAGCAACTTTAGATTTCTCCTTTACCCTGAATTGTTCTCCTTTACCTTAAATTACAATTTTAGGAGAGAGTACTTTCTTTCAACTTGAAAAGTTCTGTCTGATTTTTATGGTTTCTTATGAGACATTTCATAAGTTTTGATATAAGATTTGATTGACATTTGCTGTCATTCTATATTTTTTCCCATTTCACTTTCAACATGTTCAAGACTCTTTGTATTTTGTTTTCAGAAGTTTCACTATGATATGGTTTGTTATGGTTCTTTTGGACTTATTCTATTAGGATTTGGTTCAGCTTTTTGAGTCTGTAGAGAATTATACCTGTTGTCAAATTGTGGGAGCTTTTAGGCCATTGTTTATTAAGATACATTTTCATCCCCATACTTTTCTCCTATTTTCCCAAGACTCTACTGACACAAATGTCAGATATATAACTCACCATGTCTCTGAGACTGTTTTTATTTTTTAGTCTATCTTTTCACTGCTCTTTAGGTAAGTTTCTATTTTAGTTATTTCTTCAAGTTTGTTGTTTCTTTTCTCTGTATATGTCATTTTCCTGTTAAGCCAATCCATTTGTTTTCACAAATTTATTGCATTTTCTTTTGGTTTTAAATTTTCAGTGTGATATTCTTTATCTTACATTTTTTTTTGCTGAGACTTGTTTTTTTTATCATTTGTTACAGTATTTTTATGTTTGTCTATTAGTTTCATGATATGTGCACTCATATACATGGGAGGTAATTTTATTATTTCTGTAATCTCACATCTATGTAATCTCATATCTATGATGTTCTCAGTCAAAATTTTCCTGATATTTTGTATGATGCACCATTTTTGTGGTGAACTTGGACATTTTTGCTATATGATATGGTTGTCTAAATTAAATCTTCTGATAGCTATTCCTTCCGAAAGTGATCATGCAGGGGGAAAAAAAAAGACTGCACCTTATTGTTATTGTCAGATGGTGTGGAAGTCAGTTCTCCTTTGGACTTATGTTGACATCTAAGGAAAAAAAAGATTCCATTTTAACATTAGAAGAATTGGAATTTCTGCCTTTTTGCTGGTCTTCCACTGAGTCTACATGGCTGTAGGAGCAAGACTGCCTTGTTAGTGCTCCCCACATGAATTCACTGAAAACATGAAGGGGGTGCTCTTGTTATCTCTGAAGATTGATGATAGTCCAAATATTCACTAGGCTCTTCGATGCCACCTAACTGTGGTGTACAAAGAAAGTCTTGTACTTGTATCACTGAGTTGGGTGAAAGTTAGCTCCATACTTGAACTTCTGTGCTACTACTATGGTTTTGCAAGGATATAATCTATGCTCCCTATTTGATATTTTCGTGCAAGGGTGGAGGTGAGGTCATTATTTTTTAATGTATATGTGTGTTTTATGTATTTGAATGAAGGTGAATACTTGTTGTTTAAAAATTGCCTGTCTTAAGCTGCCCTTTTCTTGGGTCTTTGGTTGTAGAGCAGGACTTCATTGAGGATTTTTTGTGTCCGTGCCTGTTGATACTTTAAGGGTGTCCACTTCTCCAACTCCAGGTCTGGAATACATGTGGCAAGAAGAACACTTTGGAGCTCTGGTTTGGGTCTGCCTTTGTCTCTCTAAGTTTCCTATGTTAAAGGCTTGCTCTTCAGCCCATGGTACAATTGGGAGATGGAGAACACTTTAAGAGGTGGGGCCTAGTAGGAGGTAGTTATTTCATTGTGAGTATCTCTTAAAGGGGATCCTGGGTCCCCAGCCCTTTTCCCTTTTTTTCTTCATGGCCATGAGGTAAGAGGTTTTGATCGACCTTGTGCTCTTGCTATGATCTGCTGCCACAGGCCCAAAGCAATAGGACTAACTAGACCTAGACTGAAACTTCTAATACCATGAACCAAATAAAACTTTTTTTCTTACAGATGTTCATTTCAGACACCTTTATTAATAATTGAAAGTTCACTAACCACTACAGAACTTATAACCTCTTTGTTTTTTTGTGTGTGGGCTAATATTTTTAGCCTGTTTCCTTTAGCAAGGAATCAAGTTAAATTACTTGAGAAGATCAATTAATCATCATAAAGGAAGACCACAGTAAAATAAGAAAAAGAAAGGAGCTATAAAAGTTTTGAAAACAAGTAACAGTAACACCTACTGTCAATAAATGAATTGAATTATCCAATTAAAAGATTGTAACTGCATTATTGAAAATTAGGCCCCAGCTATATGCTGCTTTTAAGAAATTTACTTCACCTCTAAGATGTGTGTAGACTTAATTTGAAAGGATAGAAAAATATATTCTATGCAAGTGGAATCTGAAAGAAAGCAGGAATAGCCATACTTATCAGACAAAATAGATTAAAATCACAAGTAATACAAAAAAAGGGAGAAGACCATTATGTAATAACAAAGTGACTGACTTAACAAGTGTAAATACCACTTGAAAATACACAAAGTGCCTGAATATATAATGCAAAGATTAATAAACCTAATGGGAGAGAGAAACTTTAATATGTAAATAAGGGACTGCAATATATTAGTTAGGGACTTTAGCACTCCACTTTCATCAATGAATACAAAACATTGTCCAGACAGAAAACCAATAAAGAAACAGCCAAGTTAAATTGTACCCTAGAACAAATGGACCTTATAGTCCTTTACATATAAGAAAACACACTGTTCTCAACAGCACTGGGACATTCGTTCTCCAGTATAGACCACAAAGAGGCCACAAAACACGTCTCAACTAATTCAAAAACTGAAGAAATGCTGAAACTTAGTAATCATCAGAGAAATTCAAATGAACAGCAAGAGTTTTGAAACCTAATAATAGTCTTTCCAATAATCTATGCTTCCAGTTTCCTAAAATAATAATAAATGAAATAATTATTTGGATGGTACTGAAAATAGTACATCAAAACCTGTGAAAATCAGACCCGTATTTTAGGAAAAGAAAATTGAGAAACAAGTCAGTATCTGGTGTGTGTGTGTGTGTGTGTGTGTGTGTGTGTGTCTGTGTACCATCTCCTATGACAAGGTAAACAGAATGTTATATCCTGAGTGGCTACATATTTCTCAATGATGGGCGTTTAAAATCAAGGTGTCCTTTGAAGGGCCATGAGGCATAGTCCTTTTCATATCTCTCTCCTAGCTTCTGGTGGTTGCTGGCTTCACTGGTTTTCTTTAGCTTGTAAATGTGTCACCCTCATATTTTTCTTTCATCTTTATATAAAGTTCTTCCTGTTTCTCCTTTACTTCACAAGGCATTCATTGTTCTTTTTTTGTTGTTGTTGTTGGTTTGTTTATCAAAAATGTAGGAGAAGCCCTCTACTTCAATATTATCTTAACCAATTCTATTCACAACAAAACAATTTCTAAATAATATTAAATTTGAGATATTAAGATCAGAAGTTCAACATATCTTCTGGGGGGACACAATTCAAACCATAACCACACAAACATATAGTGTTTGAATAGACAGGGCAGCTATATACGCAGCAAATAGGCACAAAAAAAATGGAGTTCAGCATCAGATAATCATTGGGTAAATGCAAACTTAAACTATGATACCATAATTTATGAACATTATACAGGTAATATAAAAACTAAGTTAAGGACAAAAAAAATTTTTGTTACTTGTTTCTTGATAATTGTCATATTGACTGGAGTGAGATAAAATCTCAAGTATATTTTTAGTTTGCATTACTCAAATTACTAGATATGTTGAACATTTTTCATATATTTCTTGATCATTCATATTTCTTCTTTTGCAAAGTGTCTATTTAGCTCCTTTACCCATTTATTGATTGGGTTATTTGTGATTTTTTTTTGGTGTTAATTTTTTGAGTTCCCTGCATATCCGGGATATTAATGCTCTATGTGAAGTGCAGGTGGTGGATTTTCTCTCTTAACACTTTTGATTATTTCCTTTGCTATAAAGATTTTTAATTGAATGCCATTCTGTTTATTTATTTTTTATTTTATATCCTGCACTTTAGGAATGGTGTTAAGGAAGTCAATTTCTGTGCCAATATATCAAAGTGTTGGGACTACATTTTTTTCTAGCATTTGCAGGATTTCTGGTCTGTTTCCTAGGTCTTTGATACACTTTGAGTTGAGTTTTGTGCAGGGTAAGAGATAAAGGTTAAATTTTATCACACTACATATGGATTTCCAATTTCCCACAATTTATTAAAGAGACTATTTTTTCAAGTGCATGTTTTCAGCACCTTTGTCATTCATGAAATCACACTGTAGAGGTTCTTCAGCTCTTTTGTTAAATTGATTCCAAAATTGTTTTTTGTTTTTGGTTTTGGTTCGGGGTTTCTTTTTTGTTTGTAGTTTGTTTGCTTGTTTGAGGCTATTGTGAATTAGATAGTTTTTCTAATTTCTCCTTCACCAGATTGTTATTGGAATATAGGAACACAATTGATTTATGGATGTTAATTTTGTATCCTGCGATTTTGCTGAATTTATTTATGAGATCTCTATAGAGCTACCTTAGGTGTCCTTGAACACATGAATGGATAAAGAAAATATGATATATATATACACAATGGAGTATTACTCAGTTATACAGAAGATTGACTTTATGATATTTGACATTAACTGGACGGATCTGTGACTATCATGCTAAATAAAACAAGCCAATCCACCCCAAAACAAAGTTTTCACTGATAGGTGGAAGCTAACCCACAATAAGAAGTGGGGGTAAATAGAATTCCAGTGGAGTAGATAGTGGGGATTAAAGGGAAGGGAAAGAGTATCAGAAAAGGAAAGACAGTGGAATGAATCTGACATAACTTTCATATATACATACATGCATATACCACAGTGAATCTCACTATCAAGTATATCCACAAGAAAATAATTAAAAAAAAAAACTACAGATAAATGACAGAAAGATCAATAGAGAAAAGGAAGCAGAGAGTAGGGAAAGGGAAAGGGAAGGAGAGGTCCTGGGTTTGAACTAGAATATGATATGTCCAATGCTTTTATTATTATGTCAAAATGGGTTCTACTGTTATGTATAACTAAAAAGAACCAATTAAATAAAACATATTTAACTTTTAAAAAATTACCAAAACAACAATGAAAAACATGTTACACATTGATAAAAACCTCCAGCAATGAAAACTCTTTATTTTTTTTTTCATGAGAGAGGTATCAGGGATTGAATCCAAGAGTGCTTTACCACTATATCTTCAGCTTTTTCTTAAACTTTAATTTTAAGACATGTCTCACCATGTTGCTTAGGGTCCTTCTAATTTTCTGAAGATGGCCTTGAAATGTAACAATTCTGCTTCAGCCTCCTAATCACTGGGATTATGGCATGAGCTCCTACTGGAATTTTTTAACACTGTTGATGGTAAGGTAAAATGTTAGAAGTATTTTGCAACATGTTTCACTGTTTCATTTTGCTCTTAAGCATATGTTTACTTAATAATGGCAATGTTCCATTCTTAATAATTGTTCATGGGAAATAAAGCATTTCTTTTTATAGTGTGTTGTAAAAAATGTGGATATTCAATGCAGGTTTTTTTGTTTTTGTTTTTGTTTTTTGTAATAGCTCAAACATGGAAACAAAGGAAATAAATTGTGGCATGCGTGTGGGATGTATGTATGGACATTTACAATATGAGAGAATGTACAGCAACAAAAAGGAAAAAATATTGATGTACAATACATGAACTAATCACAGATAATTGTAAAAAATTAAAAGTCAGAAAAATTAGACTTACCTTTTGATTCCATTCATATAAAATTCTAGAAAAAATAAGCTAATCTATAATGACCAAGTGGTTCCCAGTGGGAGATGGGGAAATGCAAGCAGAAAAAAATTACAAGGTGAAAATTGAAAAACCGGCAGTGAATGATGCATCCAGAGTTGAAAGAAAATATCCACAGAAGAATACTTTAAAAAATGGGTAAAGAAAGAAAAAATCAGGCAATGTATTTTTTAGTTTAAAGAGAAACTACACTAGAAACATCAATAGTTTTGCATAATATATAAATAAAATTTTATTTAGAAATATGTTCAGATATTCAAATTTTACAGTATTCCCTCACATGCCTGAATTGTTTTTTTTTTTCTTAACAAAATGAGGAGTTTCTCCACTGTTGAAATGACTCACATATTGTGTAGCAAAGCCTTTAATAGACAGATGGTTTATATAGTACTTTTTGCACAATACCCAAAGCACAACTTTTGTAAATGTAGACACCTGACTCACGACTAATAAGTGTGGCAGATTTATATTTGAACATATTCACCAATGACTCAGAAGCCTATTAGCACTGAGTCCATATAACAGTGTGTTAACTTTCCTAAAGCTCTTTGGAAATGAAGTGCTGTCCAGTGGCCATTTATTTTTATTATTCCTGATTAAATAGTTCTTTGGGGAAATACATTAAAATTATCAGCTACAATGAATCCTTGGGAATCCGTGAAGATTTATCCCATGCTTTTCATCTTTCTATTTCTTTATGGGCTAATTGAAGCTTACTCTGATTCATTCACTTTAGAGATTAAACTATTGTCTTTTGTCAGTTTTGTTTTCTTTTCTGTAACTCATGCACAAGAAAAATAAAAATGACAATTGCATACATTCAATGTGAAAGAGTGTTGGATGCTTTTTGGCAGAGAGTTTATCAAAGTGAAAGTCTTTCCCAGGAACAGGAGTTCCTGTCATCTTTGGTTGCAACACTACGTCTCATACCTAGTTCCCAGCAAGGGCTACACCATCCTCATCAGATAAGCTTTGATTCTCCTTTAGACATCGAGTTTTATATTTAAGCAAAAGATTTCCACAACAGAACAGCAGTGCTGCCTTAGAATTATCCACAATCAATAAGTGCAAAAACCACAACGAATTAAATCATATTGCTCATATTCTGATTTCTAAATTTAATAGCCATAAATGTTAATTCCAGATGTTAAAATAAAGCAGAGATACATTATGATAATAGAAATTTAATATGATTACATATCTGTTCACTACTACATACTGAAAGATTAATAATAAAATTCAAAAGAAATTAAAATTCTGGAAAAAATCAGTATATTACGCGTGTGCGCGCACGCGCACACACACACACACACACACACACACACACACACAAGATCCCTTGCTTTATTAAAAAACAAATCCAAAATCTTTCAAAGGCAAGTGCAGGGACACCTGCCTATAGTCTCAGAATCGGCTTGGACAACATAGCAAGATATTGACTCTTAATTTAGAAAAACAAACAAATAAACAACAAAAAGTAACTTGTAGTGATATTAAATAAAATACACACATTGAGTTTTTAATACTTATATGCCAGTAAATACTAAGCAAAACTAATTTAAAATCTAGTTGACAAACATGTATTAAACACATACTCTGTGCAAAGTACTAGATTTTTACCTTTAAGATTAAAAATATCACTGCATTGTTCACTATTGCATCTAATTTATGCAGAATATCCTTCACCCTAAACCATGCCTCTTGAAGTCAGGCTTATTTTCCATCTCCCTCCCCTTTAAATGCATTTTCCTAGCATTTCAAGAACAATTATGCTGGAATTCCCGTGAATAAGCCATCCTCAGTTAGTGGATTGTGTTTCCATCTTTTCTATTCCACAACTGGCTAGAGATGTGCCAGTGCCAACCCTGAACACCTTTTCTTCTACAGACTTTCTGTGAGGATTTGAGCTCCCTCTAAAGGCTTCCCAGAAGGACTTGACAACCCAGCAAAACTGAGTGATTAGTAGTGGCTGTAGGTCTGGATTGAAAAAAAAAAAAATCTTAATCCCAGTGCAATCTCAGATCAATGCAATGGAGTTGTATAAATTATTTTCAGTCCCCATTCTTAATGCCTGAAGGTAGAAAAGCAGCTCTTCAAGTACATCACAGGGACTGTATGATTAAAGGTTAACATAGCATCTGCAGAGCTTTGAAGCAATATGCCTTTTGTTTATATCCTGGATCTGTGAACAACTAATGTGTGTCCTTAGGCAAGCAAGTTTGTTTCTTTTTCCCTTGGTTTCCTCATCTATTAAATCAAGCAATAGCGCCTACTGGAGAGGTTTATTCTTGTTGTAAATGAGAAAACTTATGCTTTGTGTGTGTGTGTATGTATGCACATATATGTGTGTGTGCCTGTGTGTCTCCTGCATGTTGCTTTTGTGTCTGCCCTTAACACAGACAACTCTCTATTCATCCTCTGTACTTCCAGATCATTTTAAATATGACTTATATGTGTTTTCCATTCTGGTGTGCTTATATGTCAAGGTATAGATTTCTACCAAAAAACTCGAACTTTTCTAGGATAGAAGTTATATCTTATTCCTTTTTATTTCTCCAGCATGTATTTTGGTACTGGGCATGTAGAAAGACTCGATAAATCTTTAATAATTGACGAAATGAACAAGTTCAGGAACAAGTTACTACACTTCAGGATCTGGCTCAAAACTCCCTTACTGGCAGGATTTTGGTTTCATCCAGGTATCTTTCTTTCATCTCAATGGTAGTACTTATTATAAATTTCTTTTGCATTATAAAGCTATAGTTCCTTTTGAATATATATATATATATATATATATATATATATATATATATATATACTTCTTCTTTAATATAAAAATTCCAGAGAATGGGGTTATAGCTCAGTTGGTAGAGTGTTTGCCTTGAATGCACAAGGCCCTGGTTCAATCCTAGCACCACAAGATAATAAATAAATAAAAATAAAATAAAATAAAATAAAAACTCCACAAGAGAAAAACTCCTCATAGTTGTGCTTATTAATCTTTAACAAAGAAGAGCTATTCAATGCCAGAGAAGGCTTTTATAAGCCAATTAATGTGGTATTTGATGTACAACAGAATTTGATGTGTATTATAACAACCTAAAAATGAAAACCAAACAAAATACTCTGGAATAAGAGAAGCCATTTACTTTGATAGAAGATCTTATGGATATTTTAGGGAAACTACCCTTACTAAATAACATGTTAAATAAGGTTTGAAATTAGGGTACAGTTTTGATATCAGAAATTCATTTCTGTAATATCAAATACATCTTCCTCACATACACAGAGGTTAGAATGTGGAAGAAAACCAAGAGAAACTCATGTATTTCATGTCTTCCTCCAATGTCTTACAGAAAAGTGTATGCCATAAAATGAGAGAGCATCAGCTATATTCTTGTATAATGTTGTTTTTCCAATTGATAGAAATATGTCAATTATTTGAGTAACAAATTATCCAAAACAATATTAGTCCAGCATTTTATTTGAGCTACTTTTATTGAAATACAGTGCACAGAATGGAAAATACATGCATGATCTCCATATAGTTTCTTTAATTTTCACAGTGTGAACACAATTATGCAAGAACTACTGACAGTTTCTTTCATTCTAAAATTCATGTAAATGAAGCCATACCATGTGCACACTTGGTTTCTGCTTCCTTCACCGAAAATTATAATTTTGAGACACATTTAAGTTATTTCATGAATCAATCATCTATAAAATTTATTCCTGATGCTATATGAAGTATTAATTTACCCCATTTTGATTTTTGAACAATACTATATATGGACATATCCCAAATTATCTATAGTTCTTTTACTGATGTCATTTGTGTTAGATCTCTATGGATCTTTTACAGATAATGCTACTGTATACAATTTTACATTTCTTTTGTTGTAAATGTGTGTGTGTGTGTGTGTGTGTGTGTAGATGATAGATAGATAGATAGATAGATAGATAGATAGATAGATAGACAGACAGATAGATAGACTTTTGGGTTTTAACTCTGGGAATGGAATTGCTACATCATGGGATATGTACACATTTCATTTTACTTTTCTAAAAGTACATGTGCAATTTGTAAACCTACCAGCAATATATGTGAACTTCAGCAACACAGATTTCTTACCTTCACTTAGTATATTTAGTATTATATATTGGTTTAAATACTTAGAGGAAATATAAAGTTAAATAGTTGTGGTTATAACTACTGAAGTTAAATATATGTTACATGCATAAATTTAATTTTAATGTTTCCCACTGAAGGATGTTTTCTCTAGCCAAAATTTTCTCTTTTTTTTCCTGTTGCCTGGTCTATATTTTCTAATGATATGCAGCAATCTTTACATACTAATATATATGCATGTCCTTAACTTTTCTAAATATACAGCTGGCCCTGTAAATCCTTGGGGAATTGTTTCCAGGAGCCCCATGGACACGAAACCCAAAATTCATCAATGCTCACTTTCCTTGTATAAAGTGATATAACAACTGCACATCAACTACACATATCCTCCCATATACTTTAAATCATTTCTAGAATAATCATAGCAATGAATAAATGCAAACGCTCTGTAGTTAGTTGTTATATGTGTTATTTAGTGAATATTGTCAAGAGGAAAAAGGCTGTATATATTTAGTATAGATACAATTTTATTTTCTCCAAATATTTTCTCCCCTTGGTAAGTTGAGTTTGTAGGTGGAGAATCCATGGACTAAGAAGGCCTGACTGTTCACTCTTATACTCTCATTTGCCTTTCCACTCTCACTCTCTTGTTTGTGACATATTTATGAACTCAAGTTCTAAATTATAATAATATCCAATTCATTAATATTTTCCTCATTATTAATACTTTCACTCTTCTTAAGAAATTGTTTCTTGCCCCATTGTTATGAAAATGCTCTGCTACATTTTATGTTGGAAAAAAAAATTTTCCACTTAGGCCTACAATTCAATTGGAATTGATGTTTTATCCTTTGTATAAAATAAAATCTAAGATTTATTTTTTCTTAAACAGGATATTCAGTTGATCTGGCCCAGATACAATACTATTTTTTTCTATGCAAACAGATGTTTTTAGACTTATCTGACTGTTCCATTGTCTACTTTTCAATTCTTATTTCCACCACTTTGTTTCAATTATTGTAGGTTAGAAATATCTCTTCCTAACAGATATTATGTCTTGTAACATTTCATTCCTATAAATTTTAGACTTGTCAATTTCCTCAGGTCAAAGTTTAATCATTCTGGGACTTAAGTTGAAATTGCATTGGATCCAAATGTCAATTAAAGAGAATTGATATTTTTTATAATATTAATTCAATCTATGAAAATGCTATAGTTTCAATTTATTTAGACTTTTAAAAATTCTTCTCAGAAATGTATTCTATTTTTATGGGAAGAAATTTTGTACATTTTTATTAACAATTTACCAGTGTATTTGATTATTTTAATGATTCTATTACAAACGTATTCTTCAATTTTACTTTCTAATACCTTGTTGCAGATATAAATAAATGTAATTTATTTTGTATATTAATGTTGTATTTTATCAAGTAATCTTAATAAATTTATTTTATAGTTCTCATCATTTAGTTTTTTTTATATTTTCTACATAAACAATAATGGTTTGTGTCAAAAAAGTTTTATTTCTCCTCTTTTTCTCATAGCTGCATTTATATTTATGAGTTTTGGTCAGAATTCATGTTAACAAGCAAATTAAAGAAAGACTTCTGCAATTTTTGGCTACCACAAGATTTTCTATAGTGGCTTGTTTTGACTATGTATTCTAAAATAATGAATGGATGCTAAATTTTATCAGCTATATTTTATGCATCAAGTGTTATTTTTATTATTTAGTCTGCTAATTAGTAAAGTAGATGATTAATTTTAAAACATTTAAATATGCTTGCTTCTTAAATTATAATTCATTTTTATTAGACATATTGGCTCTTCAAGTTCTGGCTGCCTTGTGAAATCAATAAAACTGCTACAAAGGTTGCTTTCTGGTGGCCAAAATTCTCAAGATAAAATGTCCTGCAAATATTCAGCTCATTTCTTTCTAGAATTTTGGGCTGTCAATTATTGTCTACTCTCCAGTATCTTTAAACAAAGTATGTTTGGGTCCTCCCCTTTACTTTTTGTTTTGTTTTCAAAGATGTTGTCTATCTCTTATGATCTGATTTCATCTACACTGTCAAAACTGGTAACAAAATCTGCAATAAGATATTTTATTAGTAACTATAATTTTATGATCAGAGCAGTAAAATATCCTAAATCTATTTTGTGACAGACATAGTGACAAAGTAAGATATATTCTGTTTATATATATCCCAGAATTTCAGACTTTCTTCAGGAACCCATTATCTATACCCTTTACCAGACATGTGAAACAAACATCTTTATACTCAGATACAATAGAGGGAAGATTCAACCTATTAGAGGTGGAGAACAACTGTTCAAACTCTCATCCTACACAAATACCAGACAAAAACAAGTTAGAGGAGGATAGATTTATTTGGGCTCCATGGCTCTGTGTTGGAAGCAAGGCAAAAGAGTATCATGACAGAAGGGTATCACGGAAGAAAGTGGCTCACCTCCTGGCCACCAGGAAGTGGAGAAAGAGACAGAGATAGAGATAGAATTATATATATATATAGAGAGAGAGAAACACAAGTACAAGATATATATATAATCCCCCGGGGTATGTCCCAATTACCTAATTCCTTCAGCTGTCTGCCATTTGCTTACAGTTAATACCCAGAAATCCATTCAAGTTATTAATTATTACAGTTTTCATAATCTAATCTTTCCCCCACTGAACATTTCTTCATTGTCTATCACATGAGCTTATTGGGGGAAACCTATATCTAAACAATAACAAGGTCTCATTTTATGCTTCGGTGTAACAGCTATAACATAAGATATAGAGCAAAGATTGATTTTCTAATTATGCATAAACAGAATAACATATACACATGCAGTTATATTTACATAAGAGTTTTAATCCCAAACACAAAAACTTAAATTGATAGAAATCACATCACGTTGATCTTTGGTACCTCCCATGACATTCATATCAATAATGAATGTGGCAGGAGCAACATAAATATGCAAAGGAGCAACACATCAGCCTAAATATCCTCAGTAATTTGTAGACATACATTCATAGGAAACCACTAATGGAATACAATGCATTTTCCTTTCTATGAATAGTCAAATGTCATGCATAATGTATCAGTGCAACTGCTAAGAGCAGACTCAGGCTGGATCATTTAAACTTACTATAATGGGCAGGACAAACTGATCTTGCCCTACAATAAAATACTGATCTGCCTTTACACGTTCCTAATTGTTCAGTTATCTATTTCCTCAGAGCTTGTATTTATAGGAAGCGTAAAAGTTATTACTTTGCTATTTGGGAGTGCTTATCATGTTCCATCAAGCACAAGAGAATGGTGTCCAGGGAATATCTAGCAAATCATAGTAGTTGAAAGTCCCTGAAATATCTTCTGAACTATTTTAATTCAGAATACTGGAATATTCCATCAATATATCCATTATCACAATATAGCCTCCTGGTGCATATTATCAAAACAGCCCTTGTTTAAGTAAAAGGCTTTATAGAAATTGTGATATTGAAGGCAGAATCTGAATTACTAAAATTCATAGAATTATTTTTAACACCTAGGGTGGAAAGCTCTAATAAATGCCCATAGCAACTGAAAGAGAAATCTTCCTTGGTATAAATATTCTTAGTATTCTGTTTAGGAATAGACAATATTAGAGCATAGTAGAAGATAAACTAGATGATGGTACTATCATTTTCTACAAATATAACCTTTAGGAATTTTGAAGGTCCTAGAATTTTCTTCAAAATATTCTCAAGACTAAGAAGTATCTCTCTGGAATCTGTTTGGATTTACTGTAGAAGCATTATAAAAGAAAATATTTATTTGGAGAAGTACCCAAACATAGTGGTTTAATGCCTCATTTGAAACATTAATAAATCTTTCTTATATGGTCTTATAGATGTCATATAAAATTTTAACATTAATACAAGTAGTTATTGATTTATTTAAAGTATAAAATTATGAATATTTGACTAATATCAGAGTCTATGTAAATATGTATTATAATTATGTCATAACTATATGTAAATAATTATAATCAAACAAGTACTGCTCTTGTAAAAGATAAGTTTAATTTTAATGCACTTAAAAGAGTAAACATAATATGAAGTTTTAAAAACTATTTAAAAGAAAGAAGCTATGTAGGAAAAATAGAATAAAGTGTGAAACAAATAAAAATCAAGATAACAGATCAAAATCAAAACATGTTCATCATAACTCTAAATATTTTTATCCTAAATACTGGAAAAGAGAGATTTTCACATTGGATAAAAATGTAAGAGCTAACTAAGTACATGCAATTTAAAAAAAAAAATCCACTTCAAACATAAAGGCAAAATTGGTAAAAATGTAAATAAGGAAAAAGATGTAGTATTCAAACAAAAATCATAAGAAAACTGTAGTTCACTAAATATAAAAAAAGAGTAGTTAAATTAATGTCAAAGAAAGTGACACTAGAGCAAGAATATATTATGCTGTGAATATGAACATGTCACTACAAAAGAAGAGGTCAATTTCTTTCAGAGAGAAGAAGGATAATAATCTCAAAGTATATTTTAAATTTAAATGATAGTACTTCAAAATATGTATAGCAACAAGTGACAGGTAGACATTAAGATATCTGCAACATTTTCTTTCTTCTCTTCAAATAGTGAATAAACAAGGAGATAGGAAATAATTAGGTTTAGAGATATGAACAAAATTATAAAATTTTCAATTTCAGAACAGTATTTTCCATGTTATTATCATCCTACATTACATTACCAGGGTATATTTTTCACAACTAATGAACCAAGTGATTATGAATATTAACTGAATTCTAACTTTTCTGAATATTTCACTGTTTTTTCCTGATATATATATATACATACATATATATATGTGTGTATGTATATATATATATATATATATATATATATATATATATATGTATTTTTTTCTATTCCTGGGTCCCATCTGAGATCCCAATAAAATTATTTGAAGAATTTTTTAGAAATTCCAATGTCTAGGGCTTCTGGAGGACAGTTTATAGCAATTTCTTTTTCTTTATATATGGCCATACTTTCCATTTCTTGTAGAATGTGTGTTTTTTAATGCATTGAAAATATACATCTTAAATAATATGTCAACTCTGTAAATTAGATATTTCCTAAAGATTTGTTGTTGATTATTTTCATTATTCTTATTACTGTTGGTTTAATAGCTTTCGTGAACTAATTCTGTAAAGTTTGTTTCTTTTGCCTTGTGCAGTTAATAAAGGCATGGCTTTGTTAGAATGATTGTCAGTTAATACATAAGACCTCTTTAAATGCTCTGAATCCATCCATAAATTTATGCCAAGAGACTCTATATACCTATTGCAGCATGTTTGTAATATTCTAGTAAGTGGTTTACAATTCTACCTTAGTTGGCATTTCCCGCTTTCACAGACTCAATGCTGGTCAGATGAGAAAATGGTTGGTCTAAAGCCTTTCCTGAGCAGGCATGCAGCCTTGTATACACATGCTATCTTCTAAATTCTCAGAAATATAATCTGGCTTTCAAAGTATCCTATGAACATCTTATTTCCTGACTTTTCATTTTATGTTTTATCTCTTTCTTACTTGTTTGAACTATTAACATTGACTCTCATAACTGCAATGTTAAAAAAATGCAATTGACAGCTTTCCATAAGCACACTAGAGAAAAACTGAGGTGAGCAAGCTCTAAGTTCTAAGATCCAACAAAGGTAAATCCTGTTTGTGCACAATGGTTTGAAACGAAGCACAATAAAAAAAGACAAAATAATGACAAATATTGTAGGAAAAAAAGCCTTTTGGAGAAGCTTAAAGCATGTTTTATCACCTCCAGTCGCTATGATGTTATTGGTTTTCACTGCTATTCTGATTATAAGACTGATTTTTCAAGGTTACTAGTAAGGTAAAGTTGATGGGAATTAGCCAATTTAAAACTTTGCTATAACATTCACAATTTTTAAACAGTTTCAGTCAATATTCTTGCGTAATTGCTCCTTCATGCAAGCTCTTTGTTGATACTGAGAATTCTAGAAAGTTCATTTTTAAAATATTTGCATGTGTTTATGGTGGTTGATGGCAGAATTAATTCTCTTACTTGACAATTTTGGAAGTAGCTCTCCCTGATTGTTTTAATTGTAGAATGGAAATAGTAACCAGGGCCTAGATCCTTGTTATAAATTAATTTTAAACCAAAACCTTAAGAACAATATTTAACAAAAACATAGGAAGGGCCATTATGCAAACAGTATTTGAGAATTTTATATATTTCCATAAATAAATAGAAATATAAACTAATAAAACAGTAATAATATTCCTGATTGACTGGATTTTTGGTAGACTGCATTGTTGGTGAAAATTGCCTTCTAACTGTATTGTCATAGCTTTAGAGAAATGCTCTGATGTAGAGTTTATTCCACTTTCAAAATTGAAGAAATTATTTTTCCAGATGGTATAAATGCTATTTTCTAATAGCCTTTAGCTTTCAACTACATCTGGGAATTATCCTTGGGAACAGTTAGTGACTTTGCCTAAAGCCACACCCATTCTTAGATTATTCTATATGCAATGACACACAGACTCAAGAGTGTAGAATCTAGCCACCTAATCCCAAATTGGGACATACCAAAAGGGTGATTTCATATTTGGATGTTCTACTAGGTTCTTCTGAGAACATTTTTGATGCCATGGTAGAACTCAAATACTTCCTCTCTCTGGTTATTTTACTTTATTTTCCTCTAAGAAATACCTGTCAAGAGCCCCACTAACAAATTGAATGTATGCTAATCTTTGTCTCGGAGTCTGCTTCCTGGTTAACTCACAACTTTGTTATGTATATTCTTTGTATGTATATTATGTATATTCTAAGAAACAGAGGCCAAGACAATTAAATGTACAAGGATTCCATTACTTTGAATGTTTGTGAGAACAAATGGAGAGACATCCTAGAAAAGCATACACCATCCATCATGTTGTCTCAGTAGAAATCTGAAACCAACTGAAGAAGAAAAGAGAAGGATGTTTGGGACTATAGCACAATTTTAAAGATTAAAAAACCCTGAGGATTCTTTAAACCAGTCAGTCCTCAAAGGAGTGCTGTGCCTCTCAGAAATTGGCTCGTTGCGTACCCCTTCTTCAGTATACGTGTTCTTAAGCTTGTGTAATTTTCAAAGTAAATCTATGAGGTGATTGGTTCAAGGACACCTCTTATTGAGGAGGAAATGTTTCACAGGAAAACTTACCAAGGGGGTGAATTAATTGTGGAGCAAGTGTGAACCAGAGTCCCAGGTTTTTAGTTTCTAAGAACTACACTTTAATGAGAATGAGCCACTTCATTGACTCGGAATTCCTTGAAGGAAAGTTAGACTTGGTTATTTCAAGCAGAACCTAGAGATCCTTGACAATCACATCTTGCAAATCTTTCTCTCAGCCTTCCCATGAGGAGACAATGACTTTTGCTATAATGACTTACACTGGGGAAAAGGGCGATTCCAAGGTTTTCAAGATTATGAAACAGAACCTCTAAATTTAATAAATGGGCTATTTAATTACATAATGGCATCCCATTAATTAAATACCATTAGTATTTCATACCAGTTGCCATTTTATTTTGTAATACAGAGTTGAAGTAGACATTCAGTAAGTCGTTTAATTCTTATTTTAGACCTCTGAACTATCACATGAGAACTATAAATTAGGAAAAAAAAAATAAATGGAAGCTCCTTAAAACTCTCCATTGTAACAGAAGAACAGTAAAAAAGAAAAATATCACTTTGTCCCCAAGGTAACTGTAATGATCAGGGCTATTGTTACAGATTTTTCAAAAAGCTGTAATGGAAAGAAAAAAAATGAGTAGTGATTAGGAGGAAAGAAATAAGTCTGAAAGAAAGCTTAAAAGTTAAGTTGACTGAGCAACGATCCAGTAGGCACTGATTTAACCTGAAAGAATTTGTTGTTACTTACTTTAAACCAGAAGCATTGTCGCGTTTATTTGACAAGTTAAAATGTTTCAACAACTTTCCTATGCCTACCTGAGTCTCACCACAGCTCTGAACCAGAATGTAATGAATTCCTATAATAATATGTTTCCTTGGTATCCATTTTAAATATCAGTTGGACTTTCTTATGTAGGAAGCAGGGCTTAGCCATGAATTTACTCTAGAGTTGGTTCAGGCTCTTGGTAGATAGCTAAGTCAAGTATATTTTCTTTTTTAAGGGAATGTGAGGAAATCAGTCAATTACTCAGAGCTGAGAGGCCAGCTAGTATGATAAATGTTTTATTTTTTTAAGAAGAAGACAGAATTTTAGGATCTGCCATTGTTTTTATTTTTTTTAAAAAAATTTGTTTATTTTAGGCAAACATGCACAAATTATCTGTACATATATTAACATATAATCATGTTAATTTATAAATTTGTCAAATATAGGATTAAATTTATTGATAAACAATTTAGGCACTAGCTAGATGCCATTGGGCATCAATTACAATTCTACAAGGATCTACCACAGATTTACAGTCACAATTAATGGTATGTCAAATCGTTGGAAGAAAGGTATTGATATTCAATAATAAAGCAATCAGATTCTCAGAGTGCCAGATAGTTTGAACATCTTTCAAAAAATGTCATTTATCTAAACTGACATGCAAAATGTTCCCATATTTTGAAAACAAATGGTGGAAGTATCAAACTAAGTAATTTATCTTCCTGGCATTGTTTGGCAGTGTCAGGAAAAAAAATGAGAATGAAGGTGAATCTTCAAGACAATCATTCAAAGTTTTGCCAACTTGTCTCCAAATATTTTGAAGTATTTGGTTTAGTATACATAGTGATATATTTGTGTGACATTAACATTTTGCATCCAGATATTGTGGTATTATTTGATGCAATCTTATTGTAGCCAGGAGACTTCGAAGGTAGCACCCTAAGACCACTGCATCATTGTTATGCAGTTCTTTCCCTCTGACTGTGACTTGGTTTTACCAATATAATATAACATGGGTGATAAAATGTCTCTTGTGTTATTGGTCTACAGAATATTCTGACTTTGTAGCATACTTTCCAATTTTTATTGATTTTTATGAAGTAATTGGTTGTGTGGAAAGGGCCCATGTGGCAAGGAATGAGAGTAGGTCACTGGTCAGTGAGGCACCAAGACTCTCAGTCCAGCAATTCCTAAACCCCTGAAGCCCCCAACAACACACAATATATGAATGCAGGCTCTCCCCAAAAGAACCTTCAGAGAGACTTCAGTTTTGGGCAGTCCACTACTTCTGAGAGATTCTGAAGCAGAGGGCCCATGTAGGATTTCCCTATATTTCTGAACCACAGAGACTGGGAGATAACAAACACACAAGTGTTACTTTTGTTGTTTTATTGTGGTAATATTTATCATTTGAACCATTTATAAATGTACAAATGCATAGCATTAAATACATTTGTAATGTTGTGAATCACCGCTCTTCATACCAAAAACCATTTTATCATCCTCCAAAAAAGCTTGTAAATGCTGAATAATAAGTTCTCCTTTCTTTCCTAAGTGCCTAGCTACCTTTCTTCTACTTTCTATCTCTATAAATTTCTCTTTTCTAGATACCTCATAGAGGTGGAATTATGAAATATCTGTCCTGAGTCTGCTTATTTTAATTAACATAATGATTTCAAGGTCTAGCCATGTTGTACATACATCAAAATTTCATTTTAAATGTCGAGGTATTTTCTATTGTATGAATAATGAAAATTCCAGAAATGGCTTATCCTTCATCTGTTGATAGACATGCAGATTTGCTCCATACTTTGGTTAGTATAAATAATGTTGCTGTGAACATTAGTATATAAATATCTGTTCAAGTCTCTGCTTTCATTTGAATATATACCTAGAAATGGACTCCTAATATCTAAGGTGCTTTTACGTTTGACCATTTGAGAAATGGTCAAAATACTTTCCGCAGTACTTGCACCATTTCACATTCCCAAAGCAGTGTCTGAGGACTCCAAATTCTCATCATACTTCCAGCATTTATTTTTTAGTTTACTTTATCTATTATGACCACCCTGATTGGTGTTAAGTAGTACCTCATTATGGTTTTGATTCACATTTCCTTAATAATTACAATTACTAAGGAAATACAATTATTACAATACAATTATATTGTAATTATGAAGGAAATGTGAATCAAATTATATTATTATATTAGTAGTAATTATATTATTAGTAATTAATTGATAGTGATTAATTATAATTAACTACATTATAATTAATTATAATTAAAATAATTATTATCATGGTTTTGATGTGGGGTGTCCCCAAAAAGCTCACATGTAAGACAATGCAAGAAAGTTCGGAGAAGAAATGATTGGGTCATGAAAGCCTTAACACAATCAGTGAATCCATAACCTGATGGGATTAATTGACTGGTATCTGAAGTCAGGTGGGTGCTGCTAGAGGTGATTAGGCATTGTGGGTGTGACTTTGGGGTTTTTATTGGTATCTGGTAAGCGGAGATCTTACTCTGCTTTCTGATCATCACATGATCTGTTCATCTCTGCCAGAATCTGCTGTCATAATGTTCAGCCTCACCTTGAACCCCAAGGAAGGTGACCATGAATTGAGCCCTCTGAATCCTTGAGTTTTCTCCTCTCCATTTGTTCTGATCCAGTCTTTTAGTCACAGTGGTGAAAAAGCTGACTAAAACATTGTTTAGTCAGAATATAAATTATTAATAATTATTCATTATAATTATCAATTGCAATTAATTATGTTATTAATAAAATTATATTATATTATGATTATAATTATATGGGATTATTTGTACCTTTGCTTGGGGACTTTAGGAACTTTATATGTTTACATATTAATTTTATCAAATATATTAATTGAAAATCTTTTCTCTCATTCAGTTCATTTTTTCTTTATATAATAGTATCCTTTTATGAAAATTATGTTCCAAATATTTATAAAGTCTAATTTATTAATTTTTGGTTGTTTTTTGTACTTTTAGTGTCATATTCAGGAAGTAATTGCTAAGTCCAACATTGTGACAGTTTTCTCCAATTTTTTTTTCTCAAATTGTTATAGTTTTTAGTTCTACATCAATATTTTTGGTCACTTGGGGTTGATATTTTATATGGTATAGGCAAAGTCCATATAAATTCTTTTGAATGTGTATTTTTAGATTTACCAGCACCATTTGTTGAAAATACTGTCTTTTTGCAATGAGTGGTCTGGGTCTCTTATTAAAACTCAACTAAAAATTATGTGAGGAGGGTTTATTTCTTGCTACTCTATTCCATTGATCTACATGGCTATTCTTAAGTCAGTACCATACTCTTAAAAAACAAACAAACAAACAAACAAAAAACATTAGCTTTGTAGTAAGTTTGGAGTTGAAAAATTGCACTGTCAGGTGTTATTCTTTATTTTAAAGATAGGGGAAGCAAACTTCTTTGTAATTGGGAATGTATTTGAGGACTGGATTACAGTTGTTTGGGGGAAAAAAGCTTTGGAAATGTTGTTAGATATTTTAAGCAATCTGTCAATTGCTTTGGGTGGAACTGACATCATAATGATATTAACTCTTTATTACTATAAATATAAAATGTCCTTCATTGATTATATGATCTCAAATTTCTTTCAACAATATTTTGTACATTTTAGCATACAAGTGTTTCACCTCTTGGGTTAGAAATATTACAACTATTTAACTATTTTAGGGCATATTGTAAATAGAATTTCCTGCTTAATTCCCATTTCACATTATTTGTAGTGTATAAAACACAAATGACTTTTGTGTCCAGGTTTTCTTAATTTTTTTAGCCACTAGTTTTCTTTGATTTTGAGGGGATTTAAATATAGGGTCATATTGCATGTGTTTCTCACTTGGTTACTTTGTATTTCTTTTTCTTATCTAAAAACTTTGCAATAAATTCCTTCATGATGTACTGTGCTACCACAGCCCAAAATGACAGGGCCAAGTGATCATTGATGGATACCTGTTATGAAATCCTGAGCCAAAAGAAATCTGTCCTTCTAATAAGTTGTTCATCACAAATATTTTGACACAAGGATGGAAAGTTGACTAATACAAGGTCTTTCTTTCTTCTGTATTATTTTTGGCATTTATGGTATAAATTTACCTATGAGCATTATCTTTAATAAATCACACACATTTAGTATTTTATGTTTTCATTTTCACTCATATCTAAGTATTTTCTAATTTCCCTTTCTTTTTATGCAAAGTTTATTTTAGTATGCTTGAGAAAATCTCATTTCTTGTTTATCTATTTACTTCTTTTTTTTAAATTTGACAGTAAAATGTATTACAATTCTTATTACACATATAGAGCACAATTTTTTTCATATCTCTGGTTGTATACAAAGTATATTCACACCAATTGTGTCTTCATACCTGTACTGGATAATAATGACCATCACATTACCCCATCATTTCTAATCCCATACCCCTTCCCTTCCCCTGCAACCCCTCTGCTCTATCTACAGTTCATCTTTTCCTGACATGCTCCCTCTCCCTATCCCATTATGAATCAGCCTACTTATATCAAAGAAAACATTCAGCATTTGGTTTTTTGGGATTGGCTAAATTCACTTAGCATTATCTTCCTAACTCCATCCATTTACCTGCAAATAACATGATTTTATTCTCCTATATTGCTGAATAATATTCCACTGTGTATATATGCCACATTTTTTATATCCATTCATCTGTTGAAGGGTATCTAGATTGGTTCTACAGTTTAGCTATTGTGAATTGTGCTACTATAAATATTTATGTGGCTGTGTCCCTGTAGTATGCTGTTTTTAAGTCCTTTGGGTATAGACCAAGGAGAGGGATAGCTGGGTCAAATGGTGGTTCCATTCCAACTTTTTAAGGAATCTCCATACAGCTTTCCATATTGGCTGCACTAATTTGCAGTACCACCAGCAGTATATGAGTGTACCTTTCCCCCACATTCTCCTTAACGCTTATTGTTGTTTGTCTTCATAATAGCTGCCATTCTGAATGGAGTGAGATGAAATCTTAGAGTAGTTTTGATTTGCATTCCTCTAATTGTTGGCAATGATGAATATTTTTTCACATATTTGTTGATTGATTGTATATTATCTTCAGTGAAGTGTCTGTTCAGTTTCTTGGGTTATTTGGTCTTTTTGAAGTCAATATTTTTGAGTTTTTTAAATACCCTAGAGATTAGTGCTCTATCTGACATGAATGTGGTAAAAATTTGTTCCCAAAATGTAAGCTCTGTATTCACTTCATTGACTTTTTTTTCTTTTGCTGAGAAGAAACTTTTTAGTTTGAGTGCATCATATTTATTGATTCTTGATTTTATTTAGCTATAGGAGTCTTATTAAGGAAGTCTGATCCTAATCTGACATGATGAAGATTTGGGCCTACTTTTTCTTCTATTAGGTGCAGTGTCTCCGGTTTAATTCATAAGTCCTTTATACACTTTGAGTTGAGTTTTGTGCATGGTGAGAGATGGAGGTTTAATTTCATTTTGTTGAATATGGATTTTTCAGTTTTTCCAGCACTATTTGTTGAAGAAGCTATTTTTTCTCTAATGTGTGTTTTTGGCACCTTTGTCTAATATAAGATAACTGTAATTATGGGGTTTGTCTCTGTGTCCTCTATTCTGTACAATTTGTCTACAAGTCTATTTTGGTGTCAATACCATGCCATTTTTGTTACTATTACTCTGTAGTACAGTCTAAGGTCTGATATAGTGATGCCACCTGCTTCACTCTTATTACTAACGATTGCTTTAGCTATTCTAGGTCTCTTATTTTTCCAGATGAATTTCATGACTCCTTTTTCAATTTCTATGAGGAATGTCATTGGGATTTTGATTGGAATTGTATTAAATCTGTATAGTTCTCTTGGTAGTATGGTCACTTTGATAATATTAATTCTGCCTATCCAAGAACAAGGTAGATCTTTCCATCTTCTAAGGTCTCCTTTAATTTCTTTTGTTAGCATTTTGTAATTTTCGTTGTAGAGATCGTTCACCTCTTTCGTCAAGTTGATTCCCAAGTACTTTATTTATTTATTTGTTTGAGACTATTGTAAATGGGGTAGTTTTTCTCTTTCCCTTTCAGAGAATTTGTCACTGATGCACAGAAATGCCTTTGATTTATGGTGTTGATTTTATATCCCTCTACTTTGCTGAATTCATGTACTAGTTCTAGAAGTTTTCTGGTAGAATTTTGGGGTCTTCTAGGTGTAGAATCATATCTTTGGCAAATAGTGCTAATTTGAGTTCTTATTTTCCTATATGAATCCCTTTAATGTCTTTTGTCTAATTGTTCTGGCCAGTGTTCCAAGAACTATGTCAAAGAGAAGTGGTGAAAGAGGGCATCCCTTTCTTGTTCCAGTTTTTAGAGAAAATGCTTTCAATTTTTCTCCATTTAGAATGATGTTGGCCTGGGGCTTAGCATAGATAGCCTTTATGATGGTTAGATATGTGCCTGTTCCCTAGTTTTTCTAGTGTTTTGAACATGAAGAGGTGCTGTACTTTGTCAAATACTTTTTCTGTTTCTATTAAGATAATCATCTGGTTCTTATTTTTCAGACTATTGATGTGAAGAATTACATTTATTGATTTCTGTATGTTGAACCAACCTTGCATCCATGGGATGAACCTAACTTGTTCATTGTGCACTCTCTTTTTGATATGTTTATATATTCAATTTGCCTGAATTTTTATTGAGAATTTTTGCATCTATGTTCATTAGAGATATTGGTCTGAATTTTTCTTTCTTTGATGTGTTTTTCTTGGTTTTGAAATCAGGGTGATATTGGCCTCATAGAATGAGTTTAGAAGTGCTCCCTCTTTTTCTACTTCATGAAATAATTTGAAGTGTATTGGTATTAGTTATTCTTTTTTTTAAAGAGAGAGAGATGAGAGAGAGATAGAGGGGAGAGAGAGAGAGAGGGGAGAGAGAGAGAGAGAGAGAGAGAGAGAGAGAGAGAGAGAATTTTTAATACTTATATTTTAGTTTTCAGCGGACACAACATCTTTGTTTGTATGTGGTGATGAGGATCAAACCCGGACCATACGCATGCCAGGCGAGCGGGCCACCACTTGAGCCACATCCCCAGCCCAGTATTAGTTATTCTTTAAAGGTCTTGTATATCTCAGCTGTGTATCCATCGGTTGTAGTCTTTTCTTGGTTGGTAGGCTTGTGATGACATTTTCTAATTCATTGCTTGAAATTTAACTGTTTAAATTATGTATACCATCCTGATTCAATTTGGGCAAATCATATGACCTTAAATATTTGTCAATGCCTTTAATATTTTTTATTTTATTGGAGTGCAAGTTTTCAAAAATAATTTCTAATTATCTTCTGTATTTCTGTAGTGTCTGTTGTGATATTTCCTTTTTTTATCATGGATGTTAGTAATTAGAATTTTCTCTCTCCTTCTTGTTTGATCTTGTTTCTCCTTTGATTAATTTTTCCTTTTATGTGATACCTACCTTTGCTGGTTTTCATTGTCATTTTTAATTTCTTCCTCATGGCATATTTTGGTGAGGATGTTTCATAAGTATAGGCTTTCTAGTTGTAAATTCTTCAAACTTTTGTTTATCATGGATGATTTTGACTTCATCATCAAATCAAAAGCTTAATTTTGCTGAGTATAAGTTTGTTGGTTGACATTCGTTTTCTTTCATGGGTTGGTTATGCCAGGATCTTCTAACTTTCAGGGTCCAGGTTGAAAAATCTGCAAATATATATAATCTGATTCTTTTCTCTCATGACATTTAAAATTCTCTCCTTATTCTGTATGCTAGGAATTTTTATTATATCATGCTTTGGTATAGATCTGTTGTGATTTGTATGTTTGACATCCTGTAAGCCTCTTATATTTGGTTTCCAATTTATTCTTCATGTTTGGAAATTTTTCTGACATTATTTCATTGAATAGATTGTTCATTCTTTTAGTTAGAAACTCTATGCCTTCCTCTATCCCAATAACTCTTATTTTTTTTTCTTTTTATGCTCTCCCATATTGAATATTCTGCTCATGGTTCCTTACCATCTTCACTATGTGGTCTACATTCTTTTCAAAGGTAAAAATTTTGTCTTCATTGTCTGAAGTCCTGTCTTCCAAGTGGTTTAATCTTTGGTGATGCTTTCAATTGAGTTTTTAGTTTGAATTATTGTTTCTTTCATTTTGAAGATTTTTTTAGATCTTTTATCTCCCTATTGAAATAATGTTTTGATTCCTATATTAGCTTATGTAGCTCTTTATTGAAATGATATTTTGCTGCCTGTATTTGCTCTCTTATGTCATCCTTTAATTCACAGAATATATTTATTGTGTACATCCTGAACTCCTTCTCTATCATTTCTTCTGCTATTTTTTCCATGGATTCTAATAATGTAGTATCTTGACTTTTTAAGGGCACTTTCTTCTCTTGTCCTTTCATGTTGATTGTGTGTCTTCCCTTCTAGCACTGCAGAACTGAGGCATTGTGAAATTAGAGACAAATATTAACTTAATATAGATATTACTATTTGCTCTTGTACTAACTTTTACTGGAGACCTTTATTTTTCATTGTTCAGAATTATTGAGAACTTTTCACTTAAGCTTAAAAGACCAATACCACCAGACATGTCTATTTAAAAAAAAAAAGCTCATTTGGATTTTATCTATAGATATCATAATTTCTTATTTTGTAAATGACAATTTTTTCTGGATATGGAATTATCAACTAATAGATTGCCTTTAAGTGCTTTGCATGTATTAACTGCACTTACTATGGCCTCTAAGGCTTTGGTTTCACCAAGAGTCCTTTTAAGTTTTTCCTATTTAGAGTTTGTTGTGCTTCCTGAGTTTGTAGATTCATGTCTTTCATGAAATGTGAGAAACTTCCAGTTATTATTTATTCAAATGCTCTTTCTGCAGTCTTTCTTCATCACTTTTCCTGGGATTCCCACAATATATGTTGATCTACTTAAAGTGGCTCCCAAGCCCTTCAGACTACAATCATTCTGTTATTCAATTCTATTTCTGTGGCTCAGACTTTAATTATCCTATTTTTTGAATTAGCTAATTCTTTCTTTGGCTAATTCAAATCTGCTTAAAAACCCCTCTAGTATATTTTTCATCTCAATCATTGTTCACTTCCAAAATTTTCTTTTCTTTATTAATATTCACAACTAACATGCTTAGCTGTATCCTTACCCTCAGTTAGCTCTCTGAGCTTCTTTAAAACAGTGGTCTTTCTGTAATAAGTCAAATGTCTGGATTTCCATAGATATTGTCTCTACTAAGTGACTTTGGTTCTATGAATGAGGCATTATTTCCTTTTCGTTTGCATGACTCATATTTTTTGTTTGTTTCTTAAAAACTGGAAATATAATTTTATAATACTTAAGTCTCGAAATCAGACTCCTCGTATCCATAATTTCCTGTTATTTATTTTTAATTATAGTACGGGATCTTTACAGATCAGCCTTAGGTAAAAGCCTAAAGGGTCTCCTTAAATGTATATTTTTATGGGCACATGAACTGCTTTCTAAGTCTCCTATGTATAGGTTGTTTGTATAAAAGGAAAAGAAAACTACTTAAAATTTAAAATAGCTTGAGCTGGTGGGAGGGCAACAATGGCAGTCTACCTTCATGATCAGATCAGCAATTGACAACTGAATCCAGAACTCCAGTATTTGGAAGAAAAAGTCCTTTATTGCCTGCTTTGGCACAGTGAATTGCCAAAGACTATGATTGTGATCCTCACAGATACCTGCCAGAGAGCTAAGGGTGTGTAATAGGTAAAGAACCTTCCAACCCTGATTGGTAAAAGTGACAGTATCTAAAATCTACCACCCGAAATGACCCTTGGAAACTGAAATGTTCAAACAAACTTCAGAGTCTTAGTCACTTCAGACTGTTTCTGCCAGAACAATTATCCAGGTGAAGAGATGGCCTGGTGTTTCATCCTCAATCATGTTCACTGATAACAATCAAATATTTCTTTTTAAGATATTGATATTTAACCTATGCCAGTGTACTCATCATGAAGGATGGGTTTGGGTCCTTCTTTATCTGTCTTTCACCCTCTCTTTGCCATTCTGCCACAGGAAGATTCAGCAAGAAATCCTACAACAGAAACCAACCCCCTGATCTTGAATTTCCCAGCCTCCAAAACTGTAAGAAATAAATCTTGTTAATTATAAATTACCCAGTCTTTAGGATTCTAGTATAGCAGAAAAAAAACAGACCAAGACAAACATCTCATACAATTGTAAATAGCTATTTGAATGGATTCAATAATATAGATATGCAAATAATATTATGATGTAATTTAAATATATAATCTTTAACAGGGGATGTGGGAGAAATATATTGAGTTCTGAAAAGGAAGTTCATATAGAAAAAATAATTTATTAATGTCTAAGTCCATAGCATAGTCAACTAACCTAGATACATTAAAAATCTGTGTGCTCTTAGAGCATGTAATAATTCTACTTGTATTATGTACTTTCAATCTCATTCCATCCTACCCATGCTACACTTGAATAGAAATATCTTTTTCTTCAGAATTTTCTTTCTCTTCAGAATTTCTCAAACATGTTTAGAATTGCTGGAAAATTTGAACAGTATATTCTTCTATGCATTTGTTGACTGAATAACATCACTTGTCACCATGATGTGCAAAACACCACACTGGGAATTCTGAAAGAAATAAAATTGACAAATGGATGGTGTCTTCCCACAAAATATAACTAACTACATGGAATATCTGTCTGATAAATTATATAATGGTATGAAACAAAGACTCAGGAAAATACTTCCCAACCAGCAAAAACAATTCTAGTACACTGAAAGCTTAATGGAAAGTACTGATGTTAAAGCATCTTTACAAATCTTTAAAAATCATTCTTTGGGTTTGGGATATAGCTCAGTAGTGTGCTTGTCCACCATGGAGAAACCCCTGGGTTTGATCCCAGCATATCTCTCTCTCTCTCTCTCTCTCTCTCTCTCTCTCTCTCTCTCTCTCTCACAAAAAAATTTTTAAATTATACAAACATATATATCAAAACTACACCTGTCATGTAGATCAAATTTAAAAGCTTTTTATGTTTCTCTTTTAAAAAATCATTTTCATTATCTCAGGAGTTTCATAATCAATGGTGTGGCAATTTTACTGCCAAGCTATATTGGGACTCAACAAGATTTATCAGACAGTGTAATGCCAATCTCTGTAACAATGTTAATAGATGTTGATATATGGCTTATTTTGACTTGAGCACAATTTTGTTTTCGAATTTTTTCTGGCATGAGATACAACTGACCACAAGCCAGCTACAAGTGGCTCTAATGGGCTGTTTATCTTTTGTCCTTTTATTCCATATCTACCCTTCTAGCTTTCTGCATTCTCTTCTATCATGTGGGTGCTGTATTTCCTATGCTTCTTGTTGGATGGCTGACTTTTAGATTTTCCTGTAGAAGACACACATGGAAGTAGGAAAATTGGGAAAAGGACCCAGGCTAAGTAATTCTGTTTCTGTCAGTTTCTATTTCTTTTTCTCTCTCCCCGCCCTCTTTCTTTCTCTCACCTACCATATCCTTAAGCAGCATCACCGAATTGTGCCTTATCTTTTAGTGATTCCTGTTTTATCAAAGTAAACACCATCATTAATACCATTCTGTGTCTTTATATTCATAAGTGCAGTCCATTTATCTTTGCCAATTCATGTTAAAGCTGATGATTATTATTCTAAAAAAAACTGTATGATATTACTTATTTATATGGTACTTATAATCTGCACTGTATATGTGTAAATGCTGATAAAGAGTATTAGACTAAGCAAAATGAAATGAACTGCTTTAATGGATAAAATATACCAATAAAAGATCCCTTAGAGGAGATTTGGATCATATATACTATACTATTTTGAGCACCTTAGAGGGATTTTAACAATTTTTGTTGTTGACTGACTGAAACCTACATTCACAATGATCTTCATTCAATAATATTGAGATGACAGAACTTCCATCAAATAATAATTGAAAAAAATCTAGAAACTTTAAGAAGCTCATAAAAATATCTGTGCCCCTCAGATTCCCCTTAGGACCATGTCCTTGAAAGTAGAGAGTAGTTTTTTGTTAATGAACGCGTTGAGAAAAGCCTTGTAGCCAGGAAACAGCAACATACTTGAGAATCCCTGTGGTTTTTATTTTCTCAGTGTCACAAAGGATGGAAAGAGATGCTGAGTTGAAAAAATCTCCTTGGTGTTGATAAAAAAAATCATAAAAATACAGATTTAGAAGCCAAGTGGCAATGCTTAAAAATCAGGTGTTTTAAGCGGGCACATGAGCAACAGGACTAGAATAGTAATCAGAATATTTTGCCCACTTGGATGTTTAGTATTAGCCAAATGGTCACCTTGTGTGTTTAATAAAATAGATGGGCTATCTACTAAAATGTTTTTTAAACTCAGAAAAGTCCTGGGTCTGGTAAACAGAAACATGAATTGAGCCAACACAATGGAGAGTTTGGGCTCTCACTAAATTTTCCAAACCAAATCAATCTTTAGAAAAATCGCTCCAGTGTTGAAGAAGTTGAATCCATTTGAGGGAAAAGCACAACAGTGCTCTTTAAAATATAGACAGTACAATAACAATCAAAGATTCCCACAGATTGGCTGTAACCATTTAACAATATCTACTTTAGGTGAAGAGAAATATGTGGAATGTTTGGAGATCTCTCCAACCATTGCTTTGTTAATCCCTGAAAACCTCAAAAGTTTTGTCACAGTTATTTTTCGGGGGCAAAATGAGGTAAGATAATGGTGAAATTTGAACCTGCTACATTTTCCACAAATGGTTAAATATTCACATTGAGACTCTGATAAAGTAATTAAGATAAGCCCATTCTATCAAAAAAGCCAAAGGCAAGTTCTAGAATTTCCTTCTCTTGGAAGAATTGTAAAACAAAAGCATTATCCGACAAAATAGTGTAGCAGGGAAGAGAATCATCCTTTCGCCTGAAACAATTAAAGCATCAGTTCAAAGTCTGAAAGAGCAGCTTTCAGGAAAGTCATTATTAGGCAAAAAGGGACAATGTTACTTAGGAGAATATTCAAATAAAATGGGCCTTAATATTGCTCCAGCTGATTTTCTTGAGAGTTTTCAGATCTTAACACATGGAGGAGGAGTCATTGTAGGGATTGGCATACTCCCTCAACTGAGGTCTTAAAGCTAAAAGTTCAAAGAGAATAAAGGAACTAAGTTTATTGGACAGAGACTAACAAAGGAGAGAGCTTCAAAGAGAAAGACCTCCAGAGATTTGTAGGGTCCCTAAAGCGCCCAACAAAGTTCATACATTGAGAAAAACATTCAAAGGAAAGAACCATCAGGAAGGACTAGAGAAAACAGAACCTTATTCTAAAAGTCTAACAATAATAACTCTTTCCATCATTCAGAAAGAAAATTCTCATGATTCATGGAGAATTGGTAGAGTACTGAGAAGATTCATGCCTCAAACAGAGGGAAATATTTATGCTATACTAAACACTGCTCCAGTTCTACCAAACATTTTCAAGCAAGATCAAAAATAAAACTACTCTCTCCATGTTAACTGTCCCCCAGAACAAAGCTGAAAAGTAGGTGGACAAAATTATCCAGCACTCAACAGGGGAAAATTCACAATATCTGGAATTAAAAAGTATATATCCAGGCATACAAATAAGTAGAATGAGGTGATTTGTAATGACCAGTTGAAATATCAATTAATAAACTGAACCAGAATTGACACCAATGTTAGAATTAACAGGTGAGCATATTAAACAGTATTCCATATTTTCAGAATGCTAAATACAGAAGATTTTTAAAAGACATCAATTGAACTTATTGAGCTAAATACTGTGAAGTAGGTGGTGAAAATTACATTGGCTGTGATCAACACTACATTAGAGAAAAATTAGAAAACTTATCAGAGCTACTGTGGAAGAAAAGGTTGTGGGGAGGGGTAGCCCCCTAATAATAAGCAAATAATACAAATACAAAAAGTACTTAAAAAGTTAAACATGTTTAGTGAAATATGGGATTACTTCATGGAGCCTCTTCCGTGTGTAGCGGGAGTCAAGAAAGGATGCAAGATAAGAACAAAAAACAACAATAAATTTTAAATGATGGTTAAAAATTTTCCAAAATAGATGTTTTTAAAAGTACCCTGTAAGTCAATGTACTTGAGCAGCTCAACAAACCCCAAACACAGTAAATATAGTAAAACTGCTTAAGCATGTCATAATTAATATTCCAAAACAGCAGAGAAAATGTTAAAAATCAGTGAGAGAAAAATTTGGCATGCACAGAAGAACAGTAAAAATAATCATAGCTCACTGTCAGAAACAATATAAGCCAGAAGATACTGTGTGATACATGTTTAAAGTTCTGAAAAAAACAACAAAAGAACCTGAATTAAACCAGAATTCTGTGTCCATTGAAAATATCATTTTTAAATAAGGGCTGATTGCAAAAATTATATATCCATAGGCAGAAAACAATGAACTTCAACCTAAATCTTCCCTTTATATAGCAATTAATCCAAAAATGAATCTGAGACCTAAATATAAAATGGAAGACTACAAAACAGTTCAAAGACATACTTTCTGGTCTAGGATTAAGCAGAGTTTTTAGAAGAGTTTTAATTAAAATAAATTCCAATTTGGTCAATTTTCTTTTCTATGTGAAAGAGATTGTTGAGGATGAAAAAAAGGAGGAAATGTGGAGAAATATTTTCTAATCATGTATTTAAAAAAGGGCTAGCTAGCATCAAGAATATATAAGAAATATAAACTTAATGACAAGAAGAAAGCCATTCAGATAGAAAATGGTCTGTTTTGAGCTAAACAGAATATCAGAATGGATAATTTATAATGAAAAGAAATTTGTTAAACTCATAGTTCTGGAAGCTAAGAGATCCAAGATAAAGGCAAGGGAATTTTTGCTGCTTGATGTAAGAACAGGGAAACAGGACCGGGGAGAGAAGAAGTCAACATCCTCAGAAGGAGCACACTTCCAGTACAACAAACACACTCTTGATATAAAAACCTCGATCCATTCATGATGCCATAGTCCTCATTATCCTAATCAGCTCTTAAAGGTTTTATCTCTTAATACTGTTTCACTGGTTGTTAAATTTTAGTATGAGTTTGAGAAGGGACAAACATTCAAACCATCACACCTTGAAAGAAGACATATTGAAAGCACATGAAAAAATATTGAACTTCATGAGCTATTAAAAAATGCAAATCAAAGTCACAATGAGATAACAAAAAGATTAAAAAAAATAGTATCTAGTGCTAGTGAGAATTTAGAGCAAATAATCCCTCTTACATCACTGGTAGAATGTAAAAAGCACCACCACTTTGTAAAACAAGTAGACATTTTCTTATAAAGTGAAATTAATGTTTAATATGTGAGCTAACAATCACAACCTGGGTATTTTTTTTCAGAAACTAAAACTTACACTCAAATAAAAGAGCTTTCTTTTTATTAGCTCAAAACTGGAAATAAAAATAAATGATCTTCAGTAGGGGAATGGACAACCAAATTCTGGTACATCCATATGGTGGCTTACTACTCGGTCATAAAAAGAATAAATCTATTGATATATACAACCTGGATGGATGTCAAAGATATTATGCAGTATGCAAAAGTGCAATATCAGAAGGTTACACTCTAAATAACTTGAAGCAAACAATCTGAAAAATCACAAAATGATGGACCTGCAATCTACAAAAAATGTCTGAGAAAACAATAGGGATCTCAATAAATGGAAAGATAAATCATGATCATAGTTAAGAAAATTTAGTATTTTCAATATGATTAAAGATATTTTAGTAGTCTGAGTACAAAGTCAATCAAAATCCCAAAAAGAATTTTTTGAAGAAATGGGAAACCTCTTTTTAAAATTTATATTCAAATCAAGGGATCAGAAATAGCCAAAGCAACTTTAAAAAGTAAAACAGAGAACCAACACTGATTTTGAGACTACAAACTTTTATTAATCAATAAAGGTTTTAAACCAATTCACTTGAGAAACATTGTTCTCTTCAACACATGTTGCAAAACCAGATATCCATATGTTTAAAAAAAGTTTGGATCCCCATACTCACCACTATATGTAAAAAAAAAAAAAACCTCAAAATGGATCATAGTTATGTACATTTACACTTTTTACAAGAAAATGTGACAGAAAATCTATGGCTTTGGTTAGGAAAGGTTTTTTAGCCATTAATTCAAAAGCAAGATTCATATATGAGAATAACTTGTATTTTAAATTTCAAAAAGAAAATTTTCTGATATTCATATCACATTCATAAAAGCATGAAAGTACTAGGCTCAATGTACAAAAAAATGGGAAATCATATAGGTAGCAAAGAACTGATATTCTGAATATATTTTTAAAATGCTCTCAAATCTCAATAGTAGACAAACAAAAATCCTTTACCTGCCACCACTAAATGAACGCATAATTTGAACAGATAAAGAAACTGTATAGATAGAAAGTAAATACATGAAGATAATGTTCAATATTATTAGTCATTGAGGAAGCACTAATGATACTAAAATTAAATAGAGTTGTACATATATTATCATAGCTAAGAAATAAAAGAATCACCATTCCAAGTGTTGATGAATGTAAACATAAACTCTCACGTTCTTTTGGCTGAAATGTTAAACAATACAACATGTTTGGAAATATAAAAGCAAATGCCTAAACAAAGACATGTATTAATATTTTCATAGAAGTTTCATTTGCAATAATGAAAATCTGTAAAAATCCTTTTATCCTTTAGTAGGTAAATAGATAAAGTGTGATGATGTATGCATGTGGTAGAATGTTACTGACCAATAAATAAGAAAGTACTGCTGGTATAGGTACAGGATAGATCATTGTAGTCAACTTCAGCTGTGACCAATTGATGTGATAAGAGCAACAGAAACTTAATTTTAACTATGGGCCCAAGAATGTGAGGCAGAACATCATGGCAGAAGGGCATGGCAAAGAAAAGCAGCTCAAGATACCACACCCATGAAACAGAGAGAGAGAGAGCTCCACCCAACAGGCACAAAATATAAAAAGGCACACCCACATAGACTACTTCTTCTAGCCACACCCTCCTCCAGGCCTACAGTGACCTCCCAGTTAATTAATATCAGCTCATGATCTAATCATTTCCCCTCTGAAAATGTTTGCATTGTCTTTCACAGGAGTATTTGGGGTACACCAAATATCTAAACCATATCATAGATGTATCTCATAATAATTATTCCAATTGAAAGAAGGCAGACAATAGAAATCAACAAACACCACATTTCAAAGGGTCCCAAGGAAACTTTTGGGGAAAATGAATGCTTGTGATCTTGATCTTGGTGTTGATTTAATGGTATGTGTGTGTGGGGGGTGTGAATGTATGTGTGTGTGTGTGTGTATGTATATATGTATACACACATATATATTTTTTTCCAGTTATCACCAAACTGTGCACCTTAAAATGGCACAAGTTATTGGTTGCAAATACATCTTAATAATAATGTGAAAAAGAAAATTGACTTAACAATTTAACTCTTTTGTATTTATTTCAAGGAAATTGCTATTAATATTCATAGAGATTTTTGCAAGGATATTCTCTATGTTCTACAATAACAATTGTTTAAATTCAGGAGAAATTATCAAGTTAATGATCAAATAAGCTATGAAACACAAAGTAAAATTCTAAAAATAATGTTTTTATGCTTTGAAATACCTTTTAAACAAAAAATATTATGAGTACACATCTTAATATTAATATATAATATATTATGTAACATGAAGGGATATTTTCTAAAATGTTTTATTATGTTTCCTTGTAATTGTCTCAAAATTCTTATATGTATTTATATATGGTTATACATAGCTTATGTATATGTATATTGAATAAAATAATGTATATCAAAGTAGTTAATATTAGTTAATTCTGAATATTGAAAATACAAATAAGTTCTGGTATAAACTCCAGAAAACTAATACAACTTGTGCCATTTAATTTATAAAACTATAAACCCAGAAAAAATATACGATTTTTTTTCTTTTTATCAGGGAAACTCAGGCCACTGTTTATGCTTTACTTTCACCAAAAATGCTTTGCAATATACTTTCACTGTTATCATTCCATAGACTATATTAACATTTGTTTTTAGACAAACCACCCATAAAATATAAGAGCTTATTTGAGCTGAGTGCACACAATGGATTCCACTGAAGAAAACAGAAGAATAACAAAAACTAAGAAGGAAAAAAATTTACTGATGGTAGCAGGAAAGGATGCAAGAATAGGGACTATGAAAAAGAAAACTTAAGGGAATATAAAGAATGGAAAGACAAGTCACAAAATATATTTAAGAGAATGAAAAAAAACACACAAGATGGAAAGAAAATTCAAAACTCAGAAAATATTTGAAACATTAAGCATAAATTACAGAATTAAGAGAAAATGAGAGACTTCAAATTGAGTGGGGGTGGGGGGTATGTGAATGTGTACTGGCCTTTGTGTGTCTCTAAGTGTGAAATGTCAGAAAAAACCAAAAATCTACTTCAGTGATTAAAGAAAGACAAAAATCTGAAAACTTGAATGTTGTGGCCATATATGATCAAGCAAAATTAATTTGGCATTAAGACATCTCAAAAGTAAACCTAGTTAGATAAACAAATAGGATAATGACTTTTACGTGTTAACTAAAAATAACTTCAAGATAAACTTTGATGGACTTCAAAATTTTCATTCAAATGTGAAATATGATAAGAATGCTCACAGAAACTCAAAGTGTCATTTTGTTGTATAAAAATTCTTTATTAAAATATATTTTTTTAAAAAATAGGGCTGGGTTGTAGCTCAGTGGTAAAGTGCTCACCTAGCATATGTGAGGCACTGGGTTTGATCCTCAGCATCACATAAAAAATAAATAAAAGTAAAGCTATTGTGTCCATCAACAACTAAAAAAATAAAATAAAATATATTTAGCAAATAAACAAATACAGGAGATATCAAAAGTAATGTGAATGAAATAATTACACAGGTTGTTCAAGTTCATCCTAAGCCTACAGACAAGCCCAAGATAAAGGAATAAAAGTAAAATAAGAAATAATCTACCAGTAGGGATAGCTTTGGTGGAACTGGGCCCACAAGAACCTTGGTGACCATCTTCTAAGTCCTAGTTGTTGTCCCTAGATGGAAGCGGCCAAGTCCCAAGTTGGTGGTGGCAGTAGCATCAAACCTGTAGGTACCTTGCTGTTGGGTTTCCAGGCCTCAATCAGAGTCCCAAGATGGAATCTGTCCCAACTAAAGGTGGCAGAAATGGCAGTGAAGGTAACACAAGATGGCAATGGAGGTGTCCCAAGATGGAGGCACCTGCTTTCAGAGATGGGGCTGGAAGGATGGGCTCTTGCAATGGCATTGGCGGCCTGTTTGGTGATGCCACTGTGTGGCGTGCAGTGCTACAATGGGAGCTGCCTCCTGGCCTGGTTCATTGTCCCATCATGGAGATTACCATGTGGGAAGGGCTATGGTGGTGGCTACAATGTCCCAAGATGCAGATGGTTTGGGTGATGCCCCATGTTTTTGGATAGGGAACCACAACACAGGTGGAGCACAGGGGTTATGGTTGGTCCAGGCTTGGGAGAAGTGAAACCTCTTTTCTTTCTTTCTTTGTTTCTTTCTTTCTTTGTTTCTTTCTTTCTTTGTTTGTTTCTTTCTTTCTTTCTTTCTTTCTTTCTTTCTTTCTTTCTTTCTTTCTTCCTTTCTTTCTTTCTTTCTTTCTTTTCTTTTTAAACTGTGATCCAATTTGATGGTTAGAACAATTACAAATCAATTAACTGTTCCTTTCCTTTATAGGCAATATTGATCTTCCTGAGTGAGAGTATGTGAATGCCAGCCTTCTTTTTCAAAGGAAACACTGTGTGTTCCTAGGTCACACTAATATTAATTTATGGGAATCT
Source organism: Urocitellus parryii (assembly GCF_045843805.1). Taxonomy (NCBI): domain Eukaryota; kingdom Metazoa; phylum Chordata; class Mammalia; order Rodentia; family Sciuridae; genus Urocitellus; species Urocitellus parryii. Next base: position 55,390,989 of record NC_135535.1, read on the forward strand.
CTTGCAGACAAGTGCTTTTCAGCTTTTGAAATGCACAAGTATAATGTAGGAGGAGTAACCAAACAGAAAAATTAGGATAAATTGTGTATGTTCCTAGTGTCAATTATCAGATGCAGAAAAGATGTTTCAAAAATTACTCTAAATTAATAAGTAAAAAAATTGATTTCCAACAAATATTTATGTTTTATGCTTAGTTATAAGGTGATTTGCAATTTTATAATGTGATAAAAATGTGCTAATGAGATTATCCAAAATTATTTTTAATTAAATACTGAGGTGTAGCATATTTCAAATGTCTGCTAAATGTGATGGTATTTATAAGTAATGCATTCTCTATACTACTATATTGCTTTATAAATAATGCTTTTATCCACTTATATTTCATAGAATGTTTTATTCAGGATTTTTATTCATATTTTGAAATGTGCTAGAACAATTTTGCAGTCAGTATATTGTTCAGAAACACAATATATTCATTTATACCTAAGTTCTTTGAAACCCTATAAATATTTCTACCCATGAAAATTAAATTGAAAGATACTGTTTTAATATTGAGACAGCCAATCCACCATTCAGAGAGTATAATATGTATAATATCTCTTATTTTTAAGAGAGATTACACCTTATTTTTTTATTAAGATGATCATTACAAAACGTGTTTAAAGTCAATCAACATTTGTGTGTTGTAACCCCAGGAACACTTATTTAATATATATTTGTTATTTTCAATTCCTTTATTGACTTTTACATAGTGAATATAAAAAGTAGCATTAGTTAAAATAAATTTCTATTTATTTCAACATATATATATAGTTTAAAAGGAAAAGTTCACCTTATAACTAGGTTACAAGAATTTAAGTAGATACTCACAAATAATGCAATCTCCTCTTTTTGAGGAATAATATTGGAAGAATTATAGAAAATTTATTGACAAATATAAACCTAGAGTTTTCCAACAGGTATTGATAACTAATTTCCAAAGAAGTTAAAGTATACCTGGCTTTTAATACATAATATTTATGGATCTTTAGAGTACATACTACTACAAATACTATATGTATGTGAGCTTAATGAAATGGAATGTAGAAAAACATTGAAATGTCTCATAAGTGCTTACTTGTTTCCAAAGCATAATTGTTCTTTAAAATTTCTTGGTAAATAGATTTTTTTTGTGCTTCAAGTAATATGAAACAAGAAGCATTTTTTTTACAGAAATAATCTTATCTCATCATCACTAAATTTCAGAAAAATTGATAAATTGCTCAAACTAAAGTGCATATGTAATTGTACAAGATGAGGCATAAAATTTAATGACTATTATCCTTATAATGAGTTATATAACAAATTATGACTAACAGTGCCTCAAGATTCTTCTGAAAATAGGCTAGCATGTGCCAGTGGATGTTTTTAAGCAAAATATAGCTCAGTGCTTCTATAAATTAAATATTTTAAATCAGAACTGATTTATAACACACTGACAATATCGGGCTATTCCACACACATAAACACATACACACACATAATTTAATAAAGACAAGCATATTTTAAATTTGTATGATTGCTTTGGTAGTAAATGTACTTTTAAAATTTGTTCTCAAATCTTATTATCCATTTTAGTGATCAGAGTATTTAAATTGGAGTTATAATATTATAGTCACTATATATCACAGGATATGAAGCATTTAGCTTATTGCTAAATGACAATCTTATCAACTGAATCAGAATTACCTTAGAACAAGAAATTAAATCACAAAATAAGAGTATATTCCACATATACACATAACTCATTTGTTAAAGGCCTGGTCTCCAGTCTAGCACGATGAGGGGAGGTGAGATGGAACCTTGAAAAGCCGAAGCCTAATGGGGAGTTTTAGGTTATTGGATATGTACCATCAAAGGGTTTGTGAGATCCTGTCTCTTCCACTTTATCTCTTGCTTCTGGTCATGAGATGAGCATCTTTGTGCCATAACGTACTGCCTCACCACAGGTCCAAAGGAATGAGGTCAGTTGATCAAACCCTGGAACCTCAGAAACATGAAAACCTTTTCTCTTATTGTGTTTATTATCTCAGGTATTTGTTTCAATACCAGAAAGCTAAACAATACAGCTTTCTTTATCATATTATGAAGTTTCATACATGCTTTTCTTACCAATTCTTACAGTTAAATGATAAAGAAAAACTATTCCCAAGCTTTCTCCTCTCATAGGAAATCTAGTTCCTGTGATTAATTTCCTTTTATTCCCTTACTATTGCTGCATTAAAATATATTCTTTCAAATTTTACTGATTTTTAAAAGTAACACACAGCAGGGTATGGTGGTGTACACCTATAATCCCAGCCACTTGGGAGGTTGAGACAGGAGGATCACAAGTTTATGGCCAAGCTCAGCAACTTAGTAAGACCCTAAGCAATTTAGCAAGAACCCTGTTTCAAAATAAAAATATAAAAAGGGGGCCTGGGAATATGGTTCAGTGGATAAGCACCTCTGAGTTCAATCCCTAGTGTGTGTGTGTGTGCCCACACACACACACACACACACACACACACACACACACACAAGACAAAATTACAAAAGATAATATGATTAAAATGCTGACAACAAGATAAAACTCCTTACCATCTTGATAATATTTTTAAATCTATTTCCAGAAGTCAGCCTCCACATAAGGAAAAGTATAGAAGAGCATGAGAATTGATGAATAAATTGAAGCTATGTAAATGGTTAAATTTTATAGAAATGTTTGGTTTGTGTTAACCTAGAAATCAATGCTATATTGTTTCTCAGGAAATCTCAGGCTGATTATTTCCATTCTATCAAAAATCTCCTTTCCTAGTTTTTAACTTTTCAGATTGTTTTGAAGCCCTAACCAACTCATCTATAGTGCTCTCAGTCAATGTGCATGTCATCATGGTTCATAGTAGCAAATTAAAGATAGGACTTCCAGTTAGTATCATTAAAGGATGGATTATTGAAAGGGTGACATGAAACTCACAGAATCTATTGGGAAACTTGGTAAGTCAGTCTCAGAAAGTGGGAGGTAAGAGAGAAAATCTTAGAATAGAAGAAGATGTCCCAAGAACTACTCCTCATGCTGGGGCGTAAACATTTGAGGGCACACCTGCATAATCACCACCACCAGAGACGTTTCCCAGCACTGAGGGACATTTTGATCACGGTGTTGCTGTATTCCAGATTCACTGATGGTATGGATACTGAACTGTCGCTGCCTTCTGGTAACTCACATCCAAGTCAGAGTCAGCTATTCACTTCCAAGCTCATGTCAGATAGTAACATGTGATTAGCTTAGCCTAAGCCTTAAAAGTGTTGAGCTAGAGATCAAGATCTGAAAGAAGCAGAGAAAACCAACAATAGTAAAATTTCCAATGTACTTTTCAAGTCTGTCTAATATCCATACGCATGCTTCTTTGCATAATTAAGACTGGTTCTGCCTAATTTAATGCAGATAGCTTACATTCTACCCAATACACATTCATGCACCTATAAATGCATTATAAGTAACCGCCTCCAGTTCTGTTTCCAATTCAATATTCTTCAGACTATAAAATTAAGCATCATAGAATGTGTTATATAATGAAATCAGTAAATAATTGGGCAGAAATAAAGAATACTTATATTATAAAAAAATTCATAGACTGTAGGAAAAAAAGAAAATATGGGTAGACATGCCAGTCTTCTTTTTTATAAATTATAAACCAATTTCATGGTGAATCAAGTTATAAAATTAAAATTAAATTACTCAAGGTCACAACTAAGTCAGAAGTATGGCCAGTTTTCAGATCAGGTGGTCTAGTTTCAGAGTGCATGGTCCTAATACAGAGGCATTATTACTTCTCAGGCACACTGAGCATTCTAACTGGCTTTGGTCTTCTAGTTCCTGGAATAAATTGTTTTCAAATATTTATCTGTCTTTAGATATTTAAGATAAAGTTTCCTAATCTTAATGATTCTTCTGTGAAATTTCCTAATACTTTCATGCTGCTTTTACTTAATCCCCTTATTTACTAAAATTCAAATAGGCAAATTATATTTAGATTCAATGTTTACAGACAAGGTTAAATATAATATTCTCTCACACCGTTCCTGTGTCTCTTAGAGCCTCCTTATCCTCTCTTCTCTTCATTTTCCCACTATGCTCTCCTAAGTGAGAAATAATCTGTTTCTCTTCTGAACTCTCTGGCCAAAGGATCACCTAAACCTGCCAGATAATACAGCCGGTGCCAGTCCTCGAAGTCATGGTATATTGTCTTTTTCCTGGTGTGACTATTTCTCCTGCACATACCTCAACCTTGCTAGAGGTAAAATGTGTGCTCTGAGATCTAGAAGTGAAAAGTCACTTGGTATGCTATAGTTCTAGTCACTAAGTTTACATATATTTTAGATAATTATCTACTTCCTGTAGTCCGATTTATTATAAGACTTTATCGAGTTAAAGCCCCAAACTTTGTGTACAACTGACAGAAGCCCATTATTTAAGTTGTCCCTGCATGTCCATATTTTATTAGGAGCATGGTGAAAGTGTGGAAAGAGGAGATTCAAGATTAAGGTTCAAAGATTTCAGATGCTTCACACTGTCCATTTAACTTTCAACTATGTCCCTATTCTATCTCTAAAGAATCTGTGGGGGAAAATAGTACCTTGAGTTTCTCAAGAAAAGTACATATATAATAGAATACTGGTTGTAAGAAAACAACTTTTGACATAGTGGAATATCTAGATCCTAATTCTAATGTCAATTTTTTCTTTTAAGTATATCGGGTTAGAGATGTAACTATTCAGATATAATTTTTAAAAAATATTTTTCTTAAAATTTCCTTTTTGGTCTGTTTTATTTTCCTCTTTCTTTTCTCTCTCAAATGTAAAGGCCTAGCACTTCTTCTTTAAGCCTTTTTTTTTAATTTGAATTTCTTTCTATTCCATTTTCCTAATGCAGGTCTTTATTACCTCTTGATTGCATCATTAGTTTCTAACATGCTGTATTATTGGTACAATTAAAATAGGAACCACACCTCTATGATTGCCCTCTGTGTCCTATGTTAAATGTAATGCCCATGTGCATTAAGGAGGCTTTGAAAATATTTTATAAATTGATGGATGAATGAATGATGAAGATGCATTTCATTTCTAATTTAATGCATTTAATTGGCAAGTAGATTTTGCATCTATTTATCATTAGCAACGTGATGTTTAGAGATATGCTTACATGATGGAATGAAGATGTGTTTTCTACTTCTGTCTTCTCTATTTTCCAAGAAATGCCTGGTACTCAAAATAATCAATTACTTACATTATAGCACTTCTCTGGAAAAAGAATGTGTTAGATCTCTGAATAAATTACATTTCCTCTACTGAATTGAAAACTCATTGAGTTTTTAAAATTATTAGAAAATTAATTTCACCAGACTTACTAAATTTCTCTTCATGCTGAGTGTGAATCACTATAGACTCTTTGAGGTATTAAAAAAAATACAGCCCTCATGTGCAAAGAATGCAGGTGGCAAAACATAATGCTAGATTAATATTGGTGTTCAGCAAATTATCTTCTGAAAATTGCAAAAATTCAGGAATACTACAACAATTGCTTTTATGGGTCTAATTTACTCTCCCCTGTTGCTTTAAAACTTGTCTACATAAGAGCTTTCCTCTTCTATTTCCTTCTCTATGTATTTCATTATGGTTAAATGCTGCATATGAGAAAAGTGAAAGAATTCCAGCAGCAATATTAAAGTAGTAAAGTACAGTGATTAAGAGCATGAACTCTGGAGCCTGACACATAAGCTCAAATTTTTGCTGTGTAATCTTGGTAATTTTCTTGATCTTTATGTTCCTCAGCTTCCTGATATGTAAAATGGGAATAAAAATAATAGTTCAGGGGTTTGATAAATTAGTGATTGTCACATGGCAAATACTATAAAATAGTTAATTATTTCTATTATTGGAAAAGGGATGATTTGTACATAGTTTGTGGTTACTAATTTTTTTTTTAATTTTAACCATGGTTTAGCATTCACAGGAAGTATAAAATTAGCAATTCAATAATTAATAGCAAAATATGCCTAAGTTAAAAGAGAAAATCAACTTCTTTTCAAGTAATTTTCAACAAAAGCTTTTTAATGATATAAATGCTCAACCTACCTACATGTATATTATTTTATTAGAAATACTAAACAAGTATTTTTAGTTTATTTTTTACTTTCTTTCAATTTAATTAAGGAAAGAAACATTAAATACATTTATTCTAAGTATTAATATAATAATATTTACATAATATTGAAATATACCTTCATGTCAAAAAAACTTGAAATAATCGATTTCTGAGTTTCTTTAAACACACTAGGCAATTACTAATGTTTTTCTCTATAATGTCTTTTATGTAACTTATGCTTTAATATTTTGTGATAATTTGCTTCCTGTTTATTTCCTAACCATTAAGGGTGTACACTGATTGTGATAAGACAAATAAAACTTGAAATCGAGTTTTCTGCAACTGCATAGGGTCTAATACCCACTGACCAACAATAATAATTGGAATTTATTATTCATACAACAGTTAAATAAAAAAGAGTATATGGAAATACTAAGACCAAAGTGTTCCTTGCTCTTGATATCAAGAATCTATCTGAAGGTAGTCTACAAAAGGAAGAATCTCTACAGGCAGAAACTCTCTACATGTTCTTATATACTATTCACCTGGAAGTAAGTTCCAGTGAGAAAATTCTAGTACCTTGCTTTATCTATGCATTATTAATTCTAAGTCAATAAACATCTGCCCTAGACAGCCAAATTTAGGTTCCAGGGTCCAGTGGACACAGTGCACAAGAAATTAGATATTCACTTTTTCCAATATTTAAGGAAATTTAAGATGACTGTGCTCTGTGCTGAGATTTTTTTTAAAGCTTGTATACTGTGTAATGCTATATTTTATCCTTTTATTTCCTACAGAAACCTTCTATTTTTTAGGGAAAAAAGGTAATTTGATATAGACATTAATCAGGGAGAATTTATTTTTTATGGAATTGTTTGAGTGTGCTAATATACTCAGACATAGAAGAGTTGATCCAAGCATGCTTCCCAAACATTTAAAAGTTGATTTTATTAAGTATAAAGTATATTTTAAAATAGTAAGTCCTAATAATGATACTATCATATTTTTAATATTTTCATTCACAAATTCTATAGAATTGTTTTTGACTAAGAAAAGGCATATGTTTGACTAAGAAAAATAGTATTATATTAAATTAGGGGAAAATTTTACACAATTGTAATGAACAGACTTATTTATCAAGTTTACTTTAGATGAAAAGTGAAAAGAAGATCAATGGAATTTCTACAAGTTAATCAAAATGCCTATAAAGAAAATGTCATGTCGGAGCTTTTACAGATTACACTATTTCTTGTTGGTTTAGGTAAATAATATTAACACAGTCAAGACTGATTACATTGCTTTAATTCTACCTTGCTGGAGGAAAGATAGAGTTCTCTTTTCTGCAGGATGATAATTAATTTTCCTTCTTCTGAAACCCAAGGAACTACTTAAAGCAATTATGAAAACTGGAAAATCATGTTATAATCACCCGAAAACACTAACAATGCTCATGTCACTGAAAAATTAAAACCATAACTTGGTCTAATAAATTATAGTACACATCAGCTACCTATAAATAAATGGTCAAGTAAAGATTAAAAGATGATATTCCCAATTTGCAGAAGAAAAACAAAAATGTGAAGGGAAGAGTTGGTGTAATTTTACTCCTATTGTTCTTATCCAACTTAACACATTAAACAAAAGATGTGTTATTTGCTTTTATATGAATATATAAACTTTTTACATATTTCTTTTTCTGTTTTTACTAGTGCATTATAATTTTACATTATAGTGGGGTTCATTATGATATTAATGCAGGCACATAATTTGCTTCAACTCATTCCCCATTACTTCCTCTCTTCCTTCCCTCTTCCCTCCCCTTGTTCCTCTTCCTCTACTCTCCTGATTCTCCTCCTATTTATCTGCACAGATATTTTTTCATGGGTGCACTATAATTATGTATAAAAATGATATTCATTGTGGTGTATTTATACATGCAAATAACCTAATCCAACCAATTGTATTATTCATTTTATTCTCTTTCCTTCCCTTCCTCTTCCCTCACTCTCTGACCTACTACCTCTCTTCTACTAGTCTCCCCTCTTTTTTTCCTGAGATTTCCTCCCTCACTTTTTAATTCCTTTTTACTCTGTAGTTTTCACATATAAGGGAACTATTTGACCCTTGACTTTCTGAGTCTGGATTAATTAACTATGATGATTTCTTCAGTTCCATGATTTATCTGAAAAATGCAAATATTTACAATAAGCTTTTACTGATTTTGAATGTCTTTATTTAAAAAATAATGCAAATAAATGTTTCATGTACTCTGAAAATACCATTAATTTGTAATTACTTTCAATCACTTCTGTGTATATCTACAGGCTCTATAATAACAGAAAGAAGAGTAAAAATGGTTTACATACATTGGGTGCACTCCAGACTTTTTGCCAGGCAACTAGGTTCATCACATCATCTTATGTTTCTTTATGATGAAGGTAATATGCAATTACTCATACAGAGAAACAGGCATAGAACAAAAGTTAGCAATAGAAGAGCTGTAATTTGAATGCTGGTAGTTGTGGGACTTAACAATTGTTTTATTAACATAAGAACTTTTGCTCTAAACTCATATCTGGTGTCATGCTTGAATTATAGCTTTGCCTTTGAGACTCTCTAGGATTTATAAAGATGAAGTAACACCTCTCAAAAGGCAGTCTAGATCATCTCGATAGATGCAGAAAAAGCATTTGACAAAGTACAGCATCCCTTTATGTTCAAAACTCTAGAAAAACTAGGGATAACAGGAACATACCTCAACATTGTAAAAGCAATCTATGATAAGCCTCAGGCTAGCATCATTCTGAATGGAGGAAACCAGAAGGCATTCCCTCTAAAATCTGGAACAAGACAGGGATGCCCTCTCTCACCACTTCTGTTCAACATAGTTCTCGAAACAATGGCCAGAGCAATTAAACAGACTAAAGAAATTAAAGGCATAAAAATAGGAAAAGAAGAACTTAAATTATCACTATTTGCAGGTGACATGATTCTATACCTAGCAGACCCAAAAGGGTCTACAAAGAAACTATTAGAGCTAATAAATGAATTTAGCAAAGTGGCAGGATATAAAATCAACACGCATAAATCAAAGGCATTCCTGTATATCAGCGACAAATCCTCTGAAATGGAAATGAGGAAAAACACTCCATTCACAATATCCTCAAAAAAAAAATACTTGGGAATCAACCTAACAAAAGAGGTGAAAGACTTATACAATGAAAACTACAGAACCCTAAAGAGAGAAATAGAAGAAGATCTTATAAGATGGAAAAATATACCCTGTTCATGAATAGGCAGAACTAACATCATCAAAATGGCAATATTACCAAAAGTTCTCTATAGGTTTAATGCAATGCCAATCTAAATCCCAATGGCATTTCTTGTAGAAATAGAGAAAGCAATCATGAAATTCATATGGAAAAATAAAAGACCCAGAATAGCAAAAACAATGCTAAGCAGGAAGTGTGAATCAGGCAGTATAGCGATACCAGATTTCAAACTATATTACAGAGCAATAGTAACAAAAACAGCATGGTACTGGTACCAAAACAGGTGGGTGGTCAATGGTACAGAATAGAGGACAGAGAAACCAATCCACAAAACTACAATTATCTTATATTTGATAAAGGGGCTAAAAGCATGCAATGGAGGAAGGATAGCATCTTCAACAAATGGTGCTGGGAAAACTGGAAATCCATATGCATCAAAATGAAACTGAATCCCTTTCTCTCACTATGCACAAAAGTTAACTCAAAATGGATCAAGGAGCTTGATATCAAATCAGAGACTCTGCATCTGATAGAAGAAAAAGTTGGCTCCTATCTACATATTGTGGGGTCGGGCTCCAAATTCCTCAATAGGACACACATAGCACAAGAGTTAATAACTAGAATCAACAAATGGGACTTACTCAAACTAAAAAGTTTTTTCTCAGCAAAAGAAACAATAAGAGAGGTAGATAGGGAGCCTACATCCTGGGAACAAATATTCACTCCTCACACTTCAGATAGAGCCCTAATATCCAGAGTATACAAAGAACTCAAAAAATTAAATAATAAGATAACAAATAACCCAATCAACAAATGGGCGAAGGTCCTGAACAGACACTTCTCAGAGGAGGACATACAATCAATCAACAAGTACATGAAAAAATGCTCACCATCTCTAGCAGTCAGAGAAATGCAAATCAAAACCACCCTAAGATACCATCTCACTCCAGTAAATTGGCAGCCATTATGAAGTCAAACAACAACAAGTGCTGGCGAGGATGTGGGGAAAAGGGTACACTTATTCATTGTTCATGGGACTGCAAATTGGTGCAACCAATTTGGAAAGCAGTATGGAGATTTCTTGGAAAGCTGGGAATGGAACCACCATTTGACCCAGCTATTCCCCTTCTCGGTCTATTCCCTAAAGACCTAAAAAGAGCATGCTACAGGGACACTGCTACATTGATGTTCATAGCAGCACAATTCACAATAGCAAGACTTTGGAACCAACCTAGATGCCCTTCAATAGATGAATGGATAAAAAAAATGTGGCATTTATACACAATGAAGTATTACTCTGCATTGAAAAATGACAAAATCATAGAATTTGGAGGGAAATGGATGGCATTAGAGCAGATCATGCTAAGTGAAGCCAGCCAATCCCTAAAAAACAAATGCCAAATGTCTTCTTTGATATAAGGAGAGTAACTAAGAACAGACTAGGGACGAAGAGCATGAGAAGAAGATTAACATTAAACAGGGATGAGAGGTGGGAGGGAAAGCGAGAGAGAAGGGAAATTGCATGGAAATGGAAGGAGATCCTCAGGGTTATACAAAATTACATACAAGAGGAAGTGAGGGGAAAGGGAAAAATAATACAAGGGGGAGAAATGAATTAAAGTAGAGGGGGTAGAGAGAGAAGAGGGGAGGGGAGGGGAGGGGGGATAGTAGAGGATAGGAAAGGCAGCAGAATACAACAGACACTAGTATGGCAATATGTAAATCAATGGAAGTGTAACTGATGTGATTCTGCAATCTGTATACGGGGTAAAAATGGGAGTTCATAACCCACTTGAATCAAAGTGTGAAATATGATATGTCAAGAACTATGTAATGTTTTGAACAACCAACAATAAAAAAAAAAAGAACAAAAATAAAAGGCAGTCTAGAGGAAACCTGGAATACTGAAAGAGTCTTTCGGTTTTCCTCCTAAAAAAAGTGCTTTCCTAGAAAATTGTATTTTTTTTTCTTTTTTTGGTCCTGGGGATTGAACTACTCAGAGGTAGTTGATCACTGAGCCACATCCCCGGCTCTATTTTGTATTTTATTAGAGATAGAGTCTCACTGAGTTGCTTAGTGCCTCACTCTTGCTGAGGCTGGCTTTGAACTCGAGGAAACTGTGTTTCTTAATACTCAGAACAAAGGCTGTATTGGAGGCCTTTGCTGAACTTTGTTTTTCAACAAGATATAAGTTTGGTTCATTGGGCAATCACAAGGGTCTCTGAGTTGTAACCTTCAACCCTTCCAAAACCAATGCTCTGTCCAAAACACAATTTCTTGTTTTTATTACTGTTAGACTCATTTTATTTTTTCTTTATATTGCCCTCTAACCTCTCATCACTTCAATCCATCCTTACTCTATTTTTAATTTCTAAATTGTAAAATCCATTGATATTCTGTTAACATAAAGTTTTTGCATGACACTTGACTGTTTAATATCATGAAAAATTGATCACCTCAACAAACATGACCCTTAGACTGCTGCACTTAACTTAAAAAATATCTACATGGCAGAGCATATATTCTTCAGTTCCACTGACCTTATTTCCAATGTCTTTTGCTATTTAAATTAATACAAGTATGTCAGTATGGACTGGTGTGCATTTGTGACATTTGAAGTATTTATGACCCAGGACATGGTATGCTCTCAGAAGTCCTAGTGACTATATCCAAACCCTGATTTTAGCATTTATCCTGTGTCTAGGTCGAGTTTATTGTGACAATACAATGACCCTAGGTGAGTAACTGAATCTTTTCATTTCTCAATCTCTCATCAAACAAGTGAGATAATAATGTCAATTTTACAACAACATTTGAGAGTTTTCAATAAAATGTCTTATCACTGTGATTTTGTCCATTGTAAATGTTTATTAGAAAGCAACTATAATTATTTATTTTTATATCTCTCAATTTCAAAGCAATAAAACTGATCTCTATTCCTCATAAATGCCAATGCCTTGTGTTCTGACTAGAGCATGATGCTTTTCACACACACTATTTTTCTTCCAAATTTTATTCTTGTGTTCACATGTGGGATTGCCTGACCTACTTTTCTACCCAGTTTTTTTCCTAATCCTCTAAGGCCCAGATCAACTCTTACCTTCTACTTACAACTTTACCTGATAAGTAAAGAATAATTTTTTCTTGTACTTCCTTGATTCTTTATGCACACTTCTAATATAAACTTTATCATATTGAGATACAATTATTTATCTTTGAAATTTATTGAATACTGTGTGACAAAAAAAGTACTTCACATATATTTTTTCAATATATGTTTCAAAATAATCCTTAATGTTATCTCTGGTTATCCTCATTTCTCTGATTCATACATAAAAGTCAATGAAAAAATAAATTGTTCAAAAGCACTTTTTATAAGTAGTTCAGAAAGGATTTAATCCGGGACAAAACAGCTCTTAGTTGCCACAATGGAAAAGTACAACCACATTTTCTCCAGATTCCAGATCAAGGATCCAGTCTTATCAGTGTCTTCATCAGTGTTGAAACCTCAATAGCAAAATGAGTCTCAGAGGAGAGTAGACTGTGTGGAAGTATGAATCCCCTGATGAATTTTCCTTAGAGAAGCTGTAGTACATAGATGTACTACTAAAAGAGCATCTGTGGCAGAAACTTGATAGGTGACCGCCGTGAGACATTTGCCTGTTATGAAAGAGATCTAAAAATCTATTCTGAGTAAACTTTATTTCCAACATAACTACTTTGGACAACAAAATCAAGATGTCAAGAGGAATAATCATGAGAATATACTTCTATAACTTGCAGGCAGATGTACTGTGATTTTTTTTTTTTTTTTTATCCATTAGAATGAACAGAGTGGGGCTGGAGGTGTGGCTCAAGCGGTAGCGCGCTCGCCTGGCATGCGTGCAGCCCGGGTTCGATCCTCAGCACCCCACATACCAGCGAAGATGTTGTGTCTGCCGAGAACTAAAAAATAAATATTAAAAAATCTCTCTCTCTCTCTCTCTCTCTCTCTCTCTCTCTCTCTCTCTCTCTCCTCTCTCTCTCTCTCTCTCCTCTCTCACTCTCTCTTTAAAAAAAAAATAGAATGAACAGAGTTTTAAAGTACTATACTGCTGTATCACTTAACTTTTTTTTTTTTTTTTGGTAATTTTGTAACTGGGGATTAAACTCAAGGACACTGGACCACTGAACCACATCCCCAGCCCTATTTTGTATTTTATTTAAAGATAGGGTCTCATTGACTTGCTTAGCATATTGACTTTGTTGAGACTGGCTTTGAAATTTTGATCCTCCTCCTGCCTCAGCCTCCAGAGCTGCTGAGATTACAGGTGTGTGCCACTGCATCCAGCTTCTATTATTATACAACAAGTACCTTAGTTCATTTTCTGTTGCAATAACTTGAGGTTTAGTCATTTTTTTTAAAAGGGGTTCATTCTGGCTCCTGGTTCTGGAGGCTGTGTAGTGAATAATCTGGTGGCTTCACTTGGTGAGAGCCTGTGCTGCTCTATAACATAGTGGAGGGTGAAAAATAAAAGAGTGAAAGGCAGGGCAGGTGTGGTGGCACATGCTGTAATCCCAGTGGCTTGTGAAGCTGAGGCAGGAGGATCTCGAGTTCAAAGCCAGCCTCAGCAAGGGCAAGGTGCTAAGCAACTCCCTCCTTTTTTTTTTTTTTTTTTGCTCCACAATGAAATATAAAATACTTAAAGAAAACAGAATCGCTCCTACTTTCTTAATGATATATCACATAATACAAATAATAAAATGCAAAATAGAGCTGAGGATGTGGCTCAGAGGTCGAGTGCCCCTGAGTTCAATGCCTGGTACCCCACCACCACCACCAATAAAAAAAAAAAAAATGGAATGAAAGGCAAAACATGAGAGAAGCCTTTGGTCTATACCACTGTCTCACTGACTTTCCCAGGAGAGCAAGAACTCATTTCCACAAGAAAGGCATTAATTACTCTTAATATTGTAATCATCTCCCTAAGCCCTTGCCTTCCAAAACTGCCATGATGGCAATCATATTTCAGCCAGAGTTTTAAAGGGATCAAATTATAACACAAGTCATGATAAAATTATGACTTAAATTAATATTTTTTTTCATTTGCCCATAAATCAACAGTATGATACAACAAACCCATGCTGGGCTTTGCTGATCTTAGATGAGCTAACTCATATACAGGTGGTGAGCTAACCAATTGACTAGAAGCTGGTTTAAAATGTCTTTGTCAAAGATTACTCTCGGTATAGGAGAGAAAATGTTATATATAGAACCCTTTGTAATTCAATGTATTATATGATATATAATTAAGAAAGTAGGAGTGATGCTGTTTTCTTTAAGTATTTTATTTTTCATTGTGGAGCAAAAGATGAGAAAGTTGAAGGAAGAAGCAATTATTCATTTGCTGGTAAAGAGAATGCTCATGTATAATAAATGATAGTAGAAATATACAGAATTTATAAATAACAGTAAACATTGTTTAACAATTTCCTCAAAGTTCTGGATAAAAATATTTGAACAAAAAAGAACTAAGAGTATTAGCCATTTTGATAATAACATAGATGTGATTTTATTTCATATAAAGATTTTTTTCCTGCTAGGAAACATGGATAATAATATTATAAAAAAAATTCTATGTACTTTTCCTATTTAACTTTTTCTTCCTGTAGCAAAGTCATTACAATCGGGATGTCAAGCACAATATTTCTTTGCTTATGGAGCAATTACGTGATGTGGAGCCTGTTTTCATTAGTAAAGATGATTGTACGGAAGAGAGAAGAAAAAAGCACTTGTCCATGGAACTCTATAGAATAAAAACATTAGAAACTCTGTGCTTTTCAGACATTTGTTCACTCTTCATTACTGCTCATGATTCTGCTGAAATGTAACTACAAAACCAAAAAATTTCCTGGAATATTTAATTTAAATTACTAATTCCAGTCGTATTTCACATTCAAATTAGCTTTTTTGTACCATTGACTTTAGGCAAGATGTAAACATAGATAACTTTAACTCAACCTTTTCTAAGAAGGAGATAGAGTCTATGTTGATTTTGTATGAGGTAAAATCAACAAATGTTAACTGCTAAGTGCTTTATGTAATGTATTTTAAGTATATGTTATATATTGTTTGAGATTGACTAGTTAAAATTTGAACTTAAACTGTGTTTCTCACTTAAACAAAAAAGATGAATATTTAACTTAGGCCCTGGCTATTGTTATATAACAATCCAACATAGAGATATTTATTTACCCATTGTGTTTTCTTCCAACTGTACATTTTACTTATAGAAAAGGAATTAAAAAGGTTTTTCTTCTCCAATTCTTCATATTACAACACTACAGCACTATTCTTAAAATTCAATTTAATCTACTTGACATTATTTTAAAGCCCAAAACATTTTCTGATTGTTGCATTCTAAATGAGTTTTTTTTTTTCTGAATGGCAATCAGAATTGTGGATGTCATCAAGAAAACAGTTATATCATTAAAATATTTCTTCCCTTTCTAGGAATCACTGTTTAAGTATTCCAAATCATTTCCTTCTCCAAAGTTCCATGATTACATTTCTCTAGGTTTTTATTATATTTTGAAATATATGTATTTAAAAAAATACACTTTTTTAGCTTGTCTTATAAATCTGACTATATCTAATTACTGATTTCAGTAACATGAAAGGTTGTTAAACAAAGCTATCATTATCTTTTATTTCATGTTTATCATGCCTCCATAATACAATGTTATCCAGAAATCTCTCCTTTATCATATATATTTATCTGTTTTTATAACCAGTTTTTAATTATGTGCCAGTGAATAATGAATCCTAAATCCCATGATATTTTATTACAGTTTGAGAAAATAAATATTGAAATATCTCCCTTTATCCAAAGGTATCTATGATTTTCTGCCTGTTGATATTACTAAAGATGGTATTCATGCACTTAATTCATCTGTGATTGGTTCAAAATAATTTCTCTCTGGAAGAATGATATCATTCATCTGAATTACAATGTGACAGAGTATGCTAGCATATATATCAAATAATATGGCAAACTGTCTGGGTGACTACTGTGAACATATTAATGCCATATAATGAAAATGGCCCAGAATCATGTAAAGGCAAAATATTTTAGTGATAAAAAGCATAGAATAAAACCAAAATGCCTGTGTTTGGGCTTTTGGCTCTTCCAGTTGGTACTTGGTGATGTAGAGAGTAGATTATTTAATCTTTCCATCTCATCTATCCCACAACATATTTATATGTAATAAAAATGCTGTTACTTGTGAGAATTTAATGGATCCAAGGTGTGTATGTATATATACATATGAGTGTATTTATATACACCTGTATATGTATATGATTTCATTATCAAACAATACAGCAGATAACACAACAGTGATAATTAGAATGTCTAACTTCTTAAGCAATAGTTTCTATCACTATTATTATTTATGATCTACTGTAACTTTCACATCAATTAAAAAACAGATTTATCAGCAATATTGTTAATTATTACCAACAACCAACATCCTACATCAGAGATTTAGAGATAAATTTCTAAATATTTAAAACTTTCACCTGATTGTAAAAAAACAAACAACAACAACAAAAAAAACACAAACAACTTTTTCCTTGGGATTAGGAATAAAAGAGCAAAACATTGAGAGGCCTTTCAACCAAAGCAGTGCAAGAGCAACACTTGCTTAAACCACAAAGATACACAAGTGTCTCTGAGATTAAAACAGGGAAAGAATAAGGCTTAGTATATATTTTATTCATGATTAATACAATGGATTTTCTTTTGGGAAATAAGAATCACAAAATTGAAACTTGAACTGTCAGCTATAGTACCAAGGAGACTGTCATTTCTAATATATTATTTTGCTCACCATTTCCTCTCCTTTTCATAGCAGTATTTAAAAGTTTTTCTACTCTTCTAAAAACCCTAAAAGATCTCATTCAGGCTCAGGAGATGACTCTGAATCTTATCTCATATGAAAATGGAAAGCTAAAGTAAAATAATAACCTTAATTTCCTAACACCAAACCTGAACAAAGCAATCTCTTCTTCTGTTTTCCTAATACAATAAATAATTCCACATCCAACTTTCTTACTTAAACATTATTTATTTATTTTTTATTTAATGTCAGATAGAAACATTACATCTCTTTTCTAGGTGCTAAATTTTAGAATAATTTCTACTCATTAGCATTTAAGCCCATTTATATTTCTCTCATATTAAAAATTAAGCAAAACAAAATTTCAATAGCACCTTGAAAAGCAACAGAACACTGAAACTACCACTTGATCTCACTCTTCTGTTACCACTTAGCATTTGCTACATAATGACCCAGTTTACTTAATCAACAATTATTGGTTTCATAATTCTCTGAGTTGCCTATGCCATTCCTGTCTGGTCTGGGTTCCCTGTGGCTGGAGCTGAGGACAGCTTCTCCCAATGCCCTAGGATGGACTTATCTAAAAAGTCTGATAATTTCCAGGCTAATTGGCCTCATGGCTGGGAAAGTCATTTGGACTAGCTCATATTTTTGCTCTAATACTCAGCTTTACCTGACAATTATAAGCTATTCATGAATACTGAAATAATTTTGAGAGCATGATTTCGCCCTCTCCAAGAGATACTTGGTAAGTGGTAGTGTATTACTCTACAGGTGGGGTCTTTGAAAGCGGCTGGCCTCTGTAGGTAAGAAACAGATTTCAGTACTTAATGTAAGCTATGCCCTCCAGTGTTGGATCAGACCCCAACAGCTCACTTCCAATTTCTTTTCTTGGATTTTTTTTTGTTTTTGTTTTGTTTTATTTTGGGGGAGGGTATGAGGGGCACTCTCCCACTGAGCCACATCCCCAGCCTTGTTTTGTATTTTATTTAGAGACAGGGTCTCACTGAGTTGCTCAGTGCCTTGCTTTTGCTGAGGCTGGCTGTGAACTCACAATCCCTGTCTCAGCCTCCCAGCCACTGGGATTGTAGGCGTGTGCCACCATGCCCAGCTGGGAGTGTGGCATTCTTATTTCCTGAATTTGAAAAATAAAATCCACAGATAAGTGAGAGAAAAGTAGGAGTTATTCAAGTGTGAATAGAAATATAAGTCCCACAGGGCGGGAGGCGACCCAAGAGGGATTGGCACTGAAAGGTATTAGTCTAGGAGTTTATATAGCGCCTGGGTCAATGCTATTGGTCCAGATTTATGTTAATTAGGATTTGGCAAAGTACTAATGATATTGATTATACCTGCAATCCATTTAGATCTGCCTCACTTCTGTTTTCTCATCACTTCTCTATAATCCCAGCTTCACAGAGGTTGAGGGCAGCTGATCATTCATGCTTGGGAGTGTGAGCTGCACTATGTGGAGTGGGCTTCTGCTACAGACAGACCCATGGTGCTTAGGTGGGGCCTCACCTCAGTCAACCTATTGCTACTAATGCTGGCTCTCAGCAGAGGCTCATGTTTACCACCCATGCTCCAGCTTGCCTGGTCTGCTGTTCTGCAGCTCTGGGACCAAGGCTTGTCTTTATAGTTAAAAACAGAAAGTAATACTAAGGGGGGGAATGAAATTGCTAAAGTATATATGTCAATACTCTCCCAGCTTTTTTTTAACATTTCTCTTATCACTTTTTATTAGAGATTTAGATCCATATTGAGGCATCCATCATGGTGGATTTGCTTCTCAACAAAATCATTCCTATAATTGGAATTTATCCTTACCTATCCCTATCTGAAATTTTTATTCCATTTAGCTCAAAGTTAAACTAGAAAATAGATAATCACATATTAAGGAAATGTTAGATATTGTCAGATAGAAATTTAACTTTCTGAACTACATATAAAGGAAGCCTAGGAATCTTGATTTCTCAAGACCACAGAGTTAGTGGGTTATCCACATTTACATAACAGCAAATACTCAATTGCAATTACAACTTGGTGAATACATGATACTCTTTACTTTCCACTTCACATCATAGTGTTGCTGAATTTTTCTACATGGAAGATGCAGAGTAATAGAATCTGGAAATATCACCTAGAAAAAGAGGAATTGCACATCTGCACATTAAAAAAAATACTTTTAAAATAGAAGATTAAGAGAACCCTGAAGCCGAATACTTTTACAGGTCAAATGACCAGGAAGCCCACCACAATGATATTTAAGTAAGTAAATAGTACCAAAGTGTCATTGCTATTCTCTTTTTAGAGTTAAATTCAAGAAAGAGGAAATTAAAGAATAACTTAAGAATCAAAACATGTTAAACTTTCAGAGAACATGAGAACAGTACTTATATTTTGAACTTAGCTGGCTCTTTGTGAAAATGCCTCCTCTACTTATGGTGCATTTATCATCTTCTCACCTCATTCCTCTGCTCACTTCACAAATGTGCTTCTTCCTGGTTGTGGGTTATCTCTGAACAATGCAGCCTGCTCCTCACACACCTTGTGTCCTCCCAGCTAACATCAGAAAACCACAGATGTCTCACTACCAACATCTACTGCCTTCCCCAGTCTGCTCCAGGACCTGTTGTGTCTCACTTGCATTAAGTAAATCATTTCTTGATGTATTTATTGTTTTTCGCTAGTTTCTCCCCATTTCAAGTTAGCCTACATGATGTTTATAAATCATACCAAAATAAAAACAAGATCATGGTACTTACTATAACTGAAGAAAATCTAAATTTTTGTGCCTGGAAATCCTCATATAATTCCTCCCTTATATGGCACCCATTCATTGACCCCCAATCTCTTGAAGTACCGTGTAATTCCCCTAACCAGTGTCTTCACTATTTTGATGTGTTCTGTTCTTTGTTTCATTAAAAATTTTCAGAATGTTGATTGAACTGGTTCCAATACCATTTAGCCTACAATCACTTTTTTTAAAAAAAATGACCATTGTCTTTGAGTATATATATATATATCGGAGTGCTAACAAGCCATTCAAATTTAATTAAATTGTAACTATTTAACAAAACTTAAAAATTTACTTACACATTTTTTAATTTAATGAACTATTTAACAATCACCCCATTTTCCAAAAAGCAATTATCTTGGGAATGTTTGGGAATTTTAAAAATAATTCATCAGAAGTCTTTATTATTATAACATACAAATTGCACATATATATTTAGTGCATTAAAAAGCAAATAAAAGTAGAAAAATTTAACCTTTCCACAAGTACACAAAAATCTTCTGACAAGATATAAAATATTGAAAAATTTAGTTTAAAGACCACATTGATTTTATTAGCTGTTTGTGAGTTAGACAGCAGCTAAAATTAAAAAAAATAATAATAATAGGGAAGTCTCCACTGGACATGCAGAAATTGGTTTTTACTAAGCAGGAATAGAAAACAATATAATGCAAAAAGCAGATCTTTTTAATGTCAGGCTATTTCAGGTAACTTTGCTTGTAAAGACTAAAGAAGAGAGCACTTCTGTATCCTGCTGGTTAAAACTGGTCTGTTAAAGCATTGATTATCAACTCTTTCCTGATTTCTAAAAAGTTCTAATTTAGTTTTGGTTATGATTACATGGAATTTTTGCACCAGTGATTTCATTTTGATATGGTTCACTGGGGCATAGTGCAGGTAGGTGCTCAGTACAAGTAAATTGCTTTTCATATATCTTATGTAAAGCTTATTATTTTTAACAAAGAAAAAAATTTAATAAATATGAAAAAAACTATCCCATAGGTAATTTTTAATGAAGGCCTAAATAGGATGAGCAGATGCTAAAACATTAAAAATTGATTAATTTCAGATGAAATGTCGTTAAGTGTCCCAGTCAAACATCTTTAGGACGAAAAAAGTTGGGTTTGTTGGTATCAGGTGGCCATTTTTTGTTAACTGGCTCTGGGTGAGTGTCTGACAGTTGATTTCTGGCCAAGGATACCTTCTGAGTTTGTCAACTATACTTCAACTTCCTGGACAGGTACATCTCTTCCATATAATGATTCCTTATTCCACATCTGAAGTATTTTTTTGTTGTTCTTCTACAGGCATTTTCACTTTACAGATGTGATGTTCTCAGATAAATCAGTTTTAATCAGTGAGATTTTTGTCTAGTATATGAATATGTAAATATGCAAATATCTCTCAGTTTGTGGACCAAAAGTTTTTAATCTTTTATAGAGTATCTAATTTGAATTGCTATGATACATTTACAATAATTAACCACATTGTAGAGAAGGAAGAGGATGGTGGCATTCTGAATTCCACTATGATGATGTCACCTGGGTCCTTCATTTCATTCTTGTTCTGGAACAGTAGCATATAAAACATAGTATAAAACACCAAAGGACGAGGACAGGAGCAGCATTAGTAATCATTGCTGTAGGTCCTTTTTTCCATTTTATCATGCACAGAAAACTCAAATATATCATTTAAAATAATTTCTTCTGCAGGTTTTACCAAAATGTATGTGTTTATCCACATGATACATTTGCTTTGGGAATGATTTGGGGATACCTGGATAGCATTGTTACATTCCAATTAGTGCACAGCTTTTAAGCATTTTCCTTCCCTTTATACAACAATGTGCTGTTAATTTATATGTAATAACAAAACACAATCATTAGATTTCATCCATAAAAAATATTCTCAACTTCCCTCAATGCTCTTAGAAATCTCTCTCCTCATATGCACTGACAGTACTGGGAAGACTTTAAGAGTTGAAACTCAAGCTAGTGTGGAGTCTTCATTTAGAAGCTTAAGATAACATTTTTGAAAATAGATCCTCAATTTATTAACCCTTCAAACTATTTGAACATTGAACCATGTTCTTCTTGAAATCCTACTCATAAATGGCTTGTATTTGTGAATTTTCTTGCATTTTTACATTAGATATACTTCCAAGACTTTAAATCTGCCCATGGTCCAACATGGTGGTGCACACCTGTAATCCCAGAGGCTTGGGAGGCTGAGGCAGAAGGATTGTGAGTTCAAAGCCAGCCTCAGCAAAAGTGAGACACTATGCAACTCAGTGAGACCCTGTCTCTAAATAAAATACAAAACAGGGCTGGGGATGTGGCTCAGTGGTCAAGTGCCCCTGAGTTCAATCCCTAGTACTAAATATAAAAACAATAACAACAACAACAGATCTGCCTGTGTTTTTTTTTTTTTTTTAAGATGACTGATTGAATTCCTTTGGCTAAAATTTACCAGAAAAGGGGAAAAGAGGTTTTCTTATTGCTAAATATGATTGAAAGAAAGGCAGCTCACTAAAGGACATTGGCTGATTGATTTTTATCTCGGTCACAGGTGAAACAGTCACTAAACTTTTTGAATCTCTTTAAAACAAGAGTGTCAGGTCAAATAACCTTTAAATTTCTGTCAAATTTAACATTTGCCAGGACCTTCATGATAACAAAGCTAGAGTTGTGACTGTGTCTGACAGAATTAATCAGATTCAAATAAAACAAATATTAATAAATGAATAATTCATGCCTTTGCAAAAATATCTTATTTTTTTCTCCAGCAAGTATCTCCCTTTGTCAGTACCCTTAGATGTCCAATTATCACCATTTTTAATATGAATTTTGAAGATCATTGCTTTGGGGTCAAATAATGTTTCTTTCATTTCATTGGTGTTTGCATTGTTATCAAAATTTTATCTAGTTTTATCAAAATTTTGTCTAAATATTATCTCTTTCTGTATCACCTCTCGTGCATTGAGCAGTCTATTATACTGGCATCTGTAACTTGCTAATAATTGAACTCCCCAGTTATCTCACCTGAGATATGTCCAAAGGAAAAAAGTAAATTGTTTATCAGAAAAAAAAAAATCCACCAGCAACACACTTTTACTAAGACCTCAACAATAGTCTGCACTTAATGAATTGATACCACATTTTATGTCTTTCCACACATCACTTGGTATTTCCTTGCTTGCTGATGCTTTTACAGATTTCCCCTGTTAATAATGTTTTGTGTTGTTACCAAGCCTAATTTGGTTTTTAGCAAAGGCTTTGAATTTTTTAGAATAAAGTCATTTAAAGATGCTGGTAGATAAATTACCACCACAAATGCAGCTAAATTGCATAATCACATAGATTGATTTTGTGTTCGCCTTCAAGATGTATAGATACATGGAGGCATCTCTGTCAAGGGGAGGTTCTGGAAGCCAAAGCCCTTCTAATTTCCAGAAAGCAGGGAAAATATCAAAGGACCAAAGAAAAACACAGTTCTCCAAATGAAATTCCTACCTATTCATAGATGATCAAGAGAGTGGCCACACTTTGACCTGCTCTTAAGCATCTGAAGGCTAGAGCTCATGTGTGGGTGTGCACACACATACACACTGATTTCTGCTAACATTGGGAAACAAATCAACTTCTATTTGATTGCCAGCTTTAGTTTTTTTCTTACTAGTTTACTTCACCTTCCACCATCAATAAGAATGTTTGTTAGAAGGAAATTCCCTTTTCATGATTCTTATGAGAATTAGAGTCATAAATAATTTAGCATTATTGACACAAATAAGCAGACATAAGTGAAATAAGTGATGGCATTTCCCATCAGGCAGCTCCTAAACAAAAAAAGAACATGGTAGCTAATCCCATGCCATGTTCCTCAGATCCCCTTTAGGACTGAAGGACTGATTAAAAGTTCTCCTGATTAACAATCCTCAATTGTTACCTTCAGCAAAAACAAGCCATCTCACTCCAGAAACCTAATCCCTACCCTGCTTCTACTGGTTGCTGGTGGCTGCAGAAGTTTCTTGACTTGTACATTATTGCAACCTCTGCCTTTGTGATCTCAGGGCCTTCTCCTCTTATATGCCAAGTCTCCTTCAGTCTTTGTCTTAACACATTTTTGACCTTTAGGGCTCATCCAGATCCAGCAGGATAACCTTCCATGTCAAGATCCTTAACTTATTTCACATTTGCTAAGATCCCTTTTCCTTCTAAGGAAATATTCAGAAGTTCCAAGATTAGGACTTCATTTCTTTGAGCGATTATGTTTCAGTCTTCTGCCAATTATTGCATGGATTGAGGCTGTCTCCTTTCAAGCAAAATTAAGGAGATATGAAGACATGCAAAACAAAGCCACTGTTTTCAATAAAAAGTTTACTTGGATAATATAGTTATTTTAAATTAAAATATATTGTTAAGCTTAACATGCAATTGGATTATCATTACTCAATATTTTATAAGTCAATAATATTTTAAAATATTGGTATCAATGGATAAAACCCACATAAATAAAAGTTTGTTAGGATCCTCAATAATTTTTAAGAGTGCAAAGGAACTCTTCATTAACAAGTATTTATGTGGAAGTAAATTAAGTAAAAAGCGAATTCCTCAGAGTAGTGAGTTTTTATTGCTCTTTATTGTATGTTTTATGTATTATCTGAATATAAAATATTAAATTGCTGTCATGACATACATTGTTTAATTTCATTTATAATACTACAAACAGGAGTACCAAGTCTGAGATTCTGAATATCCTTGAAAACAAGGATATTCTTGTTTGAATATTCTTTGAGTAGCTCTTACAGTTCCTTCAAGGATACTGTAGAATTTCCATTAGTTGAAAGCTTCCCATATTACCTGCTAAGGATGTCATTAATCTCCAAGTTGTCTAATAACATGCTTCTTAATTGCTACCTGACTTTTAAATCAGAACATCTATAATTCCCTACCAAGGGAGCAAACAATACCCTCCTGAGGTTACGAATAATATCCTTGAAGTTTTTCTTCTTTCTAGAAGAGTCATAAGAATTTGAGAATACAAAAGCTTTCTCGTTCAAGTATATGTCCTTCAGCTACACAAATAGAGATACAAATTATTATGGCATTGTAGCAATCTCCGTTGGATTGTTCCGGACTTTTCATGGGGTTTTGTATGTCTTTATTTATAATCATTAAACTGTCACTTAACAGCATTATCTTACTTTATCTTTGAAAATTACAAGATAGGCTGCTAAGTGCTTAGGATTTGCAGCCAGACATACCTTGGATGAAATCCCATATCTGCTGTTTCTTAGTTATAAACCTTGGGGCTATCACTTAATTCTATATTAGTTCCCTTTACTGTAAAATGAGGATAACAGTATCTGAGAAATTTGCATAAAATTTAAAGAAGAAGCCATAATAAATCATTTGTACACAATAAGCTAGCATCACTAAACAAGGTTACTGATCTTTTTCCATTCTTTTCTTGTTTCATTTATATATCTGTTTCTGAACCTTTTGTTTACTTTGGTTACTGTTTTAGGACACAGAAAGTAAAATTCCTGATGTATCTTACTATAATTAGTATTTCTCATCAAACTGACAGTCTGAACTGAGATCAAAACTGGAAGTAGATTATACCATTCCTTGGTGTTTATCTACGAATTCAAGTCTGAATACTTTAAAGACACAAGCAATCCATGTTTATAACTGTACAATTCACAATAGCCAAGTTATGAAATCATCCTAAGTGTTCACTAATATATGAATGGATAAAAAAAAATTTTGGTATATATGCCAGTGGAATTTTATTCAGCCATAAGGAAGAAAGAAATTATGTTATTTTCAGAAAAAATGGATGAAACTGGAGACAATAATAGGAGGGGGATAAGTCAGACTCAGAGAAAAGTAACATGTTTTCTGTCATGTGAAAGGCAGAGGAAAAACACAGTGGGAAACAGGGGTTGCCATGAAAGTAGAAAGGAGTCCATAGGGGAGAGTAAAGGAACCTGGAAGAGAGCTGAATGGGAAGAGAACACAGGGAGAGAGGAGGAGGAGGTTATAGGGAGTGAAATTGGTCAAATTACGATTTTATGTATGTACAAATCTGCCACAGCGAAACTCACCCTTTTATTAATTAATAAACAGCCAAAATATTTCTTTTTTAAAATAAAAAAAGAGCTGGTCCAGTTTTTTTTTTTTTTTGCTTTTATTGAAAATCTCTTTTTGACATCTTAATCTTCATGCTCTGTTAATTAACTAAATACTTGCCTATATCTCCAAGTTTGCTACTTCAGTTTTCCATAACAATTAATTTTTAGATTTTCAAGACAAAACTTTGTTTTGGTCACACATCCAAGGAAGTATTACAATACATTGGCCACCTCTGCTGGAGTGTTAGGAGTATTTCCAAATAGATGTGTTAAAATATACAGACCATGTCACATGTATTTGCACACCTTACCATTTACTAGTGTTCTATGGGAAGAAGTGCTTTGAGTGTATCTCTTTCTGTGCCCTAAATGACTCTTATCCTTTGCACTGCAGAGAGACCACAGCAGGGACTATGAAGGAGCAGTGGTCAAAAAGCCTCTCTAGACTATAAATGCATAGGGAGCAATGGCTTGGCCTTGATCACCTTTGTAAACTTCAAGAAGTGTTTGTGACATGAAAATAAAGACTCAATATATTTTTTATGATGCCTCCTCAAATTTAAGGATCTCCACTTACTAGGAAACATTTTTTTTCTTAAAATCTGATAAAATTCTCTAATTAATCAACTGATAAAAATCAGTGTCTTCTATATAACATATCTAGCTGTGCCTTTTCAAGAGTGTCCTGAACAGCATCTGCTCCTGCACACATTACTCTGATCTCAGTACAAGGAACTTCTGGGCCTGGAAGCTTACTGGGTCCCTAAAACAAGTCATGATATTTATGAAAGCTAACAGACTGGGTTAAATCCTCCAGTTTGTATTTACTGGGCAAAGAGAGCTTTTAATGTCTTATGGAAAAGAGTGAGTTACCCATATTTTCAGACGCTTTTTCAAAAAGAGGGGGAAAAGCAGGGGAGAAGAATTTTAGTCTCTTGAAATACAAAATATACATAAATATTAATATTACCTTTGATAAAGGGCTTCATGGATAAATAGATTAAAATAGAGATAATCATTAATATATTTAGAATCATTAAGCCTAGAAAATAAACAGAATATTAAAGGAAATTAAACCTAAAATACTCAATATCCTCTGGATACCCTTTTTTGTCAAACCATCTATCCACCTATTCATTTTCATATTGGTGTATTTGGTTACCTACTTTTGGGAGCTAATGGTATGTAGTTCAGTAGTACAGTACTTTCCCAGTATATGATAAGCACTGGATCCAATCCAAAGTACAGCAATAAAACAAGACAATTAAGATAAATGAGACCATTAAGAGATCATTTCTCCTGATACAGAGCTTCTAGTACTGTTATACAGATTCGCTACAAATAAATATAATTTGTTAATAAAATATAATATTCTTAAAAACAAAAAAAATGATACTGTATATAAAGTCACCTAAGAGTGTGCAAAAGGGAAGTATTCATGCAAACAGAATATTTTAATGAGATTGAGGTTTTTTTAAAGATCAGTAAGAATGTTTATGTCTGGAACTTAAACACCAGATCTGAATGGCATAAAGGACTGGGAATTTGCTTCAGACCAGATCATGAATTTTACCAACTGTTAGTTTTTAAAAATGGTTGAAGAAAATGGATGCACTAGTATCCTGCAGTAGACTCATCTCCAAGTATTCATCATCTTTATGTGATTCCTCTCCCTTTGAGATGAGTGGGATCAATGACTTACTTCTGAATGAATCTGGCAAGGAGATAGGATCCACTTGAGAACCTGTGCCTATGAGACTATATTCCTGAGATTGCAATGCCTGTTTTGTGAGGAGATTCTCCCTCACTAGCTTTGAAGAAGCGAAACTCCCATAGACTTTTGAGCTTTGTGAGAAAGCTCAAAGCTCAAAGCTCAAAAGCTTCCTGAGAAAGCTCAATGACAAAGAACTGAAGAGAGCCTCCAGCTTCCAGTATCTAGTCACCAAGGAACTGATGGGCTCCACCCACGGATCTGTGAGGAGGTGAATGCCATCCACAGCCATGCAAGCTTAAAAGCAAATTCTTCCCCAGTTGACCCCTTCCATGAGAACCCAGTCCTGGCAAACACCTTAACTGCACCCATTCAGGGGACACAACTAAATGGTTCAGCAACTCCTTATTCACAGAAATTGTGGAATTTTAAAACTGTTTTAACCTTTTATTTTATTTTATTTTACTACACATTAATAAATAACTACAGAAGCATTTGAGTCTATTTTGATATTTTTAGAAAGATACATGTTAACAGTAAAGCAGATAATCTTGTGCTTTCTAAATTTGAATCCATTTGTTCATCATCATATCTAATGTCTATCCTCCAGTGAATTATGTATAATTTAGACCCAATAAAGCCAAGTTACATTTAATAGGTAGTTATATACCCAAGGAATATTATCACTAAGTAATTTAATGGGAAATAGTACATTTTATATAAAATACCTAATTTTGGAAAATATGAAACACATTGTTCTTTAGTAATCATGCACAATCTTACTATGTAGATTTGTGATAGTTATTATGGCATATATACAGGCAATCCTTGTACATCATCAAAGAGACAGTGCTTTTTGTTTTCACCTGAGCATATATTAAATCAATCTTTTCCAGGAAATATCTGATTTATTTTAAAATCTGTTCTAAGTTGTCAGCAAGAAAAGCAAGAATTTTGTGACAGTACATCGTGAGCATTTGCATGTTTGACAGAATGCACCACACTTTATTTTAAATGGCAGTATAAGGTTCATGTACTCCTCATCAAAGTTAGAGTGATTTCCTTAGAAAAACATCCAGTAATAATAAAAATTATTTAGCAATTAATGTATTGAAATGTTCTTTATTAAAGCATTTGCTGGAAATGAATTCCAAGTAATGATAGCACTAAACTTCAAGGTGAAATCATAATTGTCAAAGCCAACTAATAGGCTTTTTTCAAAAGTTATATTGTTATATCAAATTTTTCCAGATTAAAATAAAGTTATATTTTGAAAGAAAACAATAAAAACAGGGTCAGTTTCTAGAACCACCCCTAACTTTGTACAAAACTATTTTTAACGGTCACCATGGATGTCATAGAAATTTCTACCCCACCTCCAGTTTAGGGGCTTAATTCTGCAGGCTGGCGGAGCTCTATTTTATCTTTCTTTTTTAAAAAAAATTCTGTGTTCAGATCCTCAGCAATGTAAAGACGTTCCCTCCTGAAATTAGTGTTTAATATGAAATAAATGTTTCATAAGTCCTTAATGATACAATTTTAGATAATTAGTTCTCAAAATTAAAGAGTAAGTTATGGTTCTGAATATTTTATCTTAATGAAAGTAATGCAATGATATTGGGCCATGCAGTTTTAGAAAAGTTTGAAAGTTTGAAGGCCTTTTCATATTAAATGAATGGAGGATCTTGGAAAGCTCCATGCCTGCACCTCAGCTGAGAGGAGCACTGACTTCTCCTGGAAGGACCCAGCACCTGCACCTCCTCCAGCTCCACCTTTCCTTCCTTCTCTAACCCTGTTCTCACAAAATGATCTGCATTCTCCCTCTTTTCAAAAAAAAAAAAACTGTAAATCTTATCTTAAATTCTCCAAACTGCTCTTCTTTCTGGGTGTGGTATTCTTCAGGGTAACTTTATTCCATGGAATTTAAACTTAAATTTATCTTTTCCCATTTTAGAACAAATAATTTCCCAATTCAAACTTTTCCTTTTTCACCCCCTGCACATAACATCTGAGAAGCTTAAGGGCTTCCCACTCTAAATTTTGGTGGGAACAAAATATTTTTTTTTCAAAAGAGTAAGATAATTGATTGGCTGTATTTTTAGTAAGTCCCATAGAAATCCTTGGCCTCTGTATGTGTGTAGCCACCTTTGAATGGTCTGATGTGCATGTAATTCCTCTCTAACCTAAACTCTTTTCTTCCACATGAAGAATTCAGTCTTATAAACTATGTTTCTAGACACAAAATATTAGATACTTATATTAAACTTGTAATCAAAGTTTGGTCATGAAATGTGAAAAGGTATAGAAACATAAATGTAGTCTTAATATAATCTCTAGAAAAATCAACATCAAATAAAAAAAACACTCTCTTGTTCTTCTATTACCTATAACTAAGTATTATATTCTAGTTTCCCCACCACATTCCTATTTCCAGGTGAAGAATAAATTAAGTCTAAATGTGTGATAGTGGGAAAATTCTACTTTTGGACCTCTAATTTTCTTGACAGAGATGTCCCATACTCATAAATTTCCTTGCAATAACTTAATAAATTGAAATAGCAATTGCTTTTTTGATGTTCTGCCTGAAGCTTAATATATAGATAGACGTAATTCATTCCTAGCAAGAGCCAAATTTTGGAACTATAAGAATGAGATGAGCAAAGCCCAAATTTCTAACTGTAGTGAACAGGAAAATTGTTTTGAGAGAAAATATTGTAAGAGGAAATGAAATGCAAGCAGGTACACTGCAGAACATACAATGCTTGTTACAAGTGGATAACCTGCTTTTTCCTCTATAAAGTGTTTCATCCTTTCCTTCTAAATATAAAGTTGTAGTTTTCATATTTAAATCTTATTATTTGCTTTGAAATGTATTTTTACATCTTTTTCCTCTTTTAATATCCTTGATATAGCTTCACATTTCATGTACACTTGTCAATCAGAGCATCCTATGTCTTCTCTTTATGTGTGTTGAGATTTGTGTTTCTCTCTCATTCCACTCTTTCCTTACAGACATGTGAATGTGCTCCCATACGCAGACATACAAATACATATTTATGTCCATAGGCAATAGATTTGTAATATAAGAAGTTGAATGTGACAAATGTTATGACAGTGGGTAGAAATTCTTGAAATATTAAAAAATATATGCAAGTTGTTACCATTTGAACTATATCATATTATTCTAGAGTTTTTAGATTGCTTCTAGTGTTGATTCACTTATTATTATGACACAAGTAACTGGGAGAAATAAATACTTACATACTCCTGGACAATGCTACCATTAATGTAAAGGGCCATAGCAGATCCTCTGTATTTTGTTTGTTTTCATTGAGAAATGTGAAAGACAGCTAAATTTTAGAAAGAAAACAAACTATATATTTTTGTTATTTTTATGCTTTTGGCATATGGATGTTTGTCGCGTCCCCTCGCCAGCAAAGGAAACACGACACAGGATTCTTCCTTCAGCAGTTTATTCAGGCCTTTATTTTGACATGTCTTCTAGCTTCTACTACTACTCCTACTACTACTTCTACTGCTATTCCCACTACTACTCCTACTCCTACTACTACTACTACTGCTACGTGCCCCAGCCCTAATAAAGCAGATAAAGCCCCAATGCACAACTGCCACGTGGATCTTTCTCATAGGGTGTTTTACAGCTACGTGCCAACTCTCCCAAAATAAGGAGTTGTTTATCACAGGCCACGGCGCTTATCAGCGCCATCTTGTAATGGCGGCCACAGTACACAGAAACGGCTCACTACAGATGTTCACTTTGGCTACTTCTATTCCTTTCAATTTAGGAAACTATATTTCATTGGCCCCAATCCTTTTTATTATTTTATTTTATTTTATTTTATTTGGCACAGGGATTGAAATCAGGAAACTAGGAGTTCTTAAACACTGAGCAAAATCACCAGATGTCCACCCTCTTTTTATTAAACAGTGTCTTGGTAAGTTGCTGAGGCTGGCTTTGAACCTGCAATCCTCTGTCTGAGCCTCCCTAGCTTCTGGGATTACAGGAATGTGCCATGGTGCTCAGCATTGCCCCCAATCTTAACCCTCATTACTCAAGTGTTTCATTTTTTGAACTAACATATTGTTTTGTGTAGTTCTTGAATGTGTTGCATAGCACACAGAAATCACTCAGTGATGATGTTGATACAGTTTCTATGTTGTTATTTCTACAGTATTAAATGCATCTGAAAGAAACCTTAGGTCTCAAAATGTTTCCAATAATGCTCTGTTTCTATTACTATGGTTCTTTTAAGAATCCAGAGTGATCTTTACAGGGCAAGGCCAACTGTCTGTGGTCCTTTGGGAACAATGATTTAGAGAACATCAGATTGCTAACATAGTTAATGAACACAAATATCTCCAAACAATTAGGTATGTTTGTTGACAGGGATTCTTTCCCCGGGCTTTTAGAGAGCATTTGATTACATGCCATTCAAATACATGTGTGTGTCAAATGTCTCCTAATGAGGAGTGAATGGTGAGTTACTACTGGTCTCATCTGAAAGGGATATATCTGAAACTGGTTTTCTAGCTGAAAGATGTTTGTCATTAGAAAACTGTGTTTTCTTCAGAAATAGTGGTGGTAAAAAGGGGTTTATAATTTTGGGTGCCACTAATGTTTAAGCCTAAATATCACTTCTTTAGATGATCCCTCAGGAAATCCCAATCTGAATCAGGATCCTGAGTTGTAATCTCTACACTTTTCACTTTCTCTTTCTACCTTGTGGTATCTATGTCAGAAGATGAGGTGTCACAGTAGTCCCCTTTATCCACAGGGGATCCCTGCCATGTCTCACAGTGGAAGCCTGAAATCATGGATAACACAAAAATCTCACATATACTAACTATACTTTTTTTTCTATACATAAATACTATGATAAAGTATAATTTATGTTAGGCACTGCAAGAGATGAATAATAATAACTAGTAATAAAATAAAATAAAACAATTCCAATAATGTTTCTTAATATAAGTGCCAACATCACTACTTTTGCACTTTGGAACCATCATTAAATGAAATAAGTGTTACTTGAACACAAGCATTATGTAACTGTACCTGTTGATGTGATAACCAAGACAGCTATTAAATGACTAGTGGGCAAAGAGTATATACAGCAGGGACATATTGGCAGAAGGGATGTTCCTGGTGCAACAGAGCAGGATGCTACAATATTTCATCATGCTACTCTGAACAGTGTTTACTTCAACTTATGATTGCTTATTTCTGAAATTTTCCATATGATATCTTTGAATTTCAGTTGACTGTAGTAACAGAAATCATGGAGAGTGAAACTGTAGATAAGGGGACACTACTCTAATTTTCTCATAAACTGCCGATCCCCAACACTGTGGAACCTAAGCTAAAGAAGAATGGAAAAAAATACTTATGCAAAAGACTCCAAAATATTAGCTATCTTGGTAAAGCTTTGGTGCACTTATGACTTCCTGTAAACTATATAAGTGACAGAAATCACTTGGTATCACTTTCAAAAAGGCAATGGAGTTCCCAGCTGACTTGCTCAAGCCCTCAAGTTTGGAAGTCTGACTACCCTGAGGCCACATCTCATGATGAAGCCAAATCTATCAGAAAGAACACATGTAGGTGATCTGTTCATCATCCCTGGTTTCCAGTCCTCCACACCTAGAGCCTGGAGAGATGGGTAGGTGAGTCTTTGGGTAGGCCCCCAACCATGGGAGTCCCAAACAGCCCTTAGTGTCTTCACAGCTGAGGTCCAGATATTGCGAGGTAGAATAAATTCCCCACTCTATCTCTTCTGAATTCTTTGTCCTCAGAATTCATGAACCTAATATGCATATTTTAAGCCACTAAATTTGGAATTAATTTGTTTCACAGAGGCAAAAACTGGAACAAGGAGGACAATGGCTATATGACAAGAAAGTGTTAGAATTTAATCCGCAAAGTAACTCTATAGGAATTTAGAATTCAAATGTGCTCCATTCTAAATCCAGAGTCTAATTACATCTGTTAGGAACCATATGATGAGTATTTAGTATATACTAAGCATGTGTTAATGACTTTATATGCATAATCTTAATAATGATGCTATATTTTGTGTACTATTAATTACTTCAATCAAAATGGAATGAATAGAAGTTGAGAGAGTTAAAGTAACTTAAGTGGGATAGAGTTAAGATGGTCCTACATGTCCCAATGGGATGATCTGAAGCTGGAATGGCCTTACAGAATTTACCCAAGTGTGAGAAATGAGGGAGACCATTCCTTTATATCCTATTTTAACCAGTCATTGCATGCAGGCTGCTCCTAAGAATCTCCTCCATACAAAGAAAGCTAAAAAACACAAGATACACTATTCTATGTAGACGGAATTCAGAAGAGTATTTTTAGTTGGTAGAAATATTGATGATGTATTAGTCAGCTATTTTGATGTTGTGATTAAAGGACCCAACCAAAACAATTGTAAAAGAGGAAAAGTTTATTTGAGAGCCCAGGGTTTCAGAGGTCTCAATCCATACAAGACCAGTTCCATATCTCGGGGCTCAAGATGAGGCTGAACATCATTGCAGAAGAATATGGCAGAGGGAAGTAACTCATTGTGTCCAAGGAAGCGAGAAAGAGTCCACTGGCCAGAAACAAATATACACCCAAAGCCATGCCCCAATTCTCACCTCCTCCAGTCTCACCCTACCACTTCAGGTACCACTCAGTTAATCTCTATCAGGGGATTAAACCACTGATTGGGTTAAGACTCTTAGAACCCAATCATTTTTTCCTCTGAACCTTCCTGCAGTGTCTCATACTTGAGCTTTTGGGGGATACCTCATGTCCAAACCATAATAGGTAGGATGGGAAACTAAGTGGCTTTGTGGAAAGCCTAGTTTGTTCAGGTTCTGAAAAAATCTGCATGAACTAGTAGGCTTATAAACAAAGGAAAATTAAAGCTCTGGAGTCAGGGATGTCCAAAATTAAAGACAAAATTAAAGTAAAAATTTTCTACTTCCTTCCTGTATCATGGAGGGCTGGTTTCTTACTGTGTCTTCACACGGCAGAAGGGGCAAAGAAGCTCTCTAAGATCTCTTTTATAAGGGCACTAATTCCATCCATGAGAGTTCCAGTATCATGACTTAATTACTTCCCAAAGTCGTCAACAGGTATCATCACCTTGAGGATTAGGTTTCAACATGTGAATTGTGTGGGGTATATGAGGTTGCTGGTTATAATCATTAAATCTTTAGCAATAGTTTTTACCTGGGTTTTGAATCCAAGTGTGGTGTTTTTTTTTTTTTTTTTTGATACTTGATGAGCTACATGGTAATAATTTTGCAAACTTTTTTGTATGTATGCAATACCTTCAAATTTTTAAAATTCTGTGTGGATACTGATTACTCATCAATATAAAGTTGAGTTTCTTCCAAAAAATGCAAATTCAGTTTAAAATTTAAAAAGAAATTAATGCTACTCATTAGATTAGGAGAATAAAATTCCATAGAGTTATTTCAATAGATGGAGAAAAAATATTCAAAAGTACTATCATTTAAAAAAATGATAAATATTTAATTGGAAATAAAGGTATAAATGAGAAAATTACTTGACATAAAACAGCAAGGGTAAACAAACCTGATCTCAAATGACCTCTTAGTCCATACAATTAATTGGGATTTAATTCTAAAGCAATGGTAAGCCACTGAAGCATTTAAAGCAAGAAGGATATGAGCTAATATCTGCTTTTGATAAGAAAGAATGTAATGGCATCTATGGTTACAGTGGATATGAAAGGAGTCATCCTTAAGCACAGGGACTATGATAATCCAGACAATAAAACAAGAGGACCTATTTACCTGAAAATGAAATGAAGAGACAGGGATCTATTTAACTGCAATTCATGAGATACTATCCTTAAGATCTATTATCTAGCTTGGTACACCGAAAAGATGTAAGGGAGTCATGTCTGGTGCTGCACACCTGTAATATCACCAACTAGGGAGACTGAGGAAGAAGGATTGCAAGTTCAAGGCTAGGTTGAGCAAAAAATAAAAAAGGTTGGGGATGTAGCACAGGGGTAAAGTGTCCCTGGGTTCAATCCCCCTACCCCAAGCACAAATGATGTATGGGAGAATGAAGAGTCAAGGTTAGATTGAGATAGAACAGAAAGTGGGGCTAATTATCACTAGAGAGGATCTTAGAGGACTGGTGAATGCGAATAAATAAAAATACCCAATTCATTTACATATTTTGGTTTTAATTTTCCCTTTGACTGGCCTACTGGAGATGACCAGTGGGCATTTGAATAAATAATTCTGTATTTTTAAGTCCTTTTGCTCTTCTTGGTAGATGTTAGATGTATAATAAATATTTGATGAAACACATAATAAGACAGGAAATAAATAATTTTGTGAATAAAAAGAGATCCCACAGCAGTCTCATTTTACCTAGTACTTTTCTCATGATTATCACAGAATAGATTGATTTACAGTAGATAGATTTCCACAGGATGCAATGATGCACGCCTGTAATGCAAGCTGGGGAGGCTGAGGGAGGACTTGAAATTTCAAAGGAAGCCTCAGCAACTTAACAAAACCCTGTCTCAGAATAAAAACTAAAAAAGAGGGGGATGTGGCTAAGTGGTTAAGTGCCTCCAAATTCAATATCCAGTCCCCACTCCACCAAAACATAGATTTAATCCATGAAAGATTAAAGAACCAAAAACAAAAAAAAACTTACCCTCCACAATAAATTTATAAATATATGTGAACTTCATGCATTTCATTTTACTCTCTCTTTTGCAAGAAACATTATATATATATATAGTGTTTCATATATTATATATATTCATAATAGCTGGAAATACACACAAATAGTTTTGTATCATATTTAAGATTGCATGTGTGTGTTTGCTTTCCCTGACCCAAACATACAAGAATTTTGCAACATTCTTTTGCACTCCACTGAAATACTACACATTAGTACTGCACTGTTATTTCTTCATTATTTTCCACTTTAGCCATCAATAATATTGGAAAATAATGTCAAATTAAAATGATGTCAAATTAAAAGCTAAATGGCATTCAAATTCAATGTAGAAGTGCATCCTTAAACACTGATTGTATAATGCAGCATAACAGAAAAAGTATAGCAGGTGTTGTATTTATTAGATATCAGTGAGTCATTTAATCTTGCTACATTTACATGCACAACACTGACTTTATCTCCTCCATACACTCTAGTTGTGATTGAAGGCTGTTTACATATGGTATTCAGAATGGCACATATGCACTGTGGATATAGAATTGCTGAGGAACTATCTGCTGAACCTAATGAATTTTCCAAGTAAAATGAAGCATAGTTCAACTATGAGTTGAAATGGCAGCTCATAGTAATCTTCCTCAAAACTATCATAAATGTACTACTTAAATGCAAAAAAATATTTTTTTCCACATTTAACTTTTTGTGTTAAGGCCTTTATATCTAATTTTGACCATGATATTTTAAATTACATGTTTATATGATTTTATTTTTAAAAAATTCTCCTTATATTATTTATGAATCATTGAAAACTCAACACTAATGATGTCTATCTCAAGTAGCCTTTATCTCTTTTCTTCTGCTTTAATCTGTTTGTGGCTCATAAAAAAAGCTTCTTATGAATTTTGTTTTATATAAGAATCAATATTCCTCAAAATGAAGCTATACAAGTGGAATTCAAGGCTTTAGTGGAGGGCTTTCCAATAGAGAATTTTGTCCATAATTGCTTTTTTCTCTCTCCATGTATTTTCAGGATTTTAGAATTTGTTGAGTGGGACTGATCTTTGTAGAATTCTTATCTTTTAAAGTGTGGTGTTTCTCTAATGAAGCAAAAAGATACGTCTTTATATTTTTTGTTGTTTTTATGTATCAGTTAAAATAAATTTACAAAAAAATAAAACAAACAAACAAACATGGGAACAACTCTTACCAAACTTCTATGAGACTTAAATGAGGATTTTTTTCCGTTACATGGGAGGGAAGATAAACTAGTGACATTAGTGCCTTCTTTGGAATTAGAAATATGGATATAAACCACAGAACAGATTAATTTTGTTAACTTAATCAGAATTTACTACACAGTGACCCTCAATTATTAACTAATAAACCAGAGCAGTATCCCTCATATTATCTTGTGTTAAGTGAATCATCATAATAGAAAATACTACCATAGTGCTTATTGTCAGATAGAGTCTAAGTCTTTTGCATGTTTTAATTTACATAAATAATGTATGTATTGTATATCTGTATTATTTCTAGGATGGATTTTGGTGTACATACTTAATCAGAATAAATCCTATTAGCCCAAAATTAAAGTTGATGACATTTTGAACATACAGTTCCCTTGAGAAGAAAAAAAGTCATGTCTACTGTTTAGGGAATGAAATATTAAAGCTAATCAGTTCTCTTTCTCAATACCAGACAGAAACATAGAGCATGTAAATGTTGTGACTCATAATCTTTACACAACATGAAAATATGACATTTATTGATTCTTTGATATAAAGTTCATATAGAAAATCTAAAATTTCCAGAATGACTCAGAGTGCCAGGATTGGAAAAAAAGGAGAGGATGAGGCAACAAGTCATTTTGAGCTAAATTTCAAAAGGCCTCTATCACACTTACCCTGTGCAGAGTCTTGTGGCTACAAGAACAAAAGTAGACAAATCTGGTCCCTTATTAGCAGATTTGTGAATAATGCCTAGAAAAAGAAACTTTCACTTTTGTAGTTCAGGATGAGACCCATGAGGATCATAGACTTGTGATCAGTTCAGAAGATGATAATTTTTTTTTTTGAGAAATAGACTCAAAGAATATATGCTACAGTTGAAAAATATCACAACTGATCATTTGAAAAACAGGATTGGATTATTAAGATGTCTTAATTGTAGGGATTAAAATTTGTCTTTTATTCTTCCAACCTAAGGAATTTCAAGATTCATCTAAGGCAATGAAGTGCTCTAATATCGTTTTTATAGAGCTCATACCTTATTATTCATTATTAGGGATTTATATCTGCCCTTGGCTTCATTCTGAGAATTTCTTTGAATACTTGCTGAGCAATTACCTTCTTTAGCAATGGGAAAGAAATAATAGGAATGAAAGGTGTAACTCAAATTAACTACTTTTTATTTTCTACCAATTTTTAACACTTAACAATAATTTTAACTGCTAAATGTTCTGGGCTTCCACTTAATGCCATGAATCAGTCTAGCAGATATTAAAAAAGACATCAGTTTGAATAGTGTAAATATGATGTTCCCAGGAGAGCTCATGTGCCTGGAATCTTATTCCTAAATGTTAGTTTTGTTAATGTATATAAATTAAGAAACAACTTTCATAGTCTATTTTCAAACAGACTCACAGAACTTTAGATCAATTCCAAGTGGCTGAGATGTGGGCCCTTAAGGAAAGGTACCACGTGGAAAGAAACAGTGATCCTTTTCTTGCACTGGAGGTGATAGTAATCATGGGCACCAATCTCTCTGCACTATGTCTCATTATTCCCAGCTCTGATGGTGAATCAACAACATGAAATAAATAATCTTAGAAAATAATGAGAAAAAATTAAATTTATGCTAGGGCCTATCAGAAAAAAAGCCTGGCAATAACTGTTAATAGAAGAGGGTATAGGACTTTAGCAGAAATAGGTCAATTCCCTGGCTAAGCCTTGGAAAAGTAATGGCAGCTTTAAGTGCAGATAGGAGAAAGCAAAAGAACATCAGTTCCAAAGAGGTAGGACTTCCCTGAAATTGAAGGGGGAAATGTTAAGGATTACAGACAGTATCCATGCCACCCCCCACCAAAAAAAAAAAAACCCTTGATTTTATATACTGCTACTTTGCTGAATTCATTTACTAGTTCTAGAAGTTTTCTGGTGGAACTTTTAGGGTCTTCTAGGTATAGGATCATATCATCAGGAAATAGTGCCAATTTGAGTTCTTCTTTTCCTATGTGTATCCATTTAACTTCTTTTGTCTGTCTAATTTCTCTGGCCAGTGTTTCAAGAACTATGTTAAATAGATGTGGTGAAAGAGGGCATCCCTGACTTGTTGCAGTTTTTAGAGGAAATGCCTTCAATTTTTCTCCATTTTGAATAATGTTGGCCTGGGGCTTAGCATAGATACCCTTTATAATATTGAGATATGTTCTTGTAATCCCTAGTTTTTCTAGTGTTTTGAACATATAAGGGTGCTGTATTTTGTCAAATACTTTTCTGTGTCTATTGAGATGATCATATGATTCTTATCTTTAAGTTTATTGATGTTATTAATCACATTTACTGTTTTCAGTATATTGAACCAAACTTGCATCCCTGGGATGAATCCCACTTGATCCTGGTGCTCAATCTTTTTAATATGTTATTGTATTTGATTTGCCAGAATTTTATTAAGGATTTTTGCATCTATGTTCATTAGAGATATTAGACTTAAATTTTCTTTTTCTTTTTTTTTTTTTGATGTGTCTTTGCCTGGTTTTGGAATCAGAGTAATATTGGTCTCATATAATGAGTTTGGAAGTGCTGCCTCTTTTTCTATTTCCTGACACCCATAAGTCAAAGGCATTTCTGTATATCAGTGACAAATCCTCAGAAAGGAAGACTATCCCACATCATTAGCCTCAAAAAAGAAAAATACTTGGAAATCAACTTAACCAAAGAGGTGAAGGATCTATACAAAGAAAATTACATAACATTAAAGAAATAAATCAAAAAAGACCTTAGAAGATACAAAGATCTACCTTGCTCATAGATAGGCAGAATTAATATTATCAAAATAACCATACTTCCAAAAGCACTATACAGATTTAATGTTATTCTGATCAAAATTCCAATGACATTCCTTATAGAAATAGAAAAAGCAATAATGAAATTCATCTGGAAAAATAAAAGACCCAGAATAGCTAAAGCAATCCTTAGCAAGAAGTACTACTTTTTCTTTTCTACCAATATTCTACCAATATTTTCTACCAATATTCCCTTTAGCAGGAAGAGTGAAGCAAGTGGCATCACTATACCAGACTTTAAACTTTATTACAGAGCAATAGTAAGAAAAACCAGCATTGTATTGGCACTAAAACAGACTGGCAGACCAAAGGTACACAATAGAAGACACAGAGAGTAACCCACAAAACTACAATTATCTTACATTCGACAAAAGTGCCAAGAACATGCATTGGAGAAAAGATAGCCTCTTCAACAAATGGTGCTAGGAAAATTGGAAATCCATATGCAACAAAAGGAAACTAAATCCCTGTCTCTCACCATGCACAAAACTCAACCTAGGAATAAAACAAGACACCCTACATCTAATAGAAGAAAAAGTAGTACCTAATTTCCATCATGTGGGATTAGGCTTCAACTTCCTTAATAAGACTCTTGTGGCATAAGAATTAAAATCAAGAATCAATAAATGGGATGGACTCAAACTAAAAATTTTCATCTCAAAAACATATCTGTGAAGTGAATAGAGAGCCTACATCTTGGGAGCAAACTTTTACTCCTCACACATCAGATAGAGCACTAATCACTAGGGTGTATAAAGAACTTAAAAGGCTAAGCACCAAAAAAACCCAAATAACCCAATCAATAAATGCTCCAAGGACCTGAACAGACACTTCTCAGAAGATAATATACAATCAATCAACAATATATGAAAAAATGATCATCATCACTATCAATTAGAGAAATGCAAATCAAAACCACTCTGTAATTTCATCTCACTCCCATCAGAATAGCAGCTATTATGCAGACAAACAGCAATAAATGTTGGCGAGGATGTGGGGAGAAAGATACACTCATACACTGCTGGCGGGACTGCAAATTGGTGCAGCCAATATGGAAAGCAGTATGGAGATTTCTTGGAAAATTAGGAATGGAACCACCATATGATCCAGCTATCCCTCTTCTCCTTCTATACCCAAAGGACTTAAAAACAGCATTCTACAGGGACACAGACATATCAATATTTGTAGCAGCACAATTCACAATAGCTAAACTGTGGAGCCAACCTAGATGCCCTTCAATAGATGAATGGATAAAAAAAATATGGCATATATACACAATGGAATATTACTCTGCAATGAAAGAGAATAAAATCATGGCATTTGCATGTAAATGGATGGCATTGGAGAAGATAATGTTAAGTGAAATTATCCAATTTCCAAAAACCAAATGCTGAATGTTTTCTTTGATATAAGGGGGCTGATTCAGTGGGATAGGGAGCAGGAACCTGGGAGGAATAGACAAACTCTAGATAGAGTAGAAGGGATGGAGGGGAAGGGAGAGAGCATGGGGTAATTAATGATGGTAGAATGTGATGATCATTAGTATCCAAAGTACATGTATGAAGGCATGAATTGGTTTGAATATACTATGTATACAACCAGAGATTTGAAAAATTGTGCTCTATACATGTAATAAAAATTGTAATGCATTCCGCTGTCATCTATAAATAAATTAAAAAAAAAAAAAACGAGGGCCAAGTTGGACTGGAGTTGCCTGGTACATAAATTCTAGTCACATGAACCTCAATTTCCTCATATATAAAGTGTTAATGATAAAACATGTTCTCGTAATTTATTTGTGTAATGGGCAGTTGGGTTAGTAAATAAAAAAAATGGAGAGAGAGAGACAGAGAGAGAGAAAGAGAGAGCCTGTGTAAGCAAGCACACTAGTCATGGTACTGGGAACAGAAGTATACTATCCATGTTTTAGTAAGAATTATATACTGTAGCAGAATACAATTAACTCCAAGTGCAACTAATGCTTAGTAAAATGTAACACTATTTCCCTAAGTTTTCTGTTTTTAACATTTCAAAATTGGGAACAAAATATAATTAGAAATTCTTAGTATTTAGCCTGTAAACAAATTTTATGTGTTATATGTCAATTATTCTAAGATATGAAGTTGTTATAATTATTTTTATATTATTTTTTGACTTTAAAAAATACTAATTGTGAAGTCAGGATCAAGTATGGTGAATAATTATTTGCTCTGAAGTCAAATGCCAATTAAACCTCAAAACTCATGCAAAATGAGGGATGTCACTCCCATTTTTGTGTGTTTAACAGTCTAGCATTTGTGTGTGTATGTATGTGTATGAGGGAGGGGACGGGCAGAGAACAAGAAAGGATTGATCTCCTTATTCAGTTGCAATGAACTGCTTTCTGTTATGTTCTAGATTATTCTTTATCAATTGAATCAGTTGATTAGTTCATAAAAGGGAATTTATTTCCTGGGTATTGTATTCTTTGTGTGCCCTCTTAAAAAGAATATTGTTTCACATGAACAGACCCCTTTACTGAGCAAATACCAAAATGTAAACTTTGTTTTTCACACTGTGGGGAAAAAGCACATACACAGCTTACCATTATTTATTTGTGTTTGGTGTTTTGTTTGCCACAAAGCAGCAATCATAAATAACAGCCAGTAGAGAGACAGAGACACAGTCTTTAATAATATTGTTTTGGGAATACATCACCTAGCATTGAAAATGTCATATAAAATTCATATCCATAGCCGTTTACAGAAGGAAAAAAGAACAATTGCACTTTGCAATGTTAGCACAATTCTCCAAAACATTGAGAAAGATGCTGCATGCTCTGTCTTTTTTCACACTTATTTTGGTATCCAGAGCTATGTTTCAGGGTTCTATTGATTTTCATTCTGGCCATGTTTGATTAATGTTTCAGGAAGTAGTCAGGTGCATTAGTGTAGAGCTGAATAGAAATATCAGTGAATTTTCTCAGGTCCAAGTGGGGTGGAGGGTGCAGCAATATCAACCCACTTGCTGATTTTATCTGGTAATGTGCACACACAA
Source organism: Urocitellus parryii (assembly GCF_045843805.1). Lineage (NCBI taxonomy): Eukaryota > Metazoa > Chordata > Mammalia > Rodentia > Sciuridae > Urocitellus > Urocitellus parryii. The sequence goes on from NC_135535.1 coordinate 55,434,797, forward strand.
TAAAATGAATCTCTATATTGGACAGCCACACAGACTAGTTAACAGGAAGCTTGCCACTCTCTTCAACACTTGCTATTGTTATTAACGACCTGTCAGCAACTTCTGGCAACCAATGAAATGTGAGTGTTTTGTGAGAACATTAGTGATCTTTTTATTTTTTTTAAAGATTTAATCTCTAGGTTAAGTGTGCTCACCTTATAAATTTACTTCCCAGAAGGTACATTCTTTAGTAATTGCTTTTTCTTGATAAGGATATCTCACTCATTACAGGAAAACTGCAAATGTAATAGTTAAGGGGCGATTCCATTGTAGTAACGTTTTTCATTCTGACCCTGTTCCCAAGGTTGAGAAATTGCTCATCAGTTTAATGTTTTCTATTTGCTCTTTTGCCAGAGACGTTTTTCTATTTTAATAGCTCATTTTCCACTGTCTACAATTCTCTTTTTCATATGGGGTTGGATTTTTCATTATATGACTGGAACATGATGATCACAGATTTCTCTGAACCTATTAAAATGTCCAACATATTGTCATCCAGATAAACAACCACACTTAATGAATGGGCCTCACAAACTCTTATTAATTCCTTAGAAGGAGCACATTCTGTAGAAATAACAGGTATCCATTTAGACCTGTTGGTCACTATGAGTTTTCAAATATTATATTTTATTTAAGAAATGTTAATGAAATAGTCAATGAAAATATGCTCACTAAAAAAGACAGTAAACTAATACAGATGTGATCAAAAGTTATGGGTTATCTTAATTAGAATTTTCATAGACACCAACATTCTTCTGTTGTCTTTGGCAGTTTTCACATTTGTGGTAATTATACAGCTTACAGGGAATATGATTCAAAATACAATTTAAATAAGAGTTGAAGATTCCCAAGAGTTACTGGGCACTGTGGGACACTTCTGTATTCCCAGCAGCTCTGGAGGCTGAGATAGGAGGATCACTAGTTCAAAGCCAGCCTCTGCAAAAGCAAGGTGCTAAGCAACTCAGTGAGACCCTGCTTTTAAATAAAATACAAAAAAAAGGGGGGGGGGCTGGGTGGGTGTTTAAGTGTTCAAATGCCCCTGAGCTCAATCCCCAGTACCCCCTCCCCCCAAAAAAAGAAAGATTCTAAAGACTTCAGAACATCCAGTAGCTACCTGATAGAGAACTACTCTAAGTGAAAAAAACTCTGCACATAATAAATTTCCTAGCATTGAAGTCAGAGGCACTGTTACTCTAAACTTCTTCAGTTCTTTAAAACAACACTATGTGTTACTTTGTGCTAACTAGATATAGTTTTGAGAAACTGCTTTTTTGTTTTTCATGTCACTAATGAATACAGTTTATTTCTTAATAATGATCAATAAAATAAAATAAAAAGAAAAATAGCAAGTAATGTGACTTTTTATTCACTTCATGTTTACCTAGCAAAAAGTCAAACTTCCTATTTCAGGGGGGGTTCATTTATTTTCTCTGAAACACCTTCTCAGGAGCCCTCAATTTTTAATTTAGACCAAAATCTCTCTTGATATATTCCAAAAGGACTTTATTAGAATTTCACTCTTGCTCTTTTATCTTGGTGGGGGGCGGGACACGATTTGTTTTGGAATATTATTAAATATCTTCCTCTGAAATGCATAATAAGAGGAAAATATCTCTATGTTTCTGCATGTCTCAAAATATATTGAGATTTATTTCTTATTTGGTTGTCTGGGGAGTAGGATGAATAAGTAAGTAAAGAAATAACAAATACTTTTCCTAAGAAGTTTAACTTATGTCTCTTCTTTTCTACAGAACTTCTAAGAAATAAACCGGAGAAATGCCTTGTAGTCTTTACTTACTTTCCCCAGCATTAATGTTTTTGAAAAACTCCTGTATAATAACACAACAAGGATATGAACATTGCTGTAATCCATTAGTCTTTTTCAGATTTTTATTTTACTTATATTCATCTGTGTGTACCAAATGCTACACAACTGTATCATAGGTAAATGTTCCTATTTCCAGCACCACAACCAAGATAGGGAACAGGTCCTAACACCACAAATTTCCCTCCTATTGATTTTTTTTTTATCACAATTACCTCCTCCTACTCCTCCCACCCCCAATTCCCCACTACTCACAATGTGTGTAAAATTTTATCATTTCAAAAAGATATATAAATGGAAGCATATGGTATATGACCAAGTAAAATCAGATTCTTTTTCACTCAGCATAATTTCCTGAAGACTCATCTAGATTTTTTGTGTCTTTGCACAAAGACATTCACAAATCCATTTTTAAAAATTTTATGATGTCTATTTTTTTATTCAAAATTGCATTCTATATATTATGTTTTTATTCTAATATCTAAGAATTCTGCCTAAATACAGATCACAAAGATTTTATACTGTTTTTTTGGAAAATCCATAGTTTCATATTTTACAATTGAATTTCTGTTTCATTTTTGAGTTAATGTTTATATAACGTGTGATTCTTAAGGCAAGGTTTATTTATTTTCCTATAAATATCTGGTTGTTCCATGATCATTTGTTGAAAAGGCTACCTTGCCTTAATTGAAGTATTTCCCATCTTTGTCAAAAATCAAACGTGTATGTTTTATTAGCCAGTTTCAGGGTTTCCCTTCTGCTCCACTGATCCCTGTGATGATGCCTCTGCCAATAATACACTGTCTTCATTACTACACACACATGCACATACAAACACAGACTACACACACATGCACATACACACAGAATTGATAATCTGTAGAGTGATTTCTACCATTCTAATCTTCATTACAGGACTGTTTTAGTTCTTCTGGGGTCTGTGGCTCTCCATACAAATTTTAAAATAAGCCTCTCTATGTCTACAAAAAAAAAAAAAAACTTTGCAGGGACTTTAATAGGAATTGCATTGAACTCATAGGCCCATTAGGAGAGAACTGAATTTGTAATGTGTTGAGTCTTCCAATTCATATACACCATATATCTCTGCATTCGTTTGGATCCTCGATTTCTTCCATCAGCAGTTTGTAAATGTCTTTGAAAATAACTTGCACATGTTTGTTAAATGTAAACCTAAGTATTTAATTTACTTGGAGTTATTATAAACAATATTGTATTTTAAATTTCTTATTCCTCCTGGTCATTTGTTAGTATATTGAAATGGAATTTATATCTGTGTTTATTTTCATTCTGCATCCTTGTTAAATTCACTTCATAGTGCTAGAAGTTTCCATAGACTCCACTCCTTAAGATTTTCTACAAGCAATTTTTGTCTATAAATAAATTTATTTATTCATACAAACCCATATGACTTCTTCTTCTTCTTTTAACATTTTTATTGCTATAAATGAAAGTTCTAGTACAATGTTGATAAGAGCAGTGAGGGCAGACACCCTTGGCTTTTGTCAGTCTGCAAGGAAAAAAGAAAAGTCATCTCTTCATCATGTAAAAACTATGATAATTATAGATTACTTTTGTTGATGCTATTTTTCAAATTGCAAGAATACCCTTATATTCCCAACTAACTAAGCATTTTATCATAGATATCATGTTATTTTGTCAAATTGTTGCCATAATCAGCTTTTAACACTGCCAACTAGGGTTATCTGAGAAGACATAATGGTTTACTGTAGGCTGGGGTGACAAATGTCTCTCAATTAGAGGAGCAATGTGGTGGGATTGTCCTGTGGTTCCCCCTTCAGCTTCCCATCCACTTACACTGGTGTCTCTTGGACGTGGAAGACAACTTCTGGCTTAAGAGGGCAAAAAGGCTTCTGTAATCAGGAAACCTACTTCCTGGACTGGATATTCCCTGCTGACTCTACCTACTGTCCTTAGTATCTATCTGTTGATGTAAAAGGAAATTCTTAGTCCTGGTGAAGAAGAAGAGCGCCTCCCCTGCAAGTTCCTTCCCGACAGATTTTCCAATCTATCCCTGTACTGAAAATTGAGGCTGGCCTGGAATTGTCAGAAAGTCGTCCATTTCACCAAGGTGAGGAATGAGTCTCCTGGGGGATTTTTTACTAGGTAGGAGGTCAGGGAACTCTGGGTATGGGTGTACTTCCTTGGCTGAGCTGGAATATACAAGACTTAGGATGGTGGTCTGTTCTGCTAGTAAGGGAGTGCCAAAGTACCTCACTTCCTGCCTCCTTTCCTTGGATTAAAGTCTGTGCAGTTTGCAGGGCTTATAATTGTTATCAGGAACCAATTAGGAAAATGAGGTTTATATCATCCTGTCCAGACCAGAAGTCTCATCTTTTATTGTTGATTTTTAATCACCTCTCTTGGTGCTGAAGTTTTACTAGTTCCTATCTAACTAGTGGTGTATAAACTGATCTTCCTCTACACTGGGTGGACACTGTCAATTTGAAAACCAATGTTTATTTTCAGCAATGGAAATTTTTATTTCATCATTTTTTAAATTTACTCCCCCAAATTTTATGTGTTATACTTAAACTTTTACTACTTGAATATTGGCCTAACTCTATTGATTAGTTATAGCTTTTTGATTTTTCCCTCTAAGGTTTTCTTTATTTTTTTTTGCTATATGTTCTAGGAATATTACTGTTATATTCAAGCACTTGTACTTTTTTTTAATTTAGCAATTGTGTTTAAACACTGAGAAAAAAAAAACTTTCCCATCTCTTTCTGCAATATATTTTCTTATACTTTCTGTAAGTCAATAGCAATATCTTCTCATAAAGTTCTGAAAATCAATTACAGTTTTCATTTTTAAGTCATTTTTTTTTTGTTCTTTGAATTATCTCTGGGTACTTCATGAATGAAATTTTATTTATTTTCTTTTCTTGTTCTTTCATTTTTACTCAGATGTTGTTATGAGTCTCCATTGCTGAGTGTGTAATACACATCTAATTCCCAAGACCACTGATTGTTGACTTGATATATAACAGGGCATTTTCTTTCATTTTCAGAGAGCTTAGGATTGCTGTCTATTGCTGTGGTTTTTCAAATGCTGCAATGATGAGAACAATGGCAGCTCCCCACAGGTTTGCTCAATTCTTCAGAGAAGACTTCTATCATTTTTTAACCTGGGGCTAAATGCCAGACTGCATGGTATTTTTTAGTTGTGTTATGTACCAAAAGCTACAGCTGTTTTCTTTATTAAACTTCAACCAATTCCTCTGTTTTTAACAATCCTTCTCACCTTGGTCCTATAACAAACTGTGAAGGGGATGTCTAGACCCTTTCCTAGGATGAGCAAATAATCAGTTTTCATGACATACTGGCATCTCTCTCTCCATTTCATCCATGAGCTTTCTCCCAGAGTCCAGCTGCAGAATGCATTTCTTTTTTAATCATTCATCCACTTTTGAAAACATCTTTGTTCTCCTTACTGTTGTTTTCCTGTTCTGCTCTACAATTTCTATAGAACATTGAAAGTGGAGTTTGGAGATAATGGGATGTAAATTTTTCTTCCATCTTCCATCTTAAATTGTAAGCTTATACATAATATTTCAGTGCTGTATTACATTTCTTATAAAGTTACATTTTCCAGCAGAGAAAAATCTCTTAAGTGTGATGCTTACCAATAATTTCAAGAAAAGAGAGCAAAACTGCTGTCCATTACACTGTTCTTTGACAACCAAATAATAGCAATAATTCCCTCAGAGGCTTAAAAAAGGAAAGTAGTCGTTGGTTCCCTTAAGTCCCCTAAGATATACTATTTTTAGAAATCTCCTTTGGATATATATTGCACCCATATAGAACTAAATACTCCTGATTTTTTATATTGTGACTTTTATCATTATTTTCCTGAAACCATTGTGCTACATACAAAATTATTGTATAAAAAGCCCTGAAACATGTAAAAGAGTGTCACAATAAATGGCTCAAATGGTATTTATTTGAATACCACTCTGTATCTATATGTGGAGCCTTGCATATTAGAAAATTATATAATAAATTATATGCATGTTCATGTGCGTATGCTGTGTTTATACACACATACATTAAAGAGACTTCAAAATGTTTCTCTTTGATTTTCATTGACTAGAAGTGTGACTATAGTGAGTCATTTTAATTCCCTGAGTTTCAATTACTCTCATCTGAGTAAAGAGAGCCTCTGCTAAGTAAGTGAGAATTCTTAAGATTTTACATTGATGTATTTTATCTTGTCTGTATATGGTACTTAGGATTGGAGCATCAGTAGTAAAGCTGAGGAGTTTCTAGTGTCAAAGTTGTGCTTTATTTGCTAATATTTAAACGTAAATGAAATTTTTGCCACTCTAGAATTTTTTTCAATTTCTCAAATATCTAATTAAATTCAATAAATGTAATTGAGTCTTTATCTTTGCCAAAGCACTAAACTTATTCTACTGAGTAAGCTAAAGGTACTTTAGAGGCTATCACAATATGTAGATCAAATATACAATAGGAAACACATATTCAAAGAACACACCTATGAAATGTATATAGAGAGATGTGCACTAGATCATTCAAGGTACCTATTATATTTCCATTATCTGTGTTTTTCTTTCTAGTAAGCATTTATTCATGTAATTATGCATCAAAACAATATTATTCAACCTTCTTGACTCCCATGCAGTTGAATTTGTAGAACTGGTCCACATCAGAACATTCACAAATAGATTTCTGTTTACTGGGGGACACTTGCAAAAAAGCTCTTGATGTTCCTAAAAAAAAATAATTCAAAGCACTAAAAATTTATCAGACATCATTGGTATGTGCATTCTTTTGCCCTTCACTTCTTCTTTCAGCCTGATAAGAATACCTGCTTTCGATAGATAGAGCAACCATCGTTCTAGCATTAGGTAACAAGCAATAGAGTAGAGAAACTGGAAAACAAAGATAACCTCTCTGGAAATTGATGGTATCATAGAAGTATCTTTACCAGCTTTGGAGCCCTTATGTCTGAAGTTAACTGTTATATGAGAAAATAAATCTATTCTTGAACAAACCTCTATAGTTGTAACTCCATTATGTGAAGCTGAGCAATTTAATTTTACTGTTTGTTTTCCAATTAAATAAACACAGGCTGATTTAATATTACATAGATAGCATAATATTAAAATGGATTATATAATATTGTGAATGAGGGCAGTCAGATTATACATATATTATGCAGGCTCAAATAGCACTGTACTTTAAACCTTATCAGAAAGGTGGCTGTGCTTCCTAGGAGATGTGATTTCTAAAAAAAAAAGGTAACAGTATTTCTGGATTAGTGGCATTCACGCACGACTTTAGAAAAAAGAAGCCTATACATCTAATTACCATATAATTGACCTAAAGGGATAAAGAAGTTTGTCAAATCGTCTAAATATGGAAGGATACTTAAAACAGGAGCATTAACTTGTCAAAATATATAGAGAGGGCTGGGGATGTGGCTCAAGCAGTAGTGCACTTGCCTGGCATGCATGCTGCCAGGGTTCTAGCCTCAGCACCACATACAAACAAAGATGTTGTGTCCGCTGAGAACTGAAAAATAAAAAAAAAATAAAATAAAATTCTCTATTTTTCTCTCTCACTTTCTCTTTAAAAAAAAAAACAAAACAAAAACAAAACAAAATAACCCAAAATATATAGAGAAATAAAATTGCATGAGTTATTTAAAGAATGTCAAGTAATTCAACAACTCTTTCCTAATAATATGTAAACTCTGAGGACAGAGGATAGCTTATAAATTGAGTGCATCTGTAGTATTTAGTTCTGCATATAGTACATAATAAGCACTTGGAAATATTTAATAAATCGATGAGTAGAAAAAATGCATTCATGGATATTTTCATATGGTTTGGAGGAAGGAGTAAAAGGGGAAAGGGGCTTACATTCATTCTTGTTTGGTGATTAATACTTTTTCTCAATTATATCCCTCACAATCAGGCTCTTACTAATTAACATAAGAATAATTATATTAGGAAAGCAATCTTTCTATGAAAGATAAAATAATGTGTCTAGCCCATGTAGACAACATAAGCATAAGCCTCTTAAAATTATTTCCACTAATGTTGATGGATGTAATCAACATTAATGGGAATGATTTAAAGAGATTTACTAAATATTTAATATCTATCATGTTGGACATCATGGAATTAGAAAATAACTGGTGAATAATAATTGATTAGCTCAATAAATGAATGAAAATTTCAGTATTTTATGAGAGCTTTAGTAATCTGGAATATCAGTAATAAGAAATACGAATTTAAAACATATTTTAAAAAGAGATTGCTCAATGAACTTTACATTTACAAAATGTGTGTTACCAGTATGAGGACACATGAATTATTTAAATCAAATAATTTAGAGATTTAACTTTCTTAATTTATATAAATATTTACTGCAAAATACCATACAGTCTGAAAAATTAAATCTGTCTGTCTAGCCAATCCCCATTTCATCCTGAAATACAGCTTACTTTTACATAAAGTCATAAAAATTGCATTCTATCAATTTCCATTGGTAATCAACTGTAACATTAAATGGCATAAATCTTTGTTCAATTCATTTCCTGCTTCTTCAAAGAAAATGAAAATAAAGAACAACTAAAATGGTGATTTTATCAAGCACATGAGATTTCAAACTTTTGTTGTTAAGTTCTTGGAAGTTTCTATTTGGATTTAAACTTATCTTGCCATTCATCTATAAAAGATAAAAGGAAATTTGTTTTGTTCTTGAACTCAATATAACAGTTTAGAATTTAAACATTTTTATTATTTCAGATCAGTTTGAGAAGAATTGCTCAAACATAGCTCCGTATTTTCTAGCTCAAACATGGGGCCATCCCACTGAACTTCAGAGTCTAACTCGATGGTGGCTGAGCCACCAGAGCAGATACACCTGTTCAGGTAAAGCTCCTGAGAATCAATCTGTTTCATTGGGCACTTTTCTAAATTTCACCATGATTAAATGTTTTCTTATACGTAAAAGTTGAATGATATGATAATACCAATACCTAAGAAGGGATCATCTTTAGATTTATGACTTACTTAAAAAAAAAAACAAACTTTGAACCTGTTAGCTTTTGAATCCATGAATTTTAGAGAAAAATCTCATGAAAAAAAAATTCAAAAGCACTTAAGTAAAAGATTATAATTAAGTCCACAGCACCCATATCAAAGGTTCAATGATTATGAAGATGTCTCCTCTTTTATCATCTTTATTAAAATTTCCTTACCAAGATTTTAAAAGGAATCTCAACAATTAGATTTCATTTTCACTCCTATATCAGTTAGCTTTCTTTCTTTCTTTTTTTTTTTTTTTTTTTTTTTTTTTTAACCCAGGGCACTTTACCACTGAGCTGCATCCCTAGTTCTATTGATTGATTGACTGATTTTTGAGACAGGGTCTTACTAAGTTGCTGAGTCTGGCTTAGAATTTACAATCTTCCTGTCTCAGCCTTCCAAATTGCTGAGATTACAGGAATGTGTCATGATGCCCAGCCAATTGTTTTTTTGAAATGAGTATGGATTATGACACACAACAACAAGTCTTTAAAATCAGGTATTCAATTTACATTTTTAAAATCCCATATTATCACAAACATGAGAATTCAAGAAAAATTAGAATTAAAGTCTATCCAGTAATTTTATTTAGTGTAATTTTTAAGTTGCTTTTAACGTCTTCTAATCTTTCCTTCCATTTTTTTTTTTTTTAAGTATGTGCCACGGCACGGACTGTATCATTCAGTTTTATCATTCATTTTATTTTATTTTATTTTTTTTTTATTTTATTTTTTTATTTTTTTTTTTTAGAAAGAGAGGGAGAGAGAGAGAGAGAGAGAGAGAGAGAGAGAGAATTTTCCAACATTTATTTTTTAGTTCTCGGCAGACACAACATCTTTGTTTGTATGTGGTGCTGAGGATCGAACCGGGCCGCACGCACGCCAGGCGAGCGCGCTACCGCTTGAGCCACATCCCCAGCCCCTCCTTCCATTTTTTATGACACTAATTTGTTGACAAGTATTTAATAGTGCATTAATAAATATCCATAACTTTGTGAATCAGGACAATATTTTTCCTTTAAAACATGGTAATAGTCAGGTGCAGGCGGTAGTGCACACCTGTAATCCCAGTGGCTGGGGAGGCTGAGGGAGGATGATCACCAGCCTCAGCAAAATCCAGGCGCTAAGCAACTCAGTGAGACCCTGTCTCTAAATAAAATATAAAATAGGACTGGGGATGTGGCCACCTGCCCCTGAGTTCAATCCCTAGTACCCACCCCCCAAAAATTACAAAATAAAATATAGTAGTAAATATAGTGGTTTATTTTAAAATCTAATTCCCAGGTTTGAAATATTTTAAAGCTGTTAATGTTAGTGACATGGATTCTCAATTCAGGCCTTTAGTCTCAGAAATGCCTATAGGACATTGGATTACCTACAATCCAAACCCACTGCAACTTCACATATGCCATGTCTGGTGTCTCATTATCTTTCTACAATCCAGGCTGGGGTTTACAGCAATGGGGAAAGAAATTAAACAAGTTTTGTTGTTGTGTAATTCTAGCCTTTTAGCTAGAGAACCTAATACCCCACTCAGAGGCGGTGCTGACTGTCAAACATGCCATGGGAAGAAAATGTGATGAGTCCATTCTGAGCCATCAGCCCGCCCCTCTCTGCCACTGTGGACAGGGAGATGGAGGAAGAGCTGAAGTGGAAGGACCCTGCTCCTGACTGCAGCCTGTGATTTACTTTATGAACCTAGGGAAGCAATGTCTGTGCCTCTAGCTTCACACAATTCTTTGAAAGACAAACTTATTTCATTTTTGCCATATCCCTCTTCCTAGTGGGGATTCAACCTATTCCCTTAACACACATGTGAAACACGTCCATGCTATCCTCACATTTCTTTTCTATTTTCTTATCTGAGATGTCCTTGCATTTCCTCTCTCACCTACAAAAATGTTAGAAAGGAGAAAGTCTATTTTTTCTCATCTCAAAAAGATCTCACATATGTGACACCCTCAGGGATCACTGGCTCTTCCTTTTAGCAATCAGAATTCAGTTTTGGCTCAGTTGGAAGAAACCAAAATTAACACTAGCTAGTATGAGGTTAACAAAAAGAGACAGACTTAATATAATAAAGTGGGTAATTAACAAAAATATGTTCACAAATGGGATTGGCTAAAAGTGGCATTTCAAATCACTGGGGGAATGTGGTAATCCTATGATTAAAAATGACAGGATAAATTATTCTTTATATTAGGATTAATTTTAGATCCATCAAAGATTTGGATGCAAGAATAAAACCATATGTTTTATTTATTTTTCTGTTTTATTAGTACACTATGATTATGCATAGTGGGATTTGTTGTTACATATTCAACAAATATGTTGTTACATATTTGTTGTTATATTGTTACACAATGTAACAATATAATTTGATTATCTAGTGTCTCTCCTTTCCCTCCCCTCCTAAGTCAGTCCATCCCCCTGGTCCCTTTTCTCCACTCTACTGTTCTCCCTTTTATTTGCATGGTTTCACCAACACCTTTTTTTTTTCTAATGTATAAGAATAAAACTATATGTTTTAGATTCACAATAGCATATTGAAAAATTCAGCTATCTCATAATTTAAAAGTTATACAAAGAAAAACCAAATACCAGATTGGAAAACATATTTCTAGACAATTCACAGAAAAAAGTCACTTTCATACTATACAAAGTAGTCCTATGTACCAATAAAAATTAATAATGATATAAGAATAAGCAGAAGCTATAATGAGATTTCTCAGAGAAGAAAGTTCAAAGAAATCTTAAAAAGAGAAAATTGTTTATTTAAAAGTATAGTAAAATAAAAGTAAATTGAAATTAGATTATGTTACCACTTTTCTCCTTTAAGCAGAATGTACAGAGTGCTATTAATTGTATGAAATGGAAAGGTGTGTTTATATGCACACATGGGTCTATAAATTTATATGTTGAAAGTAGCCATAGAAAGATATAGAAATCTTTAAATGCAGAATAGGGAAGAAGATGAATAAACTAATACAATATAATCCAAGCACATATTCTAAAAGTAAACTTCATACAAAACCACTAATTATCTTTCACAAACTGTAATTGCAATGACCTGCCTGTCTCTCTGTGCTTCCTTATTCTGCTATTTCCTTTGTCCTTATTTTATTATTATTTTCTATTTCTTTTTCCTCATCAAAATCCATTTACTGCTTGAGTAAATAGATTTCCAATGTGAAAAAAAATGGCTTCTAATATATTGTGTTTTTCACACATTAACGCTCACTGAAACTTTAAATGTTTAATTAGTTATTCTTGTGGATAAAGGACATCAGCATAGTTTAAAATTCAAAGTATGATATATAAAATAATAAGCAGTGAAAAATACAATTTGAAAACCTGCCCTCCAGTTGTATACTTTCTTCTTTTAGATGTAACTTATAAGAACATTTCATGGAGATGTGTACAGGCACTTTCATGTTTGTAAAAATGTTTCAATTTTTAAGTCATGGAATTTTAAAAAAGATGAATTTATACTTTTATTATAATAGTTGCAAGCTTATAAATAGACTCTCCACTTTATCTACTCCTTTGTGTTTTTCAAATATTAGTCAGAATTTTAATTATTATTTTTAAAATTTAAAATAGCATGATTGGAAAGAATAATTATAAAAATGGATTGATAGAAAATGTCTGTTTATTATTAAAACATCATTTTATGATATTCCCAGAAAATAAATTAACTAATTATTTATTTACATCTGTGAGAATATGGTCATCTTTTATAATTGTAAATAGGAAATTTAATTAAGTTAAAAATCTTAAAGAAACATGGCTTCCATTAATTTAAACCTCAATTTATACATTTTTCATTAAATTGTCAATACTTTTGGCATTTGGTTTTTGGGATTGGCTAACTTCACTTAACATTATCTTCTCTAACTCTATCCATTTACTTGCAAATGCCATTATTTTATTCTCTTTTATTGCCAAGTAATATCCCATTGCGTATATATGCCACATTTTTTTATCCATTCATATATTGGAGGGCATCTATGTTGGTTCCATAGTTTAGCTATTGTGAATTGTGCTTCTATAAACATTGATGTGTCTGTGTCCCTGTAGTATGCTGTTTTTAAGTCCTTTGGGCATAGACTGAGAAGAGTGATAACTGGGTCAAATGGTGGTTCCATTCCCAATTTCCCAAGGAAGCTGATTCATAGTGGGATAGGGAGCAGGAGCATGGGAGAAATAGATGAATTCTAGGTAAGGCAGAGGAGTGGGAAGGTAAGGTAGGGAGCATGAGGTTATTAATAATGGTGGAATATTATGATCATTATTATCCAAAGTATATTATGAAGACACAAATTGGTGTGAATATACTGTGTATACAACCAAAGATATGAAAAAATGTGCTTTATATGTGTAATAAGAATTATAATACATTCTGCTGTCATATGTAAATAAAAAATATATATATAAAATAAGTTATCAATACTTTTGTTGATCCTAATTTCCTCTTCTGGATTGGTTCTTACAGTCCAGTTCACTCCTGGCAAATTTTATTGGGTTTACCCCACAGTAAATCCTTGCAAGTGAACTCAGCATACACTTCAAATGAGGAAAAGAAAAATGAACCTAAAGAAAATTGACCTGCATCCTTCAACTGACTTTGAAACAACCACAGAGCATTTTGAAAATCAAGTTTAGAGCTATTTATCCTGTGAGAAACCTAAAAAGTAAATGCTTCTTACACTGAAAGGAAAAAAAAAAAAGAGCCAGTTCAAGGAAACATACAGATTAAAAGCTTCTTATCAATAAAAAAGATCTAATTACTATTGTCAGGATCATCTTTTATGTGGCACCTCAACACTCAAGAGAGGATACCATCTGGGCAGATTTCAGTTAGATAGTGAAGGTTACCTAGCAGAAATGTCAGCAATAAAAACTGCTTTCTCAAATCTTTGTGATTAAACACTCTACCACAAACTCACTCAGAGTTATTAGGGAAACCATTCAAGTTCACTTGTTAATCCTTGAAAAGTTTAGTCCTGAAATCCACACCTGGTTTGAAGTCTATTCTTAATCTAATTCCTATTGCATGTTCTTAATTCAACTATAATTTTCTATCTTTCTTTGTGATGCAATTTAATCAGAAAGGTTCAAATCTATGATGATTGAAGGAGGATATGACTTTTGAGCCACTCATTTCTTTTTTAAAGGGCCTTAGCTTGACAATGAACTGAAATCTGACCTGTGGGTTACGGAGTTAAATAGATCTACCTTACACAAGGATATGGTTTGGAGCATAAACTGGTTGTCCTTGCTAAGTTTTCCTCTGGCATAAATGTACTCTAAAATATTCATTGATTTTATTACCAGTAACAACAACAACCACAAAAAAAGAAAGAAAGAGAAAAAAGAAAGAAAAATAAACAATTCATTGGGACTGGGTTTAAGGTTCAGTGGTAGAGTGCTTGTCTAGCATGTTTGAGGCACAGAGTGTGATTCTCAGCACCCATATAAATAAACGAATAAAATAAATATCCATAAAAATCTAAAAAACTAATTTAAAAAATATCATAGAATTATTGCATCCCCATTTCTTTAGTAATTAATCAATGCTTAATTTATTAACTATGCCAGTGATGTTTTGTAAAATCAAGTTGGGGTCAGAATAAGATTTGTGAACTTGACAGAATGTCAGAGAGTTATTTCTAAGGATAACATTCTAGTACATTCTAATTTGATTCATATGCACAGGAAAAAAAAAAAGAGAGAGGGAAAAAATTCTCTCTTAATTTTAAACCCATTTCCAGCCTGGGACATTCTTATTTCCTTATCAAATAAATAAATAAATAAAATTTAAAAATCATATATTCCACTCTTCCTTTCTTATTAATATTTAGTTTTTCAAAAAGATGGACTTTCTTAAAGTTGAACTATTATTTTCTCATTGAGCAGGCAGTCCTCGAACTTAATATGTTCCTTAAATTGTATTTATCAAAAAAATAATCCAAGAACATATTCCAAAAGTAACCTTCATACAAAACCATTGATTACCTTTCACAATCTATAATTGCAATGACCTACCTGTCTCTCTGTGTTTCCTTATTCTATTTCCTTTGTCTTTGCTTTCAGGTTGAATATAATTATGGCCTTTTACCAACTTTATTCTTACAATATGGGGGTATCTTTTCAATATTTAATAGACTTACAAATTAAAGAGGAGCATAAGTCATATCTCAATGACATAAATTGTGCCACATCCCTAAACTGTAAGTGTAAGCATGGTAGACAAGGGTTCCACACTGAAGTTCTATCCTGACATCCCTCTGCAGGCTCAAGCCCACTCCCTGTACCATGTCTTCCTAGAAGTGCATGTTCCTGACATTCTGTGCAACTCCTGCTCAGAGAAGCTGCTTTGTTTTGCTTGTGCTGTTTTGACTGCTGAGATATCTACTTGTCCTGAACACTTCAGCTGCTAGTACAAATCACCAAATCATTTGTCATATCTCTCTGGATATCAGCAGAAAAATTGAACTTTCTTCTTATTGTTTTATTTTTTCAGCAAATTATCTCCAAGAAAATATGCACAGCCAGTCTAGAACATCAGAGTAGGCTTCCATTTAAGCAAATTAAATTTACTTGAGGATAAACATGAATAAAGCCAGGGTACCTGATATAAACTGAGCGAGTTTTCTGGATGTACTTAGTCTGCAAAAACATAGGAGATTTGTGTATAGTGATAAAAGTTGGTAACAATGAAATGTTGATTGTTGGCTTCCAGTTTTGACCTACTAACTTAGAAAATGGTATCATCTCTTTATATATAATCAACTGTAATTGTTCTATGCTGATCATGTCAATCATATTCAAGAAAATCTAGGTTAAACTCTTTATTTTATAAATGAGACAAGTTAAATGACCTGGTCAAGGTAATAAGCCTTCCTTCATAGTGGTGATCCATAGCTCTATATGCCCACCACAAGTCTATGGAGTTTGAGAGACAACTGCCCCATTAACTCATCAGGAGAATGGTAAGAAGAATCTTCCATTATTTTACTTCTGTTTTGATGTGATTTCTTTAAAATTACCTTAATAATAGTGACTTACCATACAACAAACAGTTCTTTTTGTAAGTTATGTTTTATTTTGGGGTAACTTCTTCAGTAAATATCATACAGAAATTTGGCCTTTAAAAAAATCCTGATTTCTCTCTAAACATACTGGGTAGATAGAAATTATGTACCAAAAAGTAATTATATGAAAGTAATTGTTAGGTTTTATTCTCATTACATAGATGAACAAACATGCTGAGACTTGACAAAGTATCGTGATTCATTTTAAATTATATAGAAAATTTCAAACTTCCACAAAAGGGCCACATAATGAATCTCCATGTAGCAATCAACTTAATTCAAAGATGGTTAAATTATGGATAATCTTCTTAATGTTGTATCATTCTCACCTTTCCCCCACAAATTATATCTCACACTACCATTTATTTGTCAATGTGTGTACATTGCTACCAAGTGGATCATTGTTTACAGATTTTCAGTAACAAAAGCTAAGTAATGTGTGCATTCATTAAGATTAAGTATAGTGTGAGCTCATAATTCTGATTTCAAATGAGAATTTCAAAGTTTTTATTTAATTTGTATAAGTTTTTGGTTATATTTGATATCATAGTGTTCAAGCATTTAAACCTCTATCTACTGTTCTAAAATTTTCCCAGTATTTGCTTATCTTGCCTTAGTTATAGAGCTCATAACTGGATCCATACTGTGATAAAATGGATCTACTATATACATTACTGAAATGCTATAAAACCCACAGGCTCATTGCTCATTAGGGAATCATAGGAACATTTCCCCATTTTATGCCTGAGAGTTCTTATAAGAAATGCTAGAAAATATTGAGGTAAATCACAGCCTGGATCTATTTATACAGAATGTTTTTACAGTGCATTTACTAAAATCATTCTGTTGGAACACCTTGGACTAAAACAGTTATAATTCAAAGATAAAAGGGTCTATTATCCAAAACCTCTTAGTTGTACCTGGTCCCCCAGTTATTACATGTCTCAAATGAAATAGTTCTCTTTTATTTATGTGGTTTGCCAGAGATTGAAAACATGGAGTGTTGAGAGCCACAGCCGAAAGGTGCCCCAGCAAACTTCCAGCTGCCAGCAAACTTCCAGCTGCCAGCAAACTTCCAGCTGCCAGCTGATGATTGGCTCACAGCAGCCCCAGCAAACTTCTAGCTGCCAACTGATTGGCTCCTCTGCGGTGATGCTCATTGGGCTGTTTCCCTGCCCTTTCAGACCACGGAGCTGCTCATTGGGGGACTTTTTTGGCTCCGCCCATGCAACCCAGCCAATAGGCCTCAAGAGGAGGAGGAGTGGGAGAGGTGGAGAGGCTTGTGGGAAGCTGGTGGTGGCAGTTGGGCTCTGAGGGTGTTTCCTGAGGAGCTGTGTGGTGTGGTGTGTGTGTTCTAAAAATAAAGTTCGTTTCTTTTGACAAGTGGCTCCTGAATTGTGCCCAGCCAGACTGCGGCAATGGAGTCACATGCTGACAATGAAACCAAATATTTATATACAAAACTTTGTGGCTAACGTAGTAACTATAACATGGGCTTTTTAAAATTATTTAATTTATTAAGAGAATATTTATGGAAAGAAAAGATGAGGTAGGGCAAAACGGAAAACATAGAGATTTCCTAAAAATATGGAAAATTAAATTGGTAGAGACTTAATTGATTATATATTTCAATGTTTCTAGTATCTGATGGTGTTAGTCAGCTTTCTGATGCTGTTTCTAGTATCTGATGGTGTTAGTCAGCTTTCTAACAGTCAACAGATCTGTTAACCTCCTTTTTTGTTCATATTTTAAAACAATCCTTAACAGCTGTTTACCCAATTTAATTTAAACCATGTGAATAATAAAAAAGTATATATTTGGATCCATTTTTTTCATGAGCACTCCTCATATATGATATATGGACATACACACATACAGACATACAACACATAACACAAGTGTGCAAACATAACACAATACATACAACACATAACATAATAGTAAAGGTCTTGTAGCTTTTCACAGGTGAAATCCCCATTTCAATGTTCAAAACCTCCACTGTCAAAAATAGAACTGATCAGAAAAACATTAACCTAGGTCTGTATGAGCTCAAGAAACAAAACAAAACTTCATGATGCCGGAAATGGCAATAATAAAATAGATATTGAAAAAAGCATCCTGGTTACCACTTGGGTTTGACTCTTCTTTTGATATCCCATCCTTCTTCTTGTAACTTGCATATGTTTCTGAAAGTATTCCCACAAGCAAGCCCCAAGGTATTTTACATTTGAAAAAGGCCTTAATGGTGTTCATTATTCATTAGCCTCCAGGTGTGGGAGAACCACTGTCGCAGATGTAAGGATAGCCAAACTGGAGTTCTGGATATCAGCTGTTATGGATTTGAGCCAAATCATCTTCTTTTTGGTCTGTAGAAATTGCTTTAGTTAGTCTCTCTGGAATCCAAATAGGCTGCTGTTCTCCCTGTGGAAACACACAAACAGACCCCCTACTCCAGATAATCCCTGGGTCAGGATCTTTCCATTCTCCTGTTAGAATATCCTTCCAAAGTACCTTGGGCTTATGTACATTTTTTTTGGACATATGTGCCTTTCCGCAACATATGTTAAGCCCTGATGAATCCAAATTTAAAAAGTTTAGAGTAAAAAGGGTTATTTTAAGTTTATCTTTGGGGGATATATACCCCTTCTCAATTCCCTCTTCTTGCTTTAATAAGTCATTTTAACAGTTTGATGAGCTTTTTCAACTATGCCTTGTCCCTGTGGATTGTATGGGATTCCTGTTATATGAGTAATGCCAAATGATGAGCAAAATTGTTTAAAAGAGGTAGAAGTATAACCAGGTGAATTATCTGTTTTTAACTGTTTTGGAATGCCCACAGTGGCAAAATTTTGTAAGCAAAGATCTATAATATCTTTAGTTTTTTCTCCAGCATGAAGGGAGCTCATCAAAAATCCAGAAGAAGTATCAACTGTAACATGCAAATATTTTAATTTTCCAAATTCTGGGAAGTATGTGACGTCCATCTGCCAAATATGGTTAGGTATCAGTCCTCTAGGATTGACTCCAAGATTAACTTGTGGTAAAAAGGTCACACAATTTTGACATTGTTTTAGTATTTGTCTAGCTTGTTCCTTAGATATTTTAAAACACTTTTTTTAATTGTTTGCATTGACATAGAAGGATTTATGAAAATTTGTAGCTTCTTCTAGCATAGTAAAAATATGTATGTCATGTGTAGTTTTATCTGCTAAATCATTGCCTAGACTAAGGGCTCCCGGCAATCCTGTATGTGCCCTGATATGTCCTATAAAGAATGGATCTTTTCTGTCCCAGATTAGACTTTGTATAGTGGAAAACAAAGAGAAAACTGTAGAGGAAGGGGAAATCCTACCAGCACCTTCAAGGGATACTATAGCATTAACTATATACTGACTATCAGAAAATAAATTAAATACAGAATCTTTAAACATCACAAAAGCTCTACCTTTTGAGCTGATTGTTTGGGTGCTAAAAATGTAAAAGCTTGATCAGGGGTAACTACTGCTGCTGTACCATTATTTGACCCATCAGTGAATACATTTGGAGCATTCATGATAGGTGTTTTTATTGTAATTTTTGGAAAAACTACAGGATGTGAAGACCAAAAGACAACAAAAGATTAGATGGTAAGTGATTATCAAAATGAAACATTAGATTTGCACATGATTATTGCCCAAGTAAGTAACCCACTAGCTAACTCACCAATTTGATTCAGAGTATATGGAGTAATAATTTTATTGGGAGAAATTCCAAACACTCCCTTTGTTGCTTTTATTCCTTTGAGTATTAATTGTCCTACAGCCTCAGGATACCTACTAAGAATAGTGTTAGAAGAATAAAATAAATGTATCCATAATAATGGACCTTCTTGCCAAAATACTCCTGGAGGAATATTTTTTGTTGGTAGTACAATAAGTAATAAAGGCAAACATATCAATTCTATCCAAATGCATATTTTCCATATATGTTTCAATGATTTTTAATGTCTTTCTTGCTTCAGGTGTTAACATGTGGAGTGAATTTGGATTGGATGGACCTTTTAGGATATCAAATAAAGGTACCAACTCTCCTGTTGGTACGCCTAGATAAGGCCTTATCCAATTTATGTCTCCTAATAACTTTTGAAAGTTGATAAGTGATTTGAGTTGATATACTCATATTTGAATTTTTGGTGGACGGACCATTGTCGAGGATAATAGAACTCCTAAATAATTAATTGGAAAATTTAATTGTACTTTATCTATTGCTATCTTTAGATTATAATTTTTTATAAGTGTGGCATAACATTCTAGCAATGTATTTTTATCTTTGTGTGCTAATAATACATCGTCCATATAGTGAAATATTTGTAGTTCAGGATTTTGATTTCTAAGTGGCTGGATTGCTTTGTTAACATAAATTTGACACATAGTTGGGCTGTTAGCCATCCCTTGAGGGAGTACTTTCCATTCATATCTCTGATCAGGACCTTCATGATTCAGCACAGGGATAGTAAATGCAAAACGTGGACTATCCTCAGGATGAATTAGAATTGGAAAAACAAAACAATCTTTAATATCTATAACTAAAACATACCAGGTTTTTGACAAAGCAGACAATTGAAGGATCCCCGATTAAGCAGGTTGCATAATAACCATCTTGTTATTAATAGCTCTTAAATCTTGCAATAATCTCCATTTACCAGATTTCTTTTTGATGACAAAAATGGGAGTATTATAGGGAGATACAGAAGGTTGTATATGTCCCTCCGCTAATTGTTGTTTGACCAGGTCATGGGCTCCTTGTATCTTTTCTTTAGTCAGGGGCCACTGAGGAACCCATACTGATCTTTCTGATTTCCAAGTAATTTTTATTGTCTCAGTGACCCTTTCTGAAAACCCAATCCATGTCTATCTATTTCTTGATTTATTTGTATTGGTGCCACTATACTTTGTACTTTTTATCCTAATCCTTTTCCTTTCCTAATACCTTGTCTAGCCATAATAGTGGGAGGATTTGAATTGATTTTACTGTTAATGTTAGTCCTAATTAATCTAGGACTAACATTAACAATAAATTTGTAGGAAGATGATCCAATACATATCCATAAATTTATAGGAAGATGATCCAAAACATATGGCTGTATAGTACCTTCACATCCTTCAGGATCCTTCCAATCTAATAGCATCACACTTCTATGGGGATTAGTTGCCACTCCTAGGCCTCCAGGGGTTTGAGAGGCTTGTTGTAATGGCCAATGTTTTTGCCATTCTTGATGAGAGATAATGCTAAGGTCTTCACCTGTATCCAGTAGCCCATTAAATTCATGTCCTTGAATATTTAGTTTTAGCATTGGCGAGAATCTAAATTTAAAGAAAGCATAGCCCAATTACTCCTGTGGAGCCTAATCCCCTGGTACCTCTTTCTATAGTACGACTGGAAAATTTATCATATAGCCTGGGTATTATTAATAACTGTGCTATTCTATCTCCTGGTGAAATTACTGATATACCCCTTGGAGAACTGGCTATAATTTTTATTTCACCTTCATAATTGGGATCAATTACCCCAGGACTTATCATAAGTCCTTTTAGAGTAGAAGAACTGCATCCTAATAATAAGCCTACTGTTTCTTGGGGAAGAAGTCCTTTTACCCCTGTGGGGATGATTTCAACTCCCATCTCTGGAGTTAGTACAGCTCTGGTGGAGGTGCACATGTCCAAACCTGTGCTCCCTCTTGTTTGTCTAATGAGGGATCTAATGGATAATGTTTCCTGGGCACTACCCTGATGGTGTTGCTGAGTTCCTCCAATGCCCTGTATATTTGTGGTTGTGGGCCCTGGAGCATAGGGCCCCCCTGTCCATTTTTTGGCAATGGAGCCCAATGTTTTTCTCCAAATTATCGTGGGTAAACACCTGGTCCTTGTCCGTTTTTTGATAAGGGAGTACCTTATGGTTTGAGAATGACTTCTATTAGCCCAATGCCTTCCTCTATTGCATTGTGGGCAAAAACCTGGTATTCTACCCCTTTGATACTTAGTTTTGTTAAACCCTCCTCTTATGGGGCAACTCCTTTTAAAATATCCTGTTTGTTCACAATTGTAGCATGTTTTGGGCATGGCACCTAACGCCTGTGGTACTGCAGCTGCCAAGACTTGCCCTTGTTCATTAATGTCTCTCCATAATTTAATATATGTGTTTAAATCTCCATGTTTTCATGGCCTAATGTCCTCCTTACACCATCTGTTTGCTTGTTCATAGGCTAGTTGTTTTATTAATGGCATCTGGTAGCTGTTTGTATAAGCCTATCTACAAATTCAGAGTAAGGTTCTTTAGCTCCTTGTATTACCTTAGATAATTGACCTTGTAAATCTCCATGCCCCTGTAAAGTTTTCCGTGCCCTAACCACAGCTGAAGCGATTTGTGAGTGTATGGCAGGATCATATCTAATTTGTTGCCACTGACCCTCATAAGGTCCCTTTCCTAACAACATATCTAGATTTCTCTGAGGATAACCAGCTGCTGCATTTCGCCTAGCTGTCTCCCTCAAAATTCCTGATTGGCAACCTTCCATAACAGATATTTTCCTCCATTTAGCACAGCTTTGCACATACTAGTCCAATCTTCTGGCATCATGTTCAAGTTGGTAATGCATTCGACCATACTTACAGTGAAGGGTGCTTTAGGACCATAGGTTGTTACAGCCTCTTTCAGCTGCTTCACTGTTTTGAAATCTAAAGCATGGTGAATTTGCTGCCCTCCTGCCTCCTCAAATACAGAGCATGCTAATCTTTGAGGTCCTGTCTCAGGATCCCATCTATCAACTATGGGGGTTGAGGGCCACTCAGCATATGTTGTCTCCATAGGTGGAGTTGTTGGTTGAATTACGCCCTCTGGTGATAGAACGGTGTTAGCAGCAGCCTCCTGTTGTAACTTCTTCCCTGAGAGCTTTTTCTCCTCTAAACTTTCTTCTCCTTTCTGACTATCTCGAGAGGTCTCCCTTTTTCCTGATCTAATATGTCTTCTACCATAATCTGAACTGAAAGCTTTGGACTAGGCAAACAACATCATATTATCATCCACAATGGCAATGTGCCAACTGGCAAAGTTCCTGGGTTTTTCTTTTCCCTCTTCCTTAAGTCTTCACCATGATGGTCCCATTGTGATATATTCAACAACTTCGCCTTAAAAAGCCATGGGCTACATTTTTGTATCGTATCAACTTGTGCCCTAACTGTTCTTGGTTTTACTGGGGTGCCTCCCTCCTCTAGCAATTTACTTAACACTCTTTCAGTTTGTTTTTTGCTAATTTCTGACCCCATATTTCTGCTACAAAGATAATACAACCCAACAAGATAACACAAAACAAAACTGAAACAGAATGAAACAAAAACGGAACAAAAATTCGTTGTATCAGTTTTTCTATTTTCTTGACATGTGCATCTGTGGTCTATCTCTATCTCTTCCTCAGGGCCGAACAACTTCAAACCTTGTGCCAACCACTTTCCCCAGTTTGTCTGAGAAAATTCTAGGGACAGGCAGCTTGAAACAAAAACAAAACAAATCAAAACAAGAACACATTGTTTTTTGAAATGGTCACCCATTCTCTCGCCCTGCCCTCAGGGGTGAGCAGTTTCACTTACCCCCAAGCTTCAGGAGCTCCCTGCACGGGCCACCAAATGCCAGTCTGGCTGGGCACAAATAACCGGGAGGTCATGAGCCACTTATAGATTCAAGCAGGAACTAAGAACTTTATTTCCGAACCCAAGCGAACTCTCTAGGAATTCCACAAGAGCTCAACTGGAACTCAATGGGAACTCTGTGAACTCATGCGAACTCTCTAGGAACTCCACGAGAGCTCAACAGTAGTGGGCACCAGAGGCAGCAGGAGCTTCCCCTTCTGGAAAAATGCCAGGCACCATCCTGATTTGGCTGTGGCTCTCAAGACACATGTACAGCCAAGTTTGAGATCCAATAATATCATACTTTGAGTTCTTCATAAGACAGATAGTTGGAACCACGAGAAGTGTGATGTGAAGAGAACATACCTGAATAATGACCTTCAGTCTTGTACATGGGCCCATGAATATCACACTCCTGTAAGACATGTTGCCTCTTAATGCCTTTTTAATTTTTGTGTGTGGTAAATTGTTTTTCTCCTTTCCTATTAGTGCTCATGTACAATCATCATGTGTATTAGATACTCAAGCAACAAATTAGGGGACATTTCCAGGAAGAAGCATGTTTCTTGGCAGCAGTTCTTTGGATGTTTTCCACTGGCAGCCTTGCCTATTAGGTTCTGTGTTGGCAGCATTGTGCATAAAAGCAGTTTCAGAAGCTAACCAGCCTCTCCTAATCAGCTGTTTTCTACATTTTGCACTGTAAATGCATTACATTGATAAAAGGCTTTGTACCTCTCAGTCTTCACTGTATAACCTGGAAATATATTAGCTCTAGTTAACTTACTGCATGTAATAATAAACAAAGGAAGTGACAATCTGTAAGAAATCATGGCATTCCCTGCAGGAATTTTTACAACCAGCACAAGCAAATGAAAGCCAAACCTGCTCATTTCTTATGAGTTTTTTTTTCCATTTTATTTTTGTATTCATTCTCTCTCTACCTGAATATCTTAATTTCATTCTATTATAAAGCACATGGCATATATTTATTCATCTTACTAAAATAATGTATATGATACAAATTCTGAAATATTTCTTTACTAAGAATTCACTTAATTTCAAAAATAATTTTACCCTGAAAATTGGAATTATCTGGACAATTATTAAGTTTATTTAACATATTATTAAACATATTAAGTTTAATAGACTTCCCACAAGTAAAGCCCATGACTATAATTTTTATTTAGTCATATAATTAAAATAATAAGCTGCCAAAACTCTTTTTTTAAAAAGATAATTTTTTTCATTAGGTACTGGTTTAAAATTAACGAAAGTCTAATTATATGTTTAATCGTTTTTATAAAGTTTATGATTTGAGATCATCTTGTGCAATAGCCAAGAGATGGCTTACTGAAACCTTTGCATCAAGCCTAATGGATTATCTCTGTCTTTTCTAGGAACCACTGTGTTCTAGGTAAACAGAACTGAAGTACATTAAGCATTGACATAGAATATCACTGTGTTCTTACAAACTCATGTGTCTTTGGATCACCTGAGAATCTTAAATTCTCATTCAGCAATTTGAGGTAAGTTGAGTCTATATTCCTATGAAGCTTCCAGATGCTTGCTGCATTGTTTGTATAGGTACAAAAAAAATCTGAGATCTTCTTGGTAAAAAGGTACAAGGGACCTGAGAAAAGGTCACAAGTCAAAGATAGATAACTTTGACTATGAAGGGATCATAGTCCAATTATCTAGCTTGTTTTATTAATGAACTCTAAATGCACACTTATTTAGATCTCTCAACACTTTTATTTAAAAACTCAAACCTACTATATAAATGATATCTGAACAAAGTGGCAAAACTAGAAAAACAGTTTGATAAATGTGGGTTTTCAAAGACAGGAAATAGCCTAAAGTAAACTTCTCTTCTTCAGCTTTATAATGAGGAACAACAACAACAAAGTATGTTGATATTTTATATGTATTTACTCCAAGGTAAGTTATTTTTTAAAAAAGTTCAGACCGCCATGCGATTTATGAAAAATTGATTAATCTTTACTTTTATTCCAATCAAGGGGAAATAATATTTAACATAATTATTTCAAGATTATAAAATGGAGTCTCTCTAAAACTGCATCAATTTTCCTAAATCAAGCACTGTATTAATGCATTCAACTGCCAAAGGTATTTCTAAAAACATTCTGTTTTTAGGGAATAAGGGAATGAATGATCTTTCTGATCTAGGTTTCTCTTTGCCAACATTTCTGTTCACTTTAATTACATCTTTTTTCTAAATAAGCCTTCAACATTTTGAGAGAAAAACAACTTTGGGAATCCCTGAAATTCCCTATAAAAATTTCATGCCAGATCTATCATGGACAAGGTTATAGCTAATGTGAAATTATTTCTAGTGAGGGAAGAATTAACAGTAAACATCTTCCAATGGCCTTATAAAAACATGATTGTTGAATTGATGTCTAAAAAAGGAAAGAAAAAGACTATATTAACATGCCAAGAAATTTACATAACACATAAATTCTGCAGAAGTAATTAGATTTTGCATTGTTTGTAAATAAAAAAGAATGTTACACTTGATATTATGCTCAAAGTGCATTTAGTTGGATCTAATTAGATTAATGATCATTTATCACTAAAACTAGGAACTTTCTATTGGATTACAGGTTCTTATTTCCAAGCAAATAATACTATGAGACTGGATATAAACCAATATTATTTGTAAGAATAAAGCCTGAAGAAAGCAATTTCCTAAAACAATGTTAAGTATCTCTGATTTACTTGAAAAAATATAAATTATGAATGTATTTGCAAATCAAAGAAAAAGAGCAGAAAGTCATATGCATTTCAACCTCTGAAAATATCAGGTGGGTTTTTATTTTTTTATTTTTATTTTTTTATTAGTTGCTCATGGCAATACAATGATCTTGACATATCATACATTTGAATCAAATGGGGTATAATTTTTCTTTTTTCCAAGTGTACAGGTGGCAGAATCACATTGGTTATACAGCCATGTATATGAGCTTTTAAATGTGAATTTAAATAAGAAGAAATTCATTAGTAAATGGACTTCTTAGGCTTCCCAATAGTACCAGGACAGGATTTATAATGTGATCTTTATAATCATCAATTAAGAAACAATCAATATATCTTATTATCCATTGCTTTAGGCTATCTTAATATGTGAGGTATAATTTACTGTTAAAACTAAATTTTTCATACTCATGAGGTTACCTTAACCAAGTATCCTAACATAAGTCATCTTTCTATCTCACCTCCTTTCATACCCTAAGAGCGAGAGGCATGTTGTTCTTCAGTACATGGGAATGTGAAAGAGCAAATACATGGTACAAAATGATAGATTACTTTCTTTAGTCTAAATCTTCATTTTGAATTAATGTCATGAATTTTACAGTAAGAACAGCAGATGATTGTGTTGTAAATAAGAAATATATGGAAGGGGATCAGATTCTTTAAAACGTTTAACATTTTGAGGGTAATTTAAAATTAATGTCTTTTCTTACAAAAATTAAATGAAATATGTATATTTGAAAAGCATAAGTATGAAGAATTTTATATTTTGATTGCCTTTCACATTTTTGTAATCACTGCTTTTTATTATTTCATATCAAACAGCTATTATATATGGTGGCAACACATATGCATAGACAATAAAAATCTCTATATTAAGAAAACCACATGTCTGAAAAAAATACTTGGTAAAGATATTTATAGAAACACAATTCTAAGAAGCATAAAGCATCAACAAAAATTGAGGTGTCTCTTAAAATATTAAAACTAGTCTGGTTTTCTTTTGAATTAACTTAAGAGAAATTTTTAAGGAATATATCTTTGAGCAAATACAACTTCATATTTAGAATATTTTTCATTTGTAATATCAAAGTAGTCATACAAGTCTATTGAATTCAACTATAATTAAAATAACACTGCTCTCCATTTTTGTTTGATGTATGAAATGAGATGGAAAGGGTGAACTCTTTGTACTACTATTATAAGTTTCTTTAATACATTTGCTATGACAGCATCCATCCTTAGGCCTGACATAAGTTGTTTGAGAACCTGCTATACTCTTTCAGCTAGGTACAATTATAAATTTCCCTCTACATATAGCCCACTTGTTCCTTACCTCACTCACCCAAAAACCAGCCTATCCCATAACTGCTGAACATGATAAAAACTCCATGATCAGCTGGGCACTGTGTTGCACACCTGTAATCTCAGTAACGAGTCTGAGGCAGGAAGATTTGTGAGTTCAAAGTCAGCCTCAGCAACTTGGCGAGGCACTTAGCAACTCAGTGAGACCCTGTCTCTAAATGAAATACAAAAAAGGGCTGGGATGTGGACCAGAGGTCCAGTGTTTGAGCACCTCTGGGTTCAATCCCTGGTACAAAAAAAAAAAAAAAAAAAAAAAAAGCAAAAACTCCATGATCAATGTCAGAACCATGTAAATAAGACCCCCCCCGCCTTCAGCAGTATTTTCTTTAAAATAGCCAGTCCACAATTCCCATGGGAAAGCCCATAGCACAGCACCAATAGAACTTAATATATAGTTTTGCAGACCCATTTCCATTCCCCACCTGCTGGTTGAGTTGTGTGTCACCTCTGGACTTCCCATCAGCATTCTGTAAGCACCTCTGACCTACCCTCTGAGTCCTGTGAGTAATGAATTTCTTCTGTTTCATGTATTTTGATTGCAAATTCTTATTATGTCTCATTAGACACGCATGCCATTAACTAACTCTACTCCTGGTAAGGTCAGGAGAGAGCTTATAGACACCTCCTTCAAGGGAAATATCTCAAGCCAAATGAAAAGAAATTATAACAAAATCAAAATAGTTACTGTATGAATATTCAACATGTTTGTTATTCACAGAATTGCAGCTGTAAGATAAGGAGAAATATTTTTAAAGTAAAGAAAGACTGGCATTATTCATCTCAATTTGTGTGTTTTCTTTCAAAGTAGTCTTCCTTTTCTAAAAATTTTAATTAGTATTCTAAATTGTCTTTTGTACCAGAAAAACTATCTATAAATAAACAACAGAAAAATTCCGCCCTTTGATAATGAGTTTAATTTTGTGATAATAGTCAAATATAATAAATATGATTCTAAGTTCAAGCAGAGTATTCTCATTGAGGACCAAAAATATTAGCTAGCTAAAAAGATTTAAAGAATTTTTAAATGTCTGTGAAAAACTATTTCTGAAAGCATTTCAAATCAGCTATTTCCCAGTACCTTACTTTAGTGATGGATATAACTTGTGTAGGTACACAGGTTCTGGACATTTGTTTTTTTTTTGAGAAAATGAGAATCACTTTGTTTCAATTAAAATCTCCTGGAAACAAGCAAATATAGACTAATTAACATTTTAATTTTTGTGTAATTCATATAATATTGAATTATTGGAAATTATAGAAAACATTTTTAAATAATGAATGAAGTTAGACAATGATAACAGTCTTGTTACCTGCCTACTAATATTATCTCCCAGAACATTACCAAATAACAGAGAAAATATGTCCTTGGCATAATTTCAAGCAAAAAAAAAAAATGTCAACTTTCTACTTAACTTTAAGAAAAAAGAAAAAAAATACCAAATCCTCTTTCATACTTTTATATTCCCATCCCAGCTTAATATTGTTGGCATACACCTTTGTTGTATCAAGGGCAACCCAAAACAAAGGAAAAAACAAATAAAAAGAAATCAAAATAGGAAAAGAAAAAATAGAAAGCAGAAGGGGAAAGATAATCTAAGGGCCCAAGTTTGATCAGGTACTTCAATAAAAAATGTTAAATCAAACTTAAGTCTGAAAATACTAAAAGTGTACATACATATTAGAACACAGGTCTCAGAAAATAAATCTCAAAGTATATTTCATTCAAATACAGCAAGTATGCTTTGAATAGGAGGGAAGAATTTAAAGAGCCAGGTGGAAATTAAAAGTTAGATGTTGAAAGGCATAGATTTTAGAGAGGAAAAGACAAAAAACATAGAGAAAGAACCATCCTTTGGCATTGGGATAGCAAAGGGAATAAAAGAAATAAGGAGAATTTGGGGGTTCTGAAATGCAAAAGAAACCCATAAAATTAAAAAAATTTACAACTGTAGCTCATGATCACACCATCACTAAACAAACAAACAAGCAAAAAAAAGTATCTGGACTTACTGTATTTAAAGAGGAGGACATCATTTCCCTCTTAAGATACCAATCAATGAGCAGAAAAACTGTAAGCTTGTAGTTAAAAAAGAATGAAATACACTTGAGTAAGTATTTTATGGCATAAAACAACCCTGACTTGGAAATTTACAAATTACAAGCAGAAAAGGGGGAAAAATAAATATAGGAAATTATATGAATAAATTTAACAACAACAACAACAACAACAATAAAAGACAAAATTATCTCAGAAATAAATAATAAATTAGAAAAAAACCTAAGAGAAAAGACTAAATTAATAACAGTAAATAAAGCATAAAGCATTCCCCCCCAAAAAAGGAAGGAATGTAGCTTAAAGAAGTAAGAAAGATATGAGAAAAAGTAGTAGCAATGGAAGAAAGAATAATATTGGAAATAATGAGAATATATGGGAGAATGATACCTACCGGGTCTGAGCTCCTGAAAATATGAAATGAAACAATGAAACAGTCTAACAGGGCTTGAATCCAGGGTGCTTTGCCATGGAGCCACATCCCCAGTCCTTCTTATTTTTTTTTAATACAGGATCTCACTAAGTTGTTTAAGGCCTTGCTAAGTTGGTTTGACTGCCCTTGAACTTGCCATCTTTCCGCCTCAGCCTCCCAAGTTGCTGGGATAACAGACATGCATCTCTACACTCCTCCACATCAATATTTTTAATGTTCCTCACATAAGTGAAATTTTGAAATATTTTCCTATTGCATCCTGCTAGTTAACTTAGTATTTTTTCTTCATTTATCCATATTGCCACAAGTAGGAGAATTTTCTTACTTTGTTAATGATGAATAATGTGTGTGTGTGTGTGTGTGTGTGTGTGTGTGTGTGTGTGTGTGTGATCACTGTAAGGGTTCTGTGTTTGATATTGGAGTCTCTGATGACTTCATGGCTGTGGCATGCTTAGTGACTGGGAAAGTTTTTGTACGAAAGTACAGGATGCCTAGCTCTTTGGAAAATTTCTGTGCAAAGGTACAAAATGCCTAGCTGTTATAGCAATGCCCTGTATGAGCAGACTCTGTGATAGAGTCTTGTGGGCCTCCACCTTGATCTCAGGTACACAGCTCTTAGGAATAGAGAGACTCTCTTCTTAGACAACCACAATGTTTTACCAAGCTCCCCGGGCCTGAACCTGTCCACATAACAGTAACTTTAAATAATGGACTTTCTTGAGAGCTACACAAAGCTGCTAACATTGCACGTTGCAACTATAGTATGTAATTGAAGAATAAGCTGCATAATGCTGCTAACTCTCTAACCTGCCCAATGACACAATGAACAATACTGTACTACTGATGCCAGTGACCTAATGTAACCTGTTGATATTCTGCCTCTATACCTTGATTCTGTCTCCTTTTGATTTCTTTTTATATCACAATTTTTTCATATGTCAAAAGACACTTATTTTGTTTCTCTATGTTGGATATTGTGATGAATGTTGCAGTGTGTGTGGGTACGCAGTCTTAACTCTTAAAATTACTGATTTCACTTACCTGGGAATTTCTAGGATAACAAAAGAGAGATCACATTTACAAAATTTAGCATATTCCATTGAGATTATTGGTAATATAGTCACAGAAGTGGAGCTGAGTGGGAGCCATGCCTGTCCGCACAGGCATGATTTCAGGTCCATCATCTGCAGTGTTAATAGTGAACCCAGAAGTAGCCACTAATCTGGTGCTGCTCCAATACAATATTCAGAAGGGAGTCCCATCAGTCCTATTTCTCAGCTGGAGATCTTACAGTCATCATAAATGTTTAAACTTGACCATTGATAATAGTTTTGAACTCTTGTATACAATGGTAATTGCAAAAAAAAAATGTTGGTAGCATTTTAATACTCATAATTCTGATAGCTTCTCCCTATTTATTAATCTAAATAGGCCTTTGATTTTTATGAACCTTATATAATGTTCCAGGAATACATGGCTTTCAGTTTCCTTTCAATTCATAGTACTGGCAAAGAAATCTTTTACAAAATTCTGGAACCATACAATTTAAATCTCTTTTTATGGAAAAAAAGTTCACGGTAAGAGATTTCATCATGAGTGGAACCAGGGCAGGTGCTGGTCAGCAGATGAATGGATACAATAAATGTGTTATATCTACACAGTAAAGTTTTACATAGCCATAAAGAACAAAGCTACATAATTTGCAGAAAACTGGATGAAACTAGAGAACATGTTAAATGAAATAAGTCAGACTCACAAAGTCAAGGGTTAATTTTTTTCTTTCATATGTGGAAACTCGAGAAAAATAGGAAGGTTAAAAAAAGGGGAAGGACTCATGAAAATAGAAGGGAGACCTTTAGTATAGAGTTATTCAACAATTCAATTGACCAAATTATGTTATGTGTGAGTATGAACATGTCACACACAGCAAATCCCACTATCTAGTATAATTATAATGCCCCAATTAAAAAATAAAATCAAGATGAAAAAGTGTGCTGCTTTGTGAACTTTTGCCTTAATGGAGATATTGTTAGATATCTAACAACAACAGGGATTTCTTAATTATGTGGGAGGTTGGAACCAATGACATTAAATCCCTTCCAGCCTGCAATTTGGAATTTTAATTTTTACTTGAAGTGAAGCTATAATAACATGAGGAGATACAATGTGCATTAGAAGGTAGTGCTTAGGGTACACGCTATTTCCTTGAATTTTATAATAGTACTTTTAAGAATAAGAAAATGAATAATACCATTCTATCAAAGTGTTATTACTCCTTGATAATATATAATCAGCAAACAAAAACAATAAATCTTGAACACAAAGTTAGCATTTGAAGATTGGTAAATCATTGGCGTTAATCATCTACATAGGCTATATTTGCTAAATATTTATTTGGACAGTATTTTTGACAATATGAAAAAGTTTAACAGTTTATACATTAGTCATAGTAGTAAACAGGATTTTTAAGATTTTTTTGTATATTTTTGTATGTTTTTTTTTTGTTTGTTTATGGTTTTTGCTTACTTCAGTTTATGGTGAAAGAATCAGACTCTAAATGCTTCAAAACCCACTATATTCTGGCATTCTGATATAACTACCATCTATCCCCTCCACTGGCTCCATACTTCTCTTACTTCAATTCAAGCTACAGTGTGTTTCTTCCTTTTCCATTCCAGGAGTGCACACTCCAGTCCCGGCGATCTTGCAATCCCTGTCTCTGACACACCATTCTCAAATTTCTAGGGTAATGAAATAAAAATCGCACTTATAAACCTCCTATAGTCTGTTAAGATTATTAGCAATATAAATTAAACTTCAAAATCTGTAGGAACAATGCACAACTATATAGAATATATGATTTCTGAATTTGTTTTTGAACCTCCATTTATATCTTCCAAGTCATTAAGGTGCCTCGGGTCAGGAAGAGAAAGAGGTACACAGAAAAGCAAACTCTTTCTCCTGCTGGGGTTCATAAGCATTAAGGGCAATAGATATCAGTTGCATATCCCTTGATGTTTGGGTATCCATTTTA
Source organism: Urocitellus parryii (assembly GCF_045843805.1). Taxonomy (NCBI): domain Eukaryota; kingdom Metazoa; phylum Chordata; class Mammalia; order Rodentia; family Sciuridae; genus Urocitellus; species Urocitellus parryii. The sequence goes on from NC_135535.1 coordinate 55,468,175, forward strand.
GGATTCTGTAGGTCGGAACCATAATATGCTATAAAGATCAGATTATGTTTAAGTTATGAGTAGCTTTTGCCACTCAAGGTTCTTCTTGGCTAAATCTCAACAGGCAGCGTAAACTGTGATAAAATTTACTGCAGTACTGAGCATAATAAATAAGGTTGTGGCTACACTAGCAGAACATAATTAGTGCCAAGGCCTAGTTCTGCATGCACATTTATGGTCTACTTGAACTGCTACAGTGCCAGACTGGTTCAAATAATCAAGTTCTGCTTGAAAATTCAGAGGCCTAAATTCATGGAACAGAATGGCACTCCAATTGTTATCAGCAAAATATCTTTGGCTAATTTACAAAATATGGATATAGCAAATGTTATAACGATTATCATGTGTGCTCTGAGACATTTTCCTCAATGTATCCATTCTTTATTCATTCATCTTGTCATTTTTATCCAATGAGGACAGGAGATACACATTCATGCTCTAGAAAAACATGCCATTTCCTTGGCTAAACCAAGTCTGGAACATTTCACTCAGACCAAATTTGAATTTCTTTAGGATGGTTAGTATGATTCAAAGTGCTCTTCAAAATTAAAAAAAAAAAAAAAAAGATTTGATTCTTATTCCAAGACAACTGGTTTTTATTGTTTGAAAATTTACATGAGTAATACATGTTCACTTAACAAAAATAAGGAAAGTACAGAATAATAAAAAGAAAAACTTACTAATTTTCTCAGCCTTAAGAGATAGTGTTTAAATTTGATAAACAAATATCTAGAGTTTTCTAAAATTCCATCCCTTAAAAGCATTAAACATGCTGCTTCACTGGCAACACATTGTTCTGTAATATGGTTTATTATTATGTAAAGTATTTGAATTAGGCTTCCCCACATACACTTATTTGTCTGTGTGTTTGATTATTACCTGCCAACAAAAATTTATTAGGAAAAAACATTTAAGATAAAAAGGTGGCTTTATTTTTAAAAGTAAATAAAGAAATAAAAGTAAATGAATGGATCCAGACACTATCATGCTAAGTGAAATAAGCCAATTCCAAAAACCAAAGGCCAAATGTTCTCTCTAATGTGTGGATGCTAACCCAGAACAAGGAGGGACAGACAAGGAAGAACAGGAATTGAGGGGATTAGACAAAGAGGAATCAAGGGAAGAGAAGGGGATAGGAATAGGAAAGACAATGGAATCAATGGAACATAACTTTCCTATGTACATATATTAATACACCACAGTGAATCTCCACATCACATTCATCCACAAGACTGGGATCCTAATTAGAATAAGATATCAAAGTAGATTCTATGGACCACAACTCAAAAGAACAAATAAAAGAGAAAAGACAATTCGTAAACAAGGAAGATGCAGTCTTTGGTAAAATATGAAAATGTTGGAAGGAAGAAACAAGGAGAGGAACTAGTTTATACAGAGGAAAAGCCCAAGTTTCAGCTCCAGGCTGCTTATGCAAATTAGCATGTTCTTTCCTGAATAATGGTTGATGTTTACTTATGGCTGCGGGTTACCACTGTGCATTGGTCAGGTCCAGGTAGCAAAAAGAGACTTCCCAGAGCCAGGTTATCTTGTTTGGGACAGAAACTGGTGCAGGGATACACTATAAAGTTTAGTGGTGGTCCTTGCAGGAACACAAAGTACAGGTGTGACTTCAGTGTCAGCAAACAGTTCTCAGCCTCCATTCCTAATTTTAAGAGCAGTGAGCCTTTTGAGGATCCTTCTTGGAGATTCAGTTTTCCCTTGAAGTTCACTTACCTTCGGATACATTAATAATTTTGGATAACTTGGATTAAAAAGAAAGCATGATTTAAGAGTTTTAAAGCAAACTAGCCCAACTTCTTAAAAATCACTTAATATGAATTTTTCTATTCTGAAATAATCATTACAAAAATATCTAAAAACCTTTAAAAATAAGTATAAGTAGATTTTTCCCTTCATTCTTTTGGAGAAAATATTTCATATACGGATTTGAGCATGCAGTTTGTAATTCCCAAAAGTAGAAAACTAGGGGAAAAGATGTATTTCATAAAAGAAGAAAATGGCAGGGAATCAACAGTTATTGAATGACTTTGAAAGATAGAAGCAAATGTAAATGCTTTTACATAAATAGATCATACTATTGTATTTGTTCCTCACAATTTTAACAGAATATCATTTTGTTTTCTCTTCTTCCAGAAAGGGGCAACAAGGCACAGTGAATTTAAAAAAATGACACTTGTCTACTTAAACATTATGAAATAGGAAAAATTTGTGCCCATACTTCTGGGACCCCCAATTTTCATTCCTTTATATAAATTTACAAATGTAATTTGAAGATTACCTTTTTTTCACTATAATGAAAGATGTAGAAATCTGTTCCTGTAAGGAATTTGTATAACTTGAAATATGCAGAGTAAAAGTTTTAATAAGACTAATGCAACTTTCCCAATATCTAAAAGGTTATTCTTTGTAAAATAGAATTATTAAAACAGCATTTTCAAAATGGGTTGCATGCAATGTGAAAAGCTAGATTAGTATGAGTAAAAATAAATGAATAAATAAATGGACATATAGTCAAATAATTTAAAAGGAAATATGAATTATACATGATAATTTGGTTTATTGCCAGAGTGTCATAAACCATCCATTAGAGTATACCTGATCACCTACCAAAGAACTCACTTCTTAATACCTTCAGTGTAAGGATAAGGATTTTTTTCTTTCTTTTTTTTTCTTTTGGTACTGGGAATTGAAACTCAGGGTGCTTAACCACTGGGCCACATCCCCAGACCTTTTTTAATATTGTATTTAGAGACAGGATATCACTGAGTGGCTTAGGGCCTTGCTAAGTTGCCTCATGATGCTCCTGTCTCCACCTCCCAAGCTGTTGGGATTATAAGCATGTACCACTGCACCCACCACCTCAACCAGTGGGGTTTGAATTTCGATGTTATAGTAGACCAGGACCTCACATAGCCTTTTTCTGCCAGTATGCCTTGAAGAGTTCATTGTGAGGGTTTTACTATGCAGAATTTCATTAATGTGTATTTATAAGGAGGGTGGCAAGAACTTTGCACCAGGCAATACACTTTGTTAAAAATTTTGGTTGTTTGAATGAGGCTGGCCTAAGTGTACAGGTCAAATTTCCAATCCATAATAAAGGTAGACAGTGCTAAAATATTTATAATTATTGTCATCAGGATAAAGGTAAAATAATCAACAGGACTTCACCACCTTCTAAGAATGTCACAGACTTTCTTTCTTTGATTACCATACTCTGCATCTATAAATAATAATTGGACATAGGGTGTTCCTACCATGTACCTGCTTCCACTTAACTTGTCCATTTTGCTATATTGATTTGCTATAGTCTGGAAATAGTTGATAACACATTTGCTGATCCACTGCTGTTCTCTTTCCAGCCCTCTTTCCACCTTAAACAGAACTCTCTTTGCCTCTGCTCTTAGTTCTCTCAAGTCATTTCTTACCTGTATCACCCCTGAAGAAAAGGGGGATAATAAGACATTAAGGCCTTAAATGCACCCTTTTTGTTCCCAAAGCCTTAGCAAAGTTATGGGAACAATGAAATCGAGTCTGGTCTGGTAAATTCAGATACATCTTATGGTGAAGGATACTGGCTTTTTCTGTGCACACTAGGACTTAGAGCAGATTAGTGCTACCCTGTAAATAACTTCTTGCATGTATGCTTGGACAGTTGCTCCTTGAGATACTAGTCATCAAACAAACTAGCAAGCTGATGCTGATGATGTCATTGCATTGCTTCTGCAGCATAACATACCTCTCTCAGTGGTAACAGGTGCAGAGTGAAGGACACTGTAGAAAGGATTCATATCACTCATCCAGACCATCACCACTGGACAGAATGCTGAAGGGAACTGAGGCTCCGCTTGGTGAAGCACCTTGAGGGACAGGGGTGCTACCTGTTGACCACTGAACTCTTCTCAGAGCAATCACTGATCTCTTGTAAACTTTTATCAATATACCATGTCTCCTGCATTGTCTCAGGCACTCCCTTTGACCTTTCAGCAACCTATCCCATGGCTCCTACACAGCTGGACTATGGACATGACATGAAACTTATGAAAGTTGATTACCACCTCCTCTTAGCTTTCCCATTGTCCCTCTGAATTCCTTCAGAATCGTGTCTTCTCTTCCTGCTTCAGCAAGAATTCTGTCAAGTTCTGTCACTTTGCATCTTCACACATTAACACAGCATGATACACTCTCATAATTTAAATTTTAAGACATCTCATATAGCATATGAAAGATTAAATATTATCTTATTAACCTCACCCAAAGCAGGATTAAAACCATTAAATTTTAAAATAATTTTATCTTTTAAATAGTTATTCAGTTAATGTGTATTGTCCTTCTTCGCCTTAACACAAGTGATACCAGATAAGAGAATTAATGCCACAAATGTTATTGCCTATAGGCAGAAAGCATCAAGAGGCACTTGTAACTGAAATTCCTGAAGGAACTAAGAATCATTCCTACACATTGATTTTGATTAAACAGTATTATGGTTTGCCACAGTATCAGTTTTAGATGTGTCTGGATAGATGCTCTTCTAGCCTCAGAGTAAAGACCAGGGTCACATTTAATTAGGTAAGCAGTGAGTTAGAAGAATAAAGTGAGAAAAGCAAAGTATAGATTTTGGGTGAATACAAGTTGCATGATTCCTTTAAACAATAGGAAGGACACCACAATTATTCGATTTAACGGTAAATTACATCTTCTTCTAAGGGAGAAGAGGCCATAACTGTGGTATCAAGGATCCGAGGCATGGAAGACATCTCATTGAAATAAGAGCATCTGAGAAGAGCATATCCTTCTTTGAGTGGACTTTGGCTAGATATGAGGCATGGTGATGGAAACCCTACAGACAATAACATTAAAATTGTATAATATGACATTTTTTTATCTGTCTGTGCTACTGTTTCTCATAGCAGAGTTTACACTTGGATTTGTATTTCTTTTGTCTTATTTACACCATCTTAAAAGTGCTCTTTAAAATTTTTTCAAGTTACGAATATTAAAGTCTAGGTCAGATAGTTTACTACAATTTTTTATGTGCTCTGAATTTACTATCCAGACACTCTACCTGTGTGTGCTATTTCTTTTTCTTTTATATGAAAAGGCATTCTTTCACAGGATGAAAATACAATTGTTAGTTCAATAGTTTGAACAAGTTCTTTTTAAATTACCAAAAAAATTCAAATTGTATTTATTGAAATTATACTTATTCATGTCAATATTGTACATATAAAATAGACCATGGATACTTTGAGAATGTAAGACAAGTTTTGTTGTGTTTAGTTTTGTTTATTTCAGAAAGTATTCCTTGTATATTTTTTTAGGAAAGAAAAAAATAAGACATCATTTTCTTTATTTGGAAAATTTTGTTTGAGGGTTTAGTAAATTAGATAACATCTCCTATACATAGATCAAAAAGAACTACACAATTTAGTCATAAAGTTAAGTACTATCCTATATAATTAATATGTAAGTATTAAACACTTCAAAGTAGGAAACTGGAGAACAATAAGTATTATGTGTAATGTGTTTGGAAAGTTTTCTTGATTAGAATAGAGATGAAGAAGCAAACCATATATACTAAGGGGAAAAGAAGAAAGGAAAATTGAATTAAAAGAAATCCTGAACCCTGGAGAGTAGTGGCAATAAACCCAAATTAAATCTAAAAGTTGTTTCAAATACTAATCTGTATAAAATGAAATGATAGAAGTGGGTAAAATGAAAACAGAAGTGAAAATTTTATTTTATTAAACTTCAAAAATCTAATCATGGTATTAAAAATATAGAAAATGGAATAGAAAAACTTATTACAAAAAATAATGTCTTAATAATTTTAATAACATTGATGTACATTTGTCAATCTGTCTTTACAATTTAAATAGAAAGTTTAAAAATTTTAATTTTAAAACATTTCTTTCACATAAAGAAAATATATATGTAAATAGATATGAAAACCTTAAATGTGAAGAATTTTTTAGTGTAAATACTACTCAATACATAATAAATTTTTGAACTAAAAAATAAAATTAAAGATGGGGTTGGTGGCTCAGACCTATAGTTCAAGCTGAGGTAAGCTGAGGTAGGAGGGTGCCTTGTGCCCAGGAGTAATTAATTAATTGATAAGTCAAGTAGTCACATACAAAGAAAGACTTGAAATAACTTGAGTTCTGCTTCTTTTTTTATAAATCATCATGATATCATAGTTTGTTCCAAATTAACATTTTGTGAAAAATGTAGTATGGCAATGTTGAAGATATGGACAACATACAATGTAAACTGAAACAATTATAAACTTATTTCTCATGCAGATGTCTGTAGTTGAGTATATATAGCTATATAACTGGAAATTTTCTGAAGCAACTTTGATGTTGTTCATTAATGAATTAGTAATAAAAATTACCTAATTTCAAACTTATACAGTGTCACATCCAGAATACAAACCCAAATCTACCCGACTTTCAAGAGTACAAAATACAATGCAAAACAAAGGACATCTATATCATATTAGAGATGAAATAAAGCATGAAATATTTTGGAAATTGCAGGTAATAGTTCAAAATTATGGGACCCAAGGATCTTTGAGAGACTATGGTGGAAGATAACCTAGCAAAGCCAATTGGATCCATACTGTAAAAGGAGATTGGAACCACTTATTTCACCTATCAGGAGTCATCAGAGGCTTTAATTAGACAAGGAAGCAGATCTGTGTTTATTAAGAATCCTGGCAGGGAAATGGAAATAGATTGGAACACAGAGACAAGGAATGAAAGGCATGCTAATGTGCTTTTATAATAGAATAGGGAAGGCAGGATGAGAATGTTGAGCAATACCAATGGAGAGGAGAGAGAGAGATTTTAGAACATGAGAGAGAAGGATGTGTTTATTCTCTTATTCTATATAAATATTTATGGTTTTGCCTCATAGAACTTCAAGGCCAAAGTCAAAGAATATGAAAACATTAAAAAAGAAATTATTTGGCTTTTCTTTGAACACTGATGGCCAACATGACATTTTCTTGACATTATCCTGTGCTATGGATAAGAAGAGTACATAGGGTTTTCCAGCTGCCACAGGAAAAGATGATTAATACTGAAAGATTTTTTATAAAATATATTTAGCATTTCATGTAAAACTAAGTTTATGATTTAAGATTTCTCTCTTCTATATTTACCTCACTCAATAGCTTTGCAGGATTTATTACCTTTCACCCTATTTCTTAATGCATATTTAAAACATTCCCTTTTACTTTCTAGAAAACAATGTGACCCTCTTCTACCACTCATATTTGAACATTATTTCTCTCTCAGTAATGAGATCATCACTTTTGTTTTCACTACATAAAGAGGAAGATTCACATCCTAGAAGGTCCACTTGTTTATCTAACTTCTGTCTGCATGACCACTTAAATACCCACAACTTCAACAGCCTTATGGCTTAATTTCACATTTCTCACTTCGAAATCTATGGTAAATTCTAATTTGCTATTTAGTGTATCTGATTAGAAGTCTAAAAAGTAACAATATATAACAATTTTTCATAAAAACATACTAAGATTGTCTTTATATGTGAGGCAGGTTTCGATGCCTCACAAAACCTTTTATCGATGATATTAATATGAAAGTTCTTTAGGCAGAATGTGTGTGTCAAAGGATAATAGTGCACAAATAAACATGGAATTGTTTTCTTCTCAATGAAAAGGGGAATATTAGAGTTCAGTTTGACAAACTTTTCCATTCACTTGGACAGGAGCTATAAATGTAATATTTTAAAGGTGAGCACAAAATGTGCAATGAAAAAAAAAAGGTAAGATCTCAATGTAACCAAATAAAGTTGAAGATTGGAAAGTGTTAAGTAAATTAGTAGTATTTTCATTTTTGAAATATTTATCTGGAAAGACTATGGTAGATTATTGTGTTAGCTTTCATCTCCTCTTTCTCATAATAGAATTATTCATCATGAACTTTTTGATGTGGGGATTGGCCTTGTGATTTCTTCTGGCTGAGTGAGGAAATGTAAGACTTCAATCAAGCCAAGCTTTGCAGGTGAGGCCACAGTTTCTTTAGCTATCTTGTACTCATTTCTGCTGCTGTAGAAAAAAACACATCTAACAGGAAGCTAGGTAATCTTTGTTTGGAAGTTCCCAGATGTGTAAAAAAAAAAAAAAATGTGACAACTTACAAGTTGCCAGACTAGAGAGAAAACAAGTAGGGAATAAAAAGAAATTGGAGAAGACAGAGGATCCTACAGATTTCTAGTCCTTCCATTTGAGTATTCTCCACTCAGAATGGTGAATGAGAAAACCTTCAGATGAATCTAGTCCCCTCACTTCAAACTGTGCCAGGGAAGGTAGAGTGGAGCCTAAGTGAATTATGGCTGCCAAATCCTGTGCATGTTGCAGATTTGACATCAAATAAATACTGCTGTGATTTTAAGCCAGTAAACTTTGTAGTAGTTTGTTATAGATCAGGAGATAATCTGCTGGTTTCTTTAGCTAAAGTTAACTGATAAACTGACCAAAATGGAAATTAAGGAAACTGTTTTGAAGTGGTAATTTTCCAGGTAGGGTATGCTGACATGTACCAAGGCAGTACCCTTAAGATAAAGTCTAAAGTTTCAAGAAATAGTGAGCAAAATGAATATTTATCTTAATTCAATCAATAGAGCAACTAAGAAAATTGTTAAAATAAGAATAAATCCTGCATTTTATTTAAACTATTCAGGTGTTTTATTTGAACAACTAGGACATGGGCAGAAGGCAAAGGTATATGAGGAAAGTTTTGTTTCCTTTTACTGAGGTAAAGCGAAGATTTTGGTAAACAGTGGTACCTAAAATATCTAAGTGGGAAAGAGAAATCCAAGCTACATGTAAAGATAATAATCCTTACCATAAAATTAATGATTGAAGTCATGAAATATGTGCTATCTCAGAGAATGTTTATAGAGTTTAGAACTCACAGAGAAAACTAATGTTTCTTTTTTTTTCCTTTTCATAAGAAGAAAACACAGGTTCACAAAGGCTAATAAGAATGCATATACTATGACACAGAGAAAAATCAAGAGTCATATAGAAAAAGCTAAGGGGGATTAGAAATTCAGGAAGGAAGGTATTGTTAATGTCACTGATAATATTACAAAGAGGGCAAAAATACTAAGGACTGAAAAATGTCTTAGATTCCTAAAAAGACTACCTCAGTGAAGTGTGGGATATTGTCCAGTCTAAAAAGGACTGACGGTTGATTAACAAATTGAAAAAATCTTTAAAAATAAATACCTTTGTGCAAGAGGAGAGATATAGGCTGGCAAAATACCAAATGAATGCCATATAACCAATTAAAATCCCTTTCACAAAAAATGTCAAATTTAAAAATAGTGCTATACTCCTTAAAATTATGACTTACTAACTATATTATTAATAACTTATTACAATTGTCACATATTAAAAATCAGTAACAAACATACCTATACTTGACAACTATATGTATCTTTCATAGTGCATTTGTTTTTGGAGGGGGTACTGGGGATTGAACTCAGGGGCACTCCGCCACTGAGCCACATCCCCACCCCTAGTTTGTATTTTATTTAGAGACAGGGTCTCACTGAGTGACTTAGTGCTTCACCATTGATGAAGCTCGCTTTAAACTTGCAATCCTCTTACCTCAGCCTCTTGAGCTGCTGGGATTACAGGCTTGCACCACCACACCCAGCTTCCAGAGTGTATTATTTTCTGGTGCCTACTGTAACAAATTACTACAAATGGTGACTTAAAATGACATGAATTTATTCTCTTATAGTTCTGGAGACCGGAGTTTAAAATTACTTTTACTGGGATAAAACCCATGTGTTTGCACTGCTATGCTCAACTCAGATGCCTCTCAGAAAACCTGCTCTTGGCCTACTCTAGCTTTGGGGGACTGCTGACATTCCTGGCCTTGTATTTAAATCTCTCATCATTGTCCCTGTAGCAATAAAGCATTCTTCCTCTTTTGCTGGTGACAACACATTCTTCTACTTTTCTCTTATGAACACATGTTTTCACTGAGAATACACCCAGACAATTAGGATAATGTCCCCTTCTGAAGAACTTCAGTTTAATTCTACATGCAAAGACTCTTCCCAAATAATGTAATATTTACAGGTTCTAGGGATTAGGAACCTTAACATTATGAGGAGGGGAAACATGATTTAGCCTGCTAAACACAGTGTTTTGTAGGGGAGAAGGTGAAAATTTGGACAAATTTATAGATCATCTGATTTTAAAATAAATAACTTAGTAAGAAGAGACAACTTTAATGTCTCCATGATCATTAAAATAATGCTAAATTGTTAATTTAAATTTTAGTCTGGTTGTTATTCATTTAAGAAATATTTTGTCTTTTTTATATATATCCTAGAGATTAATGCTTCATTGGAGGTGGATGTGGTAAAGATTTTCTCTCAATCTGTAGGCTCTCTCCTCACTTTATTAACTGGCTCCTTTGCTGAGAAAAAGCTTTTTAATTTGAATCCATCCCATTTATTAATTCTTGATTTTATTTCTTGTGCTTTAGGAGTGTTGTTAAGGAAGTCAGATTCTAGGCCAATGTGGTGAAGATTTGGTCCTCTTTTTTTCTTCCATTAGGTGCAGGGTCTCTGTTTTAGTGCCTAAGGCTTTGATCCACTTTGAGTTGATTTTTGTGCAGAGTGAGATATAGAGATTTAATTTTATTTTGCTACATATGGATTTCCAGTTTTCCAGAGGTTTATAACAAAAAGTGGTTGTATTATTAAAAAAAAATCTATGTAGGAAATCTAAAAAAATCCAACAAAATACCTCCTAGAAATAATTAAAAAACTGACAGATTATAAATTCCAAAAATCAGTTGTTTTGTATATGCCAGCAATCAATAATTTTAATTGGAAATTACAAAAGCATTACCATTTATATAAGTGCCAAAAAGTTAAATAATTGGTAATATACTTTAAGTGTTTGCAGCATCTATATGACAAAAATTACAAAACATTGGAGAAAGAAATCAAAAACATGCAAAATAATGGAGGGAGATAAAGTGTTAATTATTTGGAAGAATTAATATTGTTAAGATGACAATTCTTTCCAAGTTGATTGATAGATTCAATGTTTGCAATGAAAATCCCAGAAAAATAATGTTGAGGATACCAACAAACTGATTTTAAGATTTCCAGGAAAAGTAAAAGAAAATAGAGTGCTAAAATATTCTAAAAAAGAACACAGTTGGATGACACATTTTGCTTGATCTAAATAAAATTTGAAAGAAACAGAAAGTATAACCATATGGTATTAACAGAAGAATTCATATACAAATCAACAGAACAGAGAACCAAGAAATAGATACACAGATATAGACACCTGATTTTTGACAAAGAACCTAAAACATTTTAATGGAGAAAGGATGGCCTCTTTAGTAAATAATGCTTACATTCTTTTTTTTAATTTCAATACATACTTCACAATTTATATACAAATTAATTTAAAACATTGAATAAATCTAAATATAAAATTAATACTGTGAAAACTTTACAGGGAAATATAGCAAAAAAGACATTGGAACTGTGGTTGGACAAAACAGTTTTTAAATACTGTACTAAACAGATGACTCATTTTGCTACAAGCTTTAAGTTTGGAAGAAAGTAAGCACTTTTCTTATACATGATAAACAATAATTTCCCTTAGAGTATATGAAGAACTTTCCAAATATGTCTAAAAATATATGACGAACTCTAAAATCTAAAACTGGATGAGCATGTAGAACAATTGGAAGTCTTATATATTTCTCATGGACAATGATGCAATTATTTTACAAATCTATTTGTCAGTAAAATATACTTTCATATTGCCATGGACACAGAATCTCACTTTAGGTATTTATGTAAATTGGAAATTTACGTTCATAATATGGAAAGACAGATATATATGTATAGATATTTCTCAAAGCAGTCTTATATTCCTCAAAGCTAATCTAGATTTCTTAAGGATGAATGAATAAACTTTATCTATTACATCTATATGGTCACATATTTCTCAGCAATAAAAAGGAATAAACTATTACTCCAGGCAAAAATTTGGTTGAAACATCTGTGTGTTATTTAGTGAAAGAAGCTAGTTCCACAAGTTTCAATGTCATAGGACTTTTTATAAGTAAGAAGTAAACTTAGAAAACTATGACAAAATAATCCAGGGACACAAATTTAAAAATCTGCAAGGGTTGCTATTCCACATGTATAATGTAGGTCAAGCAAGATGGTAAATGTTAAACTGATTGGATTATGACCCAACCCTTAAAAATGTTCTGCCTATCTGAAACACAATCTAGACAATAGCAACAACCAAAAAAATATGTTTAATAAACAGCCCTCAAGCCCTTTTGGCCTCCATTTATCTTCTCATTTAACCTGATAAAGAAAAGACTTATTCACATCTCTTCAGTTGGAAGGGTTAATGATTTTAAAATATACATGCTAATTTTTACTCAGTTCATCTCCCAAATGGGAATATTCATTGAGAAATATTTCTCTGAATCATTACCACCAAGATGGCACTACATGGCACTTCCCCTAATTTTTTTCCATCTATCTTAATACATGTTTCTAAACAGAATGCTGATGAACCTGTATATTCTTATTTAAGCCTTCAAGTTCTATGAATTTGACAGCTGATTATGATGGTCCAGTGTGCATATTCAGTTGTTTAACCTAAATCAATTACCATACTGAATTTCTTTAAATATGCAACATCCAAGTCAGCATCAAAATCAATAGCTCCAGGTCCTCAGTGTCACTTGCTGAAAAAGATCTCTGAAATACAGCACAACTCTCATCCTCTTCTTCATTCACAGCCACTAACAATCTGCACATAGCATTCACCCTAACACTCTGAATAAATGTGTGGCATTCAAGTGATAATTTTTCAAGTGTGAGATCAGTTTGGATTTGACAATTAAAGGAATGTGCAATCTCTCAGAAAATAAAGCAAGGAGACCAAACTTTCCTGTTTTCTATTTATCAACAAAATAATCATGCCTTGGGGTATATGAGATGAAAGGGTATCATTCATTTAACCTAGATTTAATAGAAACCACAAAATATTTTCAATGCAATGCATTAAAAATATCAAAAGCAACAAGAAATAGGCTAAGTTTCTGAAAACATTTGACCTTCAGGGGGATAGCATAGATAACTAGAATAATTATACACATGCTGTGGCAATCCGCTATCAGTTCTACTTTTATCCTTTCTTCTTTGTGACTGGTAAAGCAATTGGAGGATGTATTCAACATGTGCACCATGCAGTAATCAGATTCTTTGCACAGTGCTGAGATAACTCGGTCACTGGTGCATAGTTATTTTAGTTAAATGTTCAGACCATTGATTCTTTAAGTCATACTTTCAGGAAAAGAAATAGATGTTAGTTTTAAACATTATATAAAATTGAGTGTTTTTTTCAGATTTTGTTTTTTCTTTTAAAACCTTGCATTGTGTTATTGTCATATTTTTTACTCTAAATGTTCAAGATAAACAGCAAACTTGAAACTTGACAGTAATTATCATTGGTAACAGTATAGTGAACTTATGTTATCCAAGAGCAAGTACTTTCACCATGAAAATCCAATGAAATTCAACAAAATACAGTATAATTCCTATATTAACTTTAATGAAGGTTTTCCAGAGCTGCTTAGAGAGTTTTAAAAGCAGGTAGCTTGGGTGACAGCTGGGGTTTTCTCGGCTCAGTCAGATTAAGCAAAGAACACTTGTGCAGCTTTATTAACACATACAATTTAGCAGAGTAACAGTCAGACTTCTCTATTTCATGGGTTGGTTGCTTACTGGTAATATCATTCCTAGGAGAATTCAGGACTTTTAATTACACTGTGAATAGTTTACAGTATTGAGCTACAGAATGAAAATTAAATTGAGGACATTTTATTTGTGCCCTGGTTAATTAAATAACAGACAACAGCAAGCTAGACTTAAAGAAAACCTCAGAAGATTTGGTTCGCCAACCATGTGTGCAAATATTTTTTTTTCTTTTTAATTTAAATTAGTAGCCCACGGTGATGAAATGAAACCAAGTAAAAAATGGGGTTTTGAAATTCTACCTAGGCATATAAGAGGAACTAAGGACTTTTAATTGTTCAATAGATGTTCATAATCCCCATAAATCCACTCTACCTTTTTAAGTTCCTATTACATAGTTAAATTGTGACTACTTAATGGTACTGCAGAAGCTTACAATAGCTCTAAAGTAAAATAAAAAAGAGGGTATTTGCATAAAGTAATATAATTTTATAGATCTGATGAAAAAAATGCTTTCCAGTATTAGAAAATAATGGACATAAGCCAGGTGTTGTGATGCACATCTATAATCTCAGTGGCCTGGGAAGTTGAGCCAAGAAGATTGCAAGTTCAAAGCCAGCCTCAGCAAATTAATGAGATCCTAAGTAAATCAGTGAGACCCTGTCTATAAAGAAAATACATGAAAAGGGCTGAAAATGTGGCTTAGTGGTTATGTGCCCCTGAATTCACTCCCCAGTACCAAAAGAAAAAGAATAAAGAAAGGGAAAAAAAGTAAAATAAAATAACTGATGTAGCTTCCACAAAATATATGATACATTGTAAAGTAAGTTGTTGAAATTCTCCAGTACTGTCATGCTAGATACTGTAGATGAGTAAGATTCAACTTACTTTCTTAAAATTTTTTTCCAAATAAAATTGCAATTATTCAGTGACCTTGCTTAATATCCTTCAATGGACTTCATTATGATTAGTATGAAGATTAAATAACAAGTCTTACAAGGCTCTGGGGAATCCTGCCCTCCTCACCTACAGGACCTCACTGGCAACACTTTCCCTAGGATTTTAAGGTATGACCATGAAGGCCTTTCATTTCTTCAAATGTATAGACTCCTTCATGCCTCAGAGCCATTCCTTTTTACTATGAATGCTTCCTGCTACTGGCCCTACTTCAACATTCTCCTTATTTATTCTTTTTTGTTCACTACAAATGCATTTCCTTTATGGAAACCAGCACAGGGCATTCCCAGATTATAATCCCATGAACTCTTTCTAATAAGGGGTCATGTGATATTATAGTCTTTGTTGAGCAGATAAGTGAGTATATGAATGTAGTCTCTAAGAAGAAGTCCAGGTTGGAAAGACATTTCTGTAAATTATAAGTATATAAATGATATTTCAATCCAGGGACTAAATGGCATCTTAACACAGAGTGAGTGCAGACAGAAAAATTGAGTCACAGGATACTCCAAGCTATTGTTATGCATCGTGACAATCCTTATCTTTTAACTGGTCAGTTTAGTTCATTTATATTCATTGTTTACATGTGCTTCAATAATATAATTATTTATTATTATTATGTTATTATCTGTTTGCTTTCCTTCATATATTTATTGTAAAACTTCCTTGCCTTAAAATAAGTTGGGTATCTTATTTTCAGCCTAGAAGAACATTACTACATTCTTGAAGCTCTTGATTTTCTCTTATTATTTCATATATTTTTAATACTGTATCATGATAGATGATGGATAGATAAGATGGATAATTGACAGTTAATATTCATCTAAATGAATAGATGCATCTCTATGTGTCTTAAGACTGCATCAAATATTAAGATATATGTTTCTCTTTTCTTTGGTTATCATGTTAATCTGCACAGTATTATTTATGAATTCCATATCCCATAAATAAATGTGTTCAAAGTATTTTCTTAACTACAATTATGAAGACTTAGATAACCAAAAATATATTTTTACACCTTCTATTTAAATGACAATTTAAAAACCATAAAATTCTAAGTTCATTTTCCTCTTTTTTCCATTCGATTTTTAAAAAATATTGTTTACCTCTGTTTTAGTTCTTCTATTTGTGATCTTTCCTTTATCCTTATAATCTTTTGATATCTTGAATTTCACCAAATATATAGGATTCAGGATTTTTTAAATCTCGCCTCTTTGAAAATACATTATTAGTCTTTTCAGTAGCATAGGATATTTTATCTTTATCCTTTTCTTTATTTCAATTTCAATATATGTGTTTACATTACCTCTTCAAATATTTTTCTTGTGATTTTTGTCTTCCCAACATACTGTGATGTCTATTATTGCCATGCTATATCTACACTTTTATTATCTCCTGAATTTTTTCTTTTTTTTTCTATGATATTTCTGATTCTGATTTTACTATTTTCTAATTCACTCTCATCTGTATCTTTTCCATCTATTAAAAACTGTGTTTTAGCTTTCACAGTTTTCTGTATGTAATATATTCACTGAAGTTTTGTTCATGTTTTCCTGATAATATAGTCCTTTATATAACTTGGCATGACTTAAGAGTAATATAAAATTTTGGGCCTTTCAATATTGATACTTTGTCTTCTCATATGATTGGTAATAAAATGATTTTTTCTTCTCTTTTGAAATAGAGGTGCTTCTCAAATATCTGATTACAGTCATCTGTAAGTATCCACAGGGGTTGGATACTAAAATTCCCAGAGGCTCAAGTCCCTTATATATCATGTACTAAAATTTGCAAATAACCCATAAAGATCTGTATATGCTAAATCATATCTAGTTTAATTATAATATGAATTAAATATTATATGAACAGTTGTTATACTATTTTTAAAACTTTGTATATTTACTTCTCACCTGATACATAAAAACATGAAAATTGCCCATACTTATAGGGTACTATGTAATGTTTTGAAACATGCATTTATTGCATAATTTTTCAATCAGGTTAAACATATTGGCTCTCATTTCTTTATGGTAAAACCTTTCTAAATCCATTCTTGTAGCTCTTTGAAATATATAGTACACTATTATTATTTATATTCATCCTACTAAGCAATAGCATATCAGAGCTTCTTATTCCTATCTAACTGTAAGTTAGTACCCAGTGACCAATATTTTCCCATTATTCTCCCACCTTACTTCTCTGACCTCTGGTAATCACCATTCTACACTGAACTCCCATTGTACTGAATTATTTAGGGAATAACTAGAAATAAAGGTCTGAACTGCTAAGTACAAATGGGAATAAAAAAAAATTCTCTCTGTTGTTGGTCAAATCTTCAGTGCACAACCCATGCGTGAAAAGGTCAGACTGCATTTTTTTTCATGAGCTCATTTTGCTCTGGGGATTTGTGCTTCTCTGTCAAATGATATGTGTGAGGAAGTCCAGGAACCTCTCTGGTCTACCTCTCTAAGCCTAAGTGATAGGGGCAGGTGAATTTCAGGGTCCTGTCAGGGGGAGTCAGCACTCATGTTGTTTAGTATCTTTTCTTAGATGACTCAGAGATTTAAAAAGATGGAAATAAAGAGAAAGTACCAAATAAGCATGACCAGGAGGAATGAGTAAGAAAGAAGAGAATAAAGGAAACAGTGGTGTCCCAACTCACAGAAATGCTTCAAGAAGGCAATGCTAACCAAAAAGAAGGAGGGCAAAAGCTAGATTTGGTAAATAGGATGTGAAGATAACTGTTTGTAACATTGGAGAGATTGGAGTATTCAACTTGTGTGCCAGTATTAAAATTCTTCTCTAGAATAAGTAGTTATGTAAAACTCTGTTAATTGGTCATTGTATTGTAATTTTTAGTTATACTATTTCTTACTAAATTAGGACTAGAGATATATTTTTTCTTCCTGAAAGAAATCATCCACTTACTTATTTCAAAAACGAACATCATAAAAGAGTACACATTAAGAAATATCAAAAATATTTACACAATTTTGCATCGCTTTTGGACTTCAAGGTATTTTATTAACCATCCATGTATTTAAAAAATGTTAATACCTTTGGAATCCTTATTTTAGTCCTGATTTTGATGCATAGTTTTTAACAAACTGTTTGAGTAATTTGAGAAGGCAAATCAGAAATGTGTCAGCGCTTAGTTAATTGCCATTCAGCTGTAATACATGCTGATAGCTACCTGTTTTGATTATAGTTTAGCATGCCATTAGAAAGTAATATGCTTGCACGTATTCATTGTTACAGATGTCCTGTTACAACAACTGGCTAGTGGTAATGCCAAAATTAAGATTCAAATACTCCCATTTATTTTAATAAGAATCTTACCTTGTGAACCCATACTCATTCAATTTGACATGCCAGCTAGAAATATCAAATAACTCTCCCACTATACTACTTATCTCTTTGTAAATAAATAGTAACTGTGAGCAATCTGGCCCTCTTTGCCCTTACTCCACAATTCATTATGTTTATATCTAAATCCTGAGGTCATGGGCACAGCCAGTGTATAAGTAGATGGTTTTAATATCTCCAGATAGGCTCTACAGGTATATATTGAAAGAAGTGATAATTACTCATGCATATCTCAAGGTGATTTTGTCTAGAGACCTTTGGCAGTGTCATTGTTTATGAAAATGAACACATAATTGGTGATACAGATCACCAGGTGTTGCTGTGGTCGACTCAAAACCACAAGGGCAATTCTGAACTATCAATTTTGAATTGATGTGTCTTGCAAGTTCTCCTTCAAAATAAGTAGTCAAATTTTCCTGAACCAGTTTCAGTCTAGCAAATAACAGAAAACAAGGCAAGTTTTGCAATCTGGTAAAGTTTAAATTTTGCCTTTGGTTTCAGAGAGACTTGAGTCCACAACTTATCTCTGATGATCATTAAAGGTATGATGTTATTTATCCTATCTGAGCTATTTTTGTTATCTCATATAGTATAGTTGTATACTTCAAAAATTATGATGATTGAAGAACATTTTAAAAATAATCCTAAGAGAAGGCAGCTAGTACAATCCCAGTGATTTAGGAAATGTTAATGTTTTTAAAAGTTATGGTTATATCTGCATCTGTTGGAATAAATAAAAGAGGGAGGAGCTAGAATTTCTGGTGATAGTTTATTTTTATTTTTTGCACTCCTCCTCTTCTACCTCCTCTTTCACTTAATCCTCTTCCCCCCGCCCCTCTCTCTCCCACACACACACACATAGACTTGTGAGTGTTTCACACATTTGTGGGATTTCCATCTCTCTAATATAGTGCTACATAACAACAACCTCAGAATGTGTGACTAAAACAACAATTTATGATCATCTATCATTGTGTGGGCTTTCTGAGCTCAGGTGATTGGTTCCTGCTTGTGATCTCTCAAGGAGTTGCAGCTTATTTCAGCTGGGACCACAGGAGTAGTACAGGTTGCCGAGGCTGGATATCCAAAATGGCTTGCACACATGACTGAACATGGGTATGTCTAGCAGATGGACGTTCAACTAATGCTGTTTTCCAAAGTCCACACATGACTACTCATGTTTATCACTTTCTGGTGGTCAGGTATCCAATGAAATGACTCATGAGTGACAGCCCCAAAAGACCCAACTGAAAGTTGAAAGGAATATTTTTTTAACCTCATCTTTACCACATCTTATTGATCATGAATGAGTCACAGGGTCAACAAATTTAAGAGGAAAACACTCAAAAACTAATCATTAGACCAGAGACCCTGGATGTACCAGAAGAAAAAACAAATCTATGTAATCGTCTGCTTAGGAACTGACTTCTTTAATAAAAGACTCCTAAAGCACAAAAAGTAAAATCAAGAATCAATAAATGAGATGTTATCAAACTAAAAAGCTTCTTCAGAGAAAAAGAAAAAAAGAAGGTAAAAAGAGAGCCTATAACAAGGGAGGGAAAATTTTGCACCTGCACCTCAGATGGAGCATCAATCTCCAGGATATATAAAGAACTCATAAGACTTATCAACAATAAAAGAAATAACTAAAATCAATAAATGAGCTAAGGAACTGAACGAATAATTCACATATGAAGAAATGCAACTGATCAAAAAATAAATGAACATCCCACTGTCATATATAAATAAATAATTTTAAAATATATGAACAAATATTCATCTTTTCTAGCAAGTAGAGAAATGCAAATTAAAAATGCACTGAAATTCCATCTCACTCCAGTCAGAATGGCAATTATCAAGAATATAAGCAACAATAAATGTTGGCTAGGATGCCAGGGAAAAAGTTCACTTACACATTGTGAGCAGGACTGCAAATAGGTGCAACCACTATGGGAAGTAGTATGGATATTTCTTAGAAAACTTGGAATGGAATCACATTTGACCCATTCATCCCACTCTTCAGTTTATACCCAAAGGACTTAAAATCAGCATACTATAGTGAAGCTGCCACATCAATGTTTATAGCAGCTCAGTTCACAACAGCCAAGCTATGTAACCCAACCAGGTGCCCTACAACAGATGAATGGATAAAGAAAATACGGTATATATACTCAATGGAATATTACTCAGCCATAAAGTAGAATGGAATTATGGCATTTGCCAGTAAATGGATATAACTGGGGAATATCATGCTAAGTGAAATAATCCAGTCCCAAAAGAAAAAGGCCAGATGTTAAATCTGATATGTGGATGCTAATGCACAACAGGGGAGGGTAGGGAGGGAAAGACTAGAAGTTCACTGAATTAGACAAAGGGGAATGAAGTGAAGGGGGGATGGGAATAGGAAAGATAGTAGAATGAGTTGGACATCACTTTCCTGTGTTCACATATGAATGCACGACCAGAGAAACTCCATATCATGTACAATGACAAAAATGAGATCCTAATTAGAATAAGTTATACCCCCTGTATGTACAATATGTCAAAATACATTCTACTGATATGTATATCTAAAAAGAACATTTTTTTTTAAAAAAAGAGACAAAACCAACAGGAAAGTAATGAAACAGAAAGATCATTATGCAAACTGCATGGATTTAAAAAAATAAACACAATTTCAATTTTAAATGGCATATTCAGGTATAATTGTGAATACATATCACTATACATTTGTACAAATCTATATGACATGCAGCATAAATAGTGAATCCTAGTGCAAACTATGTCCTTCAGTTAAAAATAATACATCAAGTCATGCCAGGTGGTGCACACCAGTAGTCCCACTGGCTTAGGAGGCTGAGACAGGAGGATCAGGAGTTCAAAGCCAGCCTCAGCAATCGTGAGGGGCTTAGCAATTCAGTGAGCCTGTCTCTAAATAAAATACAAAATATGGCTGGCTCAGTGATTGAGTGCCCCTGTGTTTAATCCCTGGTAAGCCCCCCTCCCCAAATAAAAAGACACAATATATTGATATTGACTCACCAAGTGAAATAAATGTGCCATATTACTGATGTAAGATACCCATAGTGTGAGTGTGTGTGTGTGTGTGTGTGTGTTAATGGTAGCGACATATGTGGAAACTCTTGGTATTTTCTCTTCAAATTTTCTCTAAACTTAAATATTTTCTAAAAATTATAGTCTTAATTTTAAAAAGAAGAAAATTTTGATATATGCATGTTATGTAGCTAACAAATAATTTGTAAAGAAGGTTGTTGCTGTCTCAAAATGCTTGGATATAAATAAACGAACACATCTTGAAACATTTTTTCCTTCTTTTTTAGAAAAGTGATATGCATATTTATATATAAATCATAAATATTCAGCTGAATGAATAATCACAAAGAGAACACACCCACGTTACCACCACTTAGGGGAAGAAAAAGAGAACACTACTAGAACGGAAACCCCACTTAACATGAACTTTTAACACCAGAAATTCATTTTTTTAAAATATTTATTTTTTAGTTGTAGGTGGACATAATATCTTTATTTCATTTTTATGTGGTGCTGAGGTTTGAACTCACTGAGCACTCTACCACTGAGCCACAACCCCAGCCCCATAAATTCATTTTTTTTATAAAACAGAATCATAGAATGTTAAAAAATAAGAGTAATTTGGACAGAGGGGGAAGGCATCTTATAGATTGGCTACCATATCTGATATAACCACTGTGTCAGGAAGAGGCAAAGAATACCTCTTATTTTTCTGTAGTATTTTGCAGCTAGTTCACAGCCATAAGTCCTAGACACAGCCATACAAGTGGAGTATCACTTAGTTTCCACCCACACTAGTTGTCTGCATATGGAGTCAGTGACCTCAGTAGTCTGCATTACTGACAGTGGAAGCCCCTAGGAGCAAAGCAGACTGGTCAGGGTCAGGGAACTCAGTGCAGCCTCCAGGCCTCTGTCATGCAGGGTAGAGTAGGCTTGTTTGCATCCTGATATTGAATATGATTCTGCCCTTATAAGTCTCACCCACTCAGCTCTTCAGTGATTCTTTTTGCTAACGATCTTTTAATACACTTTCTTGGCAGCTCACTTTAGCCAGGCTTAATTTTTTTTTTTTTTTTTGCTTATGTCTAAAAATTCTGATTAGGAAAAAAACTATTTCTAATGAGTTTTTTAATGAGTCATTTCTTCCCAGGTCTAATATTAAACTCTATAATCTGTATTCAACAATCTTCACAGAATGAATCAAACATAAATACATGAATACTTGCATTCACTTAGCATTTAAAATCTTAACAATATTATTAATTATGCTTAATTATTTTATATTTCATCTTTAATATGTTTTGTTTTATTGAGGCTTTTTTAAAGTAAATATCAAGCTCCATAAACATGCTACCATAGTAAGTGTACGGTTTAACATTGTGGCTTGCATATATTCTAATACAGAAATAAACTTGATAAATAAGAGTAACATGTTGTGCAAGCCAGTTTGTATAGTGATTAAATGTTTTTTTCCCCTTTTAGTCCTTTTTTTTTTTTGCTTTTATTATTAAAAGTAATTTAGAAGAATCCTGTGGGAGGCACCTGGGCAACAGGTGCTAAGTAAAGTTTTGATAAAGCTTGATGTCTAACATCCTGCTGAAGTCAGACAGGTAAATACTCATGGGACTTGTGTCACCAGGAAAAGGAGTGATGACACATTCTAAGCAATGGGATTATAATAAGTCAAGTAGAAATCAGTGCTCCAGGAAAAATCCATCCTAAAAGTTTGTGACAGATTACTTGGTTATAAATCAGATTTCCTCACAGTACCACAGATATTAAAATTAAATGTCATATGGCAGGGTATTGATAGCAAAAGCATATTACAATGGTATTCTTTGTTATGATATTCAAAGAAAAATCACCAACCACTTGAAACCAATTTGGAAAGCACAATTGGAAACCAATTAGGAGAAGAAAACTATTAACAAATATTACCTGGGTCCTCTAGTCCATTGCAGCTAATTAAGAATGTCACAGAAGCACTGAATATGGCTTATATTTGAAAACAATTTTAAAATCCTGTATTTTTATGATTTATACTATACTGGCTCATCTCTCAAGGAATATACTATTTTGATTCCCTGTTCAGAATACTTTACATGAGATGACTATATGTATATATGTATGCATATACACCTGTGCTTTAAGAAGAAAGGGAAAGTTAGGAGTACCAGTTATGAGTAAGGTGTAAAGAACTAAAATAAACAATGCAAATTTCCTTAATGTCAATCCTATTATGTTTTCAGTAACATAGACAATTACTAAAGTATTATTCTTCAAGACATTGAATAAAATTCTAACGAAAGCATGTTTCCTCCAAACTTCACTTGCAAATATGTCATTTTCTCTAAGGAAGCTGTCTACTAAGTTTCATAAAAGAGTGCCTTGGTGTTGGTAATATATCTGAAAATTAATTAGTGAGAACAAATATTTAAAAAATAACATTTAAAATGTTAAATGAATTAACCTATGCCTGACTTCTGAAAAATAAATTACATTCTGAATATTCTCCTATATTCATTCATGAGAATATCCTTGGAGGATAGCAATTATGTCATAAGCGTTTTTAATATTCTCTACCCCTTCCTTCTCAGCACTTTTCTCAGTGTTAAGTAAGGTTAGTAAGTATTTATAGTGATCATGCCAATATCACTGTTAACTTTCTGTCACTGTAACAAAATACCTAAGACAACTAACTTGTAAATTGAAAATAAAAAAAATAGAAAAGGTTTGTTTTGGCTCACAGTTTTGGAAGTTCCAGTTTGTGATTGATTAGTCCCATGCTTTGATTCTGTGCTGGGATACCACATTATGGTAAGAGTGTGTGGAAGAGTAAAACTACCCACTTCATGGCTGGGAAGCAAAAATAGAAAGGGTAAGAGATTGAAATTCCACAACCCCTTTCTGGAGACATACCCTCAGTGACTTAAGGACTTCTCAATAGGGTTAACCTTTCAAAGGTTTCACCATCTCTAAATAGCAACACCCTGGGTAACAAGCCTTTAACACAGAGTCCTCTAGAGGACATTCAAAATCCAAATGCTAACAATCACTAAGAAATTATGTTTAAGAGAACATAGAGAAGGCCAGAGTATCCTGTCAAATCACCCAAAGGGTAATGGAGGACTGAAGACCTCCACATTTCTAATGGTTAAAATTTTAGTGATGTTCAGGTAAGATATTTATTTTAATAAAATTGATTACCATTATATAGAAATATTTTAAATAAAATGCCTAATGCCCATGATCAAAACAACTTCTAAATAACCTATTATGTATTTTGTGAAAGCTGGAATAAAGGAGTTTGAAGTCTCTAAATGTTAAGGAATGATAAGGAACTGAAATGCTAATTAACCTCATTTGATCAGTGTACATTGTGTACATGTGTGGAAATATCACACTGTATGCCACTACATGTAAACTTATTACATGTTGATCAAAAAAGGAACGTTTCAAACCACCTCATATTTTAAACCTAAAAGAGAAATTAAACAGAAGTAGTAACGATTAAAAATTTTAATTACAAACTTTATATGTGCTTATAAAGTGCCCAAATTTCTCCCTAGTTAATGCTTAAAACAACTTGAACATGTAAGAACTACTAATAATCCTCATTTAGTAATAAAGAAACTCAGACATGGGAAGTCCAGTAATAGCACATATTATGAATGTATTGAATGGAAGATTCAAGACTTGAATCTAGCTATGGCTCCAAAGTCCTTCCTCCAAAAGCCAACCTACATCAAGATTGAGCTCAGTGAAGACGGTTTTCCCTCTACAGAGCTGGCTGCATGTAGCACTCCTCCTAACAAGGCTTCAGAATGTAGTCTGAAGGCATACAAACTTGAAGATTTCTTTATTTTCATTCACTATTAAAAATTATTCAGTTGTTCAGAATTCCCAGCACTGAAGAGGGCTTTAGTGTTTGAAATGGGAATTTTGCATAGAAAATGGAATGAAAAGAGTGCATTCAGAAACAAAAGCCTC
Organism: Urocitellus parryii; assembly: GCF_045843805.1. NCBI lineage: Eukaryota > Metazoa > Chordata > Mammalia > Rodentia > Sciuridae > Urocitellus > Urocitellus parryii. The sequence goes on from NC_135535.1 coordinate 55,493,405, forward strand.
ATTTTGAGTTCAGGGTGTTGTGAATTAGTGGAATAATATTTATAATTATATTTCTATACTTGAGATTCTCTGATTATGACACCATTGTTTCTTAGAGAAAGTCAAGAGGGCTCTTTAGTATGAGAAGTGGTCTCAAAAGCTCTTCTATTTATGATGTGCTCCCTCAGAGAGAAATATTACATTGTTGTTTTAAATCTCTGCAACAAAGACAATAAAATATGACTGTTGTAAAGTGGTCATTCAGGCATTAACATTTTTCAGTTCCTTTGCCCAGTGCATGCAATTTAAATGGAAGACATAATAAGAAATCTTACTGTAGTAGCATAAACTAAAATATGATCATCTTGTCTTTTAACTGAGAATACATCTGATCATAAACGAACCAGAAAAGTGCTTAACACAGGATGTAAGTCAGATAAAACGTCATTTCCTCTTTATTTTGTATTCATTCATTCTCTTTAAAATAGGAACAAAATTACTCTTCAGCTTCTGAAGCTATCTTGAATTTTTATTTTTACTTTAATGCGTTTTCACCCCTCCCCCTTACAGTTGCTCTGTGATTCATTCATAATACTCAGCTCGATTCTCTCTCAGGAATGGTATACAAATATTGGGAAGCGCTATTGATGTTACTGTAATTTAAGTGCCAGTTTACCCAGTTTCAGGTTACACAGTTTTGAGATAATTTGCATGAAAATTTCATCTAGATATTAAATAAAATTTATCAGTCATATTCATGTAGCCACATACTATGTACTGATTGGATAGTGTTATATTATAGGGGAAGGTGACACAAGAGTAAACAAACAGAAAATGCTTGTGCTTCAGTAGAATGGTGTGCTAGAATGGGGAGATAAAAAAACAAGGAAGCAGATGTAATGACTTTACTTAAATGTTGTTTTGAAAATTAACAAACTAGGCCATATAGAGTGGTGGTGATGCTACTTGGATTAATGTGTTCACTAAATGCATCTCTAATATGGAGGAATTTAGGCAGATCTGCATGAAATAAGGACACCAGGCCTCTGGCAAACCAGGACTTAAGAACAGGAAGGGGAACTTTCTGGAATAGGAGAAACTTAATGAGTCCAAAGTATAGGACTGAGATAACAAAAGCTGAATGGGCTGAGTTGGAGGCAGGGGTTGTAAGAGATAATCAAAGTAATTTGAAATGTTTATGACTTTCAAGTAATTATAATGAAAAGTAACTTATTAACAAGAGGATAACTCTGTAATAATGATATCTGTACATTATGAATTGATACATCTTCCTATCCAAAGACACATAAAATACAAATCTCTATTAGGGTGCTTTTATATGACTTGTGGACATTATAATCAGAATATGAAAGTAACAAAAGAACTAAATGAAAATTGGTGCTTCTTATGTCTGTTGTGTAGTTCTCTTACAGAGATATGTGACCGAATATTTATGACCTTATTCCAGTATGGCAGTATATTTTTAACTGGCTGCCATCTTTATTTTACTCCCTGTTAAATGCCACTATATGCACACAAATTCATATATTCATCATTGACTTTTGAAAATACCTTTCCTTTGCAGAGCATACAAGCAGAGGTTAAGGCTTGGGCACAGAAAAATGCAAACCTTATTATAAAATATCACTTTGATATTATGAAGTTCCACAAAAACAGTAATAGTAAACATGAAGTATGGTCTAAACATTCTTTTAAGTATTCTACTAGGAACTCATGATTTAATTAATATAATAATTCTATGATCTAGTGTTTAGAGACTTTCATATTTATTTTATAGATGAAGCAATTAAAGCAGAGATGATCACTTTCCAAGGCTTACAGAACTGATAAGTAAACATGCTAAAATCTGAACTCAAGCTATCAGACTCCAAAATTCATGTCTTGACTATTAAATAATATAAAGCTTGGTGAAAGCCACAAAACAAGAGAAGTGAAACAAAACACAACAAAATATCAGAATTAAATTAAACATTGACTGATAATTTTGCCATCAAGAAAAATCTCAACTTCACTTCCTATGTATTCCCATGAATATATATTTCTTAACGATAACTGATAACTGGAGTGATCTACAATTTTCTATTCTACTTCAAGACTCATTAAAATGTCAACATTGTCATGATTTTCAAAATTATTCTCTCAGTGTTTCACTTTGAGTGGTTATCCAACTCTTAACCAGTTGGGAATGATTCCAGAATTGCAAAAATCACCTTTTTTTTCTGTTGGAAGAAATCTTTCTTCTTTAAAACCATTGTTTTGAGGTGCAATTCTAAAAATAAGATTGAAGAGTCTAAAGATACGAACACATTTTAGGCTCTTGGTACATGTGGTCTTTACAAAATATCTTATTTACCTAGAATCTATTGTATATAAAATACATTATGATCAGTAACTATAGTTCTCTAGTCATACTTATTTATAATGTTTTCTTTAGTGCATTATAGCTATATATAATAGTGGGGTTCATTATAACATACTTATAATTACATATAACATAGTTTGTTCCATTGCAATCCTCAGTAGTTCCCTTTTCCCTTGTGATCCATTTTTATATATTCATATATGCACATAGCATATTTTGGTCAATTTCATTCCCCAATTCTTCACCGTTCTCTCGTCTTCTCCCTACTCCTCGGTCTCCAGCCTCTACTCTATTGAGGTCCCTTCTATTTTCATGAGACCCCATTTTTTTATCCTTTTAATTCTCTCTACCTTACACATATAAGAAAAAACATTAAACACTTGATATTTTTGCATCTGACTTAGTTCACTTAGGTTAATGTCCTTCAGTTACATCCATTTACCAGAAAATGACATGATTTCATTCTTCTTTGTAACTGAATAGAACTCCATTATGTATAGATACCACATTTTCTTTATCTACTTATCTATTGAAAGGCACCTAGGCTGGTTCTATGATTTGGCTATTGTGAATTGTTGTACTGTACACATTGGTATTCAAGTATCACTACAGAATGCTGATTTTATTATTTTGGATAAATTTTAAGCAGTAGAGTAGATAGTTGATATGGGGTTTCATTTTTAATCTATTGATAAATATCCAAATTACTTTCCAAAGTACTTGTACTAGGCTAGAGTCCCACCACCAATGTATACGTATACTTTCCCCCAACATCTCCACCAGTGGTTGTTATTATTTGTATTCTTGATGGTTGTCATTTGAACTGGGGTGAGAGGAAATCTCTGTGGAGTTTTCATCTTCATCTCCCTGATTGCTAAAAATGTTGAAACTTTTTTTCAGTTATTTTCTTTTTAATCCTTTGAGAAATCTATTTATATATTTTCCCATTTACTGAGCAGGATATTAGTTTTTGGTGTTCAGTTTTTGAGCTTTTTTATATATTTTGGTTATTTTACCCTCACTTTTCACATATATTCTGATTGTTAATCTACTATGGAAAGAGTATCTGGCAAAGGTTTTCTGCCATTCTATAGCCTCTGTTCTCATGTTTGTAATTGTTTTCTTTGTTCTGAAGAAGTATTTTTAATTTAATGTCATCTCACTTATTGACCCATGGCTATATTTATTGAATTTTAGGAGTATTATTAAGGAAATCAGTGCCTGTGCCAATGTTGGAGTATTGCCCCTAAGTTTTCTTCTAGAAATTTCATTGTTTCTGGTCTAATGCCTATGTCTTTGAGCAACTTTGAGCTGTTTTTTTGTACAAGGTGAAAGGTAGAAATTGAAAAGAAAATCTCAGAAGATGGCAATATCTCTCATGCTCCTGGATAGGCAGAATTAATGTTGTTAAAATGGCAATATTACCAAAAGCATTATACACATTTAATGCATTTCCTATTAAAATCTCAATGACATTCTTCATAGAAATATAAAGAGCAATTATAAAATTTATTTGGAAAAATAAGTGACCCAGAATAGCTAAAGCAATCCGTAACAAGAAAAGTGAAGCAGGAAGCATCATAGTACCAGAACTTAAACTATACTACAGAGCTATGGCAACAAAAATGGCAGGGTATTGACACAAAATAGACTTATATAGTCCCGTGGTACAGAATAGAGGACACAGAGACAAACCCAATACTAGACCAAGGGGGCAAAAACATTCACTGGATAAAAGATAGCCTATTCACCAAATGCCACTGGCAAAATGGAAATCCATATGTAGCAAAATGAAATTAAACTTCTATCTCTGACCATGAAGAAAAGTCAACTCAAATTGGATCAAAGATGTAGGCACTAGAACAGAGACCCTGTACCTAACAGAAGAAAAGTAGGCCCAAATCTTCATGATATAGGCCTAGGATCTGACTTCCTTAACAAGACTCCTAAAGCTCAAGAAGTAAAATCAAGAATCAATAAATGATATGGATTCAAATTAAAAAGCTTCTTCTCAGCAAAGGAAACAATAATGTGAGGAGAAAGCCTACAAATTGGGAGAAAATCTTAACCACATGCACCTCTGATAAAGAATTACTCTCTAGGATATACAAAAGAACTCAAAAAACTTAACACCAAAAAAAAAAACTAACCCAATCAATAAATGGGCTGCAGAACTGAACAGACACTTCACAGCAGAAGAAATAAAATTGATCAACAAATATATGAGAAAATGTTAAAAATCTCTAGCAATTAGAAAAATGCAAATCAAAACTACTCTAAGATTTCATCTCCCTCCTGTCAGAATGGCAATCATCAAGAATACAGACAACAATAAATACTGGTGACGATGTGGGGAAGAGGCACCCTCATACATTGCTGGTGGGACTGCAAATTGGTGCAACCACAATGGAAAGCAGTATGGTTATTCCTCAGACAACTTGAAATGGAATCACCATTTGGCCCAGCTATCCCACTCCTCATTTTATACCCAAAGGACTTAAAAACAGTATACTAGATTGATGCAGCCACATCAATGTTTATAGCAGTTCAATTCACGATAGTTAAACTATAGAACCAACTTAGGTTGGTTGAATAGATGAATGGATAAAGAAAATGTGGTATATATACTCAATGGAATATTATTCAGCTTTAAAGAAGAATGAAATTATACCATTTGCTAGTAAATGGATGGAGTTGGAGAATATCATGCTAAGCAAAGTAGGCCAATCCCAAAAATCCAAAGACCAAATGTTTTCTCTAATATGCGGATGCTAATTCACAATAAGGCGGGGGCACTAGAGAAGAATAGTGTTTCCTTAGTTTAGGTAGTGAAAAGTGAAGGGAGGGGGGGATATGAAAGATAGTAGAATGAAACAGACATTATTACTGTATGTATATATGTGACTGCATGACCAATATGATTCTATAACATGTACACTCAGAAATATAAGAAATTATATCCCATCTATGTATGATATATCAAAGTGCATAAATGCATTCTACTGTCATATATAACTGATTAAAACAAATTACAAATTCATTGAAAAAAAAAGACAATTGGGAACTGACAACCAACATATACTGTTAAACTCAATTTTTGACCATCACAAATCTGCCATCAGTAACAACAACCTCCTCCTACTACTCCTCCTTCTTCTTTTATCTTTTGTGAGCTGAATGGTTCATGGACATTTGTACATACACAGATTTGTCTCTCATTTCGTATTTCTTTCATTTCTTGAAGATAGCTATTTTCTTGACTCTCTCTTTTGAGGACTAGGGCTTTTGATTAGTAGACCTTGGTTTTCTTTATATTGTTTTTTGTTGTTTTTGTTATTGGCATCTTATATTTACCCTATTTCCCTTGATTCTATTCCTTTCTTTACTTTTGCAAACAGCCAAATTCTATTGTTCTCTCCTTCACTCTTCCTTTACCTCTTTACTCTAGTTCTCTCTCATCCTTCTTCTCAATTATTCATCTTACATCTGTGCATTCTCCCTCTTTCCACTTTTGGAATATCAAACCTTCCTGTAAACCTAAGATTTCTACTGGTGGCAATTGAATACCATAGCATTTCTGTATATAGTATGAAGTAACATTATAGATGCCAATATAGGAACTAAGTATTTAGTTTAATAATAAAAAATGCAAAAAGCCTGCTACCACCTACTTCAAGATGACTCCCCACCTCTACACTCTACGCAGGTGTAGCAATTTTCATGTATTATTTTGCTACATTGCCTTTGTCTCAGGTAAGTTTAGACTGTCCCTCTGTCATAAATTTCCCCATGCCAAACTTTTTCATTTTTTTCTCTCTCTTTCTGCTTGAGTCTCTATTTCGGAGTAAGTGAAATACTAATTGTAGCAGAGAAGTGAATACTATTTCAAACTGATATTTTATACATCTTTATTATTTCTTCTCACTTTAGAAGAAATCCACAAGTATACTACACAGTATTAGATTAGATACCTTTGATATAGCTAGATAAAATTTTAAAGAACAATGTAATATAATAATCACAACATTTTAAACACCTGTATTTTCCTAGGAATGATGAATATGACAATTAACTGGCACTACTTTATATATCATCAGAATTATTGTGTTCCACTCAAATAGAGTGGTTTGTTTATCCTGGCATAAATGTGAAAAAATATCCACCTCTCTAGGATGTCAAAGTATGTTATTGATATTTTCATCACTTTTGATCTTTAATGTCTAGTGACTCATGTTGACTGATTTTTTTTTACCAAATATTATTACGTGTTAAAAATTAAGAGTGGTGCTGTTGTAAAACTTTATATTTAACACATAAGCACATATTTCCCACAAATATTTCTGGACATTTCACATTCACATCTTAACTTATCTTGTATGAAAGCCTATGCGAATGACTTCATTTTGACATTCTGGAAAGGGTATTTACTGAAAGAAAGAAAAGATGATTCCTATATAGTAGTCATGTAACACAATGGAGCTCATGGGCTTGCCATTAAAAGGAACTTAAGACAAGCCTACAAAAAATGGTGATCTTTGTTAATGTCATAGTGCTCACTATGTTCAATAAACTGAAGCACAGAGCTAAACAATATTAATCTTTGAATAATTAATGATGCCTGGTTTCTCCATATAAAATTTTAGACATAAAGATGAAATTAACTATTCAACACTTTTTACCTATTTTATATTGTACCTGCATATAGCCAAAAGAATACCTTTAGGAAATTATTAAAAATAATAAAAATAATTTAAACTCCACATTTGTTAATTTGTTTTTTCTTTTAGAATAGCCACTGACCTATTTTTTTAGGATATTAAAAGTACAAATAATTTTGGACTACAAAAATAATATGTCTCAATACACACAATTAACATTTAAGATCTTCTAATTAAGAGAAAAATATTTAACTATGGCATATGGATAATAAGCATAAATTATAGGTTTCATACATGAGTCACCTCTTGAAAATTATAAGGGAATTCTGGCCAAATTATATAGAAACTTATAGAAGACAATTTGTTTATCTGCTTCATCCTTTGGTGTCTTTAACATACCCATAAATTTTCAATGTGAAGCTCTGGGTCATTTCATAAACTTTGTCCTCAAATGTTAAAGGCAATATTAAAAAAAAATTAGAGAGAAGCCCATGATTTTTGAGAGCTTGCTTACTTGAATAAGGATGTCTTCTAAATAGTTAAATTTGTTTAAATACTAATTTTAATGTATCTATTAATTTATGCTAATTATTTGCTTTTTTTTAAAGAGAGAGAGAGAGAGAGAGAGAGAGAGAGAGAGAGAGAGAGAGAGAGAATTTTAAAGTATTTATTTTTTAGTTCTCGGTGGACACAACATCTTTGTTTGTATGTGGTGCTGAGGTTCGAACCCGGGCCACATGCAAGCCAGGCAAGTGCTACCGCTAGAGCCACATCCCCAGCCCAATTATTTGCTTTTTTAAGCAATGGAGATTTACAAATGTTAAATTATACGATTTAAAATAAAATAGACAAATGAATGTTTTGACTGAGGATCTTTATTCTAATCTTCCCATCTACCATCTACAGTGCTAAATGTATTGCTAGAACAAGAAGAAAAGAAAAAGGGAAAGAAAGTGAATTAAGCAAATAAAATTGAAACATTTTTAAGGAAATGTTTGTCAAATTAGAAATGAGAGCAGCTATAGGAAGTGTAAAGTAAATTAAATGTTTCTGTCATATGCTTATACAAAAGTTCATTAAGACTATGACAATTTGAAGAAATAATTCTACATGTTTTTCTCTAAAACTGTCAAACTTATTCCACATGATTTATAATGCAATGCTACTGAAGCCTGAATGTAAAACACTTGTAATAAAAAAACTATATACACCTCCAAGTTAAAACAAATAAACTTAGCAGAAGAAAAGTTAAACACAAATGTGATCCAGTCCATCTTCATGATGTTCATCAAGTATAACAAAGAGTTATCATATAACTAAAATCATTAGTTATAGAGACATGTTAAAAATTGTCAAGGAGTTTAAGAATAAAAATTGTTTCTGTCAGAATCCAAAATATAAAATCAAAACCTTTTATATCCCCAGTTATTATGTTCTTGGAAAAATTATAAAATAAGCGGTATAAATAAATGATCCATATTTTTAAAAAGAATGGTGAAAAGGTAAACTGTTTTGTAAAATACAGTTATATTCTACCTTTAACATTTAGAAAATCATTAAATTATTGAAGATGTTTACTCCTCTAAGAACCAAATATTTAATTTTATATTTATGCCCTTTATTAACTAATATAACTTTCAAAATCAATAACAAAAAGGAGATGAAGCTATTTAATTTTTCTTTCAAAGAGAAGAAAATCCAAAAAATATTACTTGAATATTTTTTTGTTTTTGTAGTTGTAGATGAACACCATGCCTTTATTTTATTTGTTTATTCTTAAGTGGTGCTGATAATCAAACCCAGTGCCTCACACATGCAAGGCAAGCTCTCTGCCACTGAGCTACAGTCCAAGGCCAACTTGAACATTTTTGTTGAAAATACTTTGGGGGAGAACCAACTATTATGTATAAAATATTACAGAGAAAATTTGTTTATGCAAAAAAGCAACTGCACAGTACAAAAACTGCATAAAAAGCCAATTGTACAAAAACAAAGGCACAAATAATTATTGACATGGGTATCACTTTGGGCAGAGGCTATTGCCTAAATTTTTAAGTAGATTGGTAGATAATTGTGGAAGAAAGAGATTGCCCAACCACTCATGATTACATAATGTTTTATTTAATTGAATGTAACTATATAGAAGATATCCAAAATGTCAAAATATTATCCATAGAATAGTATTTATTTGTGAATTTAAAATGTCAGGAAAAAGGACCTGACCACATCAAATTCAGCTCTAATTATGAGCTCAGCATATATAGGGAATACTTTAAAACCAAGAATGCTTAAAACCAATGACTGTGAAAGGTGAAAATTACAAAGTTGAATTGCTAAGCCAGGACACGAAATACGGGGATGAGAATATGCAGTCAATGCTCTCATCTCATGCTAGCTTTACAAAAAGCAGTTGGTTCTAAATGTCTCCTTCATCCAATACATCACTATCATTGTCACCTTGTTATTAGATCCTGAGTCTCTGACTCAGGCGATCATCTCTATTTGCTTCAACTCCAGTTTCCTCTCTCTGGTCTTCCATGGCCACCATTTATTATTTATGCTACACTAGAACGACCTTTTCAAACCATCAATCCAGATAATAAACTCCATGAGGGAAAGGTACTAGACAGTGATTAATTCATTGAGGTTTGTAGCTTCTCCACCATTTCCCAGCACCTACCACACTGTACAAAAAGCAGACCTGCAAGGAATATTGTTAAATGAGCAAATAACATCCTTGCATACTGCACTCCCACTCCCTTCAATGGCACCACATAAATTTCAACTTTACTAATGTGTCCCAGAAGGCATTACAAGCACAAATCTCATACTTTGTAATCAGTCACTCCATGTCCTCCTCACCCCTCCCCCCGCCACAGTGTACTCTCATATAACAACAAAGTACTTTTTTTTTTTTTTTTAGTTCCTAAAACAAAACAACAGCAGCAAAATACTGTCGTTTGCTTTGAGCCCCTTTGCAGTTGATTTTGTAAGGCTAGAATATTCCCACACTTTTTCTCTTTTTCTTTCTTTAAAACGTCCTTCTCAAGGCCAAGAACTACTCATCTTCCAGCCTCAGCTCTCCATCAATATGTCACCTCAAATCTTTCCTTCAAAGCTCTCAAGATACAGAGGACTAATCTCTCATATTTAATTTAACCTAAGCCGTCTGCCAGACACACAGTATGGTCTTAATAAATGAATGTTGAAAAAAAAGGAAGAGAAGAAGAAATGAAGGAAAGACAGAAGGGAGGAAGGAAGGAAAGGCAATGTCAATTAATCAAGAAAAGATTACTTGAAGGTTGTTAGTTCTTTTGTAGATGAAAGTTAACTCACTTTTGCATTTGCTTTGCAAATTTGACTCTTACCTTTAAGATTTACACAACCCAAATCCTCCTAACAAAGTTTCTAAGATAAAATCTTTTTCGATAAAAATGATGATAATGTATTGTGCATCATCAATAAATCTCTGTTACAAACACTGCACTATTGAAATATAGATATACAATCATGTATATTCATAATAATTATGCATTTATTTAATCTACAAAAGCAGCACTGATTGGCACTGTGACAGAATTGGAAAAACCGGGATGTACAATTATATGGAAATCTAACTTACGAGTTCAATTTTTCTGACCTTGAGCTAGTTAAATATCTGCAGCTCACTTTCTATATAAAATAGAGATTAAAGGCCCTCGCAGTGTTGGGAAGAAATGTATAGTGCATCAAAGTTTGGAAATGTTAAATAATGAGTATCATTACTTCAACCTCTTTGTGTTTATCTCAAATATATTTATACAATTTTTACTTTAGTGAAAAAAATATGAACATATAAGAGACAGTACCACTCAAGAATACCATTGCAGATATCTTTATAAGCCTGTTGTTTTCCTATTTAAGAAGATAATTAAGACTTGACCATGACTAATTACCTTCAAGATAGGTTTCCTGCCTCTATTGCAAATTAATTTGTGTCACATAAAGTGCACTAAAACATGCATTAAATTATGTATTCAGTGTCTAGTAATCAATTCATCTTTAAAAGAATGTAAACACTTGCAAAGCGCATCATTGATGTCTTTTAAGTTTTTGATAATATTTTCTCAGATTATGGAGGATTTTTTAATGGATTCTTCAGTATTTTAATCTTAACCTTTTACATAGCTGAATTTAGATAAATAGAGTAAGTCTCACACCATGTATAGTGTTTAATATACTAATTGTAATTATTTTAGAAATGCTCATGAGTGAGCCACAATTCTGGACAATAAGAATATAATATTGAACAAAATAGGGGGAGGGAAGGATTCCTATTCTCTTAACAGCTGAAAATAGCACAAACTATGATTTCAGTTCTATAGTTCAACAATTTGATTGGCCTTGTCTGGGCCCTTGGCTTAGATTCTTACAAGAATGAAACTGAGATGTCGGCAGAGTTAGAATCTTACCTGAAGTCTTGGAAAGAATCATCTTACAAGATTATCCAGTATTTGGCAGTGTTTATTTCCTCATAATTGTGAGACTGAAGTCTTTGTTTCCTGTTGGTCATAAGCCAAGATCATGCTCAAGCCTTGGGGCTGTTCACTGTGCATGATCCATTCCCTCTCCAAAGCCTGAAGGGAAGTGGAAAGTTGCTTATATTTCTAAAGTCTCTGACCTTCCTTTTAGCTGTCAGCAGGAGGAAACTCCTTTTTAAAATACTAAGATAAGATGATCCAGTCAATTCAACCTGCTTGGGTATTCTATTAAGGTCAACTGACTTGAAACTTTTATTACATTTATAAAATCCCTTCACAACCATAAGTACATAGATTAGTGTTTAAATGATTAAACAGCAGATGGAAATCTTGAAATGGTGGGAGGTTTTATAATTCTGCCCACCACAATAGGGGGTCATCAATAATTAAAGAAATAAGTGAGATAACATGCCATGTCACATGATGATGATTAAGGGCTATAAAAATTAAGTTGTATATAAGAAATGTTCATGTTGAAGTGATAATCTAGAAGGATATTTGAGAATTCTTCTGGAATTTAAATGAGAAAGCAGTGGGATAAACCTGAGAATGTCAGATAGGAAAAAGGAGAAAAAATTTGACAGAAGTATTCAGCATTACATTGTTTCACCTTAACTTTTTCAGTGTTTGTTCCTGGACCAAGCAAAATAACATCTTATAGAAAATAAAGACTCAGCTGAACCAAACTTATCAATTGCATATTCTTCTCACTAACCTGAATATGTTCTTATTATTACAATGCAGGTTCTTATATTTAGCCTTGAAATTATATTTTCAAAAATATTTTATTACTCACAAAATAGATAAAACATATCAAAAAAAGACTTGGAAACTAATCATCTAAACTCAAACTCTCTTAACACCAGTTTATTCAGAATTTATTAAACTATTAAACTTATTTGGTTTATTCAGTTGTTCCAAGCTAAAATATAGACCAACTGACCAAATAGTAACTCCACAGTGACATATTTATTTTAAAGATAAGACTACAATTCTTCCAGTAACTTCTTATTCTATAAAATAAGAAAAATCCCTGTGAAGATCATCCCATGACTTATTCCAGTGCCAAGACTCCTCCTTTTGAGAACCATTATGGTTCTCCATGGTTTGCCTTTTTCTTTTCTGTAGCAAACAGATAAACCTAACACCAGGGTGTTCCTGCTAGTGTCATGATAGTGAAGTTTACCAAGATAAGACTCCAACAAGATTTGTCAAATTCCTCATCAACAGTGACAGGGAATTTGATTCTATATCACATGAACATCTGAGAACCTTGGTTTTCTCCCTGCTCAAGCTACCGCTGCCCATGAATTTAAAGTAAGTTTTATGTAAAACTGGCACTTCAATTATAATGTAGAGTCTTCAGTATTAGGTTTTCTTCTTTGTCCTGAGAAAAGAATGTCCCAGACTTCTCGGTCACTTGGTCAAATTTCTAGACAAGTTCCTTTGTGAGGATCTTAAATTATTTATTTGCTACTAATCATCCCCCCTGTCTGCCTATTGTCTACAAGTCTACATCTCTAACAAGATTTGTTAAATGTTTCCATAGGCCACAGAGTAAATATTTTAGATTCTGTGGGCCAAACACAATTTTTGCTGCAACTACTCAGCTCTGTACTGTCAAAGGAAAACATCAATAGACAATATATAAGGGAATGAATGAGACTGTTCAACACAACTTTACTTACACAAACAGATATTGGTCTGGATTTAGCCTGATTGTACTTTACTGGCCCTTGGTTTATAAGATGAAGTTCAAAGGGCAGAAGGCAGGCAAATAGACATCAGATAAATAGGCTTCAAGTTAGATTAGAAGTTGACAGTTTCAAAATGTCATGATCTATCAGTGTTCTTTAGACAAATTTTACATCCGTTCACCTTTTCAAAACTGAAAAGGACATATTCCAGTGTTTTGTTTGTGCTCCATGGAAACTTTTCTTAATTTAATTTTATTTTTATCCAGCTCTAGGCTCCAAACCTGGGGTTTCTTAGAATCACAAGTTGATGATGTCTTTGGTCAAGTTCTAGAGACGTGTGGTTTCACAAGTATATATATGGGTCTTTAAATTTATTTATATGCAGTGCTGAGAATTGAACCCAGTGCCTCAGGCATGCTAGGCAAGCTTTCCACCACTGAGCCACAACCCCAGCCCACAAATATAATTCTTACTGATAATTGCAGTTCTCATGTAGTCTTTTAACACTATATTTCCTTCAGACTGAAAGCTTATGTCTCCAGATCTCATGTAACAATCCTAATTCATATGCAAATCTCTTTAACTAGTATAATTTCAATAAGAACAATTTGAATTGCCATGACTATTAGAGGAAGTCTTTCATTTTTTGACTCTTAGACAGATCTCCTTACCCCCAATTAGCTCTGTATTGGGGGGAAAAAGTTTTAAAATTCATTAAGTTAAAAAAATGGCCTTGGACTTTAATACAAGTGAGAAAAACAGTGGAACAATCAGAATGTCTGAGCATAGTTAAAAGAATAGTTAAATTTAATTTATGAGGAAGGCCTGGTGGTGCTTACCTATAATCCCTGCAACTGGGAGAGTCTGAAACAGAAGGATCTAAAGTTCAAGGCCAGCCTCACTAACATAGTAAGATTCTCAGCAACTTAGAAAAACTCTGTCTCTAAATGAAAATTAAAAATAAAAAGGACTGTGGATATAGCTCAATGGTAAATGGCAAAGTGCCCCTGTTTCAATCCCCAGCAAACCCTCCCAAATTATTTATGAATGCAGAAGCTTGTAATTTATGTATGAATGCTCATTTGATATATTTGATAAATAAAAGGACTTTTTCAAAACTTACAGTTACTATTATGTGTTTTAAAACAACTCATGTTTTTTCCTAATTTTATCATACTAAATGATACTCTATTTTGTATATGACTAAGGATTATTTATCATGATTTGAACTTTAGAATTCCTATATTTATTTTATGGATGAAGCAAATTACAATATTTCTAGGAATTATTATAAATAACAAAATATTTTATTTATCTAAGAGCACTTATAATTACCCCCATTTCAAGAGTTCACTCTTACAATATTTTTTGCATATGTAGAAAAATGAGACTAAACCCTTTCCTATCACTATACTTAAAAATCAATATAAAATAGATGAAAGTCCTAAATGTAAATCCTGATACTATCAAATTGTTATAAGAAAACATATGGAAACACTTCAAGACATTAATGTTGGCAATAATGTTTTAGACAGGACTCCAAAAGTACAGGCAATAAACATAAAAATAATTGAGTACATGAAACCAAAAAGCTTCTGTAAAACAAAGAAAACAATAAACATAATTAGGAGGTAATCCAGAGAGTGGGGCAAAATATTTGCAAACCATTCATCTAACAAGGAATTAATATCCAGAATATATAAAAAAAACAAGAAGCTGAACACCAAAGACACAAATAAGCCAACTCACTACTGGGCTCAAGAAGAGAATAAATACTTCTCAGAAGAGACATAAAAATGGCCAAACAAGTACATGAAATAAAAATAAAAGATAAGCCTCACTAATCATCAGAGAAATGCAAATTAAAATGAAAGTGAGATAGTATCTAACCTCAGTTAGAAAAGTTATTATCAAAAAGACAAAAATTAACAAAAACTATCAAGAATGCAGAGGAAGGAGAACTCATACATACTGCTGGTGGCAATGTAAACTAGTACAGATGTTATAGAGAACATCATGGAGAGTCAATAGTAAATTAAAAATAGAATTACCATATGATCCAGCAATTCCTCTATTGGGTGTACATCCAAATAAAATGAGATGTTTGTACCAAAGAGAATCTTACATTCTCATGTTTCTTTGATACTGTTTATGATACCTAAAAAATGGAATCAACCAAGATGCTCCATTATTGGATGAATGGGAGAAAATGTGGTCCATGTGCACAATGAAATATTATTCATCCATAAAGAATAACATATCCTGTCATTTGAAATAACATGGATGAAACTTGAAGTGATTAGACTAAGCAAATGAAGCACACAGAAGGACAAATACCACATGATCTCAGTCACTTGTGGAAACTAAAAAGTTGATCCCAGAAAAGTGAATAGAACAGTGGTCACTAGAAACTGGAAATGACAGGGAGAAGGAGGGATGGAAAGAAATTAAATAAGAGACACAAAAACACAGGTAGAGAGGAGGAATTGTTTCTGGTTTTCTATAGCACAGTGGGGTAACTATTGATTAAAACAATCTATGATATCTATCACTAACTATCACTGTTGACCTATTTTTCTTTGGAAATATTTCACAGATATATTTGGAAAATGAGAGTACAAAACTCAAA
Organism: Urocitellus parryii; assembly: GCF_045843805.1. NCBI lineage: Eukaryota > Metazoa > Chordata > Mammalia > Rodentia > Sciuridae > Urocitellus > Urocitellus parryii. The sequence continues at coordinate 55,509,271 of NC_135535.1, forward strand.
ATACATAAAAATGACTAAAGTTTGAAGAGATAGATGCACATATTACCCTGATTTTATTATTACGCATAATGTACATGATCAAATTTCCATAATGTATCTTATAAAGATGGACAAATATCCCTTGATAAAAAAAGTGTTGAATTACATTCATAAACAATGTATTCTATGATTTTATGTCCTTAAATTAAAAACAAACACAAATAAAAACAAAAACCTGTGTTCAGGTTGTATTCCATTCTGTTCATTTGGAAGAAATATAAATTATGCAGCAGGGTATGAATACACTATAATATACACCTATCATTTATTTAGTGAAAGAAAAAAGATAAAAAATAAGTATTTTTTATTAAAGCCAGGAATATCTGATTGTTTCAAAATATGGATTAAAATATGAAAAATATACTTCAGAATGTATAATAAGTATAGAAAGTATTAAAGAAATGAATTTAGTATAACTAGATTTAAATAAATTGCAAATGTTAGCATAAAATGTGCTTTAAAATTTGAAAAATTTGACTAAATATAATAGTTTTTTTTCATAAAGAAAAACTGCCTTTGACTTATTTTCTGCAAATTATTAAATACATGATATGGAAACATAAAAAGAGTAAAACTAAAAAAACAACAACAACAACAACAAAACAAACAAAAAAACAAACAAAAAAAAAGAGTAAAACTAGAATTTGGATTTTTTTCAGATTAAATATTAGAGTTATTCTATGCCATAATAACAAAGGTTTCTTTTAAAATAAATATTTTAACTCTGTGCCTTTTGACTTTGTTTTTGTAAGGTTTTTTCTATTATGACTAAAAGGAACCAACCAGAAAAACTGTAGGGGGAGGGAAAATTTATTTGAGGGCTCACTGTTTCAGAGGATTTAGTCCATAGAAAGCCAACTCCATTCCTCAGGGCTCCAGGTGAGGCAGAACGTAATAACAGAAGAACATGGCAGAGGGAAGCAGCTCACATGATGATCAGAAAGCAGAGACAGAGAGTCTCCACTTGCCAGATAGCAATATGTGGAAGCCACTCTCTAATTTCCACCTCCTCTAACCACATCCTACCACTTGAGTTAGCACTCAATGAATCCCTACCAAGGAATTAAATCACTGATTGGGTTAAGACTCTCAGAACCCAATCATTTCTACTCTGAACCTTCTTGCATTGTTTCCCACACGAGATTTGGGGGGATACCTCACAACAAAATCATAACAGACATATTTGTAAATATCTTTGAAAGTTTATTAATTTTTAAATATATTAAAATTTTCAAATATCAATATAACTTAATGATGGTGTATGCTTACTTGTGTATTATAAAAATTGGGTCTGGATACTCATGACGTATGTTTCTATCTTTGCTCTGCTCTTATGACAAGTTCTCAATTTTTGCCTTTATCATATTTGGGTCCCTAAAGTAGATTTTTGGTTTCTAAATTCCCATTATTAATACAAAGATGGGTTCCTTTACCTAATAAAAATAAGAAATTTGGAACAAATTAAAGTTATTTGGTTTAATGTCCACAGTCCAGTCGTGCTAGAGCAGTGGGATAGGTTGCTGAAAGACATAAGATGTTCAGACATGAGATGTGAGAAATAACATTTATTGAGAAATGCTTATAGGGAAGACCCTATGGTGAAGGGCCGTGCAGGTGCTTTGCCAAAAGTCCAGTCACAATGGGGTGCACAGATGAATCTTCACTTTACACAGTGTTTTTAGTACTTTGCCAGGTAATAGTATCTCCAATCTGTCTCTACCCTTTGTACAGGAGCAGCCACCTGGATAAGCACTTCCCTCTCTGTGGTGTTCTGATTTGCACCAGTTACCACCAGGAAGGTGTGTGTGTAGGTTATGCTACAAAGCAGCCATCAGCTTTGCTTGCTTTGTCCCATTATATGACGGACACTTCCAGGAACTTGGAAGGCATGCAAGAAGTAGTTCTCTACATGTAAAACTATCTTGCCCTTATCTCCAGCTACCTGAAAGAAAGTCATTTTTTCTTCAAAGTATGTATCTGGACAAAGCAGTCCAGAATTTCTCTTGTTGTTCCCTTGACTCAAAGGGGTTTTTGGGAATAAGGAGGGGCTCTTCAGGAATAAGGAGGAGTACTTCAGGGACATAATGTTTTACTGTTCTCCTTTTTTCCAAGGAAGACACATTTGATATGCTCTATATTTTGATTAGCTAAAAGTAAATGTAAGATCCCATTTAATTTCTTAATTTTGGACAAACAAAACAAGTTTAAAAAATCAAAAAGCACTTTTGTCTCCTATTTTTTGAATCACCTACTACTTGTCAGTAATTTACCAAAACTGAAATAGTATCTATTCCTAAGAGCTTAGAATCAAATCTGGATAATATGCATTACCTCAGAACATGTAAAATTAGAATTATGATGAATACTTTTAAAATATAAATACTGAGAGTATCAGGAGAGTGTATGCTTGATTTATTTTTGGATAGTGTGGTGGGGGTAGATTGAGGAAATGTTATATTTGAACAGGATAGGCATATATGAAATAGTTATAGATTTCTAAAAAAATGATACACATCAAGCTAAAAACATTACTAGAATTTTAGCAAATATTAATCACAAAGACAAAATATATAAAACTTTTAATACATTGATTATCATCTATTATAAACTGTCAGTATTAAAGATATTAAACTTTATAACAGAAAAAAAATCTAAGTACTAAAGGAAACCAGAAGGAATGTTGCCTAGCATGCAGAGGATGTGGTGGTTGTATTGAACAGGGAAAGGGCAGAAGCAACTTTGACAGGTAATAGAAATATGAAAAATTTAAAGGAGATTTAAATATATTGTATATACATTTATTTAAAATCATTGAGCTTACACTAAAATTTTGTATGTTTTGCTGTATTGGTGTCTTACCTTAAAGAAACCAATTAATTCATTTTTATGGGGATATAACACATTGGCATGCATTCTTTCATTAACTTTAGATGTTTTATGTACTGCTTGAAAAATCAAGAAATGACACAACAAAGCATTAGAGGGGAAAAAGCACTATATAAAATGCTGCAAAGGGGTTTAATTTAACATTGAATAGTGCAAGTGTTAGTGGAATTCTTGTCCACTTCTATTGTTTTAAGGTAGGAAGGAAACCAGTTATTCCCTGGAAAAAGTCTCAAGCCAGTTGTATTATAGAATCCAATCTGAGGACAGTCAATAGAGTGAAACCAATAAGGCATTAAAAACATGACCTAACCCATTGAAGGAGAATGTACTTGGCATAAAGAAAAGTACAAGTTGTATTGAATTATACACAATTTAATGGTTTAATGGTCAACTCTTCATTCTAATCTTTGACTTTTAAAAATCTTTACCTTGTCACTTGTAAGGTGTAGGAGAAGAACTGGGTATATATTATTTATTTAGGAGGTCATATAAAATGCAAGTTAATTTTAAATATCAAATAAATGCAAAATTTTGGAATTGATGAAAATTTTAATCCAAGTAACACAAGGAGTTTATTTTAAAATAATTTTGTTTGATTACTATCAGAAGAAAAACATTATTTTCATTTGCAAATGTCCAAACTACAGTGAGATAGGGTAGATGACAACATATTGAAAGAAGATTTCAACTGTATTAACTTCATTCAAATTCCTTCCAAGTGATACTGACTACTTAAGTCTAGGGACTTCATAAATAATGCCAATCAATATTAATTTGCCTTAAATGTCCTTTGAAGGCAAAGAAAATGCAGATTTCTTGACCCTTTATCTATTCTCAAAGAATGAAAATCTATTTTCATGAAATATAAATTATATTTACACATGAAACTAAAGAGATGATGACTAGAATCAGACATGTGAATGAACAAGCATACTGTAAGATTCTTGAGGTTAAGTGTATAGATGAAATAACATTTATAAATTGATCATTAGAAACCAATAAAGAGCTTGAAATTATGAGAACAAAACATCAACAGTTTTTATAAAGCTTATTATAGCATGATATGTTCAAGAACAGCAAACATACAACATGGATGGAACTGAAGGTCATCATGTTAAATGACATAAGTCAGGCATAAAACCACTAGTACCACATGATCTCACTCAACATATGTCAAAAAAAAAAGTCCTGGAAGTTGGCAATAGAGTCTCAGTTATAGGAGGCTAGGAAAATTTGTAGGGGAAGAAGGGCAGGAACAGTTCATCAACAGTTACTAAGTGATATTTAGTTAAAAATATTTTCTGATGTTCTATTCCATGGTAGGATGACTATACTGATATTGTACTATATATTTCAAAACATCTAGAGAAAGTATTCTTACTTTTTTTTACTACAAAAAAATGATAAATACTTGAGGAGAATGATAAATTTATCCTGATCAGAACACACACACATACACATATATATGTGTGTGTGTGTGTGTGTATATATATATATAGATAGATAGATAGATAGATATAGATATAGATATAGATATATATGCATCAAAACATCACATGGTACCCCATAAACATGCATAATTTTACATACTACTTTTATAATAATAATAATAATAAACTACATTATGTGTTAGTCAGCTATCAGTTGCTATGACTTACCTACCTGACAAGAACAACTTAGAGAATAAAAAGCATTTTTTTGACTAATGGATTCAGAGATTTAGTACATGGTCAGCTGGCTCCATATATCTGGGTCTGAAATGAGGCAGAATATCATGTCAGAAGGGCATGGTGGAGGAAGGTTTATCCAGTTCATGACATCCAGGAAGAAAAGAGAAGGAGAATGAGGTGCTAGAGACAAAATATAAATCTCGAAGACATGCGCCCGGTGACTACTTCCTCCAGTCACAATTTCCCTGCCTATAGTTACCTTCTAGTTAATTCATTCCAGAAGATTAATCCACTGATTAAGTTACTGCTCTTATAACACAGTCATCTCAACTGTGAACATTTTTGCATTGTCTCATAAATGATCTTTTGGGGGACATTTCATATATAGATCATGACACCATAAAATTTAAAAACTTGAAGGATAAATGATATTAAAAGCATAAGCAATACACAGAATATTAAGAAGGAAAAATAAATTAAAAATTGTATGTAATGAAACACCTCAACTATATGTATTACAGACACACACACACACATATAATAAATCAAGGAGATTCCAAGATAGCTGAATAAAGATGCCCAGGGATATCCTTTTACTTCACAAAGAATAATTAAGACAACATGAATAACTCCATGTAGGGTGAGTCATCAAAGGGGAGCACTGAAAATTAATAAGGGAGAAATAGGAAAACTGTAAGACAGAGACCAGTGATGGCAGAATAAAGAAAGCATGCAATGCACCAGCAACTATGACCCCAGGTCCCTAACTAGGAGCTCCCCATTACTGAGAGAGGGTCAATTGTAGTATAGTCCTAGGTGGACCCATCAAGACAGGTCTCAGAAAACTTGTTACAGTAGAGTTCCATGGTTTTCTCAGGTGTGAAGACCCCTTTTTAACTCAGATGGAATCAGTAGCTTTGCTTCCAAGAAGAAAGTTCAGTACTATCAATACAAGGCATTCAGAGACAAAACAGGAAAACCCCTCCAAATTTTTATCTAACCATACCATATTCAACTTTAAAAAACAAAAGACAAAGAGAAAAATCTTCAAAAGAACCTAAAGAAAACAAAAAAATTAAACAAATATTTATATAGGAGGGAAAAGGAAAATTATAGCAGACTTCACTTCAGGAACCAGACAAAGACACATCAAAAAAAGAAAACTTCAGCGAATATCTCTAATGATCATAGATGCAAACATTCTCAATAAAATTCTGGCAAATCAAATGCAAATACATATCAAAAAGATCGTGCACCATGACCAAGTGGGATTCATCCCAGGGATGAAGTTTGGTTCAACATATGGAAATCAATAAATGTAATTCATCACATCAATAGACTTAAAGACAAGAATCATATGGCATCTCAATAGATGCAGAAAAAGCATTTGACAAAGTACAGACCCCTTCCTGTTCAAAACACTAGAAAAACTAAGGATAACAGGAACGTATTGCAATATCATAAAGGTTATCTATGCTAAGCCCTAGGCCAACATCATTTTGAATGAAGAAAAATTTAAGGCATTCCCTCTAAACACTGGAACAAGACAGGGATGCCCCCTTTCACCACTTCTAAAATTTAAATAGTTCTTGAAACACTGGCCAGAGCAATTAGACAGAAGAAAGAAATTAAAGGTATACACATAGAAAAAGAAGAACTCAAATTGGCTCTATTTGTTGATGATATGAGTCTATAACTAGAAGACCCTAAAAATTCCACTAGAAAAACTACCCAATTTATAATAGCCTCAAAAAAATACTTGGGAATCAACATAATGCAAGAGGTGAAAGACCTATATAATGAAAATTGCAGAACCCTAAAGAAAGAAGTCAAAGAAGACTTTAGAAGATAGAAAGATCTACCTTGGTCTTGGATAGGCAGAATTAATATTATAAAAAGACCACACTACTAAAAGCACTATACAGATTTAATGGAATTCTTATCAAAACCCCAATGCATTCCTCACAGAAATATAAAAAGCAACCATGAAATTCATTTGGAAAAATAAAAAACCCAGAATAGCTAAAGCAATTTTTAGCAGGAAGAGTGAAGCATTATACCAGACCTTAAACTATACTACAGAGCACTAGTAACATAAACAGCATGGTATTGGCAACCAAACAGACTGGTAGATCAATGGTGCAGAATAAATGACACAGAGACTAACCCACAAAATTACAATTATCTTATATTAGACAAAGGTGCCAAAAAACATGCATTGGAGAAAAGATAGTCTCTTCAACAAATGGTGCTGGGAAAACTGGAAATCCATATACAATAAAAGGAAATTAAACCCCTATCTGTCACCACATACAAAACTGAACTCAAAGTGGACTTAGAAATAAAGCCAGAGACTCTGCATCTAATCGAAGAAAAAATAGGCTCTAAACTCCATCATGAGTGATTAGACCCCAACTTCCTTAATAAGACTCCTGTGGCACAAGAATTAAAATTAAGAATCAATAATGGGATAAACTCAAACTAAAAAGTTTCTTCTCAGCAAAAGAAACAATCTGTGAGGTGAATGGAGAGCCTACACATCTTGGGCGCAAATCTTTACCCCTCACATATCAGATAGAGCACTAATCTCTAGGGTATATAAAGAACTCAAAAAGCTAAACACCAAAACAACAAATAACCCAATCAATAAGTGGGCCAAGGACCTTCTCAGAAAATGACATATAATCAATAAACAAATACATGAAAAAATGTTCATCATCACTAGCAATTATAGAAATGCAAATCAAAACCACCCTAAGATTTCATCTCACTCCAATCAGAATGGTACTCTCCTATACTGCTGGTTGGATTTCAAATTGGTGCAGCCAATATGGAAAGCAGTATGGAGATTACTTGGAAAATTGGGAATGGAAACACCATTTGACCGAGTTATTCCTCTCCTCGGTCTATACCCAAAGGAATTAAAAACAGCATACTGCAGGGACACAGCCAAATCAATGTTTGTAGCAGCACAAAAATTCACAATAGCTAAACTGTGGAACCAACCTAGATGATCTTCAATAAATGAATGGATAAAAACAAGTGGCATATATACACAATGGAATATAACTCAGCATTAAAAGAGAATAAAATCATGGCATTTGCAGGTAAATGGATGGAATTAGAGAATATAATGCTAACTGAATTTAGCCATCCCCCTCCCAAAAAAAACCCACAAATGTTGAATGTTTTCTTTGATATAAGGAGTCTGATTCATACTGGGATAGGGAGAAGGAGCATGGGAGGAATAGACGAACTCTAGATAGGGCAGAGTTTTTGGAGAGGAAGGAAGGGGACATGGGGTTATGAATGATGGTGGAATGTGATGATCATTATTATCCAAAGTACATGTAAAAAGATATTAATTGGTGTGAATATACTTTGTATACAACCAGAAATATGAAAAATTGTGCTCTATATGTGTAATAAGAATTGTAATGCATTCTGCTGTCATAAAAAATTTAAAAAAAAATGAAATGTGTTCTATTACTATTCTAACCTTCTATCATGGGCTTCCTTATTCAGTCAGCAACACTATGAGAAAAATATTCACAATCCTCTCCTTACACATAATAATGCTGAAGCATGAAATAAGTAAGTAAGATGTAGAATTAGAATTAGAGCCCAGTTTCACTCCAGAATACACATTAACAACAGTATTGCTGATTCATAGTTGGCATTTCAAAATTCTAAGCCACATTCTCTTGGGAATTAGACAAGCAAAGTTCATCAGGCTCTTTTTTTCTGTGTTGGTAACAATAGAGTTCACCATTCTTTCTTGTTGCATCTAACATCAACTTCCAAGGACAGATTAAATATGCCTGTTCTTCACCTACATCCATTAGTGATACAGGCATACAATGAATGACTAAAAATAAATCCTTAAACTAAGGAATATAAAGCTCTAATATCACTCAAAAATGAGAAAACACTGTAAAGGTCAGGGTAATTTATTGCTTTGTTCTAAATCAAGAAATTGAGAAATTGAATTTTGATTGGAATGTGCTTACCGACCATGCATAAGGCTCTAGGTTCAATATTTGGTACTCAAAAAAAAAGGAAAATCAAAAATGAATATAGTGTAATGGATCTAGTAATTATCTCTCCCTTCTATTTTCCTGAAAATTAATAAGCAGTCAGAAATAGCAATTAAGTTAACTCTTAGTATCCACAATTTAGTCTTTTTCTGTAACAGGTTTTGCATAGAAACACTAACAAGTAACCAGCATCATACTGAATGAGAAAAAGCTGAAAGCTTTAACAAGACAAGGATGCTCACTTTTATCATTTTTATTTCACATAGTATTGGAAGACTTAGCCAGAGAAATTAGGAGAAACAAAGAAAAAACTTCAAATAGGAAGGGAGGAAGTCACATTATCCCTGTTTCCAGATGATATGATTCTTTGGATAGAAAAACCTAAAAATTAATAGTACTGATAAATGAATTCAGTGAAATTGTATATTGAATTATTGGTAACACTTTTTTTGCAGTAAAATGAATAAATAAATAAGTAGACATAAACTCAACCAAGGAAATGAAAGAGTTCTATAATGAAAGTTACAAAGTTCTAATCAAAAAAAAATAAAGAGGTCAGAAAATTTTGAAAATATCTCCTATGTTCATAGATTGAAATAATTAATATTTTAAAATTATCCATGCTACCCAGGGTGATTAGTGATTCCATGAAATAACTATCAAAATACCAATGACTGTCTTCAGAGAACTCGAGAAAAGAATCCTAAAATTTATATAGAATCCAAAAAAACCCAAATATCCAAAGCAATCTGGAACAAAAAAATAAACAAAAATGCTAGAGGCCTCACACTACCTGACTTCAAAATACAGTACAAAGCTGTAGCAAATAAAACAGCACGCTATTGGTATTAAAAACATAGAGACCAATTCAATAGATAGGGATCCTAGAAATAACCCCATACATTATAGCTGATTGACTCCTGAGGAAAGTGCTGAAAAGGTATATTGGAGAAAGGACAGCCTCTTTAATAAATGGTGCTTGAAAAACTGGATATCCACACACAGAAGATTGAAACTTGACTCCTATCTCGCACCCTGTAGAAAAATAAACTCAAAATTTATCAAGGACCTAACTGTGAGACCTGAAAATATGAAACTACTGTAAGAAAACATGGAGGAAGCACTTCAAGACAGCAGTACAGGCAGTGATTTCTTTTTACAAGACCCCAAAAGTGTTGGAAACCAAAGCAATAAAAACAAATAGGATGATATCAAGGTAAGAAACTTCTGCACAGCAAAGGAAAACATCAACATATTAAAGGGACAAACTATAGAAAGGAGAAACAACTTCTGCAAACTATTCATCAGCATAGGATTCATATACAAAATACATAAGGAACTTGAACTGAATACCAATTTAAAATGAGTAAAGAATATGAATAAAAGAAAAAAATTGAAATGTCCAACAAATGTATGAAAACTAATGTTCAACTTCATTAGCTTTCAGGTAATTGCAAATCAGAACCACAATGAGATAACTTCCCACTTAAATTGGAATTAATTAAACTAGTATCAAAAAGTCCAAAAAAATGCTGGTGAGAATATGGAGAAAAGGGGACCCTAATACGCCTATTACTGTGAATTGGTGCAGTTAGTATGGAGAACAGAATAGAGCTAATTAAAAAACCTCAAAATAAAACCACCATGTGATCCAGCTAGCCCTCTTTAGCATATAGATCCAAAGAACAAATGATATCAAAAGAGACAAATGATATCCGAGACAAACCAAAAAGACACTGTAGCCTCATGTTTATTGATGCACAATTCATATTAGTGAAGATATGGAATCAACTTAGATGCCCTTTTAACAAATAAACAGATACAAGAAATGTATCAATGGAATATCATTAATTCATTAGAAGAATGATATTCTATTATTTGCAGCAATATGAATGGATCTGGAGATCAATATGGTAAGAGAAATAAGTCAGATAGAGAAAGATAAGTACCATGTGATCTCTCTGACATGTGAATGTTAAAAAGTTTATCAGAGTATAAAATAGAGATTACTAAAAAGCAGGAGTGGTGAGAGGAAATAGAAGGAGACTGAAAATAGATCCCCAAATACAGTTAGATCAATCTAATAAGTTCTAGTGTGGTATAACATAATGGAGTTGCTATTATATTTTATGAAACACTACAAAAGAGAATCTTGAAGGATCCAAACATCAAGAAATGATAAGGAAATGGAAACAATTACCTTTATTTGGTCAATATGCAGTGTATACATGCACTCAAATGTTATACTGTAACATACAAATCATACAAATAAATACAGTTATCATGTGTGAATCAAATTTGTTTAAATATTTAAGGAAAGGGAAATGTCAGCCCTCTGATTCGACCACTATCCACTGAATATGTGTATCAAATATCACAGGACCCTTAAAGTTGGACAATTAAAATTTTTAAACTTGTTCCTTATTATCATTTTACAGATTTTCAAAAATACAAAAATGGACATATTCTCCATGGAACCTTTATTTTGGTCTCCCTATTTCCATTATTACCTGAACTATCTATGTGAAGCAGTTTTAATATATCTGCCAGCATTATTCGGGGAATCTTAGGAGAGCTTTTGTTCTTCCTCATGTCTTAGATTCATCTTGTCAGTGCTTTTCTCTTTACTCCCTCTTTCCACTCCTTCCTCCCTCTTTCTCTACACTCCCTTTCTCCTCCTTCTACCTGTCTTTCCCTCTCCCCTTTTATTTTATATTTTTTTTCAAATAAGATATTTTTCTAAGCACTTATATATTTAATAAATGGAAACTTTTATTAATTAGTGTGAGGCCCAGAGCCCTCTTTCTTAGAGTCCCTCTTAAAGTCCACTTTCTGTACATCCACAGTGTTCTTGGACTCCCTGGTAAGAATTTAAAATCCTTTACTGTGTATGATTGGCAAGAGTAATCAGTGAACAATCTACATAAATAGTGTAATCAGAAATTTGAACATTTAGAAGGCACTCACATTTTGATGTCTAAGATATTAATAATCCAGTAGAAAAAAACATATTTTTAAGTGTTTACTCTCTTTACTTCACAAAGCTGTCATTATTATGAAGTTGTAGCATGGCAAGGGAGTTTCCTTAGAAGTCAATCAAATTCCTAATCTGATAGTAGCTTTCCATATGCAATCCATTTGAATGCAGATCATTTTGGCTTGAAAACTCTAATTTTGAGAAGATTGCTCTTTATTTATTTGTTTAAATATTTATTTTTTAGTTATAGTTGGACACAATACCTTTATTCCATTTGTTTATTTTTATGTGGTGCTGAGGATCAAACCCAGGCCCCCACATGTGGTAGGCAAGCAGTTTACCGTTGAGCCACAATCCCAGCCCTGAAAATTGCTCTTTATATTATGAGGAATGTTCTTTGAAACTATTTTACAAATTGCACAGGGAGCTACAAATATAAAATGCTGTTATTCTTTTGTGCCATATATCTCAATGGAGACAAAAATGGATATGATGCAATAGTTGCAGTATTAAGCCTTATATTTTTATTGGGGCATAAGAAAATGGAAATAACTAAAGGAAAAAATAAGATATTATCTGTGCCATAAGAGAATAAAAATTCATTCTGGGTATTCAGAAGAAATATTTTATATTCAATTGAGAAACTCAGAAATGGTCTTATAAAACTGAGGTGGATGTTAGATGCTAAATTTATTCTAAAAATCAGAATGCCTGAAGGAGCAAACTATCATGTAAGGTGGAGTATGAGGATGAGAATGGGTAAAAATATTTGGAAAATGTTGAAAAATCAGATGAAGAATATTTGATATAAGTCAAAACTGACGGGTTTCCACATACCAAAAATAACACATGAATTGTAGAAATATAAAGACTTGTATTCAAATTCAGCCTAGCTAATCACTATGTAACATTAATCAAGAATATACCATTTTCTTTTCTTCTGTTAATGAGGAATATAGCATTAATCCATTGGGAAATGAAAATAAGTATTCACAAAGTAATTGTTAGTATCACAAAGAAAATTATTAGTATCATCAATCTTTTGATTTTAAAGACATGCATTTTTAACTACATTCTGTCTTTGGGTAGATGAAAACTTAGTGAAGTAATAGTTCGATTTTTTCTATTTGTTTTTGACTACATACTGATTTTAATTCAACTTTTAAAGTTTTATAAAGTGTCAGCAGCTTATTTCTCTTTAAATTTGCCTGAGAAATGTTTATTAGAATAAAGATGATAGTTTTAACTCAACAACTGTCAAGCCAAATCATCACTGCAATAACCTTGAAAATGCTTCAAGCAAAATTTTTATTTATACTCTTAATCATCCTCAGAAGTGGAAGATAAGCTTATCAACAATGTTATTCTTTATTTAAAATGTATTTGAAGCTTCTTAAAGTCATATATAATGACAACATTTATCAAGGGGTAGTATGAGCCCTACAGTTGCAAGTGACAGCCTTGAAATCCAAATAAGACCAGGCATGTATTCTACAAGTCTATACAAGCATACAGAAGGCACAATGAACAGTTCTGGGAGCTTCGATATAAGGAAGACATTTTTTTTTTTTTATCACTGAGTTACTCAGAGATGATACTCTTGAGGTTATCACAAGCATTTTTAATAATTCTCTTAACAGCATGATGTAGAAGGACATAAACAGACACAATCAACTTTTCCATGTCTGATGACAGCTAACATTCATTGGCATCATGTAGCAACACTGCTTTCCAGATGAGATAATAATTTTATTGGGATTTATAACTTTAAATTAAGACTAGGAACTAAAATATATGCAAATGGTATTATTAACTACTTTCACCTCCCATATTCCCCCGTATTTTCTCCTATCCTATGAGGATGAACCAATAAGGTAAAATATGTTCTTCTATTAAAGAGACTCCCTATTTGGAAGTGAACACAATAGAGTAACATACCTCTTCATGGAAATGCTGGCTGCCTTTAGTTAAGACATTCTCAAAACTTTTGTCAAATTAGTTATATGTTAATACAAGTATTAGCAAGTACTATGAACAGTGAGTCAGTAAAGCCATGTGTCATTAATGATAGGGATATATTACCAGAAATGTGCTATCAGGAGATTTTGTTGTGTTAGCAACATAGGTTGTGCTTAAACAACCATAGTATATATAAGGTTGCTGCTGTCATGCATATGGTTTTACAGTATCTTTAAAATGTACAAGGAGTACACTAAAATAACAATAAATAGTATAGTAAATACATAAACCAACAACATATTTGCTTATTATCAAGCATTGCATACTGGACATTGTATGTGCATTCCGATTCTATGGCTGGCAGGACCATGATTTGTTTACATCATCCTCACCACAAACATATGAGTCAAGCCCTGGGCTGCAGCCTTACAATTATGGCAGCAATAGGCAATGGGAGTATTTCAGCTCTATATTATTATTATTATTATTACTATTATTATTATTTTGGTACTAGAGATCAAACCAGGGGCAAATTTAAAGAGAAATTATCTACTGACCCTTCATGAAACCTTAAAAGTAAAATTAACATCAGTTATGTAGTCAAAAGCAAACAGAAAAAAAAAAAAACTAAACCAATTTTTCATCTACCCAAAGACAGAATATAATTAAAAATACATGTCATTACAATCATAAGCTAGATGATAATAACTAGCATTTACTTTGGGAATACTTATTTCCAATTCATGGTGGATTAATTATATATTCCTCATTATTAGAAGAAAAATTAATATCACATTCTATGTTAATGTTACATAGTGATAATCTAGGCTGGGATTTGAATCCAATTCTTTATATTTTAATACACATGTACATTAATATATATGTATATATATTTACATAAATATAGACACATAAATATATAAATATTAATATAAACACACAGGAATTTCTATATACATACATGTTATTTATGTATACATAGTACTAAGACCATCATCAAAGAAATAAGTTAGAATATAACATTTTATTCCACATCATAAAAGTATAATTTTTTCTTATAGAAACCAAGAATAAATATAGATATTGCATATGAGGGACTGAATAAGGAAACATAACCATATTTGAAAATATTTCACTAAGCATTTGTTCCTTATCAACTAGTTTGTCTTACATTATTCAGGGAAAGTTAAAAAGCTGTCTAATACCAATGCTTTCTGTGGGTGTGGTCCTCAAAGCTTATCTTAAAACTTCCAAGTTACTAAAACTGCACTAGCTCCTTGTATATGAATCTAGATGGAGAAAAATGGGACAAATTACATGGTTTTTCTATTCGTCCTTTAAAACTCTACAGTTGACTAAAAGGTTAGATTTTTCTTTTTTGTCTTTATAAACAACAAGAATGAAAAAATATGACTACTAAAGATAATTTTACTCATCATTCCTTCTGAAGTAGTCTGCTACACACCATTGTGTAAATAAAAGTTAATTAATACCAAATAATGGCATGTAAAATGAAAAAAAAATAAACTTAACAGAATTGTATTCATTAAATGAAAATTTACTGACTGCTTTCACTAGTAAAGGTGATATAATTTATATATTGATTTTCATCAGAGAAGACAAATTATTTTTCCTCAAGTGTCATACAGTCTCAAATACTAGCTTGATAGAAATCAGTTTTGTTCCTAAGTAGGAATATAGAAAATATTTAGACAAAGAAGAATGTTGAGTAACATTTCAAAATTATTTGTAAATAATTTTTTTTTTTTATTGGACGTTCATAACATTACATAGTTCTTAATACATCATATTACACGGTTGATTCACGTGGATTATGAACTCCCGCTTTTACCCCGTATACAAATTGCTGTATCACATCAGTTTCCCTTCCATTGATTGACATATTGCCTTTCTAGTTTCTGATGTATTCTGCTGTCTGTCCAATTCTCTACTATCCCCCCTCCCTTTCCCTCCCCTCCCCTCCCCTCCCCTTTTCTCTCTCTACCCCTTCTACTGTAAATCATTTCTTCCATTTGTATTATCTTGTCTTGCCCCTCCTTTCCTCTTATATGACATTTTGTATAACCCTGAGGATCGCCTTCCATTTCCATGCAATTTCCCTTCTCACTCCCATTCCCTCCCACCTCTCATCCCTATTTAATGTAAATCTTATTCTCAAGCTCTTCGTCCCTGCCCTGTCCTTGTTTACTCCCCTTATATCAAAGGAGTCATTTGGTATTTGTTTTTTAAAGATTGACTAGCTTCACTTAGCATAATCTGCTCTAATGCCATCCATTTCCCTCCAAATTCTATGATTTTGTCGTTTCTTAATGCAGAGTAATACTCCATAGTATATAAATGCCACATTTTTTTATCCATTCATCTATTGAAGGGCATCTAGGCTGGTTCCACAGTCTTGCTATCGTGAATTGAGCTGCTATGAACATCGATGTAGCAGTGTCCCTGTAGCATGCTCTTGTTAGGGCTTTAGGGAATAGACCGAGAAGGGGAATAGCTGGGTCAAACGGTGGTTCCATTCCCAGCTTTCCAAGAAATCTCCATACTGCTTTCCAAATTGGCTGCACCAATTTGCAGTCCCACCAGCAATGAACAAGAGTGCCCTTTTCCCCGCATCCTCTCCAGCACTTATTGTTGTTTGACTTCCTAATGGCTGCCAGTCTTACTGGAGTGAGATGGTATCTTAGGGTAGTTTTGATTTGCATTTCTCTGACTGCTAGCGATGGTGAGCATTTTTTCATGTACTTATTGATTGATTGTATGTCCTCCTCTGAGAAGTGTCTGTTCAGGTCCTTTGCCCATTTATTGATTGGGATATTTGTTATCTTATTGTCTAATTTTTTGAGTTCTTTGTATATTCTGGTTATTAGGGCTCTATCTGAAGTGTGTGGAGTAAAGATTTGTTCCCAGGATGTAGGCTCCCTGTTTATCTCTCTTATTGTTTCTTTTGCTGAGAAAAAACTTTTTAGTTTGAGTAAGTCCCATTTGTTGATTCTATTTGTTAACTCTAGCGCTATGGGTGTCCTATTGAGGAATTTGGAGCCCGATCCCACAGCGTGTAGATCATAACCAACTTTTTCTTCTATCAGATGCCGTGTCTCTGATTTAATATCAAGCTCCTTGATCCATTTTGAGTTAACTTTTGTGCACGGCGAGAGATAGGGATTCAGATTCATTTTGGTGCAAATGGATTTCCAGTTTTCCCAGCACCATTTGTTGAAGATGCTATCCTTCCTCCATTGCATGCTTTTAGCCCCTTTATCAAAAATAAGATAGTTGTAGTTTTGTGGATTGGTTATTGTGTCCTCTATTCTGTACCATTGGACCACCCGCCTGTTTTGGTACCAGTACCATGCTGTTTTTGTTACTATTGCTCTGTAGTATAGTTTGAAGTCTGGTATCTCTATACCGCCTGATTCACACTTCCTGCTTAGTATTGTTTTTGCTATTCTGGGTCTTTTATTATTCCATATGAATTTCATGATTCTTTTATCGATTTCTACAAGATATGCTGTTGGGATTTTGATTGGCATTGCATTGAACTTATATAGGACTTTTGGTAATATCGCCATTTTGATGATGTTGGTTCTGCCTATCCATGAGCAGGGTATATTTTTCCATCTTCTAAGGTCTTCTTCTATGTCTTTCTTTAGGGTTCTGTAATTTTCATTGTATAAATCTTTCACCTCTTTTGTTAGGTTGATTCCCAAGTATTTTATTTTTTGGGGGGATATTGTGAATGGAGTAGTTGTCCTCATTTCCGTTTCAGAGGATTTGTCGCTGATATACAGGAATGCCTTTGATTTATGCGTGTTGATCTTATATCCTGCCACTTTGCTGAATTCATTTATTAGCTCTAATAGCTTCTTTGTAGACCCTTTTGGGTCTGCTAGGTATAGAATCATATCATCTGCAAATAGTGATAATTTAAGTTCTTCTTTTCCTATTTTTATGCCTTTAATTTCTTTCGTCTGCCTAATTGCTCTGGCCAGTGTTTCGAGGACTATGTTGAACAGAAGTGGTGAGAGAGGGCATCCCTGTCTTGTACCAGATCTTAGAGGAAATGCCTTCAATTTTTCTCCATTCAGAATGATGCTGGCCTGTGGCTTATCATAGATTGCTTTTACAATGTTGAGGTATGATCCAGTTATCCCTAATTTTTCTAGAGTTTTGAACATAAAGGGATGCTGTACTTTGTCGAAAGCTTTTTCTGCATCTATCGAGATGATCATATGGTTCTTATTTTTAAGTCTATTGATGTGGTGGATAACATTTATTGATTTCCGTATATTGAACCAACCTTGCATACCAGGGATGAATCCTACTTGATCATGGTGTATAATTTTTTTGATATGTATTTGAATCCGATTCGCCAGAATTTTATTGAGGATTTTTGCATCAAGGTTCATTAGAGATATTGGTCTGTAGTTTTCTTTCTTTGAAGTGTCTTTGTCTGGTTTCGGAATCAGGGTGATGTTGGCCTCGTAGAATGAATTTGGAAGTTCTCCCTCCTTTTCTATTTCCTGAAATAGCTTGAAAAGTATTGGTGTTAGTTCCTCTTTAAAGGTTTTGTAAAACTCTGCTGTATACCCATCCGGTCCTGGGCTTTTCTTAGTTGGTAGTCTTTTGATGGTTTCTTCTATTTCCTCTATTGTTATTGGTCTGTTTAGGTTGTCTACGTCCTCCTGACTCAGTCTTGGCAGATCATAAGACTTAAGGAATTTATCTATGCCTTCACTATCTTCTATTTTATTGGAGTATAAGGATTCAAAATAATTTCTGATTATCATCTGTATTTCTGAAGTGTCTGTTGTGATATTGCCTTTTTCATCCCGTATGCTAGTAATTTGGGTTCTCTCTCTTCTTCTCTTCGTTAGCATGGCTAAGGGTCTGTCAATTTTATTTATTTTTTCAAAAAACCAACTTTTAGTTTTGTCGATTTTTTCAATTGTTTCTTTTGTTTCAATTTCATTAATTTCAGCTCTGATTTTAATTATTTCTTGCCTTCTACTTCTTTTGCTGTTGATTTGCTCTTCTTTTTCTAGGATTTTGAGATGAAGTATGAGATCATTTATTTGTTGGTTTTTTCTTTTTTTGAGGAATGAACTCCAAGCAATGAATTTTCCTCTTAGAACTGCTTTCAATGTGTCCCATAGATTCCGATAAGTTGTGTCTGTGTTTTCATTTGACTCTAGGAATTTTTTAATTTCCTCCTTAATGTCTTCTAGAACCCATTGATCATTAAGCAACCTATTGTTCATTCTCCAGGTGATGCTTGATTTTTCCTTCCTTCTTTTATCATTGATTTTCAGTTTCATTCCATTATGATCAGATAAGATGCATGGTATTATCTCCACCCCTTTATATTGTCTAAGAGTTGCCCTGTGACATAATATATGGTCTATTTTTGAGAAGGTTCCATGTGCTGCTGAGAAAAAAGTGTAATTACTTGATGTTGGGTGGTATAGTCTATATATGTCAATTAAGTCTAGGTTATTAATTATGTTATTGAGTTCTATAGTTTCCTTATTTAACTTTTGTTTGGAAGATCTGTCCAGTGGTGAGAGAGGTGTATTAAAGTCTCCCATGATTATTGTATGGTGGTCTATTAGACTCTTGAACTTGAGAAGCGTTTGCTTGATGAACATAGCAGCACCGTTGTTTGGGGCATATATATTTATGATTGTTATGTCTTGTTGGTGTATGGTTCCCTTGAGCAGTATGAAGTGTCCTTCTTTATCCCTTTTGATTAACTTTGGCTTGAAATCTATTTTATTAGATATGAGTATGGACACTCCTGCTTGTTTCCGCAGTCCATATGAGTGGTATGATTTTTCCCACCCTTTCACCTTCAGTCTATGAATATCTTTTCCTATCAGATGCGTCTCCTGTAGGCAGCATATTGTTGGGTCTTGTTTTGTGATCCATTCTGCTAGCCTGTGTCTCTTAATTGGTGAGTTTAAGCCATTAACATTTAAGGTTATTATTGAGATATGATTTGTTCTTCCAGCCATATTTGTTTATTGATGTTACTAAACCTGGTTTGTTATCCTCTTTGACTACTTTCCCCCCTTTACTGTCCTACCTCCCATTGTTGGTTTTCAATGTTATTTTCCATTTCTTCTTCCTGTAATGTTTTGCCAAGGATTTTTTGAAGAGATGGTTTTCTAGCTGCGAATTCTTTTAACTTTTGTTTATCATGGAAGGTTTTAAATTCATCTTCTATCCTGAAGCTTAATTTCGCCGGATACACGATTCTTGGTTGGAACCCATTTTCTTTCAGTGTTTGAAATATGTTATTCCAGGATCTTCTAGCTTTCAGAGTCTGTGTCGAGAGATCAGCTGTTATCCTGACTGGTTTACCCCTAAATGTAATCTGCTTTCTTTCTCTTGCAGCTTTTAAAATTCTCTCCTTATTCTGTATGTTGGACATCTTCATTATAATGTGTCTAGGTGTGGATCTCTTATGATTTTGCACCATCGGCGTCCTGTAGGCTTCTAGGATTTGGGATTCTGTCACATTCTTCATGTCTGGGAAGTTTTCTTGTATTATTTCACTGAATAGATTGCTTAATCCTTTGGTTTGGAGCTCTGTGCCTTCCTGTATCCCAATGACTCTTAAGTTTGGTCTTTTGATATTATCCCATAGCTCTTGAATGTTCTGCTCATGGTTTCTTAGTAGACTTGCTGAGCTATCTATGTTCTTTTCAAGTTGAAATACTCTGTCTTCATTGTCTGATGTTCTATCTTCTAAGTGATCCACTCTGCTGGTAGTATTCTCAATTGAGTTTTTAAGTTGGTTTATTGTTTCCTGCATTTCTAGTATTTCTATTTGTTTGTTTTTTATTACCTCTATCTCCCTGTGAAATTGATCTTTTACTTCCTGGATTTGTTTGTCAATGTGATCTTTCATTGTCTGATTTTGCTGTCTCATGTCTTCCTTGAGACTCCAGATCATCTGAAGCATATATATCCTGAACTCTTTATCTGATATTCCATCTGTTGCAGCTATTACCTCTTCTAAAGTTGAGTTGACCTGCATTGCTTGTGATCCTTTCTTTCCTTGTCTTTTCATACTGCACGCGCTTCTTTCTGCTTGGTGCAACTGTTGTGTTTTTGAAATTTACTAGCCTGAAATCACCTCTTCCGTAACTGAATGAGCTGTGATCAGTAGAACATGGGGATGATTACATCATCTCTTTGAAATGGCGGCTGCTGTCCTCCTCTGTGGTCCGACCAGTGTCTGGAACCAAACTGGACCACTTCTCTCCTCTGTCTCAAAGCTGAAACTCCGCCCTAAGCGCTGCCAAAGTCCTAGCGCCAAACCGCTAGAGGCCGTTCACAGACTCAGCCCTGCAGGGCCCAGATCAGCCGCCGCCGTGACCGGCAGGATTGTGTTCCTGATCCGAGTTGCTCCGAACCGGCTGGAGGGGGGTGGGGTGGTAGGAGTGTGGATCCTAGCGCTGAACCACCTGGGGCCGATCCCAGACTCAGTCCTGCAGGGCCCATATCAGCCTCTGCCATGACCAGCGGGATTGTGAACCTGATCCGAGTCGCTCCGAACCGGCTGGAGGGGGGTGGGGTGGTAGGAGTGTGGATCCTAGCGCTGAACCACCTGGGGCCGATCCCAGACTCAGTCCTGCAGGGCCCAGATCAGCCGCTGGCGTGACCGGCGGGATTGTGACCCTGATCCGCGTCGCTCCGAACCGGCTGGAGGGGGGTGGGGTGGTAGGAGTGTGGATCCTAGCGCTGAACCACCTGAGGCCGATCCCAGACTCAGTCCTGCAGGGCCCAGATCAGCCGCCGCCGTGACCAGCAGGATTGTGTTCCTGATCCGGGTTGCTCCGAACCGGCTGGAGGGGGGTGGGGTGGTAGGAGTGTGGATCCTAGTGCTGAACCGCCTGAGGCCGATCCCAGACTCAGCCCTGCAGGGCCCAGATCAGCCAACTCCGGGACCGGCAGGATTGTGTTCCTGATCCGAGTTGCTCCGAACCGGCTGGAGGGGGGTGGGGTGGTAGGAGTGTGGATCCTAGCACTGAACCACCTGAGGCCAATCCCAGACTCAGTCCTGCAGGGCCCAGATCAGCCGCTGCCATGACCAGCGGGATTGTGAACCTGATCCGAGTCGCTCCGAACCGGCTGGAGGGGGGTGGGGTGGTAGGAGTGTGGATCCTAGCGCTGAACCACCTGGGGCCGATCCCAGACTCAGTCCTGCAGGGCCCAGATCAGCCGCTGCCGTGACCTGCGGGATTGTGACCCTGATCCGCATCGCTCCGAACCGGCTGGAGGGGGGTGGGGTGGTAGGAGTGTGGGTCCTAGCGCTGAACCACCTGGGGCCGATCCCAGACTCAGTCCTGCAGGGCCCAGATCAGCCGCTGCCGTGACCGGCGGGATTGTGACCCTGATCTGCATCGCTCCGAACCGGCTGGAGGGGGGTGGGGTGGTAGGAGTGTGGATCCTAGCGCTGAACCGCCTGAGGCCGATCCCAGACTCAGTCCTACAGGGCCCAGATCAGCCACTGCCTTGACCGGTGGGATTGTGAACCTGATCTGCGTCGCTCCGAACCGGCTGGAGGGGGGTGGGGTGGTAGGAGTGTGGATCCTAGCGCTGAACCACCTGTGGCCGATCCCAGACTCAGCCCTGCAGGGCCCAGATCAGCCGCCGCCGTGACCGGCAGGATTGTGTTCCTGATCCGAGTTGCTCCGAACCGGGTGGAGGGGGGTGGGGTGGTAGGAGTGTGGATCCTAGCGCTGAACCACCTGGGGCCGATCCCAGACTCAGTCCTGCAGGGCCCATATCAGCCTCTGCCATGACCAGCGGGATTGTGAACCTGATCCGAGTCGCTCCGAACCGGCTGGAGGGGGGTGGGGTGGTAGGAGTGTGGATCCTAGCGCTGAACCACCTGTGGCGGATCCCAGACTCAGCCCTGCAGGGCCCAGATCAGCCGCCGCCCTGACAGGCAGGATTGTGTTCCTGATCCGGGTTGCTCCGAACCAGCTGGAGGGGGGTGGGGTGGTAGGAGTGTGGATCCTAGCGCTGAACCGCCTGAGGCCGATCCCAGACTCAGCCCTGCAGGGCCCAGATCAGCCAACTCCGGGACCGGCAGGATTGTGTTCCTGATCCGAGTTGCTCCGAACCGGCTGGAGGGGGGTGGGGTGGTAGGAGTGTGGGTCCTAGCGCTGAACCGCCTGAGGCCGATCCCAGACTCAGTCCTGCAGGGCCCAGATCAGCCGCTGCCGTGACCGGCGGGATTGTGACCCTGATCTGCTTCGCTCCGAACTGGCTGGAGGGGGGTGGGGTGGTAGGAGTGTGGATCCTAGCGCTGAACCACCTGAGGCCGATCCCAGACTCAGTCCTGCAGGGCCCAGATCAGCCGCTGCCGTGACCGGCGGGATTGTGAACCTGATCCGCGTCGCTCCGAACCGGCTGGAGGGGGGTGGGGTGGTAGGAGTGTGGATCCTAGCGCTGAACCACCTGAGGCCGATCCCAGACTCAGCCCTGCAGGGCCCAGATCAGCCGCTGCCATGACCGGCGGGATTGTGAACCTGATCCGCATCGCTCCGAACTGGCTGGAGGGGGGTGGGGTGGTAGGAGTGTCGGTCCTAGAGCTGAACCGCCTGAGGCCGATCCCAGACTCAGTCCTGCAGGGCCCAGATCAGCCGCTGCCGTGACCAGCGGGATTGTGAACCTGATCCGAGTCGCTCCGAACCGGCTGGAGGGGGGTGGGGTGGTAGGAGTGTGGATCCTAGCACTGAACCACCTGGGGCCGATCCCAGACTCAGTCCTGCAGGGCCCAGATCAGCCGCTGCCGTGACCGGCGGGATTGTGACCCTGATCTGCGTCGCTCCGAACCGGCTGGAGGGGGGTGGGGTGGTAGGAGTGTGGATCCTAGCGCTGAACCACCTGAGGCCGATCCCAGACTCAGTCCTGCAGGGCCCAGATCAGCCACTGCCGTGACCGGTGGGATTGTGAACCTGATCCGCGTCGCTCCGAACCGGCTGGAGGGGGGTGGGGTGGTAGGAGTGTGGATCCTAGCGCTGAACCACCTGAGGCCGATCCCAGACTCAGCCCTGCAGGGCCCAGATCAGCCGCCGCCGTGACTGGCAGGATTGTGTTCCTGATCCGGGTTGCTCCGAACCGGCTGGAGGGGGGTGGGGTGGTAGGAGTGTGGATCCTAGCGCTGAACCGCCTGAGGCCGATCCCAGACTCAGCCCTGCAGGGCCCAGATCAGCCAACTCCGGGACCGGCAGGATTGTGTTCCTGATCCGAGTTGCTCCGAACCGGCTGGAGGGGGGTGGGGTGGTAGGAGTGTGGGTCCTAGCGCTGAACCGCCTGAGGCCGATCCCAGACTCAGTCCTGCAGGGCCCAGATCAGCCGCTGCCGTGACCGGCGGGATTGTGACCCTGATCTCCGTCGCTCCGAACTGGCTGGAGGGGGGTGGGGTGGTAGGAGTGTGGATCCTAGCGCTGAACCACCTGAGGCCGATCCCAGACTCAGCCCTGCAGGGCCCAGATCAGCCGCCGCCATGACCGGCAGGATTGTGTTCCTGATCCGGGTTGCTCTGAACCGGCTGGAGGGGGGTGGGGTGGTAGGAGTGTGGATCCTAGCGCTGAACGGCCTGAGGCCGATCCCAGACTCAGTCCTGCAGGGCCCAGATCAGCCGCTGCCGTGACCGGCGGGATTGTGAACCTGATCCGCGTCGCTCCGAACCGGCTGGAGGGGGGTGGGGTGGTAGGAGTGTGGATCCTAGCGCTGAACCACCTGAGGCCGATCCCAGACTCAGCCCTGCAGGGCCCAGATCAGCCGCCGCCATGACCGGCAGGATTGTGTTCCTGATCCGGGTTGCTCCGAACCGGCTGGAGGGGGGTGGGGTGGTAGGAGTGTGGATCCTAGCTCTGAACCGCCTGAGGCCGATCCCAGACTCAGCCCTGCAGGGCCCAGATCAGCCGCCGCCATGACCGGCAGGATTGTGTTCCTGATCCGGGTTGCTCCGAACCGGCTGGAGGGGGGTGGGGTGGTAGGAGTGTGGATCCTAGCGCTGAACGGCCTGAGGCCGATCCCAGACTCAGTCCTGCAGGGCCCAGATCAGCCGCTGCCGTGACCGGCGGGATTGTGACCCTGATCTGTGTCGCTCCGAACTGGCTGGAGGGGGGTGGGGTGGTAGGAGTGTGGATCCTAGCGCTGAACCACCTGAGGCCGATCCCAGACTCAGTCCTGCAGGGCCCAGATCAGCTGCTGCCGTGACCGGCGGGATTGTGAACCTGATCCGAGTCGCTCCGAACCGGCTGGAGGGGGGTGGGGTGGTAGGAGTGTGGATCCTAGCGCTGAACCACCTGGGGCCGATCCCAGACTCAGTCCTGCAGGGCCCAGATCAGCCGCTGCCGTGACCGGCGGGATTGTGACCCTGATCTGCATCGCTCCGAACCGGCTGGAGGGGGGTGGGGTGGTAGGAGTGTGGATCCTAGCGCTGAACCACCTGAGGCTGATCCCAGACTCAGTCCTGCAGGGCCCAGATCAGCCGCTGCCGTGACCAGCGGGATTGTGAACCTGATCCGAGTCGCTCCGAACCGGCTGGAGGGGGGTGGGGTGGTAGGAGTGTGGATCCTAGCGCTGAACCACCTGAGGCCGATCCCAGACTCAGCCCTGCAGGGCCCAGATCAGCCGCCGCCGTGACCGGCAGGATTGTGTTCCTGATCCGGGTTGCTCCGAACCGGCTGGAGGGGGGTGGGGTGGTAGGAGTGTGGATCCTAGGGCTGAACCGCCTGAGGCCGATCCCAGACTCAGCCCTGCAGGGCCCAGATCAGCCAACTCCGGGACCGGCAGGATTGTGTTCCTGATCCGAGTTGCTCAGAACCGGCTGGAGGGGGGTGGGGTGGTAGGAGTGTGGGTCCTAGCGCTGAACCGCCTGAGGCCGATCCCAGACTCAGTCCTGCAGGGCCCAGATCAGCCGCTGCCGTGACCGGCGGGATTGTGACCCTGATCTGCCTCGCTCCGAACTGGCTGGAGGGGGGTGGGGTGGTAGGAGTGTGGATCCTAGCGCTGAACCACCTGAGGCCGATCCCAGACTCAGTCCTGCAGGGCCCAGATCAGCCGCTGCCGTGACCGGCGGGATTGTGAACCTGATCTGCGTCGCTCCGAACCCGCTGGAGGGGGGTGGGGTGGTAGGAGTGTGGATCCTAGCGCTGAACCACCTGAGGCCAATCCCAGACTCAGCCCTGCAGGGCCCAGATCAGCTGCCGCCGTGACTGGCAGGATTGTGTTCCTGATCCGGGTTAGTCCGAACCGGCTGGAGGGGGGTGGGGTGGTAGGAGTGTGGGTCCTAGCGCTGAACCGCCTGAGGCCGATCCCAGACTCAGTCCTGCAGGGCCCAGATCAGCCGCTGCCGTGACCGGCGGGATTGTGACCCTGATCTGCGTCGCTCCGAACTGGCTGGAGGGGGGTGGGGTGGTAGGAGTGTGGATCCTAGCGCTGAACCACCTGAGGCCGATCCCAGACTCAGTCCTGCAGGGCCCAGATCAGCCGCTGCCGTGACCGGCGGGATTGTGAACCTGATCTGCGTCGCTCCGAACCCGCTGGAGGGGGGTGGGGTGGTAGGAGTGTGGATCCTAGCGCTGAACCACCTGAGGCCAATCCCAGACTCAGCCCTGCAGGGCCCAGATCAGCTGCCGCCGTGACTGGCAGGATTGTGTTCCTGATCCGGGTTAGTCCGAACCGGCTGGAGGGGGGTGGGGTGGTAGGAGTGTGGGTCCTAGCGCTGAACCGTCTGAGGCCGATCCCAGACTCAGCCCTGCAGGGCCCAGATCAGCCGCCGCCGTGACCGGCAGGATTGTGATCCTGATCCGGGTTAGTCCGAACCGGCTGGAGGGGGGTGGGGTGGTAGGAGTGTGGGTCCTAGCGCTGAACCATCTGAGGCCGATCCCAGACTCAGTCCTGCAGGGCCCAGATCAGCCGCTGCCGTGACCGGCGGGATTGTGACCCTGATCTGTGTCGCTCCGAACTGGCTGGAGGGGGGTGGGGTGGTAGGAGTGTGGATCCTAGCGCTGAACCACCTGAGGCCGATCCCAGACTCAGCCCTGCAGGGCCCAGATCAGCCGCCGCCATGACCGGCAGGATTGTGTTCCTGATCCGGGTTGCTCCGAACCGGCTGGAGGGGGGTGGGGTGGTAGGAGTGTGGATCCTAGCGCTGAACGGCCTGAGGCCGATCCCAGACTCAGTCCTGCAGGGCCCAGATCAGCCGCTGCCGTGACCGGCGGGATTGTGACCCTGATCTGTGTCGCTCCGAACTGGCTGGAGGGGGGTGGGGTGGTAGGAGTGTGGATCCTAGCGCTGAACCACCTGAGGCCGATCCCAGACTCAGTCCTGCAGGGCCCAGATCAGCTGCTGCCGTGACCGGCGGGATTGTGAACCTGATCCGAGTCGCTCCGAACCGGCTGGAGGGGGGTGGGGTGGTAGGAGTGTGGATCCTAGCGCTGAACCACCTGGGGCCGATCCCAGACTCAGTCCTGCAGGGCCCAGATCAGCCGCTGCCGTGACCGGCGGGATTGTGACCCTGATCTGCATCGCTCCGAACCGGCTGGAGGGGGGTGGGGTGGTAGGAGTGTGGATCCTAGCGCTGAACCACCTGAGGCTGATCCCAGACTCAGTCCTGCAGGGCCCAGATCAGCCGCTGCCGTGACCAGCGGGATTGTGAACCTGATCCGAGTCGCTCCGAACCGGCTGGAGGGGGGTGGGGTGGTAGGAGTGTGGATCCTAGCGCTGAACCACCTGAGGCCGATCCCAGACTCAGCCCTGCAGGGCCCAGATCAGCCGCCGCCGTGACCGGCAGGATTGTGTTCCTGATCCGGGTTGCTCCGAACCGGCTGGAGGGGGGTGGGGTGGTAGGAGTGTGGATCCTAGGGCTGAACCGCCTGAGGCCGATCCCAGACTCAGCCCTGCAGGGCCCAGATCAGCCAACTCCGGGACCGGCAGGATTGTGTTCCTGATCCGAGTTGCTCAGAACCGGCTGGAGGGGGGTGGGGTGGTAGGAGTGTGGGTCCTAGCGCTGAACCGCCTGAGGCCGATCCCAGACTCAGTCCTGCAGGGCCCAGATCAGCCGCTGCCGTGACCGGCGGGATTGTGACCCTGATCTGCCTCGCTCCGAACTGGCTGGAGGGGGGTGGGGTGGTAGGAGTGTGGATCCTAGCGCTGAACCACCTGAGGCCGATCCCAGACTCAGTCCTGCAGGGCCCAGATCAGCCGCTGCCGTGACCGGCGGGATTGTGAACCTGATCTGCGTCGCTCCGAACCCGCTGGAGGGGGGTGGGGTGGTAGGAGTGTGGATCCTAGCGCTGAACCACCTGAGGCCAATCCCAGACTCAGCCCTGCAGGGCCCAGATCAGCTGCCGCCGTGACTGGCAGGATTGTGTTCCTGATCCGGGTTAGTCCGAACCGGCTGGAGGGGGGTGGGGTGGTAGGAGTGTGGGTCCTAGCGCTGAACCGTCTGAGGCCGATCCCAGACTCAGCCCTGCAGGGCCCAGATCAGCCGCCGCCGTGACCGGCAGGATTGTGTTCCTGATCCGGGTTGCTCCGAACTGGCTGGAGGGGGGTGGGGTGGTAGGAGTGTGGATCCTAGCGCTGAACCATCTGAGGCCGATCCCAGACTCAGCCCTGCAGGGCCCAGATCAGCCAACTCCTGGACCGGCAGGATTGTGTTCCTGATCCGAGTTGCTCAGAACCGGCTGGAGGGGGGTGGGGTGGTAGGAGTGTGGGTCCTAGCGCTGAACCGCCTGAGGCCGATCCCAGACTCAGTCCTGCAGGGCCCAGATCAGCCGCTGCCGTGACCGGCGGGATTGTGAACCTGATCTGCGTCGCTCCGAACCGGCTGGAGGGGGGTGGGGTGGTAGGAGTGTGGATCCTAGCGCTGAACCACCTGAGGCCAATCCCAGACTCAGCCCTGCAGGGCCCAGATCAGCTGCCGCCGTGACTGGCAGGATTGTGTTCCTGATCCGGGTTAGTCCGAACCGGCTGGAGGGGGGTGGGGTGGTAGGAGTGTGGGTCCTAGCGCTGAACCGTCTGAGGCCGATCCCAGACTCAGCCCTGCAGGGCCCAGATCAGCCGCCGCCGTGACCGGCAGGATTGTGTTCCTGATCCGGGTTGCTCCGAACTGGCTGGAGGGGGGTGGGGTGGTAGGAGTGTGGATCCTAGCGCTGAACCATCTGAGGCCGATCCCAGACTCAGCCCTGCAGGGCCCAGATCAGCCAACTCCTGGACCGGCAGGATTGTGTTCCTGATCCGAGTTGCTCAGAACCGGCTGGAGGGGGGTGGGGTGGTAGGAGTGTGGGTCCTAGCGCTGAACCGCCTGAGGCCGATCCCAGACTCAGTCCTGCAGGGCCCAGATCAGCCGCTGCCGTGACCGGCGGGATTGTGACCCTGATCTGCGTCGCTCCGAACTGGCTGGAGGGGGGTGGGGTGGTAGGAGTGTGGATCCTAGCGCTGAACCACCTGAGGCCGATCCCAGACTCAGTCCTGCAGGGCCCAGATCAGCCGCTGCCGTGACCGGCGGGATTGTGAACCTGATCTGCGTCGCTCCGAACCCGCTGGAGGGGGGTGGGGTGGTAGGAGTGTGGATCCTAGCGCTGAACCACCTGAGGCCAATCCCAGACTCAGCCCTGCAGGGCCCAGATCAGCTGCCGCCGTGACTGGCAGGATTGTGTTCCTGATCCGGGTTAGTCCGAACCGGCTGGAGGGGGGTGGGGTGGTAGGAGTGTGGGTCCTAGCGCTGAACCGTCTGAGGCCGATCCCAGACTCAGCCCTGCAGGGCCCAGATCAGCCGCCGCCGTGACCGGCAGGATTGTGATCCTGATCCGGGTTAGTCCGAACCGGCTGGAGGGGGGTGGGGTGGTAGGAGTGTGGGTCCTAGCGCTGAACCATCTGAGGCCGATCCCAGACTCAGTCCTGCAGGGCCCAGATCAGCAGCTGCCGTGACTGGCGGGATTGTGAACCTGATCCGCGTTGCTCTGAACCGGCTGGAGGGGGGTGGGGTGGTAGGAGTGTGGATCCTAGCGCTGAACCACCTGAGGCGGATCCCAGGCTCAGCCCTGCAGGGCCCAGATCAGCAGCTGCCGTGACCGGCAGGATTGTGTTCCTGATCCTAGTTGCTCTGAACCGGCTGGAGGGGGGTGGGGTGGTAGGAGTGTGGGTCCTAGCGCTGAACCATCTGAGGCCGATCCCAGACTCAGTCCTGCAGGGCCCAGATCAGCCGCTGCCGTGACCGGCGGGATTGTGACCCTGATCTGTGTCGCTCCGAACTGGCTGGAGGGGGGTGGGGTGGTAGGAGTGTGGATCCTAGCGCTGAACCACCTGAGGCCGATCCCAGACTCAGCCCTGCAGGGCCCAGATCAGCCGCCGCCATGACCGGCAGGATTGTGTTCCTGATCCGGGTTGCTCCGAACCGGCTGGAGGGGGGTGGGGTGGTAGGAGTGTGGATCCTAGCGCTGAACGGCCTGAGGCCGATCCCAGACTCAGTCCTGCAGGGCCCAGATCAGCCGCTGCCGTGACCGGCGGGATTGTGACCCTGATCTGTGTCGCTCCGAACTGGCTGGAGGGGGGTGGGGTGGTAGGAGTGTGGATCCTAGCGCTGAACCACCTGAGGCCGATCCCAGACTCAGTCCTGCAGGGCCCAGATCAGCTGCTGCCGTGACCGGCGGGATTGTGAACCTGATCCGAGTCGCTCCGAACCGGCTGGAGGGGGGTGGGGTGGTAGGAGTGTGGATCCTAGCGCTGAACCACCTGGGGCCGATCCCAGACTCAGTCCTGCAGGGCCCAGATCAGCCGCTGCCGTGACCGGCGGGATTGTGACCCTGATCTGCATCGCTCCGAACCGGCTGGAGGGGGGTGGGGTGGTAGGAGTGTGGATCCTAGCGCTGAAC
Organism: Urocitellus parryii; assembly: GCF_045843805.1. NCBI lineage: Eukaryota > Metazoa > Chordata > Mammalia > Rodentia > Sciuridae > Urocitellus > Urocitellus parryii. The sequence goes on from NC_135535.1 coordinate 55,539,764, forward strand.
CACCTGAGGCTGATCCCAGACTCAGTCCTGCAGGGCCCAGATCAGCCGCTGCCGTGACCAGCGGGATTGTGAACCTGATCCGAGTCGCTCCGAACCGGCTGGAGGGGGGTGGGGTGGTAGGAGTGTGGATCCTAGCGCTGAACCACCTGAGGCCGATCCCAGACTCAGCCCTGCAGGGCCCAGATCAGCCGCCGCCGTGACCGGCAGGATTGTGTTCCTGATCCGGGTTGCTCCGAACCGGCTGGAGGGGGGTGGGGTGGTAGGAGTGTGGATCCTAGGGCTGAACCGCCTGAGGCCGATCCCAGACTCAGCCCTGCAGGGCCCAGATCAGCCAACTCCGGGACCGGCAGGATTGTGTTCCTGATCCGAGTTGCTCAGAACCGGCTGGAGGGGGGTGGGGTGGTAGGAGTGTGGGTCCTAGCGCTGAACCGCCTGAGGCCGATCCCAGACTCAGTCCTGCAGGGCCCAGATCAGCCGCTGCCGTGACCGGCGGGATTGTGACCCTGATCTGCCTCGCTCCGAACTGGCTGGAGGGGGGTGGGGTGGTAGGAGTGTGGATCCTAGCGCTGAACCACCTGAGGCCGATCCCAGACTCAGTCCTGCAGGGCCCAGATCAGCCGCTGCCGTGACCGGCGGGATTGTGAACCTGATCTGCGTCGCTCCGAACCCGCTGGAGGGGGGTGGGGTGGTAGGAGTGTGGATCCTAGCGCTGAACCACCTGAGGCCAATCCCAGACTCAGCCCTGCAGGGCCCAGATCAGCTGCCGCCGTGACTGGCAGGATTGTGTTCCTGATCCGGGTTAGTCCGAACCGGCTGGAGGGGGGTGGGGTGGTAGGAGTGTGGGTCCTAGCGCTGAACCGTCTGAGGCCGATCCCAGACTCAGCCCTGCAGGGCCCAGATCAGCCGCCGCCGTGACCGGCAGGATTGTGTTCCTGATCCGGGTTGCTCCGAACTGGCTGGAGGGGGGTGGGGTGGTAGGAGTGTGGATCCTAGCGCTGAACCATCTGAGGCCGATCCCAGACTCAGCCCTGCAGGGCCCAGATCAGCCAACTCCTGGACCGGCAGGATTGTGTTCCTGATCCGAGTTGCTCAGAACCGGCTGGAGGGGGGTGGGGTGGTAGGAGTGTGGGTCCTAGCGCTGAACCGCCTGAGGCCGATCCCAGACTCAGTCCTGCAGGGCCCAGATCAGCCGCTGCCGTGACCGGCGGGATTGTGAACCTGATCTGCGTCGCTCCGAACCGGCTGGAGGGGGGTGGGGTGGTAGGAGTGTGGATCCTAGCGCTGAACCACCTGAGGCCAATCCCAGACTCAGCCCTGCAGGGCCCAGATCAGCTGCCGCCGTGACTGGCAGGATTGTGTTCCTGATCCGGGTTAGTCCGAACCGGCTGGAGGGGGGTGGGGTGGTAGGAGTGTGGGTCCTAGCGCTGAACCGTCTGAGGCCGATCCCAGACTCAGCCCTGCAGGGCCCAGATCAGCCGCCGCCGTGACCGGCAGGATTGTGTTCCTGATCCGGGTTGCTCCGAACTGGCTGGAGGGGGGTGGGGTGGTAGGAGTGTGGATCCTAGCGCTGAACCATCTGAGGCCGATCCCAGACTCAGCCCTGCAGGGCCCAGATCAGCCAACTCCTGGACCGGCAGGATTGTGTTCCTGATCCGAGTTGCTCAGAACCGGCTGGAGGGGGGTGGGGTGGTAGGAGTGTGGGTCCTAGCGCTGAACCGCCTGAGGCCGATCCCAGACTCAGTCCTGCAGGGCCCAGATCAGCCGCTGCCGTGACCGGCGGGATTGTGACCCTGATCTGCGTCGCTCCGAACTGGCTGGAGGGGGGTGGGGTGGTAGGAGTGTGGATCCTAGCGCTGAACCACCTGAGGCCGATCCCAGACTCAGTCCTGCAGGGCCCAGATCAGCCGCTGCCGTGACCGGCGGGATTGTGAACCTGATCTGCGTCGCTCCGAACCCGCTGGAGGGGGGTGGGGTGGTAGGAGTGTGGATCCTAGCGCTGAACCACCTGAGGCCAATCCCAGACTCAGCCCTGCAGGGCCCAGATCAGCTGCCGCCGTGACTGGCAGGATTGTGTTCCTGATCCGGGTTAGTCCGAACCGGCTGGAGGGGGGTGGGGTGGTAGGAGTGTGGGTCCTAGCGCTGAACCGTCTGAGGCCGATCCCAGACTCAGCCCTGCAGGGCCCAGATCAGCCGCCGCCGTGACCGGCAGGATTGTGATCCTGATCCGGGTTAGTCCGAACCGGCTGGAGGGGGGTGGGGTGGTAGGAGTGTGGGTCCTAGCGCTGAACCATCTGAGGCCGATCCCAGACTCAGTCCTGCAGGGCCCAGATCAGCAGCTGCCGTGACTGGCGGGATTGTGAACCTGATCCGCGTTGCTCTGAACCGGCTGGAGGGGGGTGGGGTGGTAGGAGTGTGGATCCTAGCGCTGAACCACCTGAGGCGGATCCCAGGCTCAGCCCTGCAGGGCCCAGATCAGCAGCTGCCGTGACCGGCAGGATTGTGTTCCTGATCCTAGTTGCTCTGAACCGGCTGGAGGGGGGTGGGGTGGTAGGAGTGTGGGTCCTAGTGCTGAACCGCCTGAGGCCGATCCCAGACTCAGTCCTGCAGGGCCCAGATCAGCCGCCGCCGTGACCGGCAGGAATCTGTCCCTGATCCGCGTTGCCGAGATTCAGTCGCCTGGGACAAACTGACCCCTCACACAGACTTATTAGTTATCGGCAGGTCTCCTTCCCGTGGAATATTGTTAGAAGATCTTCAGCAGGTCCCATGCAAGTGTATTTATGTGTCTCTCTGATCCTGTTACTGCGGAGGTATAGGAAATGCTGCTTGCTCGCCGGCCGCCATGTTGGATCCCCTGTAAATAATTTTTTAAAATAAAATATTCATATATTTTCTATTAAAATTCAATAATCATCTATTTTCTATTAAAATTCAATAAATTATATAAGTATCCGAGCAAAAAGATATTTTAAAAAATCCATGAAAATAACTTCAATTTATAAATATTACCTTTGATTATCTATTTTTGAGACATGCTATACTATTACTGAGAAATCAAGTCAAGTTGTATTAATGCCACTTAAATGCTTCATCATAGAGATAAATACTGACTTTGCTTTGTGACAGACAGAAGGAGATCAAAATATCTTGGGTAAAATGTGAGAAATTTTGAAAAAGATACGGGATCTCCTTGGAAACAAAGACTATATTTTCTTACCACGTCTCCCTGAGATTCAAGGTCTTTAAAATGCCTTGTGGTGGACTGTGGTGGGAAGGATAATAGATACAATGCCTCTGAAAGGAGGAAGAGGTAGAACCAACAAGACTACTGCTGCACTACCCAGTTAGAAGATGGGTATTTTGAGCCAGTGGCCCCATCTAATTTGTGTGGTGGACTGACTTTACCTTGAAAATATGATCTTGGGAGTCATTCTAGATTTTGTTTTTAATATTAGGAATTTAAGCCAGCTTGAGCATGGGGTGCCACCTTGCTGAGCATCCACCTGAACCAGGAGAAATCATACTCTTTCTCATTTTGAAGAACTCCTGTAGCTTGGAAATCATTTCACACTACAGGTAAAGAAAGTGGCCCCCTGATCTATGCCGTGTTCCAGTGTAAGAAGATCCACAATCATGCTGTACCAAGTGAACATCTTACATTTACATGGATTTCAGCTGTACAGAAATTGGCTGTAGCCCAGAAAATTCAATGAGTGTTTAAAGAAGGGACTCATTCCGAAGCTAGCTAATTTTAGGAAAAACTAAGGATCCTTCTTAGTACATCTGAATTCAATTTTCATCATAGTGAAGAAAAAAAAAGTAAGGTAAAATTGGGGGACACTATTAAACACCCACACATTCTTGGACATATCAGCAGAAGGGAAATAAAATTGGAGAATGGTGCATATTGTTGCACTTTGAAATTTCTTGGGTGGAGGTGATGGATATTACTACCTTCAATGTGGTCTGTGAATCAAAATATTCTAGTTACTGCTAAAACATAATTTGGATCTTATAGATGTCATTGTATTTTCTTATGGTTATACAAAAATTTCAGTTGACATTTTTCCCTCTTTTTTGATATCAAGTTTCTATGGGTACGAGTTGATTAGAAATTTACTGTTAAATAGAAATTATTCTAAAGATGGGCATGCAAACAATATGCTTATTTCCAAGGTTCAAAAATGTATTAATAGACTTCCAGTAATGTGCAAGCATTATATTTGTATTCTTTATGACAATTGGAAAGATAAAGATGAATGCTTCCAGGTTTTTTTACAGTGCACTTCAAAACAAAGCAAGCAATACAATACAAAGCAACCACTTCAATAATGCAGAAAGAGACACCTGCAAACTGTTTATCTCTTCCAAACATATTCTTGTGGTTCTGTAAAAGGACAATAACACTATTTTGTTTGTTGTTGCTGTTGTTAAAGAACTTAACACTTATCTAGTGACAGTAATCAGGGTTTCAGTAATATGGGAATCTTTGTAATTGTATGATGCTCAAATAACCATTGTGGTTTTCACCTTGGATATTTTGAGGAAACTGAGTTGCCTTCTTTTCTCTGTACTCTAATAGAAATAGTAAAATTTGATGCAGAATATTTCTATTTTTGCCACTGTAAAGAAGTAAACAGATTGTCCCAAACAAATTTGGTCAAGGCTGATGTAGTCACATATGTACCAAGAAGGTATAAAACTGTTTCTAGGGACACAGTAAATCTTCCTAGGGATAGCAGGGTGAACTCCCAAGCCAGTCCCCAGGATCGGGGAAAAAAGACTGACTCATTTTTTACAATAATTAGATAGTGGGGCTGCAGCAAGTCTTCCTATACACCAGCTGGGGCTCACATAGTTTTAACTTCCCCCTGCTGACAAAGAAAGAACATGCAGACTTTCTTATAGGGTGCTCCAGATGTGGAACAGAAGGTGAAGGTGACAGTGGAGGTGGAAATCTGTTTACCATGGAGCATCAAAAATGGAACTAGACTTGCTTTTATCATTAACCCTGGTGTCTGATGAATGAAACATGGCAGGTTTTATTTCTTTGAATTTAAACTAATGTCATTATGATGCTTTATGAGATCTATAGCTCAGTGCTGATGATGGAGATAAAAGTTTCACTGAATGTCTTGTTTTATAAAACAACACTTTGTATATTCAGAACTGTGATGAGTACTCTGGTTACAGTTAATAATGTAGAACTCTGATAAGCTAGAACTAACTCAGTAAGGGATGAAGAAAATATTGATGAGGTCTTAGAGAATATTTTCAGTGTGGATAGAAATATATGCGACCATGATTCATATATTAAGTATTTATAAGGCAAGAGTTTCCCAGAATTATTTATTTCAATGAGAAATATTGAATTAAAAATTGTTGTTGCTGCTGGTCACTGGACTAAACAGATAAGTAATGACCAAAGAGTGTATAAAAACATACGGATGGGACTGTGACCAGTGAACCAGTGATAAGATTACACCCTGAGGTTCAGCCAATTGTATTAGCCCTTGATTTCCATCCTTGAAGAAGGATGTTCCAGTTGAAAAATGCAAAACAGCAGCTCTCCAGCAAGCTCCTTCACATATAATAGTGTGGCCACCATCTGAAAAGCATAAGGACTCCTTTCATGATTTGCTCAACTGATCTTAATAGACTCTGTAAGTATGGGGATGAGAGATGGAGTAAGCTTCCATAGAACCAAAAAATCTAACAATGGATTAAAGCAGACAGGCCATTAGACTTAAAGCTGGGATATGCTTTAGGATATGCTTCTCTCTCTCCCCTCACTTACATCTGTCGAATCTAAAGTTCCTTCATTCTTACCTACTCCCCTCCATTATGGATCAGCATCCACCTCTATCACTGACACTGTTAAGAAAAAGCTGTTGATCAGCTCAGTATTGATAACAGTATCCAATAGGTATATTTTTCTAGTTAGCAAAGGAAATTTATGGATATACAAAGCTTGGAGGATTATGATTTCATGACCCAAAGCATAATGAGAAGCTGGGTGTTGATCACAGACTCAGAGCCGGTGAGAATCCTGCATGTAGGTAGCAATTGCTATTCTAACAGTATGTAGTACAGATCCAAGGAAGTTTATTTTTTGTTCCAGAAATCCATTGGCAACTTATGGTCATCCTGGTTGATCCATAGAATCCAGAAGGTATGAGAAGAGGTTGCTCACGCCTCTGCAGTGATTGATCATCTAGGGAACATGAAGTGTCTGTAGTATTGCAATGCAGATTATGCAGGTGGATTTTAGAGCCTATTGTTGTATGGGGACACATTCACCAGTAACAGCCTAAGTGAGTTTAAATAAATTTTATAAATGAGGTAGTTGTTGCCTGAAGAACACAGAAATGTCTAAAAGATGTCTGACTTGTGGTAACATTATCAATACTGAACTGATCAACAGCTGTTTCTTAATTGTCAGAGATGGAGCCATCCTCAACTGACCAAATAGTTTCCAGGAGCTTAACCAAGATGGTAAGGGCTTTTACAGTGTGTGGATCAATGGTTCACCCGCTCTTTGTAAAGCTTCTTTTCGAGTTTCTTATAATTGAATGAGTATGTCAAGGGGATTTCCTTGGAATGAGATTCATCAATGCAACATCATACTTGTGCTCCTGGAGAAAGTTAGACACATTTAAGATTTTTCCTGCCGAGATCATTTGAAATAACTGGGCTGCTGAGATACTACATGGAAAGCTAGGTGGAACTGCAAATTGGTGCAACCACTCTGGAAAGCAATATGGAGATTCCTCAGAAAACTTGGAATGGAGCCACCATTTGACCCACCTATCCCACTACTCAGTTTATCTCCAAAAGACTGAAAATCAGCATACTACAGTGAAACAGCCATGTCAATGTTCATAGCAGCTCAATTCACAATAGCTTAACTATGAAACCAACATAGATGCCCTTCAACAGATGAACGGATAAAGAAAATGTGGTATATATACACAACAAAATATTACTCAGCCTCAAGGAAGAATGAAATTATGGCATCTGTAGGTAAATGAATGTAACTGGACAATAACATGCAAGGTGGAAAAGGACAAACCCAAAAAACTAAAGGCCAAATATTTTCTGACTTGTGGTAACATTATCAATACTGAGCTGATCAACAGCTTTTTCTTAACAGTGTCAGTGATAGAGGTGGATGCTGATCCATAATGGAGGGGAGTAGATAAGAATGAAGGAACTTTAGATTGGACAGATGTAAGTGAGGGGAGAGAGAGAAGGAGGTATGAGAGTGGGAAGGATGATGAAATGAGGCAGACATTATTACCCTATGTACACGTATAATTACACAACCTGTGTGACTCTACACCATCTACAGCCAAAAGAATGAGAAGTTGTGCTCCATTTGTGTACACTGTGTCAAAATGCAGTCTACTGTCATGTATAACTTATTAAAACAAATTTTAAATAAAAAGAATAAATGAATAAAAAAGGCAAAGAGAAGCTAAGTGGCTCTTGAAAAATAGTGAGTGAATAGGATGCATTAACTAAAATCATGACCACAAAATGTTTACCAATTTTTATTTGATGGAGTTAGTAATTTTAATAAATTAATCACAGCACTAAGATTTTTATAATTCACAAGGAGTCTTCATTCATTGCTCTCAAACTTAAAATCAGATCAAATTATGTTGCTATGGAGAAGTTTGGGGAAAATAATTTTTAAATAGAGTTTATATGAAGAGTTTCAATCATTGAGGTTTCTTTTAACTTATGTTGTACTGAGAACTATTTTAACTGGGGTAAGAGGATGAAGAAGTTTCCAAGAGACATCCTATTTTGTCAATCTGACTGTAACAACCAAAACCAGTGCAATTTCAATGTATTACTGAGTTAGAACATCCATGCCCACTATGGGATATTTTAAAGCAATATGTGTTATAAATATGGAATTTGTGGATAAGGCAGAAGATTTAGAGGATAAAACGAGATTTTATATATTTGGTAACTCTCAAAACAGTATAAAAGCTACCTTTTGTAAATTTAGTGAAATCTCAGATTTACCTTTAACCTGAGTCCAATTATCATTTTGGATCATTAAGTTTGCCAACTGGAACATTTTAGCAGATGTTTAAGTATTGTGGAGGCACAATGGCCACCCAATGCTTTCATCTTTTTAATATGTAAAAAAATATATATATTTTAGTAAACTTTCTATTTACAAATGGGTCAAATTATAGACTTCCTACTAATTAATTAATTAGTTATTTATTTTTGTTTCTTCCCTCCATATCCAGGTAGCAGAGATGGCATTTCCTCCTTTGCCTCCTCTTCCTCCTCTTTCTCCTTTTTAAAATTACTCTTATCTACTCTAAGGGAATATCATGTATATCTTTTTTTAAACATAATACCATTTATTTAATTAATTAATTTATTTATGGTGCTGAGGATTGAACCCAGTGCCTTACACACGCTAGGCAAGTGCTCTACCACTAAGCTACAACCTCAGCTCAGTATCATCTATATTTTTGACATTCTTTTTTAGAAATTTTTAAATGAATAGTGTGTTAGAGACTTTCCCATGGTGGTTGTTGCTTTATAGGGCTTATGGACCTAGGTTCAAATCAGGTTTGAATTAACCCTATGCTTGTGCCACAGAAGTACCATGAGAATTTTTCTCAGAAACCCTGAGGATCAGGATAATTTTTCTGTGACCATAGATACACAGAAAGCAGTAACAAAAAAATAATTTTGTAGGTCCCTAGTGAGTAACCTGCTTTGAAAAAGGTGCCCCAACATTCCAGATGGTATTTACTCCTCCTCCATACAAACAGCTACTCAATGGGCTACCTATTGCAATGAATATCAGTTTTTTCTCTGAGCACTCTGTAGACTTGGGACCTCTCTGCCTATGTGTCAACATATAACCATCAGTCAAAGGGCGAGGATCATTCCCTTGGTCTAACATCAGTTGTGACATATACTAGAATGAAGGCACCTGATTTTTATAAGACAAAAAGATTGGTCTGAGGCCAACATAATGTGACTCAGGGTCACATTAAGGAAGGTCCAGCCCCATCTTCTTATCTTTAATGGCCAATTATTAAAACTTTTAGTAAGGTTTGTAAATATATAAGGGGCTCAATATGACTCAATATACACAACACCGAGAAACACAGCTCTATAATCATGCTTTCCAGCAAGAAGAAAAACCAGCTAGTGGAACAAAGCAAGAGAGCAATGCTGCTTAGTGATGGTGGTCATTGCCTAGACAAATTGTTCTCAATGCCAATTGTTGGGAGCAAATCACAGAGATGGGTGGACTCCCCGTTCGGTTTTTGGTCTAGGTATTGAGAATAATGATGCCAAACATATACACCAAGAGGGTATGGGAGAGATAATGACAAACATTGGGATTTTTGGCATGAACAACGTAACTTCTTATGGAGGTCTAAAAGGAGAAGGAAGGGAGGGAAGGAGGGAGGGAAAAGAAAGAAAGGTTAAAAGGTGAGTTTTTCTGTGGAATTTATGACTAGTGTAAAATTATGGAAAATAAGCTTACATAGACAAAAATCACAGTACATGAAATGGTGGCAATTCAAGGAAGGCAGTGGAACTAAAGCTATAGGGATTATTTCTTTGTCAAGGAAATATTTCTATTTTATACAGTAGGAATAGTCCACTCAAATTTTCAAAGATTATTTCAAATATCCTGTCTCCTCACAAAATATTTTATCTTTCATATTATTTCATTCTTACCATGTACAGCCCTGGGGAATTCTTTTTTTTTTTTCCAATTACCAAAATGTCTGACTAATAGTGGCTTAAAACATAAAAACAATGTACTTGAGGAGCTGTAATCTTTCTGTATTACCACCCTACTGTCCTTCTCATGTTGATACTTTTGTGTTAGAGGAAAGGTCTGGAGGGAGGGTTCTTAAGCATGGGCCAGGGCTTTCATGCTTTGAATTTCTCACCACCAAGAAAAGAGAGAATGCCAGGATTTCTTATCAACTTTGCCCAGATATAGCGCAGGTCAGTGGGGAAAGGTAGGACTTGTAAATTACAGGAACCAATATAAAAAATGAATTCTTAATTAGAGTTTCAAATGATTCATCTGTTCTCTTGATTATTATTCAATATGTTTATGAAAGAAAACCATGGCAATTGTAAATCTTTTGGGGAAATAAAGGTAAAACACATGCATACCTATGTAACATTAATACTAATATATGACAAAAGAACAAAATTTACAATTGAGGAATAATAAGAAATAACTATGTAAAACATTAAATAAGAAGTAGACTAAATTAGAATTTTATGTCGAGAGGAGTATAATAATTTAGATAATAATATGATGATATACACATGTATTTAACTTTTCATATACTTTTACAAAGAATTATTTTATGGATTGCACTAAGCTGCATATGATTACCTTTCAACAATCATGCAATCAGATTTAATTCTGAGTAGCCTAATTTGTCTGCTTAAATCATCAAGCATTAAAATTCAATTTAAATAATTTACTATTGAATATGTATAAACAGAAAGAAACAAGTATCTATTTATTTCAGAACCAAGATATCAAAGCCAGCTAAAATTCTAAATACCCTTCAATTTCTACATGCACCAAAATGACAATATTCAAGATAGAAATGTATTTTTAACCTAAGATTTAGAGATCAATTTCATAAATAGCCCGTTAGTTCTTCTAAATATCTCAGATGTACATGAGTCATACTTTGCACTGAGTAGTCTAAATAATGTGATCATTCACAATTCTATTACCAGCAGCCTTATGTTTTAAATGCCATTTATCTCTGAAAATGCAATAAAGATTGTCTTCCTCTTTAAGAAGAAAATAAATATGAAAGTTGATTATATATCTGTACATCTAAGTCAATCTGTGACATATTAGGGCAGTGAAAGAAAAAAACTAGAATTTTGCCTAAATTCTATAACATACTTCTATTGTCATTCACATTAATAGCACATATAATTTTTCAATAAATTTTGAAAATATTCATTACGATAGTTTTTTTCCTCTCTTTAGTAGATACTTCTGTAAATGCCTTGCTTCTTTTCTAAAGAGAATTACAGCAACAAGAGTTTTAAAATCTATGAGAAACTTTAAAACCTTAAAGTGTTTATTGATATTTGCATTTTGAGAACAGTATAGGGCAATGCTAGTAGAATCTTAACTATGCACTCACAGAAATTAGATATTGAAGGTATATTTTAAGACATTAATTTATAAATTTCTAGCTAAACAAACTTACATGAAATCAACAGATACTTACATGCAAAATCAGACTTTAACTCTCAATGAAGTAAGTTTAAGATGCCATTATAAAAAGTAGACTAACAAATATCAGTCCTTGAGGATAATAGACACAATATCGACTAGAGCAAACAATCTAAATAGAAAAGTGAATTTATAGAGGCAGGCATGGTGGTGCATGCCTATAATCCCAGTGGCTTGGAAGGCTGAGGCAGGGGGAATCACAAACTTGAGGCCCTAAGCAAATTAGTGAGACCCTGTCTCAAATTATAAAAAAGGCTGGGGATATGGCTCAGTGGTTAAGCACCCCTGGGTTCAATCCATGGTACAAAAGAAAGAAAAAAGGGAAGGTAGGGAGGGCGGGAGGGACGGAAAGGAAAGAAAGGGGAAGAAGTGAGTTTTTCTATGGAATTCATGACAAGTGAAAAGTTATGGAAAATAAGCTTACATAGACAAAAGTCACAGTACATGAACTGGTGGCGATTCAAGGAACACAGTGGAACTAAAGCTAAAGAGATGATTTCTTTATTAAGGAAATATTTCTATTTTATACAGTAGGAATATTCCACTCATGTTTTCAAAGATCGTATCAAATATCCTGTTTCCTCACAAAATATTTTATCTTTCATTGTTATTTTATTCTTACCATGTACATCAGAGGGGAGTCCTTTTTTTTTTTCCAGTTACCAAAATGTCTGACTAATAGTGGCTTGAAACATAAAAACAATGCAATTGAGGAGCTGTAATCTTTCTTATTACCACCCTACTGTTCTTATCATGTTGATAATTTTCCTTATGCTGTCCATCCATTTTACAGAATAAACAAAGCCCTGGGTGTTCAGTAAAGGCAACAATAAAAGGGAAAAAAAACAATGCTAACTACATTGTCTCTTTTATCAGTAAAGCAAAAATTTTCTCAGAATCCTATAGTCTCCAGACTTTTGATGATAATTTTGGGGTCATATATAGAAAGCCTGGCCACCTTTCACCCCAGAGAAGAAAGTTATTGTAGTTGGAAACATCAAGAGAGATTTGAATTTAAGTGCACATTGTGCTAATCAACCAATGAGCTCAGTCACATCAAGCAATCTTTAATGATTGATTTTTTTTTCTTTAAGTAATGTGATAAGACACGAGAACATACTGATTCCTAGAAATGATTATATTTTGGTAAATACATTATCAATGTGTATGTACATTGCATGTGTGATATAGATCTTATCTAAATTTTATTATATGAACCTGAATCTGTCCCTTACAAAAATTAAGGTGCATAGGAGATCAGGTAAAATTCAAATTCTGTTCCACAAAGCTAAGCACCACTGGGATATCAACTCTAATTAGGGGCTGCCTCTGTGAATCCTTTCCTTAGGAAGGAAGTCAGATCCCTCAATTTTATTGTCTAGGTCATAAATGAACTGAATTTTGAGGTGTGCTAATTATCATTGCTCTTCTTCAATATAGGTTATGAATGAAGTGAGAAACAGATACAGGTTTCAAATTAAGATGCTTGTTTCAATTTATTAATAGTAATCTGAACTCAGTTTCACCTTGTAGAGGCTGAATTTTGGTCTTCCTCCTTCTACCTCCTTCTCTTCTCCCTTTATGATTCACACATATTTAAGAAGCATCTTACTTTTTTTTTTTTTTTTTTTTTGTACCAGGGATTGAACTCAGGGACACTCAGCCACTGAGCTACATCCCCAGCTCTTTTTTGTATTTTATTTAGAGAAAGGGTCTCACTGAATTTCCTAGTGCTTGCTAAGTTGCTACCCCTGGCTTTGAACTTGCGATCCTCCTGTCTCAGCCTCCCAAGCTGGCTGCATCATATGATTTCCAGAACTCAGTTAAATGAACAGAATACAGGTTTGGGGAAGGGGGGGAGAGAGAGAGAGGAAAATTCTAAAAGACAGATGAGTATATTTATGGCTTGGGATTTAAATGCACCTCAAAAGTTCATGGGTTAAAGGCTTGGTCCCCAGTTAATGGCACTGTTGGGCAAGTGATAAAATTTTTAGGGAGTGGAGCTATTGGACAGAAATGAGATAATAGGGGGTGTTCCCTTGAAGGGACTATTTGGAACCTAGTCTCTCTCTCTCTCTCTCTCTCTCTCTCTCTCTCTCTCTCTCTCTCTCCTTCCTGGACCCCATGAGCTGAACATGTTTGCTCCACACACATCCTGACTGTGATGTTCTGCCTCACCACAAGCCAAACAATGGGGCCAGTTAACCATTCAGAAGCCTCTGAAACCTTGAGCTGAAATAAATCTTTCTTCTAAATCGATTATTTCATGGATTTTTGTCACAGAAACAGAAGGCTAACACAAAGAGAGTGAGAACTGAACCTGCCTTAGTTGGGGCCTTGAGTTGTTGGGGTCGGAGGAAGAGACCACCAAGAGACTTGTCTCATGCAAAAGCAAAGGGTTTATTGGAGGCGGGGGGGAACCAGCATGCTGGGGCTCAGAGTTCTCCTGAGAGAAACTGGAGCCCTGAGTACAGCTTAAGCAGAGTTTTTATACAGTGTTTAAACAGGGAAGTTCATATGGCAGTTAGGGTGCCAGAGTGGGATTGTTACAAAATAACCATTACAGAATAATCATGCATTTTGTCAGGGGGTGTTGGGTCAGGGTACATTTTGACATAAGTAACTGTTTTTAACATAAGTTTCAGGTTCCAGGAAAACAGAACTTAAACTTACAGAAAAGCAAAACTTAAACTTAACAGGAGAGAAAAACTTAAATTTAACTTTTACAGGGTGTCCTGGAATTTCCACTACAGTTGATGAGGTCCACTTTTTATTTGAGCTTAAGCATAGCTGTTGATAAGAAGAGACTTTTCTTAGCACAAAGCCTGATAAAACCAAATATTCTGTTCCTAGAAACCTTTTCATCTGAGACACAAGTTCTAATCCTAGACTCAATGATTGGAAGCCTCTAACAGAAACTGAATGGGGAACTTAAAAAAGCACTAGCAGTATGAAATCCATGATGGAAGTGTCTGGCAACCATTGGGGCAGTGATGGTCATAGTGCCAGGACTAGGATTTGGTGTTGAGTAGCAGTGATGGTGTCAGCACTTGATAAAAAAACTAATTTTTCCTTGGAAGAAGAAGCAATTTTCTTAGTGAATGACAATCTCATATCATTTTGGATACAGTACTATTTGATACTGCGTGTCCCTCATATGAGGCCATTTAAGCTAGACTATGTTGTTTACAAATGAACCAAAATCTCAGGAGTTAAAAACAGTAAGAATTTATTTCTTAAGACTTAGACTTTAGGAACAACCCCTCTGTGAGAGAAAAGAGATGGTAAAATCATGCAATGTCTCTTAAAGTTTCTGTTCAGAAGTGGTGTAAAATATTCCACTTACATTTCTTTGTCCAAAGCAAGTCCCCAGACAAAGCTTAATATTAGCCAGGTGGGGAACTATAATTCTCACTCTTATGTTTTGTGTTTTGCTTTTTAGCTTGATGCTCAAAATATCAGCAATACTGTGAACTGCACAATACCTTTTCAGTAAAATGTTATTCTACTTTTATTAGCAAGAGTTAGTTTCTGTTGCTTACAACTTGACTGATAAACACCTCTGGGAAATAGGCACTAAGCCCCTGGCTCAGATGCTCTGAGAACATGCAAACCAGAGCAGAGAAAGAACATGTTATGAGCAAGAGAAAACAATATGTTGCGTCTCTGGCAGGAAAATGTTCTCATGTGCAGAAAAAGAATAACAAAGTGCCCACTTTCTAGGGCTGTTGTGGTGATTGAATGAATTAATGTAAAACTATAGAACAGTATGTGGCTCATAGCAAACATGATTTAAATATCATTGCAATCATCATTATTTTTATTTCCAAAATAGGCCTGAAGTTTGGCATTAGCTCCTGCTTTATGAGATATGGTGGAAATTCAGGAAAATATAGACACTAGCTCTTCACTCCAAAGCAAATTACAAATTTAGAGTAGGATAAGGTCAATGCGAGCTTGATAAATTACTTTAAATCACTTCTCACAGAAGTTAAGCTTGAGTTTTTACTGACTACATTTGCTTATCAGCCCCTCCAATGGTTTAGAAAACCAACCACCCCAAACCACAGCAGGTTACTCCTGATAAGTTTCCCAGTAAGAGTTAGACCTAGAAATATCCTCTGATGGGAGCTGATTTGTTGGAAGAATTATTTCACTAGAGAGAACTTACTGCCATTTGATTTTAAAGGAAAAACTGATGACTCAGTGCCTTCAATTTGGGCTGAAATATTACCTTACCACTGTGTATGTGAGCTTAATGACACTACCAGTGAAAAACAAATTCTATTCCAAACCTTTCCAGTTCATTGTGCTGACTGCTCCTATACATCAAGCAATGACACTTGCATAGAAACTTATTGCTGTCAGTTGGGACTAACATATTAAATTCTTTCCAACATAAATACTCAAATTGCAGAGAGAAAATAGAAAGGAGGAAACTTGCTGCCATCAGGGACACATTCCATGGTTCTTTCTCAGTTTGACAATGGAATTTGGAATGGGGAGCATCAGAAGGAAAGGAGAAAGTTGAAGCTCATCTGCAGTTAAAATTTCTAAATAAATTAAAAAATCTGCTAACTACATCTTAAGGTGAAATAAAACAAAATAGCCATAAAAGAAGGAGATATGCATTTCCATTTTTCATCATTTTCACTAGTAATATAATGAGATTGTATTAACCAGGAAAAGGGGAAACCTAACGATAAACAAGGTAAGTGATTTAAAATGGGTATTACAGAAATATGAGAAGCACAAACGTCATGTATTTATTCAAACAACACATAGTTATTAATATAAATTATTAGACTGCTAAATGAACTGTTGATTATGCAGTAAGTATAATTCTAAAAAAGTAATATGAGAAATAACATTTGCATTTTTCTGATTTCTTACTTGGAAAGTTAAGTTATTCTTGTGAATTAGTTTTTTTTTAAAATAGTCTTCTTAGACATAAGAAAAACAAAACAAAAAAATCAGATTCAATGAAGTAGAGAAACATACACATAGGTACTTCAAAGATAATCCACAAAAAACTGAAATTATATTATGTTAGATATTTTATTATATAAAAAACTTAAATGTACAGAAATCAGATCATGATGACTTTCCAGAGGACTCCATTTATAAAAACAATCCAGATCAAATTGTCTTTGATGGCAAAGGGGTAGCCATGGCAACACAGATTTGAGAAGCTAAAAAGCATATATAACACGGTATACATTGTTCTTCTGTAACATGGATGGAAGGAAAGGCTTTGATTGGTTTGAAATATCTTTTCCACTTAAATGATAAGAGATACGGGGGATGTGACCAAAATATAAAGGTTGCAAGAAAGTAGTGTAGTGAGCAAGCAAAGGCTTTATTGATTGAATTATTAAAATCAATATGGCACATTGCAAGGTGCTGCGATTATGTTGCATCCCACAATCTACACAAAATCCCTAGGAAAGCAGTAAAGAGATGATTCCTTACAGCTGGGAAAGTTGATAGAGGTAAAGGGATTACCCCAAGGTCTTAGGATTAGCAAGGGGCAGCACTAGACTAAGAAGCATTCATCATCATCATATTTTGGACTAGGCCTTTAAAGCCAATAAGAAAATCCAAAGTCTGTGGCATGATGGCAAGAAAACTGCTATCAGATAAACTATCTGTTCCACAGGTAGGTGCTCTATGTCAAGCAAGAACAGAGGCAAATGTGCACCTGAACTTGCACCTGTATAATAAATTAGATATATGCAATGCTGCAGTCCAACTGTGTGGTTAAGGTTATTCATTACAATTCATTCATTTGGATGGATGTGTAGTATCTCTATCTATGGTTGGATTTTCAACTTAAAGCAACAGTGAGGAATGGCAAAGAAAACTAATTAAAGTGCATTTTATACTTAAAATGTATTTAAATTTATTTTAATGAATTTATATCAGTATAATTGATACACAAAAATACATATATTTAATGTTTATGTATGATGAGTTTGGACATATGTGGTCATTGACATCCCCACAATAAAGATGAATGACATATTCAATACCTCCTAGAGCTGCTGTGTGTCTTTTTAGTTTGTTAGTTTGGTGAGTTGGTTGTTTTTCCTCTCTTTTTCTCTTTTTGAAGCAAGAATACTTAACATAAGATATATCCTCTTAACAAATTTGTAATGCACAACAATACCATAATGTTAATTATAAGTACTATTTTGTGCAGCAGATCTTGAGAACTTATTAAAAACCTCCATAACTAAAACTTTATATCATTTGACTAATTACTCCCCATTTCTCTCACCATTCAACTCTTTGAAACAAATATTGCTTTCTTTGCTTCTATGAGTTTGACTGTTTTAGATACTGTATATAAGTAGAATCATGCAGTGTCTAAATATAATTCTTGACACATTAATTTTTGCCTACAGAAAGCAGTATTCTTTCTCAATAACTCTTGTTCCATGATTGTAGAAGTAGAATTTACTTTTATATCCAGCTGAAAATTTGCAATTAAAAAAATGGTTCTTTAAATTACATAAGATAGGCTTAAATTCATAGAGTATCAGTCCGGAAGATTCAGATATTTTCAAGATCATCTAGTCCCACAAGCATTATATTATTTTTTTTTTAATTTTATAAGTGGCACATGAAAAATTGTCATGAATACTTTAAATAACACAGGACTAGTGAAATGAACCCTTGTTATTACTTTCACATCACATATATTGATTGTAATAATCATTATTGAATGTTATCATTTTAGCTTATTTTCTCCAAAACTCCTTATGATTATTATTATATGTGCTGATATATGCTATGTGTGTATGTGTGTATATACATGTATATGTATATACATGCTATCAGATGTTTATATACATACAGTTTTGTTTGCAATACACACATACACAAAGATTTTGCTTTCAATTATTGATGGTAGAAATGGAATCCCATTGTATGTGTTCTACCATCAACCTTTCACTTGGAATAGACAGTTTTCCATGCTAGTCATATAGATGTATCTTACTGTTTCAACTGATGCATTATGTTTCTGTTAATAGGGATCTTCACTATCACAGAAAACAACTTCATGATAATTTTTTCTAGATTAGATACTGAAACTAGAATTATCTGTTATGCAACTAAAATGTTATTATACTCCAAATTATACCAGGTACATTGAAAACCAATACTTTACATAAATACACATTCACTCTAATATTCATTAATTATATCTATCTATCTATCAATGGGTATATTATAATTACTCCTATTTTTGAGAGAAAAGCTCAATGTATTCATTTGAAATTCACTGTTTTATTTGGAGTTTGATTAATATTATTTGACTATTTAAATATTAACCTGTTATTCTTTTTACTTATTTGTGGGCAATATTAATGTTATTTAAATATAAATACCTCTTAGAATCAAGAATATTTTTAAAAATGTCAATTGTCTTTTGGGTATATTATTTAAATACTCAACATTTTGATGTGGTAATAATAAACTGAATTTACTTTGTTCTATATATGCAAAACTGAGAAAGGCTAAACAGACTTTTGTTTTGGAACTACTTCTGATTTTCCTTAGTATATCTCTTCAAATCTCTCTATACTAATAAGTGACTTATTTACATAGGTCTGAGGAATCAATCAATAAAAAACTTATATTGTAGCAACATCTAAAAATGGCATAAGTTATATAAAACCCTAGCTAAACCATTTGGTAACTTTCATTCTTTCTCAAGCTTTTCCTCTGTGGTCTCCCAGCTAACGGCTTAGGGCCAGATATATTGATGGTGGAAGATTCTGTGTCCCCAGCTAGTGAGGACCACGCTGTGTTACCTTCTTAACCTAAAATAGTATCAACAATTTTGAAACTATAAAGGGAATTTTATTTTATGTTGACTATAAAGGTGGCAGGAAATGCAGTCATGAACATATATTTTGACTTAACTGTATCAAACAAAGATGAACAGGGGAAAGCAAGAATATGTTTTATAATCTTGCATCATTTTGGACTCTGTACCACAGAGTAAGCTTCAAAACTGTTTTTCATGTGACTTCCTATTAAAACTTCAATAGTTTTCTGTTTTAACATTTGATATACTCTGATGATAGGGACTCATAAGCACACGAATGGCTTTGTAAGAAAGGAAGAAAGACCCAAGTTAGCTAGCTTGCTTGTGTTGTAATGTGATGTCTGCTACACTTTGGATCTCTGCAGAATCCCCACCAGCAGGAAAAGCCTCAGTAGAGGCTACCCTCAATCTGAGGCTTCCCAACCTTCAGAACTGTAAGAAATATATTTACTTTATTTGTAAATCACCCAATGTATAGTAACAGATATTTAGCTGTAATAATAGAAAATGGGCTCAGACACTGGGATATTTATTTCTCTTGATTTTCTTTTAGCAGTTAATAATTTTCTAAAATGATGATTAAATAGGTAATACTCAGTAGTTAATAACATCAAAAACTTGTATTCCCACCAGATATCTGGATTCCAAACCAGAAAAGGTAAAGTACAAGTTGAGACTTCTGAAAGCTTTTCTGAGCATATACTTCTTTAGAGGTGTTTGCATTTCAGTTATATAAATAAGATTCAATCTATAATTGAATGGAAGAATAATATGGCAAAAAATCTATTGACAAGAATAAAAGCTGAAATTTTTATCTCAATATATGTAAACACATTCAACAATTTCTTGAGGTTTTTATATTGAACATTCTAGCAATATAGTTAGAAAATTGGATGCTATAGCTTATTCAGATTAGTTAAATTTTAATGTACCTTAATATTCATGTGTGTAATGGATTTGCCTTTTACTATTGGAAAGCTGGTTTGAAAGAGTTACATCTAGTAATGTCTGTGTGTGCACATTCAGTGTTCTATAAGTGTCTAGGATAACTTCATAATCATATTTTATCTTACTTGGAACTGAAGTACACATTTTGAATGAAAGAACACCATTCTATTACTTTCTACATCTGCCTTTCTATTCTAATCATTTGGGATTCTAAGCTTGGCTTAATCTCTATGACATCTCCAAATTAAATTCCAGACTGACAAGAAATAGAGACATAAATTTGGATTTTTACAAATTAAGTGACCTGTGCATCAAGTACATTAACAAGGAAACAGGATTGGGGGAAAGTGAGAATGATAGCCAAGACTACACAGCAAATGTAGAAGATGCTCAGATGACAAAATCCACTAAATTCTCTCTTTGGTAGGATACGTGATCATGAGAAAAGCGTTTCAATTTTTCTGTTTATGTGGTTCTCTGCTTTGATAGTCATTTAAGCACTGTATTCCAAGACTGAACTCCCTGACCATTGCCCTTGAACTTTCTCAGCAGCTGGTTCTCTGATGCCCCTGGACAAAAAGCTCAGCTTCTGACCATTTTGACTGTGATTGCTGCATAGCTTTGTATATTGTGCTTGCTTCCTAATCCATACCAAGTATATACAAAGATTTATATAAGTCCAGTAAAATAATAGCCTCCATAATTCTGGGTACTACAAACCTATATTTTTTTTTCCTATTTTAAAACTTAAAATTACTAAACCTTGATATTATGTCTCCCCACTTAAATCTTTATTCGTCTTTAAGCATCTATCTCTTTTTTTTTTCTATTCTTATATGTGGTTGAATGTCAGGACCTGTTCCCCTTTTCTATTTGTTTTTCACAAGTGATTTCATAATGTGGGATATTTTCTTCTTCTTAAGGGATAGGTAATACATTTTTAATCATTTTCTTTAAACACTCTTTTCAAAGTGATTCTTTTTTTTTGTCCCAAAGTCTCAGGACATATTATCAATTAACACATACTAGTTACTTAGAAACAACACTGCTCTAATCTCCAAAGAGTAAATGATCGTGCTTAGAAATTAAAATGAAACTACTACTAAAATTTTAGACTGATTTGTAACTTGAGATAAACTCAGAAAATGTTTCTCAATTTTGTTAACTTATTTACCTGCACTAAGAGAATATGACCAAGAGAGGATATTGATTTAGTATGTCAAAAATAATGTTAACTTGTAGTTTATGATTTGAATCATTTTGATAGTAGTGTTTTATTTTTAGAAGAAAGATCATAAGACACAATTTTTTACCAAGTGTGTTCTGATATCTGATATCAGGTAAGCAGACATATGAATAAATAATTTTATAAATAATTATTTGTTTTCTTTATAATGTTACAATTAAAAGGATGATGCCATGTCTGGGATATACACATATTGCAAAAGCGTAAACATGTAATCTTTCATTCTTCTCTCTAAATTTTATAATTAAATTCAAATTACACTAAATTTTAAGTAAATAATTACCAAATATTTTCTTCACAATAATCTAAATCTATTTTATAAGTATACTACATAGATATATTCTGCACTTATGAGGTCAAGAGGTTTATTTTTCATTTCCCTTTGATGAAAAAATTGAGGATAAACCCAGCAAATGAGGGCATTATCATGGAAAATATAGGAAAATTCCCATAAAGGACACAGATTGGGGTTGAAGACAGGTATTGGGAAAATAGAGAAATGTATACATTTTAGGCTAAAGTGGGCACAGAACTGCCAGATCATAGATCCACCACAGTATAAGATGAGTCTCTAGACAATAGTTTCAGTCAAGTTGTGAAGAACCTTTCATGTTGTACTTAGTTTGAATATTATCCCACAGGTAATGGAAGCAGCTAGCCCATAAAAGCACACATTCCATGAGAACATGCTATGTACTAGGGATGAAGTAATACCATCAAAATAGGAAATTAGTTACCTGTATAAGTAAAGCAACAGATTCCTGGTTAAACATTTTGAAATCACAGGGAAATACCGATTGGTCAGATAGATGATTTGATACTACATTTTAGGACTCAGAAAAATAAGAACTTATTATGACTTGTGATGTATATTTATGAGACTCTACAGAATATGATAGCATTCATTCTGTTACCTAGCAGGATATGGTAGAAGGAAAGAAAATAATGTCTAATGTGTCTGAGAAATTCAATCATCAAATAGCATGGAACTGGAAGACTAACAGTTACAAAGACGTAATATTACATCTTTGTAGTATTACGTCTTTGTAAACAAAATAACCAATTTCAGTCAAACCAAATAAAATCTGTATCCTTCATTAATATTAAACAATTTCCTCCTTTCCTTTCTTGCTAAATCACACGTAAAAATCGAATTTACTTCTTCACTCTGATTCATTATAAAATTTACTCAGACATTAAAAATAAGAGCCATAATACTTAATAAATAGTTCACTAACTTCAAAAACACAATTTGAATGTGTTAAAATGAGGCTGGTTTCAAATTTAAATCAGATTAGATGCTTAGTGGCTTCTTACAAAACAAATAGCTTCTCAATCCAAAACATAACTATCTGAAAAAAAACATGGATAATAAACATGACAGACAGGGAAAAGGTCACTCAGTCTAAGTTTGCTTTTCAATAACTCTGATCCAAATATTGTTTCATACTCATTTACCTATTTTCAATATGCAGTTTATTTTTCTTATTCAAAGCAGAAGGTTAACAAGAATGACAGCACAGATGGTGTCTTTTTCTTCTTCACAAGTCAAAGTGATGGGTCATATATAAGAATGTCACAAGCATCCTCTCACCTGTCCGGGCCCTTCTGTGCCCCCATCTGCACAGTCCTAATCTAATGACTTGTACTTCTTTGACCTCTTAAAAACCAGGCTCCCATGATCAGTTCAGAGAGGAAACAAACTATAACCTAGGATCATTGTTAATAGAAGAGATAGACTAGAAAACTAGTTTTTTTTTGATACAAGATTATAGTATACTGTATAAATTTTAAAAAACCATTAAATTGCAAATTTCTTTAATTTTGTGACTAGTAGCTACTTAAGAGTAAAGTTCAGGGATCTTTTTGAGCCAACACAAATTACCTTATCAAGCCAAGTAAGAACCAAACTAATAAGGTATTACTTGAATTGAAAATTATATTTTTCCTATCCTATTAAAAAAAAGAGATATTTTACATCAATGTCAACTCTTTTCCTCCAGAAGAGAACTGCTTATATCACATTTTTTCAAAAGTTTGTGCAACAATACAGTGCTTTGGGATGGATTAAAGAATTGTGTATTTTCACCCATCTTCAACAGCTTGTTCTCATTTCCACCCGAAATGTGATAACACTCTACTCTGTGCCTTTAACTCCAAATGGATCATACATTCCATTGCCTCCTTTTCCAAAAGTGTTAATCTTTGTTCTCTGCATCTTCCAAGATGTACCATCAAATAAACAGTCCTGCCTTGGTCTTGGTAGTAAGGACAAACAAAAATTAATGAATCAACCAAACTGAAAATAGAACTGAAGTTACTCTTCTGTTCCTTCCTCCATTTTTGGAACAACAGAATTTGAAATATGTTTTTAATATTTATTTTTTGATTGTAGGTGGACACAATATTTTTATTTCATTTTTACATGGTGCTGAGGTTTGAACTCAGTGCCTCCCATGTGCTAGGCATGCACTCTACCACTAAACCACAACCCCAGCACAATTTGAAATATTTTTATGGCTGATTATAAGCCTCCAAATATTTCCAATTCACTTTATTTCTTTTGTCTTTCCTCCTGACTCTTCTATTTCTCCTTGGCTTAACTCTCTTGCTTCGGGTGTACTTGGCCTGTCATTCAGGGCACCTATTTGATCCAAGCTCTGATAGATGTAATTATTCACACGTAGGCTCTGCTAAGTGAAGTTCTAGATAACATTTACTCTCTTTTGATAATTGACTGGACTATAAACAGTTAACTAATCCAACTAAGGATTATTTTTAGACTAGTTGGTAAACCATAAGCTTGCTTGATGCAAATAACCAGTTGGTCCAAGAGTTTTCCAATAGAAGCCATTCTAATTCACAATAAACTTATGATTAATTCTTTCCAGAATACATAGAGAAAATAGACCCATCTTATGAGACAATAATAGGAAGAAGTCAGAAACAAATCAGGAAAACATATGATAAATATACAGACACTGAGATAGAAATAAAGTATTGTTAGTGCTTCTTTAGTTTGTGATGACATTAAAGTATGACCAATATGTATCCTCAGGAAGCAAGGTAACCATGGATAAAACTGAATAGCCCAATTTTTTAAAAAAGAGGCAAATGTGATATTTTTGTAACTGTAATTGAATATAATAGAGGGGAAGGGAAAGATAATAAATTGGCAGTGGAAATGTATTTTGTCCGCATCCAACATAATGTGAAGAGTTTTACATGCTATAAGAACTAAGACACCCTTTAAAAGTTTGTGGAAATTTAGATAAATTTTAATTTTGTATTTGTTTTAATTATACATGACAGTAGAATGCATTTGTGCATTTTGATGTATCATACATAGATGGTATATAATTTCTCATATTTCTGACTGTACATGTTGCAGAATCATACTGGTCATGCAGTCACATGCATGCATACAGTAATAATGTCTGTTTCATTCTACTGTTTTTTTCTATCCCCACATCCCCTCCTCTTCCCTCTCATCACTTCCCTCTACCTAACCTAAGATAATGTTATTATTCTTCCTTAGTGTCCCTTGCCTTATTGTGAATTAGCATCCACAAATTAGAGAAAACATTTGGCGTTTGGTTTTGAGGGATTGGCTTATTTCGCTTAGCATGATATTCTCCAACTCCAACCATTTACTGGCAAATACCATAATTTTACTCTTCTGTAAAGCTGAGTAATATTCCACTGAGTCTATATATCACATTTTTCTTTATCTATTTATCTACTGAGGGACACTAGGGCTGGTTCCATAGTCTAGCTATTGTGAAGTAAGCTGCTATAAACATTAATGTGGCTGCATCATTATAATATGCTGATTTTAAGTCCTTTGGGTATAAACCAAGGAGTGGGATGGCTGGATCAAATGGTAGTTCCATTCCCGATTTTCTGAGGAATCACCGTACTGCTTTCCATAGTGGCTGCACCAATTTGCAGTTCCACCAGCAATGTATGAGTGTACCTGTTTCCCTACATCCTCGCCAACATTTATTGTTGCCTGTAATCTTGATGATTGCCATTCTGATAGGAGTGAGATGAAATCTTAGATTAGTTTTGATTTGCATTTCTCTAATTGTTAAATATATTGAACACTTTTTCATATGTCTTTTTATTAACTGTATTTCCTCTTCTGTGAAGTATCTGTTCAGTTTCTTAGCCCATTTATTGATTAGATTATTTGGTTTTTTGGCCGGTGGTGAGGCTGTATATCATGTCAGAAGCACATGGTAGTGGAAACTACTTATTTCATGGTAAGAAGCAGAGAGAGAAAGAAAGAAAGAAAGAGGAATGGAACAGCATTCCAATGTCCCCCTGCTCATCAAGGGTACATCCCCCATGACCTAACTTCCTTCCATTAAGCCCCATGTCCCACAGATTCCACCACCTCCTAATAGTGCCACAAATCGACAACCAAGCCTTCAACACATGATTCTTTGGGGAACATTCCAGACCCAATCTATACCCTTAGTTTTTATTTCATTTATTTTTGAGACTATTTCCTGTTTATGATAATCTAAACTAGTGTTCTAGGTTATGGCAGAAATTATATTTATTTAAAACTGGAATTAAGTGCTAAATTCTGAGGCATGGAAGTGTCAAATTGGTGCAGAAATGGATATAAGACCCTTCTGGCCAAATGAGAACAAGTCCAAAAGCAGTACATCATGAGACATATACTACTTCTCCCTTCAGCAAATATACTCATTGGACAGTGGCTGTAGTCTTTATCATTCTGTTACCAAAGCACTAGAAATGGAGCCACATGATGCAACTGAGCATTTCCACTTGTAATTTTATTTATAGAGGGTGAATACAATCAGCAATGACTATTAGATATGAGGAGATGGGTTCCCTTCTCCATACCCTAATGACTAGATTGGTTTTACCATTGCAGTCACCAAAGACTCTGTGCCAAGGGAAGTAACTAATTTATAGGTGTGGAACCAAAAGTATGGATGAGATACAATCTATGGACTCATTCTTAAGTGCAATTGAGGGACTAATAAGGTTGCTGTTTTTTTATTAATTTAGTACAGAAACATACAAATAAGAAATTGGGATTTTATAAAATATAATAAAACCTCATGAACCCATTACTCAATTTCAATAGTTAACATTTTGCCAATATTCTTTCATATGTCAATCTATCTTCACTTGTTTTAACCAAAACAACATTTAGGTTTAATTTGAATTGATTAGTGAGTTTGAGTGTTGTCAGCTTTGCTAGATAATTTGAAAGATACCCACTCAAGATTCCCCCCTCATGGTTATTCAAACACTAGTCTAGGTACCCCTGTGAAGTGAATTTGCAGGTGTAATCACAAAGCAATCATCTTGGACTCTCTGGGTCAAGCAGTCTAATCAGCTGAGCCTTAAAAACTGAGAAATTTCTCAGGTTGCAGCCAAACACAAGAGGAAAGAGAAGCGATGAGACAGAATAGGGAAATCTGATGGTCACAGCATGAGAAAGACTAGACCTGCTGTTGCTGAGAACATAGAAGGGCAGGAATCAAGAAATACAGTGTCTGGAAGCTGGGAAGAGCCCTTTGCCAAAATCCAGAAAAGCCAATGGAACCTCAGTCTTGCAATCCCATGGAACAACATTCCTAGGATAACCTGAGTGGGCTTGGAAGTAGATCATCCTGAAGCCTCCCCAAAGAAACAATTCTGCTGAAAATGGGATTACTACCTTGGTGGACTCTAGTTAAGCAAACCAGTAGAGCTACTCTGTGCTTGGACTTCTGACCAACAGAAGTATGAGAAAATAAATTTTTGTTTTTAGAAGCCACTCACTTTGTGATAATTTATTATGACAGTGATAGAAATCAAATGCATCAGATTTATTTCTCTTTTATAAATTCCCCCATCAGCCTTTCACCAAATGTTTTTAGCATTCACTATTGATCATTGCCCAGATCCATTATTTCATTAGAGACTGCAAAATGGTAATTTTAAAACTCTATCAGTCCTCCTCTGTTTATTACCTGTGATTTGTTTTTAATAAAGAAGACTTTTTCTTATTAACTACTGGCTACCCAACAGTAAAATAGAGCAAACCTAATGCCCTGACTTTCTCTTTATTTATCATGTTTTAGAACAATAAGTTGGCATATTAGCTGGTACTAAAATTTATTTAAGTAACATTGCAAATTCTAGATTCCTATATATCTGATGTGCTTTAGTCTATTACATTAACTCTTCTTTTTAAGTTAAAATTCCCCCTTCATTGACAAACTGAAAACTTAAAACTGTCTCTTATATCCTTTGACATGAGTGCATTTTTTTAAGAGAGAGTGAGAGAGGAGAGAGAGAGAGAGAGAGAGAGAGAGAGAGAGAGAGAGAGAGAGAATTTTTTTAATATTTATTTTTTAGTTCTCGGCAGACACAACATCTTTGTTGGTATGTGGTGCTGAGGATCGAACCCGGGCCGCACGCATGCCAGGCGAGCATGCTACGGCTTGAGCCACATCCCCAGCCCATGAGTGCATTTTTATACCATGGTTTTTATTTGGAACAGCCAAATATAAATTTTTTCTTTTATTTATTTATTTATATATTTATTTATTTATTTATTTATTTCTTACATAGGTGACAATAGTAGAGTACATTACATTCATAATTTTCCATTCACAGCACAATTTTTTTGTAACTCTGTATATAAAGTATGTTCACACCAAATTATGCCATTATACATGAGCTCTCTTTTTCTGCATATAATTCTTAATACACCTTTATACCACCATTTATCATATCTCTGTTTGTATATAAGGTATGTTAACACCAAATATAATTATTTTATTTTGCACATTCTCCCACAGACCTGGATCAGCAATTTGCCCCCAAGAACTTTCTTATTTTTTTGTGGAAAGTGGTATTCCAAATTATTATAAGGATGATGGTTGAACTAATTGCAACTGAGTTATTACTGTTTCTTGAGCCTCAAACTATACAGAGCAAAAAAATATATATATATATGTTATTCTACTGAAAAATTTCATGAATTCCTACTTCTTTCTATCCATTTCAGATGTAAGATTACAGATTTCAAATGTAATATTGATTGGTTGGTTGTTTTATTGACCTACCTTTATTGATAGATATAACATAATTGCCTTACTTGCTGTATCTTTAAAAATGCACATTACAGTTTCATAGGTATATATGTAAACTAATATGATTTTAAAAAATAGTGCTCATTAGACTCCTTTGCTGATCTTTTTGTTCTTAGAATGCCCTCTAGTGGAAGTGTAGGTAAAATACTATGCATTAAAGTGTTTCAAAAATATTTTTCCATTTTGCAGTTAGTTCATCATGCATTCACACTGCCATCATATTATGATCAGTGATTTTCTTCTTCTGTTATGATATTTTATAAATGTGTACAACATTAGGTGTTGTCAGATGAAACATAATAAATATGCTACCTAAGAAGGTCAGCTTTATTGATTGTAGAAAATGTAATGTTCATTTTTTATATTTTTAACACTTTATTTATTTAATTAATATTTATTTTTAATATTTTTCTCTTTGAATTTTTTAAAACCTATTCTGCCAATCATACTTTAAGGGGTGTTGTCCAAGCTACAGTCACTGGAGACAACCAGATTTCCCCAGGGAGAAGTGAATAAACTCTTAAGAGATTAGTGTTGTCAGTCACAATCAAATCCTTCCTAAATGAGCAGGTGGTTGTGCATCCTTTGTAATATGTTTTTCGCTCTAGTTCAGTTTAATAGCCAAGTTTGATACATCATCTCTGCAATAAAATTATCTGTAAGCTTGCCAGTCAACATTTGCTCTTCTTATTTGAACTTTTCTCATAACTAGTATGTGAAAAACTTTTTTGAACATTTAACTAGATAATAATATAAAATATTATTTTTAAAGTGAATACATTGATTTTATTTAGTTTAAAATTGAAAACTAAGACTTTAATTGTGAAAACATAAAGTGGACAGAAAAGGTGGTTTTATATAATATTTTCTTATGTCACTAACATATTCTTCAACTTCTGGTCATTTAAATCTAGCGTACAAATCTTGTCTTCCTTTAAAACCAGAACAAAAAGAGAAATGAATATCATTAATAAGAACTTAAAAAGTTATATAAAAAATAACTGCCAAGTCTTATTTTACTATACTAAATGCACTCCTTTTAGAAAATTTCTGTGAAAACTATTATTTTCATCACTCCTTATAATTGTACACCAGAACCCATTTAGCCAATCAAGGATATTGAGATATTTTTAACATGAAAATGAATTTAATCTGACCAATAAATGTAAAAACAACCATTTTTCATATTTATATTAAATATATATTCATCTTTCTTTGCAGACCTTCTTTGTCATCACTTTATTACTTATGACTTTTATTATAAATAATTAAGTGAACTTTTTTCTGTGTATTCTGACTCTGAAACACTAATTGCTGTATTGGATGAGCTTATTTGGGGTCTTGTGGTCTCCTATCTTATTTTGAAATATTATTCCAAATGAATAATCTGTTATGAAGAATATTGTCCATCTTTATGTTTAGTTTTATCTTTTCCCATCTTAACATATTAGGTATTTCTGGCTTGAATCTCAAATTCTGAAGTTATTTTAGATATGGATTCTAAACATCACTGCCATTTTTCCATGTCTACTAGAAGATTTTACTTGTTTTTTAGAATATGCAAATCATCTATTCTTATCATATGACAAGCTGGTGTATAACTGAAAATGATTTAGTTCAACCGCAGAAAACCACTGTAAGTACTTTAATGCATTTCCTTCATTGTTTCTACTCTATATCCCAATATATGAACACCTATACATCCCTAAGTGATATACATTCTTATTTATTTTATATTGAACAATTCCCAATAAGTTCTTATCGATATTTATTAATAATGATGTGTTTTTTTCATTGCTTGATGCATGCTTATTTTTGATTTTCATATTGGGCCATTTGTCTTTAAAATATTTAAAATTTATTTTGTAAATACAAATGAGATATGCTAGCATGCCTACGTATCATTTAATATGTAATAATGTAGTAAATAGTATAAAAGGAATGAATTCTAGAAAAATGCCTCAATTAGTTCTTTTAATTAAGCTGGTCAGGGTGGATTGACTACATGTAGAATAATAATTGGACACCAAAACCTCTACCCCTGAAATTTTCCAGTGAGATCCTTACCTGTGGTAGAAATAAAGAAATGTTTAGATATATGTAGGATAACATTAAGTCACATTGAGACACTAATGAGAAATCTATTCTCTTCTCAAGTGTCTTGTCTCTGTTTCTCTCTGATTTTGACAACAAAAAAAGTTCATTTTGGTGCTAGTGTATCATTCCTAGCCCCCCAAATTTCTTTTTCAAAAAAAGGGAAAACAGAGCCTGGACTCAGATATTTTTGTCAGGTAATAGTATTCAAAAATATTTTGTTCTTGGCTGTGATGTTTATATTTATTTTGCTTTTTAGCTAAGGTAATAAAACTAGCTTTCCATGTATGATAGTTATGTATGGGAGAGGTCTGTAGGCAGATACATTGAAGATACTCTTTCAAACCAGGAGCATCTCTATGGTACTTTAACTATACAGGGCACCATGCATGCTCAGGTCATAAATCTATAAATCCAGAAAAGTCAACCAAACGGACAGCTTTGAATATATTGACTATCTAAAATCTGAATTCTCAGCAGCTGAGTTTACTTTCCCACAAGGAATATTCATGCTTCACCAGAAAAAAAATATATTGTACAGGAACTTCTCTTATAACAATAATGAATGTTTTTGTCTCATCTGTTAATAAGTACTGGTTTATCCATAACATTCTCTTTATTTGCACACCTCAGTTAGAAGAAAATGCAGGTGAGAGATACCACCAATGTGTAAATTAGCAGTTCATTCTCAACAGTGACCAACATGCGTTTTGTAAATTTTGCAAATAAACTTTGAAGCCAAATATCAAAAATTCTCTCTTAGAAATCGTATGTGGCTATCAATGTACAATGTTGTTGTCCCTTGTCCTGGGTAAGAAACAAAAATTGAATGGGGGGTGATGAAAATAAAAGACAGCCACTCTTCTTTGTAGTCAGATTTATTGCAGGGGCTCTTTTAAACCAAGGAGGAAAATATAAATAATTGAAAGTGGTTCCATTTACCAAGCCATTAAGGTCAAGTCTTTCTAAGAAAAGAAAAATGCAGAATGCATGTTATATAAAATTCACCTACAAAAACATACTGTAACATTTTAAAATAAGCAGACTGGTTTCAACAAAAAACTATTTTGTGAAATAATATATGATATTTTGCTTCAGTGAGTAGGGAAGCTTTCAGGCTTTTTCAAGATATGCACAAAATGAAGAGAACATTTAAATGGCAAGTGGCTGTGTTACTTTACTTTCTATGTTAATTAGGAAGGTTGTGGTGTTAAGCCCCACTCTAGACCATGCTACAGAACTTCATATAAAAGAACAATTTTATGTGAGAGATATAAAGCAGAAACATGGGATTCATTGGCATTGATGGAAGTGAGATTTTCTTCAGTAGGATGCTCAGAAGCATCTTCAAAGATAGACTGCAAAGGCAGAAGTTGATTTGTTTTTTTAGAGGACTGATATCAACAAGATGGCAGAATAAGCCTTCCAGCACTTGAACTCCTACAGAGACATCAATTTGGACATCTGCCCAAGCACAGAAATACCTTCCCAAAGAAACCAGATGAGAGATTTCAACACCTGAACGTAACACAGAAATAGAAGAAGCAGCACTGAAGAGGGTAGGAAAGACAATTTTACATTAACTGTGTCACCTCTTCCCCAACTCCAGGCAGCAGAACTTGGAGAGAGACACCCCCAACATGGGGAAAGAAGGAAGTGTGTACCATTCGACTTTGTCTCAGATCCCCAACACCAGGCCTACCACAGTAAAAATGGGAAAAGAATTAAAAATAGGCTCTCTTGGTTTCAGACTTAAGGACTGCCTGGCCAAAAAGGTCACCAAGTTGGATCAAAAACCAGGCTGAACTCAGTGTCTCGGAGCATCAGACCCATCACAGGAAGTAGCCAGCCCCCTCAACCTAGTCACCAAGCCACCACATGTGAACTCAGTCTCCAGGCAGATATCTACAGATTTAACCTTTGCACCTATCCCAGTACTAGGCAAAATGGGATAATTAGACCCCAGAAATGCCAAGTGGAAAAAGTCTCTGGGCTGCTCCAGCACCAGTCTAACCCCAGTGACACTGGACTTCAGGCACACCCACACAGACTCAGGCTCCAGACCATTCCCCAGGCCAGGCTAGCTCCAATGACACTAAGTTTCATATCTCTCCCAATACCCAGCATCCAGTCTCATCCCAGGAAAAACCAGTGCCAGTCCTGTCCCCATAGACTAAGGCTCCAGGCCCATGACTGCAAAGCCAAGCAGAGGTCCATCCTTTTTGGACTTAGGCCAGCTCCGCAGGCTCAAGCTTCAAGCCCATGTATGCAAACACAGTGATTAGGCCCATTTCAGGACCTATCTGGCTTCTGCAGACTCAGGTTCAAAGGGCACTCCAGTGCCAGATCAGCCCCTGTGGACCCAGGCTTCAGGCCATTCTCCTGAGATACTAAATCCATGATCTCCTTTGCTGACTTAGGCTGCAGGCCCAATCACATGGACCCCAATGCCAAATACAAAAAGACAAATACTGCATGATTTCACTTATATATAGAATCCAAAAATATTAATTCATAAAAGTAGAGACTAGACTGGTGGTTACCAATGGGTGAGATAGAGGAAGATATCAGTTAAATATAAAAATAAGTTCAAGAGTTTTTTTGTACTACATGGTAATTATTGGAAATAACAATGAATTGTATTTTGAACATTTCTGAGAGTATATTTTAAGTGTTTTCACTACCAAAAATGAAATATATATAAATGTTAATGCATGTTAATTAGTTTGATTGAAACATTCCACAGTGTGTGTGTATATATATTTCAAAACAACATATTTTGTTATAAATACATCAAATTTTTTTGTAAATTGTAAGTAGTTATCTTTTTTTAAACACTTGTATGGAGTAAAGCAGATTAACCCTTTTCTTTCACTCAGTTATTTACCAATGACTTTCTTAAATGTAAAATTGAATAAATCACCAAACCACATAAGAATAAAACTAAATATCAAGAACCAATAGCAAGATTGGAATCATGGTAAGAAGGGATATTTAATCATTCCTGAGAAAGAGGATGGTATTTAATAATTTTTTAAATTTTTATTTATGGTATTAAAATGTAAGCATAGCACTAGGCATGGTGACACATGTCTGTAATCTTATCGGCTTGGGAAGCTGAGACAGGAGGATCTTGAATTCAAAGCCAGCCTCAGCAAAACCAAGGCACTAAGCAACTCAATGAGACCCTTTCTCTAAACAAAATAGGGCTGGGGATGTGGCTCAGTGACTGAGTGCCCCAAGGTCAATCTCCGGTACCTCACCCGCCCAAAAAAAATGTAAGCAAAGGAACTAAATGATAGAAATACAATCCACTAAATTAGTTTTCAAAATAATAGAAAAACATAAGTAGTGATTATTAACTTGTGTATCACTTAAAGAAAAGCAAGAAAGGAGATGAAAGGAAGAATGAGGGAAAAGGGGCTATGGACAGAAAATTCAAAATAAGACAATAAATAAGCACTTCAAAAGAAAGATAGCAATAATAGTTAAATATACAGACACAGCATAAACAAAAAATAAATAGCAGGGCTGAGGCTGTGGCTCAGTGGAAGAGTGCTCGCTCGCCTAGCATGTGTGAGGCACTGTGTTCGATCTTCAGCATTACACAAAAATAAACACATAAAATAAAGGTATAAAAAATTTCCCTATTTAAAATAAACAAACAAATAAATAGTACCCAAACACTAAACACGGGGAAAAAATTGTTAGCAATGTTGGCATTTTATAAAACAGAATTTAGGTAGAAAGCATTAATGAAGATACATATTAGCATCATATAATAAAAGAAACAATTGAATAATGATATAGTAAAATAACAAATAAAAGAAACAATTGAATAATGATATAGTAAAATAACAAATGCACTGTCACTTACCCACAAGCATTGTCTAAAGCCAAACCTGTGAGATTGATATTGGTATAAGAACTCTTTACAAAACTATCAGGAAATTGAAATCAAATAGATCAAAACTTTTAGCAAAAATATAGAAGATATAAAAAACAAAACATTTTGATTTTTTGACATTATGGGTACCACTACCAGCAAGCAAAAATGATATACTATTATCAAGTACACATTAAACTATTAGAAAAATTATCTGGCCATGGTGACTCATGCCTGTAATCCCAGCAGCTCTAGAGGCTGAGGCAGAAGAATCTGGAGTTCAAGGCCAGCCTCACAAACTTAGCAAGGCCCTAAACAACTTAAAAAGACCCTGTCTCAAAATAAGACATAAAATGGGCTGGGGATGTGCCTCCAGTGATGGTCCCTGGGTTCAATCTGCGGTACAAAACAAACAAATAGACAATTAGAAAAATTAATTATATGTTGGGCCATTCCTAAGAATAACATATTTCAAAGAATTTATAAATATAGTGCACATTGTCTGACAAGAAGAAATTTACATATGAAATCAGTCCCATTATTTTGTACTATTTCTGTCTGTGAGAGAGAATATAATAGTGTTAAGCCATCATTAGTTAGTATGACCTAATGCTGTTGGAAAAGCAACAGAAACAATAAGTTATGCTGCCAAGGGAAAAGGAAACATTTTCTAAAATAAACTGAGATTTAGGTTGTAAATGCCTTTGTGGTTTGCAGTATCAACACTGGGTAATCACAGTGAAGAACTGCATAAAGTACTTTATCCCTGGTTGAAACTAGCGATGAGTAGAGGTATTTAAAGAGGGAGGTAATAAACTATTTTCACTATTCGTTGCATTAGCCTTTCTACACCATGATTAAGAAATTAGAACCTTATTTGAACTGTGGAATGAAAATCCTAGGAGGATTTTTATTCTCCTTGTAATTGGACTTGTCTTTTATCTTTTCCTCCCTTGTTTAAAAATGATTTTGTTTTGCAGCCTTGGAGACTTCTTCTGCTTATATTGCATAGGAATAATCTTGAAATCCCATGGCATAAATGCTCTCTCTGAATTAGACTAAAACATGAAATACAGCATCTTGAACAAATTGAGAAAAGAAATAACAAAAAAATAAAAAGAAGAAATGTGATTCTTTCTTTGATAGGAGAAATGGTAAGAAAGCTTGAGTGTACATCTTCACACTCCAACAGGTAAATGGCAATCAGAGAAGGGACATTAACAGGAATTTTATCCTCAGGGTATGGAACAAAGCCCTAAAGTTTTAAAAATCAGAAATCTTCTCACGGCTAATTGTGTATGGTGGCACTTTCTTAGTTGGAAGTGACAACACACATACAGAGAAGACAAGGAGCTGCCTTTCTGACTGAGAACAGTAGAGCTTATTATCCGTTCCCTCCACTGAACCAATTATACATTTAACATCAACTCCCCACAGAGACAGTTAATACATGACAACCTTTCTTGGTCAAGCATGCCTTATTTAAACAGAAGTTTCTCTGGAGAGTTTAAATGGTTTGGCATGGAAATAAATTAGCCAGTGACAGGTCTGTTTCATTTTATTAGAACAGCATTAAGAAATGAAAGTAGCATGTATCCAGCTATGAATTTAACAGTTAATTCTTCAGAAAAACTCATTTTACACTCCTTTTGAAAATGCAATGAAGAGATGTATCAATAAAAGTGATGTATAATTGAGCAATATAATCAAAGATTATGTATATGTGGAGTCAACTAGATAACTGCTTATTTTTGACAAACAGTAACTCACAGGCCAAAGACTGTGGTTTTAGTCCTCAAAGAAATAATATACTATATTGGTCTAATAATAAAAAAATGATTTTCTCTGTCTCATTATTGGAAGCAATTTAGGAATGGTATAGTTTAATATTTGAAAAGAAATATAACATCATATAATTGGAGTGATTAAAAGTGTAATGTTTATCTTAACTGCTCTAAGAAACTCTATTTAGGGGAGTATTTCCTAAATGAACTCTATTGTACATTAACAAGTGTAATAAAAGTATTTTGTGTCCAAATCAGTTCCGTTAATGCAACATCTTCTGTTCTGCTTGCAGATTCACAATGCATAGTATTGTATCAAGGGAACTAAGAAATTCCGTGAAGTAAAGAAACCACCTAAACCAATACAAACTTCTTTGCAATGGAACAAGCAGCTTGCTCCTCCCTCCCTCCAATCCATGCCTCCTTCCTTCGCACTTCTCCTTCCTTACTTCTTTCTTTATTCTCCTTCCCTTTTCCTCTCTTCCCAATTCATTTCTGCAGGAGGGGAGAAGGGATGCAGTCTTAAGATCCAGTGTTTTCAGAACAGTTTACAAAAGTTGATACAAGTATTTGTGATTCTTGCCCAAATAGGCATTGAGTTAGTTACTCGATGTATGTCACTCAGGAAATTCTACTTTATTATAGTCCAAGTAAATATATCTTTAGAACTAAACAAAAACAAACAAACAAAAAACTCTCCTTTACATATTTTTATTTCTTATTTCTTAAATTTATTCTTGTTATTTGGAAACAATGAATAATATTTCATCTTATAAGAATTTGAGTGAAACCTGAAAATATCTTTCAAATTTTCTCTCTACATGACATCTACTTATGAATTTATTCATAATTTCACATTTTTTAGATATCATAATGTCTTCATTTTCTATATCTTTAAGTTTGTAAAGTTTCTTCAGATCTTTCCAGGAAAATCTATCCTAAGCTATTAACAGATGATAAAGCTTTAAACATATGTTATTATTATGAAGAAATCAATGTGTCATTTTACTAAAGGGGAATGTTTGTAAATTTTGGTTATTAAATGGAAGTAACTGATTTATCCCATGTAAATATATGAAATAAAATATCTTTACTAACTTTATATCATAAATCGGTGGAAGATAAGATAGAAAATACAATGTCAAGGAAAAAATATGAAAATCTCAGAGAATTATAGTTAACTGTGTGTGTGTGTGTGTGTGTGAGAGAGAGAGAGAGAGAGAGAGAGAGAGAGAGAGAGAGAGAGAGAGAGAGAAAGAAAGAGAAAGAGAAAGGAAGAAAGAAATAGGAGTGGTGTTTTGCTCATTTGACTTTCTCAATAGTTTTTGACAGGTGGCTTCACTCACATGGAACTTTCAGCCTAGGGCTAGGATTGATTAACAGGTAAATTCAACTGAATAAAGGACCAGCTCCCCATGGATCTATATTGGATTTGAGTTGTGTCCCCAAGAGTCTAAGAGTGATGTGCTGCTCAGGATGGCTCAGCCAGGGCTCCTCAAAACTCACTCTCCCACTCTGAGGTGAGAGTTCTGTGTCTGCACTTAAACATTATGAAGGCTACATATTGGGTCTATTGAGGACTACAGGAAAGCATAAAATTTGATGTTTTCACTTAATAAAACTTAAAAATATTTGCTAAACAGGAGCACTTTAACATCTTGCTTTTTATACTACTGGATATTAATATATAACTTGATATTTAATTATCATTGCAAACTGAGTTGTAAATACTAAATTATCAAAACATAAATTAACAAATAGTTATTAAAATTCTACTTTATGTTCATGAAAAAGTCAATAGAAAAGTTTAGAAATTTAGAATTTATTTTAACATCCATCTTCCTCCTAAAAATAATAGTAATTATAATATGACCTATTGGGTGCTGTATTGGGTTATGTTAACCTTGTAAATTAATTCTAAAATCATCTTTTAAGTATTGCCTTTTTACCAGTTGAGAATGTGAGCTCTTTTTCTCCACTTATTCATTTTCCTCCAAGATTGCTTATGGAATTTTTACAGTTTTTTTTTCAGATTTTTGTTAATTTCACTTATTGTGTACATTAATTTCTATTAGATAAAAATATTTCTCTTATAAATTTTAAATTTGGATTTGAAAAAAAGAGGTTTCAATTTCTGCCACATTCTCAACCTCAGCTGCACATTAAAACCTGAATTGGGGCCTGTTTGAATTTATGCACTAAAAATTGACTGTTGCTCAATAATTAAATTAGTAATTCATTTTTATCTAGTTTTATCATGATGTAAGTTCTTTGTTTTCTATTTGCTCACTGAAATTTCTATTTGCATCTACAAATACAAGATAGCTCACAACCCAAGACTTTCCTTTAGTTTCTAAAATGAAAAAGAACAAAATTCCTCTATGAAATTAAACAATGAAGTTTGTGTTGTCTGTAACAGCAACATTGGTAATTAAAGAAAATATTTGCTCACTTACATTTTTCGCTTGGAAATGAACATGTTTTGTTGCCTTCATTATATTTACTTCCCTGTTTTTGCAAAGCATAATTTGCCTTGACTAATGAAGGAATAGGCAGACTCTTCAGAAGAATGGAACGGATTCAATCTCTGAATATTTCTAATATTCTGATATGGTCACAATTCACTCTTCCAAAATGAAAAAAAAAAATATCATTTGGTATTTTTGTGATTTCATTATAAATGTGGGCCAAACACTGAACAATTACAATCACAGGCTTTAGGAAAGGAAAATTGACACTTGCATGTTTTTCTTTTTTTCCCCCATGTTCCTTGACACTAACTTGCAGCCATGGTTAAAGGAACTGTTGTAGAGTTACTAGACATATCTCCATAAAATATCTCACATTTTTTTTCAACTATTCCTGTTGCAGCGGTGTACACTTGCAAACCCAGCAACTCAGGAGGCTGAGGCAGGAGTACCACAAGTTCAAAGACATCCTTAGCAACTTAGTTGCTAAGTTGTGACCCTGTCTTAAAAAAAATAAAAAGGAGTGGTGATGTACTCAGTAAAGTTCCCCTGGGTTCAATGCTTAGTATTAAAAAAAGAAAAAAAAAAGAGGAGGAGGAAGGAAAAAGAAAAATGTTTTCAACTATAATATTCTGTTCAGCTTTTCAAGAATGATTGATTTAATTCTCAGGCTCCTGGTTTTTTAACTCCCTTGGGAGTAAAGGTTACTAAACAGTTACTGTATCCAATACAGCATGTAAATCATTCCTTCCTGTGAGAGAACAGTTTGTTCATCTCTCCTATTTTTGCCCAAGACAGAAACCTAGTGTCTGACTGCCTGCCACAGAATAACACATCAGTATATATGTGTTGTATTATTTTGCTGTATGTTTTCATTATAAAAAATTAGATATACAATTTCTTATTTAATTACTCCTTTGACAGAAACATAGGCTTATAAGATGATTTATTAGGGTAAAGGACATACTCAGTATTCATCAGGCAGAATGAAGTTAATTGGCCCCTAGAGAAGTTATTCCCCATAGCACTGTTTGCAAAAGAACAAGATTTTAACCTGCCGACTTATTAATGGAAACACTTATGATTCCACATCACATATAGAATAGCTTTACACAAAATGTCTTATAGTGAGAGGTAGGGCTTTTCCAATGGGAGAAGACAAATTTAGGAGTACTTTGATGTTGAACTTCTGACCCAAGATTATCTAGTTTCTTTAGCACTTCTTGGGAAAATATCAGGAAGAAAGAACACATTAACATGAATAGCAAGGTGAATTTTCAAGTTGCTGCAAAGTTGAGCTTCTGTAGATTATCACAGCTATATTAGGTAAATCAGAAAATCTGCAAGGGATCTCTTTCAATTCCCAGACATCAGGTAGTTAAGTAAAAAAGAAGAATGCTAAAAAGTCAACAATGAAGTAAAATAAGCATTTGGTTTCTGCAACAAATACAAGTAACAACTCATCTACGTGTCCATACATTGACTGATAGGAAAAAACAGCTGAATAAGTCTGTGATCTACACTCAGTGTGGTTACATTTTAACTTATGAAACAGACAATATGTCATTTAAGTGCTGAAACAAAAGATATGTACCAAAGGCTGTGAGAAGGAACCAGAGAAAACTATTCTCAGGTTGAAGAAGCTGTTACAGGGATTAATTTGTAAATTAAGAAGCCATTAAGTCCCTTCTTATTTTTTCCCTCAAACAGCACTCATCCCAGTTGATCATTCATTTCTGTTTACCAACAAGTGGTTTTTAAATCTTCATGGATACAGACTCATAATGATCCTGGGTCTTTCCCATTCACTCTTTCAATGTTCCTGCAATGTTTAGGCCACTTACTCGAACTTCTTGCATGTTTTCCTCCCAGTCCATTTCTTCAGTACACAAACTTCCCAGATTTCTGTCCTTATATTTCTTTTTTACTTCACATTCCCACTTGGACTTTTATGTCCTCTGCACCAACAAATATCTTACTCTACACCTCTATTCAACTACCAGATAATCCTAAATCTGACTCAAGATATGTTTTGCAAGATTCCTTACATGGGAGGATACAACTGTGTGCCACTTGGATAGATGAAAGGCAAAAATTTTATTACAGCTCCAAATTACAGAAGGCTGCCAGGTAGAACCACCCAGGGATTTCACCTGGGTCAGGTCAGGTAATAGTAAGCTGGATCTGTAGGGGCAACTCATCTTTGGCAGGCAGAATGGCGTTAGCACTGTCCAAATGGGCTTCCTATAGTTTGGCTCATTTGAATAATTTCTTGAGCTCAGGGACAGTAGCTATCCCTAGTTTTCCACTGCATGACCTTGGGTCAATTAGGGCAGGTGGATAGTAGCTCAGAGTATGAGAATCTGACTGGGAATTGGTTGGGGTACAGTCTTAGTCAACTGTCCTAGAAGGGAAACTGGCCAATCTCTATCAGGGATCTCAAAATATAATCAAGAAAATATTTAAAATTGAGTCATGAGTGGCTAGCAGTCTCCCCCTACTCCATTCAACTACTGCATTTCACATGAAAGTCATCTCTGTTCTAAGCTATATTTTAAAATGTTATTCTAACAATTTGGGGGGGCTCCATATTTGTTTCTACCACTTCTCAGCACACAGTGTTGTGAAATGCATAATTTTAAAATATAGATCCCATCACAGTTAAACCCCAGCTCCAAAGCCTAGTGTCCCAGCAAACTGGAGTGATTGAGGTTCAGCAACTGCCAGTCTGCTTTTCCCTTCTATCATTAGCACACCTCTCCTTGCTAACCATCATTACACCCTGTCCTCTGCCCAGAATGACTCTCCACACACCTCATCTCCTCATGTAGCAAGATTGCCATTCTACCTCCAAATCCCAGCAGAATCCTAAATCCATCAAAACCCTTTCTTAGATTTTCCCACTCAAAAGTAACCTTTTTGTTTTGGTTTGCCCTGATAACATATTTAAATTTCTAACATAGCATTTATTTATTTATCTATTCAATAACTACAGATGAAAAGATATGAACAGTGGTGAAGAAAACAGATAATTCTTAACTTCCCAATAGTCTTAAAACAAATGTTACCGATATTACTATAATTTTGGCCCAATAGCATCTGAAAGTGAGTGGCTTAAGATCTTGTCTTTGCACATTGTTTTCTTTTTATCAAAGTGGCCTTACTCTAAGCTTTATTTAGTATATTTATACAGAGGGTCTGATAATACATTTTTAAAATGATATTAACTTATACAATTTTCCTAAGAAAAAAAGAGAATATAAATGTATTATACTCACTTCTGTTCCTGTAGTAGGAATGCAAAAGATTTATTAGATTGAAAGGATAATGGATATCAAATAATTTTAATTTCATAACAGGGCAAAGATGAGTTAATTTGCCTATTATTTGCTGAGAGTCTTTAAATATTTTAAGAAATCTCTAAAACTGACATTCTTATATATAGCTTTACCAATCTGAATTATGCTTTAATGACACCTGAATTAATATATAGATACCATTAATTTCCTGAACTGTATCAATCACAGGATACTTAGCAAAAGAAAATTTATAGGTATCTAATAGCATACAAGTGTAATGGCAAAAAAGGTACAGGACTCTACTGTTGGCCTCTACCCTCTTCATAAAATTCATGAGTCAGTGTCACACCTTTCATGTCCCAGGCCCTGGAAAGACATTGGTAAATGATTGTCTTTTCCTTATGGAATTCACATAATTTTTTGCTTTTTCTACTAGTCTATAATTTCTATTCCTAAAACTACATATACTCAATGCAAAACAAATTTAAAAATTCATTTAACTTCCAAAAACCATTATGCACAAGAGAAACTAACTCATAGAATATAGCATATAGCTCTTTACAGTAAAATGTAACTTTCACTGTTTTTACAACTCTGTGAGGGAAATTTTAAGGATTTGATCAAATATCACAAAGTTAAGAAAAATACTTAAAGTCATTTTGATATAAGGCCACCTAACTTGCATGAATTTAAAAATTTAGTATAAGGCAAAACTAGGCACTGTGGAGCTATAACTGATGACATAATTAAAAAGAAACTCTAAATTCACAAAAAACATTGTACATAGTAATCAGTTTAATATATTTATGAGGTCACAATATATTTAAAATAAAAGAAATTTTAACCACGTAAACATACATAAGTGTGTGTGTATACACACACACAGACACACACACACACATAAAAGAACATGGTAGACTGTCGCGACCCCTTGCCCGCAAGGAAGACGCAACTCAGGAATCTTCTTTCAGCAGTTTATTCAGGTCCTTGATACTTTTTCTTCTTTCAGCTGTTTATTCAGGCCTTTGTATTGACATGTCTTTTAGCTTCTACTGCTACTCCTCCTACTACTTCTACTGCTACTCCTACTGCCACTACTACTACTCCCGTGTGCCCCAGCCTTAATAAAGCAGATAAAGCCCCAATGCACAACTGCCACGTGGACTTTTCTCATAGGGTGCCAAGTCACAGCGTGCCAACTCATTCTGATAAGGAGTTGTTTGTCACAGACTACAGGGGAAACCAGCGCCATCTTGTAATGGCGGCCACAGTTCACAGAAACGGCTCACCACAGTTCCCCCTTTTTTGTTTTATTACGACAATACAGGCGAGAGTAGAGGTCCTATCCCACTGTGCAGAAGTGGCTGCATAGTATGGCCCAGCCTTAAGGAGGGCCCTTCCCCAAACCTGAGGCCATAT
The DNA here is from genome assembly GCF_045843805.1 of Urocitellus parryii. Classification (NCBI taxonomy): domain Eukaryota; kingdom Metazoa; phylum Chordata; class Mammalia; order Rodentia; family Sciuridae; genus Urocitellus; species Urocitellus parryii. Next base: position 55,583,153 of record NC_135535.1, read on the forward strand.
CAGCCGACGCCTTTTTTCGTGGGGCGGGGCGTGGACGTCAAACCCGCATGCAATAGGACATGCTCCCCTTGAGGTCCACTCAAGTGGATCACTCAAGTGCAGTGCCTTGCCTCGCATCCTGTATCGTGACGATGGTAGACAAAGGGGGACAGCTGAGGCTGTCTTTGTAGTGCAGACAAAATTAAGTTGGCAACACCCTAAGAGAAAGGCACGGACAATAGAGAGGGGGAGAAATTTGGTTGTGACATCTGCCATTGTTAGATAAAGGTCAAGACGTTCCCGTGGAGCACATATGTCATGGCCTTGTGAACTGGCCACTTTGACATGCAGAACAAGGAATTGGGGGCTGGGCCCCGGGGGCCAGGGAAGGCCTGCTATCAGCAAGTTCCCCTCTTTTGTTTATTGCATGTCAAAGGGAATCAAGTAGCCCCTGTCTTAGGTCGTCCACCGCCCCTGCACTGCTTACCCGTCTCTGGGGAGGCCCCACTCCCCTGTCTTAGGTTGCAGTGCAAGCGTGGAAGTTGCCCGTCACTGGGTACTACAAGATCAGCTCAGCATGTTGTGGCCAACAGGACATTGTTATGGTAACCGCCTCCATAAACAGGACCCATGACCATCACCATCAAATGGCAGGTGTAGTTGGACTGTAAGATTAGCTAGCAAAGATCCTAGTGCAGAAAGGCAGGGAGGAGAGGTATGCACAAAGGAAAGATATGGTAGAAGTTCCAACACTAGAAGAGTGACAAAAGAAGGACATGTCGATCCCAGTGCAATGTAACTTGGGGTGCAACGACCATGTCAAAGGTTTACTGTTTAAGATGCACAAGCCAGACTTGTGGCGAGTTGCCATTTTCTAAAGCAGCAAGAGCTTGTATGATCATAGCCCTATCGTGAGCACTGCGGGCCTTGAGGCGACAGAGAAACTACAAGCAGAGAAACATACCAAAGCAACACATTGCACCAAAAATGCCTATTCCCACCCATTCCTTAAAAAAGGAAAAGGCAGAAGAAATCCAAAGGGTGAATTGTCCCAAAGTCACCGGTATGACACGGGTGTCGTTCAAAACAGCTATCTGAGTCAGTTGAGACTGGATCAAATTTTCTGCCACCATGGACCAATTTCCGGCCAAGTACTCTCCGATGATGCGGGAAGCATTCCTGGAATTATTAAATCTGACAGAGGTTATGCATAAATGTGCACGTTGGTCAACACAACCCAAAAGCACCAAGTCAGCCAATTCTTCTACCTGAGCTTGGAGTAAATCTATTCTTTGGTTGGCAGCTAAAATTCCTGACAAAATATGTTGATTAATTTTACTTTGAGATTTGAGTATGTTGGAAGTTTGTTGAATAACCTGATTAATAGTGGCAGCAGTTTGGACCTGATTAAGAGCCTGTTTGCATTCAGCAAGCTGCTCCTTAATCTTCACTTTATCAGTTAAAAGAGCACCCTTTACCAATCTCCATAGAGAGAAAGTAGCAATCGGGACTCTATCTGGACTTTGGTCCCTCAACAACTTTTGGAGATCCTGCTTTACCAAATCCCAATCACTGTTATTAAGAAAGCCTCCCGTCAGAAACCAAGGACAAGCCTGGGCTATAGCTTCAACGAATTCAGTTGCTGTCTTGGTTTTTATTCCTGTTCCTTGTTTGTTTAACAGTTCTTTAACTTCGTTGGCCAGACGAAGTTTCACTGTTGAGTTACCCATGGTACGTACCCTGTCTCTTTAAATTATCTTTGATCCAATCTTCCCCCTTCTCCCTTAGAAGGTGAGCCTCCTCCACTTACCTCTGCTTTCCGAATCTCGGTAAGGACCTCCAGATGCCAAGTCCGGCTAACGGAAACCGAGTCCGGCGAGAGACGTTGAGGTTAAAAAATAATAAAAAAATCACAGGACACCAACGTTCTTCATCCAGGAGGAGGCATGTGTGTTTTTTTTTTTTGTTTTCTTTTTGTTTTTTTGTTTTTTTTTTTTGCTTTTTATATTTTGGAACAATTTTTGAAAACCTTAGAATCTATAAACAAATTATTATATTTTGAGAAGAAATATCAATGAAAATAGTTAAAACCTTTAGATATTTTGGAGAAATAATTATAATAATTTATCATTATATGAGTTTGAACAATAACCTTGAGAAGTAGAAATTACTTGATTGTATTTTTACTTAAAAGCAAATTTATAGTAAACACATTTATCTCAAATATCTGTAACTGAAAAGGCAGAGTATCTGATAAATGTAAATATAAAACATAAATTATGGGTTTTCTGTTGAAGAAAAACAATTAGGCAAATATATATTAACTAATCAATTAGGCATGTGCTAATTAATTTATAGATTAACAAATATAGGTTATCTAAATATCTAAAATATATATATATAAAGAATAAGAACATAACTTATAATTGTATTAACTTTATGTAACCACGTGGTCTTAAAATATTTGGATCCATTTAAATTTATTTTTAACTAGGAGTGCACTGTTCTATGTGACGTCACTTGATGTAACTGAAATAAGATCCTTGAGTATACATTTTTATTTTTATAGTTAGCAATGAAAATAAGGATTTTTTGGTCATCACAGGAACTTTGCCGGCTTGTTCCTGTGGCGAGCAAATGCATCCTCAGAACCTTCAAAATTAAAAGTAAAATATAAAGAAGCATATTTGATATCTCCCATCAATAGAACATTATTTAGTAACACAACTATAGAGAAAAAGTCAGGTTATTTAACTGAGAACTAGCTTAAATTTAGGACTGTAACATAGAAACCTGTGGAATTAAATTTTGTCTGAAAAAGATATCTTTCATTAGCATTTACAGGTAGGCATTTTTTTGTAAAAAAAATACAGGCTCTGAGCAGCTCCGGTAGAAACCTGAAACACAGCAGTACAGGTTAGTGGCTGGAAAGCGGGACCAGAAGTCCTGTCTGAGTGACTGTGGAAGAACCAATCAGAAGCCCGAAAAGGTGTGGGAGGTGGGACCAGGAAGCTACTCTTCCGGCCAGGCACCCCATGGTTACCATGGTGATGCAAACAACATGGAGTCCGCTGCCCATTTTCGGGGCAAAAGTTCCCCAAGTTTTCCTAGCCGATTGCATTTTGTTTGATTTTGTCTGCATTTTCCCCCCACCTGGCCAAGATCTTACTGCGGTAGCAGCCTGTTCTGTCTCTGTGACCTGCGGTTGCAGCTCGTGTACATCCTGCACTTCCTGGCGTTCCCCTGGGGAGTCTACAGATAGAAAGGGGTTGGTCCGTGGGAGGTGACGAAGTTGCCCACTCCCCGGGGCACCATTCCATCCCTGGATTGCCCAGTAGACCTTGGGGCGGGCCCCTGTTCCTGTTTTGAGGGCAGGGGCCAGAACCTGTCCAGTAATATGAGCTCCATCAATATCCTTACAAGCTCGAATCATGTCATCAACACTCTTTGCTCTGGTAGATTTAATGGCATTTTGGCAATAGGAATTTGCATATTTAAGAGCCAATTGCTTAATGACCGGCATGGCTTGTTCCAAGTTAGGGAATATTTTTTCTGCTACCTGTATCAATCAGGCAATGAAGTCAGAATAAGGCTCAGAGGGTCCTTGAGCAATTTTTGAAATTTTTGTTTTAGCATTTGAAATAGGTAGAGCCTTCCAAGCCTAAATGGCTGCTGTAGCTATCTGAGCATAGACCCCAGGATTATAATTAATTTGTTGATTTATGATAGCATATTGTCCCAAGCCTGTTAACATTTCAAGGTTATGCCGTGGGAAGCCGGCGTCCTGATTGACTCGGGCTAGCTCGCGACACCTCTCTTGATTTTCACTTTTCCACAACAAAAAATCCCCTCCGGACAACACAGCCATGCAAAGCTGTTGCCAGTCACTAGGTGTCAGCTGATTGGCAGAGAAAGACTCGAAGAGAGTCAATGTAAAGGGGGCATGGGATCCGTAATTAGTAACTGCCTCCTTTAGTTGTTTAATATCCTTAAAGGCTAAAGGAACATGTACTCTGGCCGGCTGTCCATCGGCATCCAAGTTTTCAATTACTGGGAAGTTTGGGCCGTCTTAGGCTGCCACTGAACACCCCCCAGCCTTCTGGGGTTGTCCTTGTCCCAATCGGGGTTATAAGGAGGGAGCGTGACAGCGATCGGGGCTGTAGGTGCTTTAAATCTTGACTTTTTCAATCGACCCTCCAGTTCCTCTATCTCCCTTTCCAATTCTTCCTCCTGCCAGCTGTTACCATGGAGCCCAGTTAGTAACTCCCTTATCTTAGAAATGTAGTCAGCACTGTGAAGCCCAGCTCAAGGCCAGAGGCCTTGTTACATATTTTTGTGAAAAACTAGTAAGGGAGTGTCCAGTGCCTGGAATGCTGATTTTTTCAGACAGTAGCCAAATAAAACAGGGCAACATGAAAATAGGAAGTTTATCTACATTAAACCTTTTTGTAGAGATTCTTTTGCTGAAAGTCCTAAAATAAGCCATGGTGAATATTCTGGAGAAGGTCAATTAAGACTTTTCTGTGGGCCTGATAGGGAGGGGGAAGATGAGAAGGCGGGGTTGAGAGCGGCTAGGGTGGATCTAATTCCTCAGAACTGTCCGAGCTACTTGTGTCCTTGGGAGTTTTTAACTCAGTCAAGTCCGGATAGAGCCTTCTCCTCTGTTTAACTTCAGACTCCCTTATCTTTTCACCACTCTTACTCCTAATACTTTCTGCTACCTCGCTATGTGACCCCTCCGATTTTTCTTCATGCAATTGCTCAAGAACAGCCTGACCCTCACTCACAGCTTTCTGGCATTTACCATCCATTATACACCCCCTCACTAATTTCCAAAGCGGAATGGTACTGCCCCTTAAAGTTCCTTGTTTGTAAGCGAAATCCAGATCTTTCCCTAATTTGTCCCAACTGGAAATCGTGAGACTCCCTGAAAAAGCAAACCAAGGAGCTACAGAGTCAGTCTCTTCTAAAAACCTCTGTAATGTGCACTGCTTCACTTTAAGTCCCTTAGAACGCAGTAACCCGTCCAAGGCCAGCAAAATTGGACTTGAGGGAGTAGCACCCATACTGTTCCAAGCAGTATAAAGAAAGTGAAAATACAAAACCCCGCTCTCTCTTTATCTACAGAGGAGCGTCTTATTTATTTATTTATTTTTCCCCGCTCTCTCTTTATCTACAGAGGACACAACAACAAAAGAAACACAAAAACAAAAGCGAAATGACACAACAAAAGAAACACAGAAAACAAAAGTGAAAGTACACAGTGCAGCTGCAATAAATGTGAGGCTCTCTCTTTCTTTGTAGAGGAGCTGACCCCGCTTTGGACGCGGATCCCACTTACTGGGACTATCCCTGCTTTGATCGCAGATCCCACTTACCTGGGACTAACCGGTGCACCACCCCTGACTGACTGAAAGTTCTGGTTCCCGGGTCTCGGCGCCACTTGTCGCGACCCCTTGCCCGCAAGGAAGATGCAACTCAGGAATCTTCTTTCAGCAGTTTATTCAGGTCCTTGATACTTTTTCTTCTTTCAGCTGTTTATTCAGGCCTTTGTATTGACATGTCTTTTAGCTTCTACTGCTACTCCTCCTACTACTTCTACTGCTACTCCTACTGCCACTACTACTACTGCTACTACTACTGCCACTACTACTACTCCCGTGTGCCCCAGCCTTAATAAAGCAGATAAAGCCCCAATGCACAACTGCCACGTGGACTTTTCTCATAGGGTGCCAAGTCACAGCGTGCCAACTCATTCTGATAAGGAGTTGTTTGTCACAGACTACAGGGGAAACCAGCGCCATCTTGTAATGGCGGCCACAGTTCACAGAAACGGCTCACCACAGTAGACAATTGGCACAATAAAACTTTGTAGTGGGGAGAAATCACTAAAAATCTAGAGAGGGTTTTATAATGTAGTAAGACTCAGGCTGGTTTCAAGGACTGTCCAAATATAAGTGGGTCAAGTTCTTTTAGCCAAAGAGATGTAGGACAAAGAGAAATGAGAATTTAGAAAAGATTTAATAGAAAGCTGAGGCAGAAGTTTCTGGAGCCGTGGTTAAAGACATCTGGATGTTGTAGGTTCAGGCCAGATTATGAAGAAACTTATTTTGGAGAGGTTTTCAAAGTTCATAGAGAAGAGTAGGGCAATGACAAAAAGGGTTTCAGGAAAGACTTGGCAGTTTCCTGTAATCTGGGTGAAAACCAGGGTGATAGGCCAGGTAGATAAAGAGTGATGGATTCCCTAGAGGGTCAAAAAGCTTTACAAAGCTACGATAGTGGAATAAATGGAGGGGGAGAATATAATAGGTTTGGGGGATTAACACAATGGTAAAGTGCTTCCCTACCATGCCAGAGGTCCTGGATTCCATCCCCAGCACCACTAAAAGAAAAGGAAAAAGAACACAGAGAAATAGCAGAATCTAGAGAACCATTTCTTGTTTTTGTCTAATTAATTGGAGTTATGAAGCCTAGACTATTAATAATAACAATTAAATAAATTTCTGCTTACTCATTTTTTTTCTAAACATACTTATGAAATGAGCATTATTTACTCCATTTTACAGCTGAAGAAACTGAGACTCATAGTAGCTAGGTCACTTCCCCTTGGTCCCACGCCTCTTAAGTGGTCAAGACATATTTTTTCATCTCAGTCAGCTTTCAGAGTCAATGATAACTCTACTTCTATGACACCAATATTTTTTAAAAAGTTTAAGTTACCTGGAAACTAAAATGCACTTATCAGAAAAAGCAATGCTGAGAATACCATTAGTTCCTCTTGATAGATGAAGAAAAGGGCTTGTGTGAAGATAGAGGACTGTTAAACTCTCAGAGCTGGCAGGTGGGAAAAGCCAAAGTCAATTCTGTGTGATTCTAAACCGTATTCTCAGTTCACTACTGCATGCTGCTTCTCCTTGTCTCCGTTCCTTTTTAAGTCTAAGATAGTAGCAAAAATTAACAGATTTCACTATAAATTAAGAAACCATCAGATAAAATTTGAAGCAACTCAGTGAAATCCCAATAAAAATGCTGTAAATTTGCCATATTGAACATTATAAAGCAGAGGCAATATTGCCATGTATAGAACTGAAGTAGTTCTCTCCTAAAATCACATTATTTCTAGTTACAATACAGACAGCCACAGAACATAAATCTAATCTCTCGTCCTTATGACAACCCTTCAGATTTTGGAGATATGTAGCATATTTTTGGCAAGCTTCCTTTCTTTATCGTAAAGGTCCTCTGTTCCTTTAATTTCTCTTCCTCCTTATCACCCCTCTTTGCTCTTCTCTGAATGCATTAAAGTCGATCGATATCCTTTGAAGTGTGGAGTGAAGAACAGAATCTAATATTATAGTTATGGTCAGATTTGAGAAAAATACAGCAAGCCTTTGCAGTTCTCATTCTGGATGCCATATATTCATTATAAAAGCTTAAATTTATAAGTGGTGTATATACAGCAAAGTGTGATAGACTTCTCACACTATGAATTCATAACAAATTTAATTTATCTAACTCTCCAAATCATTCTCATATTAATTTTACCCTGCAGTTTTTCAAAGAAGAGGTATCAAGTATTCAAAATCTATGAACCCATGGAAAGACTATGAAGGATGAGTGTTTTCTATTTATTTTTTAAAACAGTGTAATTTTTATAGTTCTATTTGTGATTTTTTTTCAAATTGAAAAGAGATTTCATGTCAAAGTGAGCATGACTGGAATTATTTAAGTGTGAATATATACTTGTATATAATACAAATCACTAAAATTATTTTGATATTTACTGGTTCAGATATAAAATTTGTATAATATATATGCATAAATCTTCTTAACAATAGTCTATATTCACAACATATAAATGTTTAAAATTTGCACACCTATAGTGAATTTTAAATAGTAAAACTATGTTATCTTCAGTACTCCATTATTGAGGTAATTTACTAAAAATTTTATATTTTAGTTTTATAGGAAATCAAAAAATGCAAAAATCCATTAAGAAATATTTTACTACATATTTCTTATGAATTCTCACATGCAGCCATGTATTATCATTCACATGAATTCACATTTTATAAACTATCTTCTTTAAAGAATCCATTAAAATTTATGACATGAATGGAACTCAATATAGAAAAAGTGCCTAAATGCTATGTATTGATTCAATGGGTAAATTTATATGACAAAATAAACTATTCAGTTCATGCTTTCTGGAAATATTGGATTCTCCTATCACATTTTTTTTTTTAAAAAACACAGTTTTGAAATCAAACATACTACATAATATATTCATTCTAGCATAAAATATTGCTTAAGACTTTTTCCATTTCATACATATTTCACTGTCAAAATGTTCCAATAATAGCACCATTAAACAAAAAATGGAAAAATATAAAATTTCATTGGAATTAGAATTTCAGATTAAAACCCACAGCTTTCAGTTTGCTCTGGAGCCCAGTCCCCTCATCTCCTCAAATGTTCTGTCTCTTGTGTGCTCTCTTCTGAGTCATCTATTTCTCCCCACTTGTTCAATCTCATCAGAAGACAGCAATCCCCCGTAATCGTCAGCTTCACATTTTCATAATTTCAATTACCTGTGACCAATCATAGTTTGAAAATATTAAGTGGAAAAATTCCATAAATGAGCAACTTATAAACTTTAAGTTGTATGCCATTCTGAGTACCATGATGCAAAGCCCCACTCTGCCCCACTTGGGACATGAATCATCTCTTTGTCCATAGTATCATTACACCCTCCCCTGGATCACTCTGCAGACATCTTCGTTATCAGAAGGATGGTCACAGTAAGACAGTGCTTGTGATCAAGTAACCTTTACTTTATTATAGCTTCAGAGTATAAGAATTATCCATATAATCATCCAAGGATTACAATCTGCAGCAACACTTTAATGAGTTAAAATGAAAGGAATGACTTTCAATTACAATATTTATGGCAAAAAAATCTTCAAATACTGAAAGTTTCCAATCATCGACATCATATTCTTCTGCCATCCAACCACACACATTGTCCCAGCTCAGTTCCAGACTCACCTGAAGCAGATGGTCCTCCTTCACATGTGGCATAACAAGGTTAATAGCACCCTATCACTGCATCACAAGGCATATGTCATCCACCTCATTTCACCTCATCACATAGGCACTGCATCCTCTCACATCATCACAGGAAGAAAGGTGAATATAGTAAAAGATGATATTTTGAGACCGAGAGAGCTCACTTCATATAACTTTCATGACCATATATTGCTTAATTGTTCTGTTTCATTTTTAGGAGTTGTTAATCCATTACAGTTCCTAATTTCTAAACTAATTTATCCACAAATATATATGTGTGTATATGTGTGTGTGTGTGTGTGTGTGTGTGTGTGTGTGTATCAGAGTATTATAGGGTTCTGTACTATCTACAGGCATCCAAGGGAGAGGCTTTCAACACACCTCCATTCGATAATGAAGAATACTACTGTAATTAAGTGTCACCCTCTCATTCCCATTCTTCTGATTCCAGTATTGAACTTCTCAACAAATAATCTATACTCACTGTCTTACCTTCCACAGCTCATTTTTACTCATTCTTGTGTTCTTGTATACCACCTTTAGCCACCTCCTTTCCACTGAACTGGTTCAATCAAGGTTCATGATGATATCAGTGAGTCCAGATCTTGATCATTTTCAGTCTCTATTTTAACACAATGACAGAGTAACATAGCGGTTCAATCAATAAAAATAGATTATCTCCTATTCATCAGGTATCTCCTCTGAGCTCCAGAAACATTTCCAACAGCCTGCACTATATTTGTGTGACATATTGACATATATATATATATATATATATATATATATATATATATCTCATATTTATTACAAATAAATCATATACATAAATATTTGAAATGTCCCTTCCTTAGTGTTCCTTGTCTTAGTGAATGACACCATCATTCCACCTATTCGGCAAGTACAACCTGCTCATTCTCCTTGATTTTAGCTATTCCCTCACATTTAAGCTATCAGCAAATGCTAGCTGCAACGAAATATATCCTGAATCTCTCCTTCTGCTCTCTTCCTAGTACAAGATACTAGGATCTCTAATTTATACTTCTCCAATGGTTTCTTTTGTCTACTCTTGCATCTAACTCATTTCCTACATAGCAGCCAGAGAGATGATCTTTTTAGCACTAATCAGAGCATGGAAAGGGTTCTCATTATGTTATAATAAAACTCCAATTTCTTATCATGTCTGACAAAGCCTCTCAAAATCAGGAATGTGGTCATATTTCTTGTCTCCTACCTCTATCAGTCTCATTCAGTGTTCTTCAGTTACCCAGGCTGCCTTTGAATTCTTGAAAACAAGATGTTTACAACCTTAGTGCTCTATTCCATTTATCAGTATCTTGAATATATATTTCTCCTTCTCATAATTTATATCCAAGCTAAAGGAAGAAAATCATTTAAAAGAAAATCACCCAGAAAATGAGGTTAACCCTGCCCACCCAATGTCAACTACAGCCTAATCCTGACACTTTCATCAAATTGATTTACTTCCTGTTTAGAAACACATAGTATATGACTGCATTAATATTATTTTTTATTTATTTCCTTGATTCTAACACTACTCCTTTCCCCATCCTATGAGGCTAAATGTACTTCAGAATGTAAATATTAAATGCAATTAGACTCTATTATGGTCCTGTGCTTCATGGATCTGAGATTTGGTGTCTGTCATTAATTTCAAATATTATTCATCATTCTCTATTCAAATATTTTTTCTGTTTGTTTTAGGCCCCACTCTGCCCATCTCTCCCTTCCTTCTTTCTCTCCCCACTTTTTGCATTCCAATTATGTGTATACAAACTTTCAAAATTGTCCTACAATCTTAGTTCTCTATGGATATGAGAAAGGATATTAGTTTCCCATTTATTCATTTTCTTTGTTTTAGGGATGGAAGTGGCAATTTTGAAGTCCCTTGCATGTCTAAGCTAAAACCAGAGGGTCTATTTACTTATGTTTATCTTCTTTAAAATAATGATTATTATATTTTTGTGTTACATAAACTGATATATGCCTAGAATAAAAAATACATAAAATTCATGTATGTATAAAATAATTTTTTTTATTTTCAGGAAAATATGAAAAGGAAAATTAGAAATTACACAAAGTTCAGTAATATCCTGAGATAATTGTTAACACTGATATGCTTCTGCTATTAAAAAACAAATGTGGGGCTAGGGTTGTGGCTCAGTGGTAAGAACACTTGTCTAGCACATGTGAGGCACTGGGTTTGATCCTTATCACCAAATATAATAAATAAAATAAAGGTTCATTGACAACTAAAAAATAATTTTAAAAAACAAATGCATGATACTATATATGTTTAATAGCTGAGACATACTGAATATACAGCTCAATGTACTTCTTTGCTTTATATCACAGACATTTCCCTGTATCATTAAGTAATCTTCAATAATTTGATGTTTTGTAGTGTTTTGCAGTTTGGGGTTTTTTAATTTCACATAATGTAAAAAAATAATTATTTAAAGAGGCATTTGATCATAGTCCCTCTTATGACAAGATCTAAAACACTGCATTGCCCCAAAAGAAAATTCCATACCTATTAATCATTTTCATTCCCCACTTTCCTGAAACCCTGGAAGCTGCCAATCTGCTTTGTGTCTCCATGGACTTACCTATTTGGGATATTTCATGTAAAAGGAATCATGCAATATTTTCCTTTTGTGTCTGGGTTAGTTTAATTTGCATAATTTTTCAAGGTTTATTTATATTGTAACATGAATCATTGCTTCATTCCTTTGTATGATTGGATTTTATGTACATGTGGCCATCCCTCAGTGTATGTGGGGTATGATTTCCAGTGCACATCCAGATACTGAAATCTGTGAATGTGCAAGTTCCTTATACAAAATGACATAATTTTTGCAATTGTCTATGTACATTCTCTTGTATACTTGAAGTCATCTAGATTATTTATACTACTCAATATAATATACTAAATGCTGATAAATAGTTGAGTTCTTCAGGGAATAATAAGTGAAACAAAAAGTCTATATATGCTCAATACACACAGCATTGTTTCAATTATTTTCTATTCATATTTTATTTAATCCATAGATGCACAATCCACAGATACAGAGTATTGCCTGTACCACATTTTGCTTATCCATTCTACTTTAATGAATATTTTCATTGTTTTTGAGTATTGTGAATAGTGGTGCAATGAACTTTCATGTACAAGTATTTGAATGCCCTTTTTCAATTCATTTGAGTAATACCTAGGAGAGAAATTGCTAGGTCATTTGGTAATTGTGTTTAATTTTTGAAGAACTGCAGCAGCTGTACCATTTTACCATCAATGTATAAGGGTTCCAATTTTCCCACATACTCAGTAACATTGAGTTATTGTTATTTTATGCACAGCTTCTTTTGAATTTTATGAAATCCAACTGTTTTCAGTTTCTTGTAGTTGGGTATCATAACTAACAAAATATTGTCATATATCTAAGAATGAAATCCAAGATCATGATTCACCCTTAATATTTTTCTAAGAGTTTTGTCATTTTGGTTCTTGCCCTTGGATTGCTAAAACATTTAGATTTAATTTTAATATACATATGGTGAGATAAGAGTCTGAGTTCCTTCTTTCATATGTGGATATTCAGGTGTCCCAACAGTATTGGTTGAAAACAACTTATTCCGCCAATAAATGGTCTTGGCACCAGCATTGAAAATGCACTTTTCGTAGAGGAATGGATTTGTGGATGTTCTCATGCTCTATGTCTCTCCTTAAACCATTACCACATTATTTTGATCATTGTAGTTTTATAGTGTTTTAAAATCAAGAAACATGAGTTTTCTAACGTTGTTCTTATTATCAATATTGGTTTGACTACTTGAGGACCTTAGTAATTCCATATAAATCTCAGTATCAGTTTTATCATTTGGACAAATAAGGATATTGGAATTTTACTAGGATGGCATTGGTTCTGCAGAACACTTGAGCAGTATTATCATCTAAACACTATTAATTTGTTCCTATAGGGTCAATAGCAATATTCCCACTTTAACTTTTAATTTTAGTAGTTTAAGTCTTCTTTTTATTTACTTGTCAATTTAGCTAATTTCTTCCAATTTCATTAATTTTTTTCAAATAACAAACTTTGAGGTTTTTCTTCTATGATTTAGCTTTCCTTTAATTTTTTCCAGTGATATCTTGAAGTTTTAGTATGCAAGTCTTTGTACTTCCTTGGTTAAACTTATTGCTAGCTATTTTATTCTTTTTGAGGCTATTAGAAACAGATTTTTTTTCTTAATTTTCTTTCAGATTGTTCATTGCTAGTATATTTTATTTTTGTATATTGATTCTTTGTCCTTTACTTTTGTTGAATTTTTCATTAGTTTTAATAATGTATGTGTGTGTTTTAGAATTCTGCATATGGGAGAACATGTCATCTCTGAATTAAGATATTTTCTTTCCTATTTAGATTATTTTTATTTATTTTTATTCTCTAATTTGACTAGGTTTTCCAGTAAACTATTGGATAGAAGTAGCAAAACAAGTGCAATGGTTTGGATAAGTGTTTCCCAAAGGTCACTGTACCAAAGATTGGGTCCCTGGTCTGTGGCATTATTATGAGGTTGATGGAATCATTGCGGCGTGGGGTTTAGAAGAAGGCAGCTAGGTTAAGGGAATGTTCTTTAAAGAGACCACTGGGACCCAACTTCTTCCTGTCTCTCTTTCTTTTCTTTTCCAACACATGAGTGAGTAGCCTCCTCTGCCATGCACTCCTATTGTGGTGTACTGTGCCACCACAGGCCCAAAGTAACAAGCCCAAGTGATCTTGAATGAAATCTTTACTCCTTTTAAGTTGTTTGTCTCAAGTGTCTTGTCATAGGAGATAAAGGATAACACAGCTGCCAACCTTGTTAGGGACTTAAATTTAGGGAGAAGGCTATTATTGATCTTTCATCATTGAACCTGATGTTAGTTATGGGATGCACTTGAATACCCTTTACATGTAGTGACTTCTATCCCAACAGATATAAAAATTTATTTTATTGTCTGATGCATTTGTTTTTTTTTTTATTTCTTTGCATGTACTTTGACATAAGAAACATGAGATATATGGATACTTAGCACCTGAAAGAGCAACTGAAAAATATTACAAAAACTTAATGGTTGTTGGGTAAACAAGGACATAAATTTAGTAAATATCAAATAGCAAAGGGCTTAAGTTTATGAAGTCTAAAAAGATATTGGACTGTATATTTTCTGCCTAGATAATTATGGAAGTTTTAATTATGTGATAACCAACAGATCAGATAAAAATGTCAATGTAGAACTTAGAAATATTAAGAATTATACATAAATAATAAGTACCAAGAATTATATATAGAATCAAATTAATGCACATTATTTCCATCACATTTTTGATTCTTTGAAATTAACAAATTTATTCTTAGAGAAAATTTTGTTTGGAAGCCAAGAAAGAGAGGATGGGGATATTAGAATAATTTACTGCCAAATAACAAAATAGAAATGGAAACAAAAAATTGTATAATTAAAAATAACAATTACTGGCCAGTGAATAAAAATATAGCCAAACATTAGCATTTCAATTACGATATGTGAATTATAACATCATCCCACCGTTATAAGTATAAACATATAAATAAAAATTAAACCTAGATTTGCAAAGCATTTTGTGTTAAAGCAAGTATAAAGGCAGCCACTGTAAATCCATTGCTGGTTGCCTTTGTGCTTCCTGATAATGATCAACAATCCACTGGGCACAGATGCTCACAATTTCAACTGCTTTTGAAGTATTTCAGAAAAGTCAAACCCATTGAACTAGAGAATAGAGTAGTGGTTAGCAGAAGCTGGGAATAGGGATTTATAGTAAAAGGAAAGGCTTTGGTCAACACGTGCAAAGTTTCAATTAGATAGAACAGATGAGTTCCTGGTTTTATTTGGTACAACATGGTGACTCTAGTTAATAATAATACATTCTACCCTGTATTTCAAAATAGCAAAATAAGATGATTCTATATGTTCTCACTACAATGAAATGATAAATACTGGAGGAGGTGGATATGTTAGTTCCCTGATTTGCTCATTACACAACATATACATGCCTAGAAATTTTGCACTTAGCCCATGAATATATATAATTATTATTTGCCAGCTGAAAATAATACATAAAAAACTTAATTAAGTTCAATATGAATAATGTTCCTATTTGTCTCCTTTGAACCAAGACAATATTTTGTTTATCATGTTTTGGGATTTCTTTGTGCACATTGTCAGTGACCTCTACAATCTATTAATAATGGTTCTATACCATATGACCCAGTTATCCCACTCCTTGACATTTAGCCAAAAGATATAAAATCTGCATATTATAGTGATAAATACACACCAATGTTTATAGAAGTGCAATTTATAATACTGATATTTTAGAACTGTCCTACTACTCATCAACAGACAAATGGGTAAAGAAAATGTGGTGTGCATATACAAAGAAGTTTTACTCAGTCACAAAGAAGAATGAAATTATATCATTTCTAGGTAAATGAATGGAAATACAGAACATGATGCTAAGTTAAATAAACCAGATTCACAAAAGCTGAATGATTTCTCTCATATGTTGAAGCTAGTGAAAGAGGAAAAAAGAAAGAAATATAAAAGGACGATATCACAAATATAGAAATGAGACCAATAGAGTAGAGGAAGGGAATCTAGAGGAAGAAAAAGGGAGGGGATGGGGAAGTACTATGGAATGAAATCTGCTGAATTATGCTTTGTTCATGCACAAACAGACCACAATGAATCATTCATGTACATATATGCATATACACATATAGATGTATGCTTATAAGTGTATAGACATATATATACATATATGAGTATATAAGTTTGTATACATGTATGTATATGTATATATATGTATATATATATGTATTTTTTATATATAATTACAATGTACTAATTAAAATAATAATATCAGTAATAATAATAATGATTATAGATGGGAGATCAGTAAAGCAGAGCAAATAGATCGGGAGGAAGTAGAAGGGGAGGAAAAGGGCATGTACTAGGGAATGAGAGTGCTTATGTTATGGTATATGAATAATGAATCCCACTGTTATATAAAATTATAATGTACCAATAATATTTTTAATAATAGTTCATGCATTTTATTAAGTTTTAAGGCAATATTTTGAATAAATACAATAATACTGCTTATTAAACTACTGTTTTTCCTATTATGAATGTACTATAAATATGTTTAAGATAAATGTTATTTGGGGGAACACTGGGGATTGAAACTAAGGGCACTTAACCACTGAGCTACATTCCCAGCGCTTTTTATTTCATTTTTATTTTGAGAGAAGTTCTCACTAATCTCACTAAGTTGCTTAGGGCCTTACTAAGTTGCTGAGGCTGACCTCAAACTTGCAATCCTTCTATATCAGCCTCCTGGGTCACTGGGATTATAGGTGTGCATCACTGCACCTGGCTAAAATAAATGTTCAAAGCAAAAAAAAAAAAAAAAAAAAAAAAGAAAAGAAAGAACGAAAAAAATGAATATGAATCGAAGGGATTCAGATAAATGCATCTAGCCACATATTCACATATTAATAATTGTAAGCCTATCTCTAATCTTCCTGCAAATAATGAAGAAAATTCTATTTTTCAGAATTGTTTTTAAAAGGATAGCAAATGATTGAAAAGAGTTATTCTGAGAATCTTCTTGAGATAAGAATTCTCATATTACCAAAGGGGATTACTATATAGCTATACATGATATAAGAAAATTTTCTTTTGTTCTCCAAAGAATAAGAAAAGAAAAGGTGTAAGGGTGTCAAAGGTGAGATAAAAGTAGGGAATAAGAGAAATGCCAGAGTGTAATAAGCTCAGAGATGGAAAAGTATGACCTCAATCGTCTACATTCTTGACTTGAATGGATTTTGAGCATATAGAAACTTATAAGCATTAGATTTCACATCCAAATTGACATCAAAGAAGTAGAAATGAAACAGGTGGACATAAAATAGCACAGTCAAAGAGGCTGGTAAAAAAAAAAGTAAGCACCACAGTAAGTCAAAGACATCCGAGGAAGAAATTTAGATTTTTCAGGCCATAGAATTGGGGTTCCTATCTGAGTTTATCTATATTATCCAAAAAATGAAATGTCACTGCTAAAATTAAGGTTAGTAACCAAACAATGAAATAGGTATCTTATGAAATAGGCAACCAGCATTCACACCTGCCTTCCCCAAATATGATCAGTTCACAAGAATAAAGTTGTGTCAACACAAATAGAAACCTGGTTTTATCTATGTTAGTAAGAGAAAAATAAATATTATTTTTGTCTGTACATTTCTTTATTTTTTTCTAAGTCCCTTAGACTTCCAGTGGGCACATTAGGACAATGAAGTAATGGTTAGTGCATTGGTTTCTTTTGCATACTATATGGGGGTTGAAGGACAAATACAAATATCTGCTCAAAACTATAGTTTAAAATCTTAAGGGTCTTCAGATTGACTTTGCTTAACTAACCTGGACTCAAGTCTTTCTGGACTTCGGGCTTCCAGCACTTTTTCGTATTTGTTCCCTTTGAAGTCCAGGTTGAAGGAGGGGTGTCAACCTAGATCGTGTTGTGTTACTCTAATGGCAGATTACATTAGTAGGAGAGAGCAAGCCAAATCCCCCAACTACTATAAAGCTGCTGGTGACACAGCTTCTAATATTGCAGAGGCTAAAATCATATAACCAAAACCAATGCCAATAGGGTGGATGAACAACTTGTGTCTGCTTTGTCAGGATGATAAGTTCTGTGACATGGAAAATGAAGAATTGGGAAGGATAACTTAATCTACCACAGATCTTTAAGAACCAGGCCTCCACAACACTTTCCATTCTAATTTTTATTTTGACTGTGAAGGACCATTAGCTTTCTAACAAGAGTGCCAGAAAAATTTAACAGGTGAATCCTGACTTATCCACAGTCTTCTCAATTTGAGCACAATTCTTCAGTCCCAGATGTTTTAAAAATATGTTAATGAAGATTTTACATTTAAAAAATTGAAACATAATATTTGTGTATACTTCTGGGGTACAATATCATAACTTGATTTCTGAAAGTGGGAGGAACTTTCAGTATTCTTGGCTATTTACCCTTATCAACAAGCAATCACTCTCCAACATAAAGACTAAAGAAGTGATTGATACCACCTTTCAGTCTATCACTTCAGAGGGCAAGCATGGGCAAAAATGCACAAGTAGCTGCTCAATGGATTTCAACATCCTCTATTTGACAGCATTGGTTTGATGTATGAGATTTAACATATTTGCATCTTAATTTGCATATTGATCTCACATTTTTAAATTTATTTTTTTTTTGAAGTATCACATTAATTTCATAGGATGATTTGGGGGTTCTCAGGCTTATCTTTTTGTATTTCACTATTCATTTTTACATTTCTAAATTACTGCCAAGTGATCTATTAATTAAGTGCAAGAAATATATAAAGAGTTCACTATGCCTAGCTATTTGTATGAAGAATTAAAGAGCAAACATTTTCCACCTCAAGTCAACCTAAGTAAATGTCAAACTAAAGTTCTGGGGTTTAAAGAAATTCTAGTGATATCTCATGAAGGTTAAACTCAAAAGAATCACATAGAATATTTTTAACATCTGAATTTTTTAATTGTGTATATTTTAATGTACATCTATATTTTACATAGATAGTTTTTTTATCAGACAGTGGGCATGAGGGATTAATTATTCCTCTCATTGATTCTCTCAGGGACACTACCTGAGAAATTATTTCTAATCAGTGTCTTAGACATCTGCATTTACTCTGAGCTGAGAGTAAAGTGAAGAGGAAGATCTTCAAAATGAATGCTCTCATTTCTTTTGGGAAATAGATATATCAGCACTATTCACAGGATAAGTAGGAACTCTATTCAAGCTGATTCAACCAATGAAAGTAGTTGTTAGTCTCCTATAACCAAAAATATCAATAGCAGGTTAGCTTTTAGGCATGAAAGCTGGACTTTGAGTTTCCTGTGCTAATTGAATTTTTTTCATATTTGTCCCCTGGTTCATATTGAATCCTGTTTTCATAGTAGCATCTGGTACACTGGTCTGAGAATCTCCTTTGCTATTAATTGGTTTTATCTTTAGTTTGCCTCTTTTCTCTCTTTCTTGTTTTTTTTGCCATAAATATACTTTATTCTGTCCATTCTTACATTAATTAGGAATTCTCCTCATTGCATATAATAGAGATCCAAACTAATCCCTGTCATATAGAAGACTGGAATCTCAGCTTTAAAACGTTGCAATGAACCAAGTTTCCTTCTGGTTGCTGTGTCATCTCTAGGATATTAACCTTGGCATATGGGTCACTCCATTTCCTTATTTCAGCTCAAAATTTTAACAATATTTTATGATAAAAATTTAAAAGTAACAGGAGAGTAAAGAGAGGTGAACAGAGTCTTCACATTGCAATATTCAAGGAGACCTCATTCAAGTTATAGAGCAGTGAGGCTCAAAATCAATAGAATGCAAGCCACATATGGAATCTAAAATTTTCTATTAAGCACTTGAATATAAATAAGGTTAATTTAATAGATTCTGTTTGATCGGATTTTTGTAGAAAATCATCATCTTGACATGTATATCAATTCAAAAATTTAAATATTTTACAGTTTTGTCCTAAGTCTTCAAGATTAGATGTGTATATTGCATTTTCATCATATCCCAAATTGAACACCAAATTTTCATCAAAACTACATTATTTAATAATTTAATAGAACTCATAGTTGAAAAAATTAGATTTGCAGACCCATATTTCTTCCAAATAATCTTAAATAGTTTTCAATAACTGAAATAAGTATCAATTTTTAAAATTAAAATTTCAACTCTTCAATTATACTACCACATTTCAAGTCTCAAAAGCCACATCATCTAGGAGTTACTCTGCTGGACACTGCAGTTATGAAACACTGACAATGAAAACTGTGCTGTCTACATGCCACATGTGGAAATGCATATTGTTTCTGAACACATCTTTCATTTGCATTAAGTCACAGTCTAGAGCTGGCCAGGACTCATAACTTGGTTACATTTATATTAAAGTTTGTTCAGAAATTTTAGCTTCATTCTGGTCATTCATCCAAGATAAATATTCCCTTTATTACAAAAAAAAAAAAATCGAGAATGGTTTTTAAAGGATTACTAGGAATTTCTGCCACATGTATGTCACCCAGATGTTCACGTATACCACTTCCTACCCAGAATTATGTATTGTGCTGCATTTAGTTCATAGTTAGTGGTCTTAGGGCAATGTGCAGTTCTTTCAAAAGACCCAGTGGCTCTTCATAGTCCATTCACCTATGAATTTAACCTGTAATACAAAAATCAATCAATGTATTTTACCTCTACAAAAAAAATGTATTTTACCTCTACAAAGTATATTTTTTTCAGTACAAAATGCCAAAATAGAATAACTGAATTTTTAAAAACTAAGAAATAAATTGAATACATGAGCATTGATTATTTTTATTTGTTTGTTGTCATTACTCTTCCCTGCAAACTGGACCTGTTTAGGATTCCCTGTTTTTCTAACAATAAATTCCTAGGTTAGTCCAACTGTCAGACCGTGGTCTGGGCTGTTGGAGGAACTCCCTAGCCCAGCATTCTTCCAGCCTATTCCTCTGTATGGTTCTTCATTTTCCTATACTTCATAGAGTCTCAGTTGAATTCCTCACTGAAAGTCATACTCTTATTTAGACTTGTTGAACTTTTTCTGCAGGTGCTGGATTAGATCTCAGAACTTAGGATCTGAAAACTATATATATTGATAGAGCTGGCTTGAGATTTACTTGGCAATATTTTATACTAAAATTTAGATGATTTTGCTTCTGTTTGTTTTAGTCAGCTTCTTAAGCAGCAACCACAGATAGTGATCTCATCTGGGCATAAATCTTATTCCTGAAAATAGCATTATGTTATTTTTGAGTCTCTCTGTTATGACTAACAACCACTTGCAACCTAATGCATGTTCCCTTGAGACCATCCTAACATAATAGGCTCAGACGCGAAGGGAGCACTTCAACATCTTTCACTCTGGGCTCCTTTCCAGACAGATAGGTAGGAAAAGCTTGCAGCCATTGACTTAGCTCTTTCTAAGGCTTTTTCTTCAAAGTTATTTGATATTTGCATTCTTCTTCCCTTGTTGGGAATAGAAGCAGATGCACCTTTCAATGCCACAAGGTAGTAAATTACCTCAGTTTTATTCAGTTTGTATTACAGTCTGAAATCAGAGAGAACATATGTTAAAGAACTATATTCCCTTCCATTTCTACTTACTGAAAATGTCAGGGAACAAGGAACACATGCAAACTTTGGGGGGTTTTCCAACTATGTCCCTGAGAGTTATGCACACAGTGAGCACACAGCATCAAGGCATTTCACCATGCCATGGATAGGAGCCATCAACTCTCTGCAGTGCAGTATCAGTGTACTCCTGCTACAGCTTGACTGCTGAGCCAATCCAACATAGCTTAAGACTTGTGTGTGTGTGTTTGACAAATCACTTTTCAAACTTAAATTCTGGGTTACTTCATCTCAGGCTACCATAATAGAGTTCTACAGACTAGGTAGCTTAAACAGCAATCATTTATTTTTTCACAGTTCCGGAGACTGAAATTTCAAAATTAGCCTCTCTTCCTGACATGCCTGTGACCATCTTCTTCCTGTCTCCTTACCTGAACATTCTTCTGTGTAAATTCAGTCAAAAAGAGAGAGGAGGGGAGGGGAGAGGAGGGGAGGGGAGAGGAGGGGAGGGGGATAGTAGAGGATAGGAAAGGCAGCAGAATACAACAGTCACTAGCATGGCACTATGTAAAAACGTGGATGTGTAACCGATGTGATTCTGCAATCTGTATAAGGGGTAAAAATGGGAGTTCATAACCTACCTGAATCAAATGTATGAAATATGATATGTCAAGAGCTTTGTAATGTTTTGAACAACCAATAATTTAAAAAAGAGAAAGAGATAAGGAAAGAGGGTAGGAAGATAGAGAATGTGAGATCTGGTGTCTCTTTTTTATAACAACACTAGGCTTTTCAGAGAAAGTTTCAGTCACTTAGGGCATTAGGGTATCTAACATGAATTTTGAGGGGGGATCAATCACTACATTATAACAGAAAACTATAAGAATATAGCTAAAATAAGATGAAAATTATGTTTTCCTAGCATAATAAGTGCCCACAAAGTTACTATTGAAGAGAGTAGAAAGAAGCCAGAACAAAATTCGTTTTTGAGTTCACCCTCCCAGAAACTCAGGAGGCTGAAGCAGGAGGAACAAAAAGTTTGAGGCCAGCCCCAGCAACTTAGTGAAACCCTGTCCCAAAAAGTAAAAATAAAAATGGCTGGGGATGTAGCTCAGAGTAACACTGAGTTCAATCACCAGTACTGTACAAAAAAAAAAAAAAAAAA
The DNA here is from genome assembly GCF_045843805.1 of Urocitellus parryii. Lineage (NCBI taxonomy): Eukaryota > Metazoa > Chordata > Mammalia > Rodentia > Sciuridae > Urocitellus > Urocitellus parryii. Next base: position 55,605,668 of record NC_135535.1, read on the forward strand.
AAAAAATTGTACCCAGATTTTTTTGTGTCCGTTTTATTCATGATCCATTGGTCAAGACTATTTTACTTAAAGTTGAAATTAACATTTTTCCTGTAAACAATCTAGTATGCAACCTTAAAGCACAAAATCAATGTTTAAGAAGAAAAAGAAGAAGAAAAAACATTAGCATCTTCCTGGTTAAATGACATGAACTAAAAGAGACTCCAAACTTTCCATTATGAATATTTATGAAGATATAGAATGATAGGACATCGTTTAGAGTTTTATAAATCACATGGCAAGGAATTTATAAGCTAATATTCAAACTGAACTTCTGCCAATCGAATCATCAGTGGGAAAGCACGAGGTTCCTAGCCCAGCTCATGGTAATTCATGCTCCACCTTCTCCTGGGAAATGCTGTCCTAAAAGTTAAATCTATTCTGGCCAAATCCTAAGAATAAATGATAAAAAAAAGTAAGAAAGAAGAATTGAAGTGTTTGTGTGTCATTTACTACTTCTACTTTCCAGCCTCAAAATGTCATTGCTGTCTTTCTCACTTCTATTCTATTTGTCCTTGACATTTTATGCCTTTTAAAATCTCTTTATTTACATTTCAGTGGAGTTTCAGAAAATAGTGAAGTAAACACATGTTCAATCCTACATGTTGAGTTTATACTACATTCAGAAAAATGTATTTATATAAAGAAAATAAGAACATCTATCACTAGGGGCCGAATATTACATGACCAGTTGCCAAATTGTGCATCAATCATTAGTTCCCAACGCTTTTCTATCAAATTTAAAAAGGCAGGAATTCATAACAATAAATACGAGAGGTATCTAATCAGTCGGCTAACATATTCAAGAAAACGAACATATAAAAGAAGCCAGTAGCATCTGTTCTGCTTTTCTCTTTCTAGCAACCCAAGAAACAGTAATTTAGAGCAGAGATTAGGAATTTGCATATTGAATAAACAACAAACAACAACAACAAAGCTATTGAAAAAAAATCAAAGGAATCACTCTAAAAATCTATTTGCTTGAACTAGCAATTGCTCTATGAGAAAATAAATAATCCAGAATAGAAGTGATTGACATCGAGCGTGAGTTACTTGGCTTCTTGCAAACATTAGACAACCCACATCTTAAGAAACAGAAAATGTGTCCTTTGAGGGTCATATAATGAGCAAGTCAGTGATAGAAGTGCGCTTTATTAGAGAGATTGAAAGTAGGCATACAGTTTGTTCTATACCATCATTTATCTAAGACATTAGAATAAAATAATTATTTTATTCTAATTTATTATTTTATTCTAATTTATTTAAGACATTAGAATAAAATAATTATAGCTAGAATGTTGGATTCTCTATAAACACAGAAGGAAATGTGCTTTTTAGAAAAACAAAATGATGTAAGCAGTTAGGTTTTTCTGATCAAAACTGGTGAAGTTAAAGTAATCAGTGCTATTTACCATAGAGAAAACATCTATTTTGGCACACCCTTCCTGTAGATCAGTGGATTGTCAATCAGATTATCTTCTTGACCTTAGCCAGATCCTCGACAGAATCAGCAGAAACTGTTCTGCAACTGAAGCCACAAGCCAAATAAAAGTCAGCTTCCAAATCCATTTGCTCAGCACAGACACAATTTATGTTTTTCCTTTTGCTTAGCAAGCAGTTGTACTACGAATTTTATCTTGAGAATTTTGGTGGTAATGAAACATTGCTATAATTTAGGATGAGCCAAGCATGTATAAAAATGAGAGAGCAAAAATCTGTCTTTCTTGGCCCACTGAGGCATGTTTTAAAAAATCTACTTAAAATATGTATTCTCTGTGCTTCTCTGAGCTCTCTGGTGTTATTCATCATTTTAAAAATCAATAAAGAATATTTTATTTTCAATTAGTAAACATTTATCTCCTAAGGAATTAGTCATTCTTGATTTCTCTAATACATTTAAGAAGGTTTTACAATACAAGCGTATGCAACTTTTTTATATAATGATATATTTTAAAATTCATTAGCTAATACTCCTATACACATTGGAGCAAAGATGGATTTTTAGACCATAATACAGGCAAATAGTATATGGTCAATAAATATTCTGTTGCTTTTATCAGACTTTCTTCTAGTCGTATTTCAGATAAATATCTCATGAGGAAATATGAGCTGTTTCTATTTCAATATCAATATTCCCATATTTTACACATATAGAGAAATATTGCCTGAATGAAAACAACATCACAAAGAATAAATTGCTTCTTATTTCTTACATTTCATCTATAGATATAGTGTTTTTTTTTTAAGTGTGGGAAGAAATGGTAGTCAGTAACTTGAGATTTTTATTTGTTTTATATAATATCTTAGTATAGATAATCCTGAAGACACAATAACTTCAATCAAAAGTTAAAGAAAATACGTGAAAGTAATTATTAACACATTTCACCATCATTTTCTAAATACTTTGTTTTGACATTGACATAAAGTTCTTTATATGTGAATAAAGACAAAATAATAGAGATAAAAATCTAAGGAAATATATATAATAAATTCTGAGAAGCAAACAGAAATGATAAACTTATGGGATTTATTTTTCAAGGGCAGCTTTCAAAGAATATTTTTAAAGTTATTCATGAAGCTCTATAAGCTTCTTAAGCTTTTTGAGGTTTTGAAGCTGTGTTTTCAACAAAATGTTTGCTCAGAGAGAATTAATGCCATTGGTCATTATATAATATACTGGCTTATCAAGAAGACTGTGGGATATCTTGTCAAAAGATGATGAAATACTTTAAATTCCACCAAGTCAAGAAGCACACATGAAATACTACGTATACAATGCGATGACAAAAAATACATAGTAGAGACATAAGAATCAAGGATATGTGGAAGAGGATGCAGTCATTCTAGGAGTCAAAGGTAAATGCATAAAGGGTGTGTGTGTATGTGTGTGTGTGTTTGTGCGTGCACATGCTTGTGATATGTTTACAAATGTTAAGCACGCACTTGACTACTGAATTACACCTCCAGCCCCCACAAAGTTTTTTGAAACATGATTTTGCAGTACCTAACAGACCTAAAAACTTTGTGTATATGATAGAAAAATTTTACATCTACAAATCTGTACCTTAGAGGTACTTTTAGAAGTTCACAAAGCTTCTATGAGAAAGTTCATTGTATATTCATCTGGATCTACTAAATATTGCAAATGATTAAACGGTTGATGAAGAGATGATAAATTACAAAAATACAGTATGTGCTTACAAGCCAGCCTCAGCAAAAGTAAGATGCCAAGCAACTTCGTGAGAACCAGTCTCTAAATAAAATACAAAATAGGGCTGGGGATGTAGCTCAGTGGTTGAGTACCCCTGAGTTCAATTCCCAGTATACTCCCCCCACCCCCCACCCCCCCCCAAAAAAAAACAAGCTGCCAAGAAGTACTTACACATAAATCTCTCACATAGGGGGAAGAAAAGGCACTCTATTTACAAGTAAATGTACATAAATACACAGCAGAAGAATGTACACCAAACTCTTAAGAGTGCTAAGAGTGGTAACCACCATGGCTGAAGGCAAGCCTGAGGAGAGGGAAAGAAAGGACACTTTCACCCACAAGCACACCACAAGTACCCACAATGAACTCTTTATATGGCTATGCACTTCATATCTTTACAATGGAAACATACTGACCCTTTAGTTGTGTAAGCAGGAGCTACCCTTTATTGTGTCAGGAATGAGCTGGGTGCATCAATAGGCTACATTTGCTAGACAATTCCCACTAGGTCACTAAAATTATTTATTTGTTTTAGATATTTCTGCCTTCCTGCCATTTTTTGTCTATTTAATTCAAATCAAGAGCCATTTATATAACAATATCTATGTCCACTTAATCAAATCTGTCATTTACCTACCTACCTACCTACCCACCCACCCACCCACCTCTTTGGAGTTTAAATCTTCACAAATCCTTGAAGGTAAGTGCTATGGTTTGGATTTTAAATGTTTGCCAAAGGCCCATGGGTCAAAGCTTTTTTGCCAGCCTGTGGTGATTTAGGGGGGTGGTGGAGCCTAGTGGAAGAAAGCTAGGTCTCTGGGAGCATGCTCTTGAAGAGGACATTGGGACCCAGTCCTTCCATCTCTTTCCTTGCTTACTGGAGGTGAAGAGTTGTCCACCACCATGTGCTCTCTACCATGATGTTCTGCCTTGCCATAGACCCAAAAGTAATGGGGCCAGTTGACCATGGCCTGAAACCTCTGATTCCATGAACAAGAATAAATCTTTCCTCCTTTTAAGTTGTTCATCTAGGGTATTGTCACAGCAATGGAAAGATGACTAACACAGTAGGTATTATAATGACCCTCACCACTTCTTTAAGCCAATAGTCTTCACTTAAGATATTTAATACACACCATTTAAGGAAACATTGATTGTAAAGAATTTTTCTTAAAATGGTTATTTTCCTTTCACTTACAAACTCCTTTAAATATATTCAGGGTGAAAATTGTAGGTACCACCTCCTGACAAAAGTGTTGTACTTCTGACAAAAATCTTCTCTGAATCAAAAATGCTAGAACTTTTCCTTTCCATTATAATCTAGTTATTCAGTTTGAACCTTGTCATTTCAGACACAGTAATGGGGAAATACTTTTCCTGTCGTATCCATACTCCTCTGCCTTAAAAACCAGACATGATGGTGTCATCAGAGGCATTTTAGAATTAAATTCTTCAGTTTCACTTGAGTTTACTTGAGAATGCTTTCTGTCATTGACTCAGTTAAAACAATATTCTGTTCATCTATTGCTTTATTACTAACATCTATGTCCCATACTTAAAAGCATAATTACCAACAAGAATCAACAACAGGATGCTCATGGAAAGGGGCTTGCTTAGGTTTACATCCAGATCATTCCACTTCAATCTTTTGTTTTATCACAAAATACTCTATTTAATTCATACCCTCACAGAAGTCTTTAACATCACCATTCCTTGGGTATACATGTTTGTAAGTTCCAATAATTTGAATGAGATGTTCTGCACACTAGGCTGAATCCTTACTAATTCCCAGTGGACAACTGAAAATAACTTGTTTTCTCTAGGTAATTCTCCCTGCTAATTACCCATTCAATTCAAATTAAGAGCAGTCAAGACCTATATAAAAAAGGGTCACTCAAAGTGATTTCTTTTTCTAAAATGCTACTAAAAGCTACTCTTCCTCAACATATAAGATCAGCATTTTCTTCATACACACATTTGGTCAGATCAATAAATAATTATAGGACAAGACACATGAGTAAATCACATTTTAAAACATCTGATAAAATGTAATATTCATTACAATATGATTAAAGTACAATTTTATTTACAACTGTCTCAGCCATTGAGATATATATATTTCAATATACATCTATATGTATTGTATATTTATTTTATGATATGTGCACATATTCTTCCATCTTTATGTTTGTTCATTTCCATAATTATCTAAGATTTTTTTTAATTGAGTACTTAGCAACTCTTTAGAAAGATTTAAATCATATGTACCATCTGCCATCTCTAGCAATATTCAAGAGCTTAGTGACAGAACTAAAGTTGTATAGATAATCACTATGACTCAGAACTATCTCATTTTTTTTATTTGTGTCCATTTTCTCACCTACAAAATGACACATCCAAGTTTGACTTTATCTAAAACTGTATTTAATTATAATAAGGTTTGTTCCTATTTTGTTTCCTATTTCATTTTAATTGGTGAATAAAATGTATGTATTTTTAGTGTACAACATAATGGTTTGGAATACATATTATAGGATGGTTAAATCAAACTAACATATATATTATTTCAGATACTTTTTTTTAGCTAAGAACACTTAAAATCTACTATTTTCATGATTTTCAAGTACAGATGTTGATAATAACTGTGGTCATGTGGTATTGTCCAATGAAGCTCTTAAACTTATTTCTTCTAACTGAAAGTTTGTGTCTCCTAACATCTAATCCCAACCTCTCCTTTACTGGCAACCACCATTCTACTATTTGTTTCTTTGACTTAAACTTTTTTAGAGTCTCCATGTGGTACTTGTCTTTTTATATGCTTACAAACTTCCACAGATTAGATAGTATGCATCTATTTGAGAAATATTGATTAAAACCAAGTGGTCATACATGCTGTATATGCAATATTTGGCAAGATTTTAGACAAGCCCCAATTATTTGTTGAACTACAAATATCCCTATCTTGTAAATATTAAAAATATCACAAAAACCAATTATTATGAAAATTACATGATTATGACTCTTCAAGTCAAACAAGATCCTATATATTGTATTTCTTTGTGGTACTTGGCAGCAATTTATACATTGTGGTCTCTTAATAACTAATCAAGAAACACTTTATGGATATCTTTGTTATAAAAGTCCATAAAACAATAGCAAACCCTTCAAAGTTTTTAAGAGAATTATTTTGCCTTCCCTGTCAGAAACTGGTATTAGCTAATTCAATGAAAGATGAATAGACAACAGATCTAAATAAAAAAGATTTGTACATGTGAACAGGCCAGTATTCTTTTTTCCTGGGTTTGACCAAATTTTACACAGGATTCCCCTGTTTCTAGGCATTAGACTTCCTTTACTTAGAACTTTTACTTCAGAAATCTTATAGTTGTAAATTATTTCTCTTTTCCTTTGAAATGCATTTAAGTTTCCCCCAAGACTTTTTAATAACCTAAATGCCTCTCTTAAGGACCTGGGAGCCAACTCCTTGAAATATAAAAAATTAAAGTTGGTGTCTCTTTTGCCCGGTTTCTATAGAAGGGTAGAAGTGTAGGTTTTCCTCCAAGTTCTAGAACTACTTCTTGTCATAAAAAAAAATTCATAAAACTAATTTCATTTTAAGTAAAGCACATTAGCAAATGCAGATCTCCTAAGGTCTCCCAACCCAAGCTCTTAAAAACTCAGACTTCTATTCCATCAGAACTGCCTTCTGTTTCTTTTTCCTATTGCAATAGCCTTGATAAAGATTCCCTTGCCTGTTTAACTTGGAGTATACAATTTTTGCTTTGAAACCTGAGAATTATAGATAAGAAAAGATGAGTCCAATGTGCTTCATTTCAGAGCTTATAAAAATCAACTCCAAAAAATCATAATCATGTTATGGCAAGTGTGCTATAACTTTTATAAATCTTCTCCTTATAAGCTATTTGACTAGGCTTATCTTATAATAAATATTTCAAATAATTTTGAATTAACTTTTGTTGCAGACAAATTTCACATTATACTTAAAATTATTTTTCTTTGTATTGAGGTGTCAGGCTTTAGAATCACAATTCTGAGCTTATGTTCCGTTGATTTAGACCCCACATTAAATGGTTTCTTACTTGTAAGATCTTGTATTTTAATAGAAAGGACAAATATTGATTTAGAGAGAATCACTAAAAGCCCATATGGAGAAAACCGAGATGAGGCTGAAGGTGTACTGACATGCAGGTTCAGTGCATTATGCATGTAACAAAGAACAAGAGAATGTGTCCATGAAATAGTGAAGACTGCTAATAAGAAATTTGTAATGCACTGATCTTGAGTACAATTTCATAAATGTAACAGTCTTTAGTGTTTTTGAACTTCACATCAGATTGCTTGTTCTCTAAACAATGGTTGGAGTTATCTTTTAAGGGCTAAAGATAAAAGAAGCTCCCATGCAAAAGAGAAGAGCTTGAAAAGCCAAGGAAACACAATAGCCACTTCAGATGGGAATGATGTAATTGGAATGTTCTTAAATGTTAGTGAGGAGACAATGAGAATGAAGAATAAAAGAATCCTCAGATTTCTTTTTACATTTGTTTTTTTTTAATCTCCAATGATTTCATCTCCCTGCATTTCACAGAACTGGTGGGCATCTTTTTTTTATCTCTTAGCTTCTTATATCTTTATAACTTTTTCTTTACTGAGAGAAAGAAATTTTTATTTCCTTTTCTATATATTGTTAGTTAACAAAACACAAATTACTTTTATTACTTTAAATCAAAGTATATTTTGCCACATCTACTACAGTATCAAAAAATTAACATAAACCATTGAGATGTAGAAAGCCAGTGATCATCATCCAACATCTCTGTACTTTTTGGACCACAATTAACTACATCAAATGGTTGTTTAGGTGTCACATGAATCTAATATGAGGCAGAGTTTCATTGAAATAAATAATATGTTTATTCATTATATCATTCCCTATTTCCTATTTCCTACCTCTTTTTAGATGCATGTGAAAATTCTATTCTTCACTAGAAAACTGAAAAATAATGAAGGATTTAAAACATCACAGGAATAAGATCACTAATTCCTTCATCCTGGAGGAAACAGGGCAAGAAATGGTGGTCACCTAGGTCATGTTAACCTCATCAGCAGATTTCTATGGATTCTCTAATGACATAAGGATTACAAGTGACCCCAGGAAAATCCCCTTCCTGCATAAAGCACTTCTTTCCTGAAATGTATCAGAGGACTATTATAATCAATGTCATATGATGTTATTCTTGTTAACCAGCATAGTTTTAATAACCAGTGCTGTCACCTCCTTCTTGTTCTTCTTTTTTCTTTTTTTTTTTTTTTCAGTCTATAAAATCCAGACCCATTGGATATCATTTCAGGAGAACTTACTCTGGGCAACTAGAAATTTTGTTTTGCCTCAGGTTGCCATTCTCATTTTTACTCAAAAGAGCCCTTTATTCCTAGACTGAATGTTCCCCAATTTTCCCTTTCAATTGACAGAAAGAAATCCACAAAACAGAATGATGATTGTGGAAACTAAACTAATGAAATAGACTTCATTTAAAAAAAATGGTTCAAAAAATTAATTCATAAAAATTAACTGGCACAAGTAAATTTGAATCAATTTATTTCTGTTTTAACAAAATTCCATGTGCAGTTTTTATCATTATTTAGGCCTGAGCAGATTGTGTTTGGATAAATGCTGCCACCAAATAAAATACCAATAAAATATCCTTCCAAAAGCAGTTGGTCGACAGGAATCTTCAGAGTTGGACTAAAACAAAACAAAACAAAATAAAACCTTAAAGAACTAACTTAGTGACAGTTATGGCTGCCATTTTTTTAAAATGTATCTTACATTGTTTCCTATTTGAGGCAGTAAAACTAACAAATTACAAAGTGACACAAGCTCAGCACTTGAGGAGAATTCAAAGGTCATTTTGCCTAACAACCTCTCCAGTGCTTTAACCTATACCATAGCACTGATATTTCATGGCATGGCTCACTTCCTAGAAACTCAACACTTACCAAATAGCCTCATCATTCAAGAAGTCTTAAGTTTATGCTGACCTTTAATCCATCTGATTGCTATTGGCATTTATTTTAGTCCTACCTATAGAAACCAAATACAGAAAATGTCTAATTCTCCTGCTATATAACAGCTCCCTAAACACTTTAAAAGAGGTCTTATATGATAAATAAATACAATTTTTAAAAAATTTGTATACGATTTAAAATACATCAGTTTTAATTTCCATGTATGATGTCAAAAATAACCAAATTTCATTGTTTTTATGGCTCAATAGTGTTCCATTGAATATACTTACCACACTTAACTTTAACCATTCATGTGTTGATTAATACTTATGTGATTTCCACTTCTTGGCTACTGTGAATAGTGCCACAATGCACATGGGAATACAGATTTTACTTCAACATACGGATTTTATTGTCTTTAGAAATATAAACAGTAATAAGATTAACATACATTATTTTTAGTTTTTTTGAAAAAAAAACATATTATTTTTCATAATTGCTAAACTTTCTCTCCATCAGCTCTTTCTATCTTTTGCTTTGATAAGTGCCATTCTTACTGGAGTAAGGTGATAACTGTATTTTGATTTGCATTTCCCTGATGATGAATTATATTTATATTTTGTCATATACCCGTTGGCCATTTCTATGTCTTTTTTAGACAGATGTCTGTTTAGGCTTATTGCCCACATTTAAATTACATCATTGGCTTTTAGTTTTGCTATTAAGTTCTTTGAGTTCCTTATATTCTGCAGGACATTATGCTAAGTGAATCAAACCAGGCACACACACACACACACACACAAAGACAAATTCTGAAAGACATCACTGATATTTGGAGTCTAAAATAATTGATCTTATAGTACTTGAGAGTGGAATAGTAGTTACCAGACTGTAGGGATAAGAAAGGAAAGGGATGGATGGGCACAGATTGATCAATGGGTATTAATCCACATTGCAAAATAAGGTTCTTTAGTCAGTTTTTTCACTGCTATGACTGAAAGACTTGACAAGAATAATTTTAGAGGAGGAAGTTTATTTGGTGCTTATGGTTTCAGAGGTCTCAGTCTATAGGTGGCTGACTCCCTTGCTCTGGGCCTGAGGTAAGGAGGAACATGGTGCAGAACAGCTTGATGAAGACAGGCAGCTCAGGACATGACAGTCAAGAAGCAGAGAACTCACCAGGGACAAAATATACACCCCAAAAGGCATACTCCCAATGTTCTACCTCCTTCAACCATCCCCAACCTGCCTACAGTGACCACCCAGTCAATCCATTAAAGTGGATCAATGTACTTGTTATGTTAAGGTTCTCATAACCCAATCATTTCATTTCTAATCTTTCTTGCATTCTCTCACACATGAGCTTTCAGGGGGATACTTCATATCTAAACCATAACACAGGGCGACTATAGGAAACAAAAACTCTCTATCATAAAAAGCTAGAAAGGATTTTGAATATTTTTACACACACACACACACACACACACACACAAGAAAGTATTTGAGGAAATAGATTTGCTTATCCTGTTCAAACTTCAAATAGTATGCTATGATTATATATAGCATTATATGTCAAATATTAATTTCTCTTCCTAGATAACTTTGGCTTAATAATCTAATTGCTTTTAGACAATTATGTCCAAGATCCCTAAGTCTCTTTCAGGGTCTCTGTGGTCAAAACAATTTTTATAACAATATTAAAATGCCATTTCCCCTTTTATGCTGATAGTTCAAAAGCAGTAGTGACCTGCAACCTGAGTACAAATTGAGCCAGTGGCACCAAAGGAATTGTGGTCATTGAATTATGTTTTTACTCATTGTTTGTCATACATTTTTATATACATTTTTTTCCTCTTCTCATTCGTGTAAAATCTAAACCAGTTAATCTTTTTTAAGTAGAGCAGAGTAGTGGTTATCACAGTCTGGAGAGGGAAGGGAAGGGGTGTTTTTTAGCAGATACAAAATTACAGATAAATTGGAATAAGTTGTGTGGTCTGTAGCATAGTGGAGTAACTAGAGTTAGAAATAGCTTATTATGTATTTCAAAATAGCTATAAGAAAAGATTTTGAATGTTTCCAACAGGTAAATGATTAATTTTTGAGGTGTTGAGCATGCTAATTATGCTGATTTGATCTTTATACATCACACTATATCCCATAAATGTGCACAACTTGTCAACTAAAACTTGATAAAGAATGCACTTTCACTAAAAATAATCTTGTTGAAGAAATAAGACCTATTAATGTTGTTATACCTTGACCTTTGTGGGCTTGTTATTTTAATATTCTGTGTCATGAAATGGGAAGTATACAAAAAATACCCCCAAACACTTTTTGATTTGTTTGTTTGATTTTTCACTCTTACTTGAAATAATAACCAAAACATAAACTTTACTTTTTAAAAATTGGGTATTGGCTAGACATTTTCTCAAAAAAAAAAAATGGAACAAATAAGTCTGTTTTATTTTGTTTTAAAAAAGAACACTATTTTTTAACCAATAGTAAGATATCTTGCTTTCAAATGAAAACTAGAAAATAGTACTTAACCATAATGAGTTTGTTATCTGCCAATAGTTAAAATTATTTTCCAAAGGTATCAGAATGAGATAAAATAGTGAACTAATGCCTGACAAATACAGAATCCTACATGGATAAAAGTGACTTTCAAAGTATAAAGTGGACCAAATGAATCCTGATGTGGCCGCATGTGAAACTCTGTTGATGTGGTGTCAGATCACATATTGCAACTGACCTGCACATAATTTTAGTTCCTGCAAGTGCATCTCTTTCTTTCTTCTGACTTCTTCTTTCATTCTACAATATGCCATATCCTCCCTCAGCCCCCTGCTAAATTTTATATTTTCTTTGGATCCTAAAGTAAATATTTAGGATATTGTTCAAGATGCCTCTTTGGTATTATGACACATCCGTTTTTTTTCACTTACAAGAGAACCTATTCCATTGTATTTTAATTGCAAGTTAAATTATCTCCATGCAAGATGTGTTGTGCATTGAGCCTTGCGTCCCTGGAGTCCAAATATAACTAACATTTATGGATCACTCTGCCCTAAACACTACTTGACATTTGGTATGTATTATTTCATTTAATCTTAGCATGAAGCTTGTTAGACAAGTATTTCTAATTTCCTTTAAATAGCAGAGAAGTTTATAATAAATAATCTAAGTCACATTTTCAGCAAATATCAAAGCTGAGACTCAGCTGCATTCACTGACCTGTTACTTCAAGATTACTTCAGTATAAGGCACCTGGTAAGTATTCAATAATCCTTTGTTAAGTAGAATTATCTCTTAAAGAAGTATCCTGTCCTCTATTTAATTGGTTGGGTAGCACAACATCATATATTTTTTCAACATCATTATTTAAATAACAATTGCTACTAAAGAGAAAAGACAAACCCTATATATGAATATATTTAAAACATCTATACATACTCTGTTGGCTTTTTTCAGTAAAATATTTTCTAGCTTTAAGATAGAGAAGAAAAATTGAAATTATTGTACTATTGGAGAAGTCTTCCTGGGGTGGTATTTAGAAAAGAATATCAAGAAACATACTCAATTTTATTATCCCTAGAGTCACGTAATACTACAAGTGGAATTGTGAAACACATCATAAATTTCTTTTAATCTCATTCTAAAGAACAGTTTTCAAATAAATGACTGTAAAGGCAACTGACCATAAACTAAGCTAAAGAATAATGAAATTGAAAGTTTGGTCATAGCTATTCTGTTAGGAATAAAATTGCCAATTCCAAATAAGATAGCTGCCCATTTGATATCTCCCAATTCAACCTTCTTTGAGGGTGCAACTATTATTTAATATTTCAAATTGAGATTGAAAGATACCCAGAGGCAGATACACGTTCTTTCTCACACTTTCTCATCTAAATTTATTTTGCTGTGGCATCTATTACATTTTCAGCATCAGCATAATATGGAGACAAAAGAGATGAAATTTAAGTTACATTAAAGTAACCGAGTCTAAAGCCAAGTTTATAATATGAATAGATTTGTTATCTGGATGTAGAAACCATACCAAAAATCATACACATCCTGGAGTGGAGAAACTTGAATTTTGTTAAGAAATGTCAGACAATGAACCACTTGGACCAAAATCAAATGAAATGAAATGTATTAGATAAATATTCTTGTGGATTGCCATCCTACTTTACATCCGCATGTGGTCATATATAGCATAATGAGACTGTGAAATTTGCCTAGACAATCCTGCCTTAATTCTTTTATGCTTATATTTTAATAACTTTTTAATTTTAAATAGAGAAAAGAACATGAGGCATGAAAAGCAAAAAGTCAATAAAAGTATTCCAAATTAACTGATGACCTCCATGGAAAATTAAGGCTCCATGTCACTGGGGAAAATATGTAAAACACACAGATTGCACCTCAGAACTGACCCACTTCCCAAGAGGATAAAGGGGCTGGTTCAACTATACACCAAATCCCATTTTTTGTTTGTTGAGAATTGATCCTGGAGACTTTAACTACTGGTAGTTCTCCTTACCCATGATTTTACTTCCTAAGAATTTCAGTTACCCATAGTCAACTAGAGTCCAAAAATATTACTATAGTAAATGAGAAATTAAGACTTGAAAGACTAGCCACATTCGAATAAAAATTTTATAGTATACTGTTATAATTGTTCTATTTTCTTGTTGGTTGTTTTTAATATCTTACTGTGCATAATTTAAAATTTTAATATTCTCATAGTTATGAATTTATTGGAAAAAGTATAGTAACTGTGTGGGAGACCAACCTCTCATGTGACTGAGTTAACTCCCCTGCTGGCCGATGTGGCCTTAGGCACCCATGCTGCTAGACTGCCCCAATCTTCTAGGGTTCCAATGACTGTGTCATTATGGGCGTGGCTTCCTACAGCCCCATGGGTGGAGCTATGCTCACATGTTCCTTTGTAATATTACCTCTTGCCTTTTTTTAGGATAGAATGTTCCATGGAAGTGCCTTGTGTGTGTCCCCTCCTCTTACTGTGCCCTTGGGTGTGGCCTACCCAGGTGTCAGTCAACCTGCTGACAGTGAACATCAGGAAGATGACTCAGCCACCTGAAACCTGACCCCTTGCCTCATTTGAATAGCTTCTCCTCAATAAAAAGGGTCAGCTCTTGCTCTCTCTCTCTCTCTCTTTGTATGGACCCTTAAGGTCAGAGAAGCCGTCACAGTGTTCTCCCCAAAAAATGGTATTTGTGTTTCTTGTGTGGTTATTTTGCACAGCCCGGTCAGCCCAGTTTTCCTGGAGTGACCCCTGAGCCTTTTAGTCGCAAACAGAAACCCGGCATATCTGTCAGATTTATTACTATTTATAGTTTTAGGCATCCCCTGGGGATCTTGAAACATATCCTCCTTGGACAGGGTTAAAAGAAACTACAAGTCAACAAAACAAAGAGACTGCACTGCATGTAGTTGAGGGGGCAGCCTGATCAGGAGAATGAACAGTAGCCACAGCTCTGCTGAAGTCGGGCAGGCTAAGATTTAGCATAGTGCATCACAAGTATAGATTATCAACTGTATCACTTGAATCTAGATATGTCCAGATTTACCCAAGGCTTATTTGACCTTTAACTGGGAAGTACACTCTGTTGCTGAGTTTGTTGTTGTAATCACTAAAGGTAAGATGTTTCTCACATCATAATTAAGAAAACAAGTTAAACTTCCTACTTGTAAGCTAGTGCCCAGTGAAATATACAAATTTTGAATATACTCATCCCTGACTCTATTACATACTACTTACATAGTTTTCTCATGAAAAGTAGAGCTGATTATCTCCATTAAGGTACTAACTCCTTTCTGCATCTTCTTATCTTTTACATGAGGATTCCAAAGTGATCAGGCAGCAAGAATGGTTTTCTTTTAACAGAACTCCTCCAGTATATCCTAATGGAGTTATGACCTTCAGTGACAAGTACTTCTAACCAGCAAAGTGTAGACTTAAATAGGCATAAAACTCAAAATTTTCAAGGTGACTAAGAACAATAACAGGCAGTAATCTTACTTTTCCTCCTTGATTTTGGAATGTATTTATTTTATCTTTGGGGCAAGTTGCATTGTGTGTGTGTGTGTGTGTGTGTGTGTGTGTGTGTGTTTTGGTCCAATGCCTATACAGTTTCCTGGAAAGCAGGATCCCTATAGAGTTTCACACCAGAGATGTCCTATGATATAAGATGTGTTTTATGCAAGATCCTATGTTAGTATGTCAAATTTGCTATCAACAATCACATAGTTATTCTGGCCTTAGTACTGCAGACAAAAAAAAGCAAACACATATCCAGAATAGATGAATATTCGAATGAAACCAAAGCTATTCACCTCCATAGTAAAATAATTTTGATATAACCAATTAGCCAATTGCCTGCCTAGATTACTTGATTGATGGCACTATATCTGGGACTCTGCATTTATGTCTCCTCTTCAACTTCAGAACTTTACAAGCAGTAAAGTCAGCAGAGGTGAGAAGGAGCCCCTAGTCATGGGTACTTAACTGCTACTCACACTTCCATGAAAAGGAGTGCTCTATGAAAAGGAGTGCGGTGACTTCTCTTAACACCTAAAACTACCACAGCAAAACTGAAAATGAAACTCATCATCTTACTTGCAAATATTAACTTTTAGTTTTAGCAATTAAATTTTATGTGACTAAAAATGTTTTTATAAAATGTGATAAAATAAGGATTTACCCAAGACTTATTTGACCTTTAAGTTGGAAAAATAACTTATGAAAGCAGGTACATTTTCATCTACTTTCTAAATATTTGAAATTAAAATTATTCTTTTTACCTTAGCCAGAATTCACAAGGAAGACTAAAGATCATCATGCAAGAAAAGATGTAAGTTCATGTGTATTTTAAAAATTCAATTATAAACTAAAATTAGAATTATTCTCTGTAAAGTATTAGAGATTCAGGGATGTTTGAAATGTCAAATCTGAAAGTTTATCACATGCAGAGACTGTATTTATACATGTCATATATTCTATACACTTTAAGTACAGGTTTTAAAAAAAATTCTCATTATCATCCAATACTGTTTTCTAGCGGAATGGCTTCTAATGTAGAATTTCCAAAGTATTTTTCTCACAACACAGCTGAAATTTGACAAAGATGTGGAAGTTTTGAAACCGGAAGCACTTCACCACTGAACTGCATCCCCTTCCCTTTTTATTTTTTATAAGTTGCTAAAACTGGTCTTGAACTTGCAGCCCTGTTGCTTCAGCATCCCAAATCACGGGGATTACAGGTATGAGTCATCGAGCCCAGTTTAATAATATATTTTTAAACTACTCACTGTTCAAAATATGAAGTAAGATGATATTATGAAAATAGGGAATTTATATTAATAAATAGTTACATTAGTTCACTTGGGCTGCTATAACAAAATACCATAAGGTGGGTAGCTTTTTAAACATAAATTTATTTCTCACATTTCTAAAGGGTACAAAGTACAAGATTTAGTCACCAACAGTCTGTGTCTAGAGAGGGCCCCCTTTCTAATTCATCAATGGTGACTTTGTTCTATGCCTTCATATGGTGGAAAGTGCAAGGCAGCTTTCTGAGATCTCTTTTATATGGATACTAATCATATTCACAAGGCCTCTATCCTCATGATCCTACCTCCCAAAATCTGAAAACCCTAAAACCATCTTATTGACAATTAAGTTTCAATATATGATTTTGCCAGGGACAGAGGTGGGAACATTCTGAATGTAGCAACAATGGAAATGCAAACAGGAATTAAATGCCAAGAGACAAATGAAGATGCAGAGAAGTGTTCCCTTTTGTATAATCAGATGTTGTACTTTAAAACTCATTGTCAAAGTCACAAAACATCATATAGATTTATTCACTCATTAAAACCTTGAGCTAAATAATGGAGAGATTTATGTAGCCAATTATAAATTACTTAAATTAGGACCTATGTTGATCTATCATTGCACATCCATAGATTAGCAATGCCTGTTCCAGAAAAGTTTATTTAAGTACACACAGCCTGAATGAACATGTCTGAATGAGAATGAATTGCCTCAGATAACTATGGTTCCTTTATAAAACTCAAAGCAATACAAATATTTGGACCTAAGGGAAATTATAATGTGCTTTCTGCCCCGTACTGATTTTACCACCACAGGACATTCCATCATGTGTTTAGTATACTTGGGGTCAAAAATCTAGACACACTTTACTAAAATCATTTTAGTGGTCTTGACACAAGTGGATCCAGATTTCCAAAATTCATAGCTCTGTACCCTACCATGCCATAGCTAGGCACCCAAATGGACCCAACTCAGCATTGTGATGAGATTTTTTTAAACATTTCACTCAATCTCAGAAAATTGAATGAAAAATTGCAGTTACATTGTTTATAAAGAGCATTCCCATAAAGTATCTAATTTCCTTCTCAAATAATCTTTGAAACAGGCACAGTAGATAATATTGTAAATAATTTCTAATGAAGCTTTGGGAGATAAATTCATATGTATAAGTTTATATAGTTACTAATTGGTATTGTACTGTGACACCAAAGCATATAGTCTAACCACTATACAACATAAACTTTTCTATTTTCCTTTATTAATAGAAAAAAAGCAAGAGAAATTTTATAGAGAGAAAATGTCTTAGATGGGAATGTGGTGGTTGGGTAGGAGAAAAGAGGCTATGACATTTTCAAAGAACACATAAGCTAAAGCAAACTGTTGCTATTTTTTTCTACCAGCAAGATCAACTCTAAGCTAAAGTAAATAAAGAAAACATTTTACTTACAGAAAGAACAAAAATATGATTTGGGATCTCTTCATGAACAGAAGTTCAGAGCTTGCACAGTGATGACAGCTTGTCTTTGTAAAATGATACCTTCTGGCTAAGAAAACTGTTAGTCAGATTTCCATTTCTATAACAAATACCTCAGATAATCAAGGAATAAACAGAAAAGTTTTCTTGGGCTCACAGTTTTGGTTCAAGTTCAGGATCAACTGACCTCACAGCTTTGAGCCTGTGGTGAGGCACCACTCATGGTAGGACTGCTTGGCAGAGCAAAACTGCTCACCTCATAGCCAGGAAGCAAAAATAAAAGGAAAGGGCCAGTTTCACAATCCCCATCAAGGACATGCACTCAGTGACCTAAAGACTTCCCATTAGGTTCCACCTTTAAAGACTCCACCACCTCCCAAGAGTGCCACACTGAGGACTAAATTATACCCGTAGGCTTTGGGGGATAAAGATTCAAATACAAGATCCAAACTATACCACATCTACGATTATGAAAAATGTAGTATCTCCACAAATTTGGAAACCATTTCAAAAACTGCAGTGAAAACAGGAACAGAAAGAGATAATAAGGAAAATAAAATTGAACCAAGTTCTTACTGGTAACAGACTTGGAAACTTAGTTGCTAACCACTGTTCTTCTGTAACTGAGCAAATGCCTTGACCCATATGACTGTCAAATGAATCAGCAACATCTCGAATTGATGATTCCTAAGGTTACAAGTAATTCTACCTGTCTGGGACTTCAGCTTATAAAAAGTACTTATTGAGTCACTGTGAAAATGTGGTTTTAATGTTCTTATTTATTTCCTGTTATCATTGTTTTGCAGAACAGCCTATAATGAGTCTTAAATGCTTTTAAACTTAATGAATTTCAATCTGGTCTTTCAGAACATTTCAGAAATCAAAGCATATAGTATAAATGTTTGCACACGAAAACCTTTAAATCTTATTAGAAATAATTTAGAGATGATTGTATTCCAAAACTTACAATTATGAAGCTTGAGCATCTTCACTATACTTTCATATAGAATCTCATTTCAGCTTATATTCATTCTGAGTCTATAAAATTTAGTGGACACTTGTCTTGATGGAATGCACCAAGCTGTCATGTAGAAAAGATGTCAGTGCTGCCCCCAAAGAAGACATATACACCCATCACTTCTCTTGGATGAGTTTTCATTATTTTTTTCTTAATTTTCTCAGTTGAATACATTGATATATACTCTGAAAAAATGAAGACTCTAAAGGTCATAAATTTATGCATAATCTTATTAACAGTTTATTTCACTAAAACCTGGAAGCAGCAAAAATGTCCATCAACAGATGAATGTATATTCTCACTGTGATGTATTCTTACAGTAGCATAATACTGAGGAAAGAAAAAAAGAAAGCATTGAACCAGTGAGACACACAACTGAAAGTAAATATGCTGAACAGAAACAAATCAAAGCAAAAAAAATGATATATAATATATAATTTCACTTAGTGAAATTACAAACTGCAAAACAGACTACAGTTACAGAATGTAGAGCAGCAGTCACTTAGATGTAGGAATTAAGAGGAGGAGAGAGGGATTCAAAATAGCAGAAGAAAAATTAGAAGTGATGGATATGCTTATAATCTTAATTTGGTGTTGGTATTAAAGGTGTATAGAATTGTTGAAACCTACCAAAGTACATTATAAGTACATCCAATTTATTGTATATTCTTATTTATTTACCATTTTCATTATAATGTAAATGCGTATATATATTCAACTTCACATATACATATATATGTATGTGTGTATCTGTATCATCTATATATTGATATTATATATAGGTATATATACACTATAATTCAATAAAGTTTTAAAAACTATGGTAGAATAAAATGATTCAGATAAAATAAGATCCAAATATGTTTATGTTATCATGAGGTTTATCCCATCTAGGGAAAAATTTAAGATGGAGTTCTAATATTTGCTCTCATTTTTGGCAAATAATTTGTATGATAATTTCAAGGTTTTGAATTTAACTCCTTTATACAAACCAAAGGGCTGCATGCTCTCTGTGATTATTATTTTCGAATATGAGATTTTATTTTATTTTTTGCTTTGAGGTACACTAATCAAATTACTTTAGTTGGAATTATTGCATAAGAAATTCAGTACTACCCAGTCCTACCTAAGAGGATTTAATAGACTATTAGGGAGTAGGTTGGGTGTTTAATTTAACCTTCTCCACAAGGATATGCCTTTTTTCTCAATTTTTGTGCTTGTTTTAATATGTGAATATACCCTCAATATAATCTCAGTTCCAGTAAATAGTGTTCTATTTTTTGTGTTCCTTTACAAAAATATAAATCCACATCTTGTGGATCCAAATCTCTGACATTCTTTTAAGAGTCTAGCATCCTTTCTCTGAATCACCTGTGACTAACCAATCACCTTACTGTTTCTTTGTTGCTTTGGAGTGTTTTCACATTTTTAGGGTCACTGTCTAAGTGTTGAACATCACTGTTTCTAAATTTCCACATCTCTGGGTGTGGCCACACTGCTGAACAAGCACTCGTCTGGGCAATATAAAACATGAAAATAATAATGTTATATAGTTTCCTATCTACAAAGCAGAAATTTCTAATTAGATTCTACAACACTGTGTGTGAAAGGAGCACTATTTCTCGTGCCAGGCATTACCTTAATCTCAGAGCAAATAATTTCAAAAATCCCTAATTCTTGATATTGATAATCCATCATCTTTTCATAGTATCCAAGAGAGGCCCAGTTAGGATCAAGTGAGTCATTGTTAATGCAGTGATGCTTTCTTTTCTTCTGACATTTCTGTTACTGATAGGCAATATCCCAGTTGCTTCCACTTCTTCAAATTCTGTGAAATAGTTGCACTTATTTGCCTACACTCAATTGAAGGATTACGATGCCCTGCCTCTGAGCATGAGGCCTGGCTTGAGAAAAACTTCTTGAACAATAACTGAATTTAATTATTCTGATTCCAATTCACATAAAAGATCCAAACTCGTTCATCTCTCAAAATTCTTTATCCCCTCATTCACTCTTTCAGTTTTGCAAGTTCATCCAAGTCCATCTAGCCCTCGATTGCCCACTACACACTGCCATCCTGCCCATGAAACTGATATGCCAATTGATATTCTGATTCACTCTTTGGACATGAACAACTTGGGAACACTCTTCTAATATTAACTTATTCTGTAGAGCTCAGTCTTCATGTCACTGTTTTGCTTTGGAGAGTCACAAGTTCAGTTCCCTGAGTTTGATGCCTATAACATCCAAAAGGTGGCACTGAAAAAAAACAAATTAATAAACAAACTAACAAAACACTAATAATCTAAAATTGCAAAGCAAATCTCAAATAATTGGTTCCAAAATGGATACCAAGTATACTATAATTTCTAGATTCAAACCTAACATGAAAATTCAAGTTCAGCACTCACTGAATTAATATGGAAACTGAATACCCAAAGAGGTTCTCTGTGTTTGGATCAGTCTGAATTTCAGCTGCCAATATTAATTATATGGAAAGTATTTTATGCCTGCACTCTTGGAATGGACCCACCATGTGACCCAGCTATCTCACTCCTTAGTATCTACCCATGAATAACCAATAATAATAATAACAACCAAGTTATGAAACCAGCTTAGGTATCTATTGATATACTATTGAATAAATAAAATATGGTGTATGCACACAATTTTATTTGGTCAAAAGAAGAGTGAAATTATGTCATTGGCTGGTAAATGGATTGAGTGGAATTGGAGAACTTCATGCTAACTAAAATAAGCCAGACTCAGAGAGTGAAGGGTTCAATGTTTTCTCTTATATGCAAAAGCTAGGGAGAAATGATGAATTAAAAAGCGGGGAGGAGCTCATGAAAATGGAGTGAGAACAGTGAAGTAGAAGAAAGGAAATGAGGTAGAGGGAGAAGGAATGGGAAAGGGGAGGAACAGCAGAACAAAATTAAGCAAACAATGCCATGTGCATGTCTGAATATTATCACAAGGAATTCCTCTTGATCATACTCTATAATTTTTGTATAAATTTAAAAAATAATAAATGGGTACATGACATATTATTTAGGAATGCTGCCTTTGTGAAATCCTGTCCATTTGTTCCCATGGGGGAGATAGTTTGGATACCTGAGGAACTTCCTTCTTTACTAGAAAGACCAGCATTTTGCTTTCTTTCCCCTGATTTCCTTCCTTGTGTCTTAGTTTTCCAAAACCATAAAAATACCTTCTAATTTGCGGTCACTCTCATTCTCAAACTTTCGTACTAAACTTGCAGCCCCATAAAGGAAAACAAAAGGAGAGCGAATACTAGGAAGAGAAATAGAGAAAAAGAGGAAAGATGAAGTACAAACAAAGGAACTTGGTATACAGTTATTTATTTTGATATATTCTTCATTTGAGATGGATCAATTCACTTCAGAGATTTGAGCGGTATGTGAGTAGATGGCCAAAAAAACACCATCCAAGTGTGAATAAGTTTACCTTTTTCCATTACTTTAATTTTATATTTCACAATAATGGGCTAAAAGGGTACTGCGTAATAGAAAAAGCAGGTGTCATTAATTTTTAAGTGGAACTTCCTAGACTTAGTTTGACAAACATATCTACTATCAAGTTCCAAAGTTCCAAATGAACCTTTGTTCTCTTCCTATCAATACACGACTTTGGGTCATTTGTTACTGGGAAGTCCAAAGCTCTTCAGTATGTATTTACTTAGTTTTCTATTCCTCCCATTTAAGCTTAGTTTGGTGTCTTGATAGCATTTTTTCTGTCTCTTCTATGGCTCATATGTGATTGATTCTGGTCCTTCCTTCACTCGCCACAGTCCTGCTAATCTCTTTAATTTTCACTTTCTTTTGTTTTCTTAATATTTAACTATAAGGGTAATTTAGACTCATATAACCTAATTTGAACTTAGTAAAGCAACATGAGTAAGTATAGTGTGATCACTCAACTTGTAATCACTACAGTGGTGGAACAAAACACCAATTGACATTTGTTTCCAAGATTTAGGAACTGTAGTTCTCAATATGAAACTTAAAAATGAAAATAATGTAACTTGAATCTCTAAAAATTCTTATGATTTGCAGAGATCAGAACAATATAAGATTGATTGAAAGAGCTTGCATCCTTCTAATCCATTCTCCTACTTTGAGAAAATAGTGAATAAATTAGTAGAAGAAACAATCATGAAATGGACCCTATTCAAAGTGCCTCAAGGTGTGTCATTAGAAGCATCCAACTGGATGGCATCAAATAAATTCTCAAATGGATGAAAGGAGAGCAGTTATGGAGTGAGTAACCATAAGAAAAGTCTGATAGATGAATCTCAATAAAATAAAATAAACCATGAAATTAGGGTTCAGTTTGTAGCAGGATATTAAGTTATTGAGAAATAACTTCCAGTTCATCTGGAAGAATCAAAAACAATCTATGTTAATCTCCCCTTAAGATGTACCCTAAATTTAGCTTTCAGAATCATATATTAGAAACAGAATAGGCATAAGGGAAGTATATTTAGCAGTAATTACTAAGATCTATTGCATTCTTATAATATGAGTAATACTTTTAAAAATAATTTTAGTGTATTAAGTCATCTCAAGTTACCTTGTGAGTAGGTATCATTGACTTTGTGTTATAAATAAGCAAATGGAGAGAGAGGAGTTAACTAAATTGCTCATACTATTTTAGCTAGCAAGAGAAGACTTGAAATTCTTCAAGTTCTTCTTGGCCATCGCCCAAACCCCTTTTATCCCAGTCCTTGCTTCTAAACAGAACACTTTGCAGTTGCAGGTCCTCTGCATTTGGATTACTGAGGTCCTGCTTTTTTCATGGCTTGATTGTTTTGAATCCTGGTCAATGCACATGACCAATGAGAATCAAAAGGCTGGTGGACCTCAATGAAGACCTGAACAAGGAAGGTGTTCCAATTACCATCTTCACTATCAAGAGGAACTTGGGTCTTTTCAGCAAGCTCTCCACTTGTTTGCATTAGAGCAAGACAAGTTTCTCACTTGACCATCTTTCCTAAAAATACTTCAGCCGAAATCAGAGGCTGAGTTCCCATTAGTTATTTTTCCCCTAAAGACACAAAAAGTGAGGTATTAACCAAGCTATTATATTACACTGAAGTGAAAATGATTAATACATTTCTAGGATTCCAAAAGATTTGTGCTCAGATCAATGAGGAAACTTTTTTCTCTGAATTACACTGTTAGAATTTTAAAGTCCTTTTTTTTTCTATAGAATTTTAAGTTCTTAGCCAAATTATGGAGTAAAATTGCATTTATCCTGAAAATATGCTGCTGGCAAATAAATCTCTGTGTAAAATATGTAATATATTAGCACACCTAAGTGACTTTTTATTATTTAAAAATGATGAAAGACATCATTAATCTAATTTTCTTAATAAACCTTCCATTATATTAAAACATGAATATATCTTAATACATCTTCCATTCCAATTGAATGACAACATTCAAAAGTATCATTTATTACCACAGCAGAAACAGATGTAATTAAGCACATCTCCAAGTTATTTCACAAACACTCACAGTTACACAAAATAAAATAAGAGAAGGTTTTAATCTTCTAGGTCATTTTACCAACTCAAATATTTTCCACTCTTGTATAATCTAATCACAAATTAAATAACTCTAGTGAAATCTCATTAAATAAATTGCTCTTCTGTATAATTATACATGTCTAATTGCTATTACCTCTAGAAAATATTTTCTGTTTCAAGTACATTGAATAGATATTAAGTACTTTCATCTCACCTTCTGAATTACTTTTAAAAGAAGGAAATTAAAAACAAGATTATTTACCTGTTGAAATTAAGATGAAATAGCAATTAATGGATTCCTTCTTTGTAATCTTAATAATATTATTTGAGTTGTTTCACTAATAAAGAAGTTTCAAGAAGTGTAACTATAATTATTCCATTTTTGTAATTTAATATGAAATATTTCTAAAGCATGCTCATGACTACAATATCAAAATGTAAAGGGTATAAGTATAGATAAACTTTTTTAATGGATTTCTTTTTCTAAAAGAGAATTTATAAAACTTATGAAATTTTTATACTGATCATGTGAAGTTGCTGACATTTGACATCTGACATTTTATTATCTATAAACCATCGTTCTCATGATTCAACCCAACATGATAATAACTTATTATTGTTATTTATGTAACATTTTTAATTTTATAATTTCATGATTCTTTCCTATATCCTTAATTTTCTCTTCTGTTATAATACCTGTGTTTCCTTTATTTTTATTACTCTTATAATTAATTTTTCTAATAAGAATATACAATAGAATAAGTACTTTGCATGCATTAACCTGTTTAAAATTATGTATAGTCCTCTAGTCAGAAATTTTTTATCTCCACTTAACAGATGTGAAAACTGAAGCAAAGAGGATTAAGTATATCCCTGATTCACACAACTCCTCAATAGTAAATTCCTGATATAAACTAATTATCTAGGCTCACAGACATTTGTTTTTAGTCATTCCCACCTATTGACTTCATTTTTTAAGATACTCCTCTAAATTATAATGATTTCTCAATGTGTCTTTTGCAAGGATATCAATTATTCCTTTTAGCACTATTTTAATTTCTGCTCTGACATTTACTCACTTGCTCAATTGCTATTTCTCAGAGTCAGACTTTCATGTGTAGTTTTCTATTCATCTTTTCTTGACTTAAGGTATATGTACACTGTGTCTATCTGGGCCTCTTTTTTGTTTGTGCTATTTATTGTAGTAAAAAGAAGTCTACCACAGTGGAAGAGGTTTTGAATCCATGAAATATTACACAAGTTTTCTTTTATGGATTCAGCAGTGTCAGCTCT
Source organism: Urocitellus parryii (assembly GCF_045843805.1). NCBI lineage: Eukaryota > Metazoa > Chordata > Mammalia > Rodentia > Sciuridae > Urocitellus > Urocitellus parryii. The sequence goes on from NC_135535.1 coordinate 55,631,641, forward strand.
TGCATGGCCCATTTCAGCCACCTACCAAATCATTGACCGCATAACTTTCATAGCCCTTCTTTACTTCTAAAACTAGTTTTGCCGATGATCAGTGTATGAATGAAATTGTCAAAAATTCTTCTAATTTTTCATAGTCCATATTGTTTTCTCAGAAATGGCTGTTGATGTTGATCCTCATAATTGCTTCAGTTTGCTGGCTATCTAATATAATATTGACTATATTTCTAGTAGTGATAGAGATGCTTACTGTTATTTTTTATATTTCCTGTGATTACTTAGCTTCTGAAAAGGGGTTGGTGTACTAGTTGTCCACTATTTGATAACTATGGGAAGAATGGTCTACTAGATGATGTTACCAGAACACCTGTCATTCTTCCCTGCATAGTGTAAGATACTTGGATGTTCCTGCTTCCCAGATTATTCCACTTAGCCTGATATAAACCACTAACTCAAGGTCACCATTGCCTTCCATATAAGTTCATCCATACCATTTATCCTGCATGGCTCCAATCATCTCTAAAGCACAGTTCTTCTCGTATACTGCATGATTTTATTCAGAAGACTCAATTAAATTCCCTAGATTTGGAGATGTGGTACAAAAAAAATATGCTCATATAATTTTGTGTTGCCATATAAAGACTTATAAAATGTAATAATATCAGTTCCAACTTACCCTGATTTTTTAAACTAACATAGAGAGGTGAACAGAAATGATATGGTCTTATTATCCAATAAAATTCTTACAACAATAACTGCATTTATGAAGCACCTGCTATAAGAAAAAAGACTATGTTAAGTGTTTTTAACAGAAATTTTTGCATTACATTTTTCAACAAACTAAGGTATAGGTCCTGTATTTTTTCCCCCTGTAGTTAGATGAAGAAACTGCATAAAGCTAGAACAGGGACAGATCTTAGTAGAAATATAACATAAACCTAAGATGTCCTGTTTCATATTGCACAGCTTTCCTACTGTGCTATCTGTTAAATAAATTTTATTTGTAGAAATAATAAGAAAGTGATGTTTGCCTGTGACACTAATCATAAAAAATGTAGCCATTAGGTAAAAAGCTAAAGGCAAATGCTTTGAGGCAGAACTGACTAACATTCACTTTGGCTCCAATTTATGTATTGTGTAATATGTTCTTGGGCAACTGACCTTACTCTCTAGCTGACCTAACCTCTGTATGGTGGAGGACAAGGTTGGTTCTTCAAACTCTACTTTGTTTAAAAGACTAAATAAAGAAAAGAAAATTAATTCTAGCATAATATCTAACACATAGTAGATACTCAATTTAAGATAATTTAATAAGTTAGTGCTTATAACTTAATAGTATTCATTTCTTATTTCCTTTATGTAGACCCAGGCTGGACATCTACATTTTTAGGAACATGTAGTTCTCTAATTCTATTTTAAAATCATTAATAAATTACAAATCAAGTAAGTCAGTGGTCATTAGTGTCAATATAAGTGAAATTTTGTCAGTAGAATAACTAAAGGATGGAAAAAAGTATTTGCAATGGCAAAAATATCCTATAAAAATAAATACACAAAATTTTTACTTAAGTATTTTACTAAGTTACATCATTGATGCAACAATTTTCCTATCCTGCCAATAAATTCTATTTACCTGTAATATTAGTATTGCATACTTAATAACTCATAAAATATTTTAGAAATTTACCAGCACACCAGATTCTTGTGATGCTAAAATAAACAGGAGCAGAAATTCTTTTTGGACAAGACATCCTGAAGTGTACATACCTGACAGGACTCTCAGTGGTAAGCAATCTGGGAAACTTGGCTGCTTTCTCTTTTTGAAATAAAGATGAAGAGAAGTAAGGAAGAGTAATAATAAGCAATATATGTGGAACTTAACTTTGTGTCACATCCTCCTATCCTAGCTCCAAAAGCATGCATTTGTAAGATCCTATCCTAGACTAATGGAATCGGAATCCCGGATATGTGTTCTTGTATGTATAATTTCTTTTAAGCTCCAAATGCAATTTTCCTGGTAACCTGGATTAAGAACCTCTTACTGAAGTCTCTGTGGTGTTCTGTGATTCATTCCTAATTTTGCCATTTCTATGTAACATGGTATATTGAAAACTGACAGCATTAACTCTTGCTTCAAAGGGTTGTTTTAAGAATTAGTACACCTAAAAGTGACTGGAGTGTGACAGACCCTTAATTAAAAAATCCATCACGTCCCTATAGAGAGAAAGATATATAGATGTAGAAGTAGCACAGATACATATATAGACATATTTCTCTCTTGAAAACTTACAATGAAGGCACCCCTTTGTTGTGGGTCCTGGGGAAATCAGTTGGCACATCTGACAAGATAGACCCTTTACCTTTTGTGGTCTGTCACCACATACAACGCTGCCATATTTTTGTCTGCATGTGTTGCCAGTAAAGAACAAATAGTGATCTAACAGTGATAGGTCAAAAATGATCAGTTTTTGTGCACAGTTCCATAGTTATTTCTTACCACAAGTTATGAGGTGATCCTGCAGTAATAAATGCGTGGTTCCTGCCTCTTATTCCCCCCTGGCTCATTCAGCTCCCAAGATTGCACTGGCCAATGAAGAACATCATGAACCAGATCATTTCAGTGTCTCATAAGCTGAGAGGGAAGAGTTTATTGTAAGGCTATATAATTCACTGGATAACATTACTGGAGAAAGCTGTAACTAGGATATAGACAGGGTTAACATAAATCTTTTAACTCTTGAGAAATCGATAGTGGTTTCATTTCAGGCATCTAGGCATCAAATTAATTCCTGTTAGATTAAGAACATGAATGAACTTGAATGAATGGAGCCATGCACTCAACTAGTAAAAGATTTTCAAACATGGATAGATTCTATTATTATAGAATTGGTATTTATGTGTATCTCTAAAGCACAGAGATTGAAATACATCAAAAGAAAAATTCCTAAGGAATATGCCAATATAAAACTATGCCTGATAATATATTTATTACAATATAATGGTAGAATAATGAAGAAAACATTTGAAAATAGAGAAATGATTAATTAAATGTATGACTAAATGATGATGTAAGTCTTTCAATGGAAATTATTTCTCATTTACCCCATAGTGCTGAGACTTCTTACTAGAGAACTCAGGTGACATATGATACCCCCAACACACACTCTATTCTAGCTTTATTTAATTGTGCATAGCTGCTCCAATTGCCTTATCACCTCTTCTAGAGGTAGCATTCATTCTCTTAGCAGCTGGGAATGCTGACAGATGTATGTTCTCTGATGAATCTCACACAGGAGATTCCTTACAGAATGTTGAGGATGATAGTATAAAAGCTGGCTCTTTTGCCAGAGTGCAGAACAATTCTGAAAAGTAATCTCCTCTCCAGAGTTTCTCATAGGATTTGTTGAAGTGTGATAATGGCTTCTCAGTTAAGTTGTCCCTGTGCCCACCCAGCTCCCCAACGTATTTGGCATTCCCCAATAGATTTCCAAAAAAACAATCTCTCTCTCTCTCTCTCTCTCTCTCTGAGACTCTGCTACTCACAGGACAGAGGACCACCTTGCCTGCAGCTGACACCTAAAACCTCCTGCACCAATGCAACTTCCACTCCTTTGTTCCTCTAACTTTGGGATCCAGCCACTGGAACTTGGAGATCATGGCCTAAGTATTTTTTCAAGTATATATTTTAAAGTAAATTTGAATTTAAGTTGTATAGAGCCAATAATTTAGGAGAATCCTTAATTAGAAACCAAAATTAGTTTATCTTAGTTGGATAGATAAACTTCAAGTTCAGGCCCTAAAATCAGTTTAGCTAGTCAATTTTAATGAGCTTGTAATTGGTCTTTCCACCTCAATTATTTTCCCTTTTCAATCAATCTAATGATGTGCTGAAATATAATAATCTTTTAATACAAAACTTGGTAGCTCAAAAACTTGCAATGATCCCAAGTTGTCCCAGAAGTAAAAATTAAGAAAACTTTTTTATTATTGGACACGACTAAACTTCTCTAGACTCATATCTATTTTGTTTTATAATTTTTTCTTACTAATAACTTTTATCTATTTCTAATTTTATGTTTTTTGTTTCTTCAAAATGTTTCCCCCATCTTCAAATGTGTAAATGTAACTTAACTATCTGCTAAGTGCAGAGCAAATGATATTGTAATTTTGCAAACTTGCTGTATCTCTCTGGCCATGGTGAACTTTTACTTTAAGTAACGTATTTTATATTTATGTTTTCCTTATTATCACATTCTGCCTTTAATCATGACAATAGGAGCCACGGCTATTATCTTTGCATCTTCTACTATGACTTCTCATAAAATCCATTCAAAAGCATTTGTAAATAAATCATGGAAAGTGAGCAGACAGAGAACAAAATATCCTGCTTCACATAATTTTTTCTACTTATGAAACACTCTTGAATATAATCAAATTGTTTCAACAAGTCATTCTATATATTTTATCCTTATTAACAAAAGCTGTTTTGCTGACTAAACTCCATGTTCTGAGTACAAATTAATAATAATTCTCTTCAATATACCACAGCAATCATCCCATAAGGGAATAGTCCTAACAATATCTATGGCTGTGTCCTATCCCATGAGCTAAGATAGAGGTGTCACATTGCTGATGTTAAAACAAATCAATCCAATTTATTTATGGACTTGGAGTTTAATTTGGCATACAAACAATCCAACTTCAATTGGGCCTGATTAGGAAACATCCAATGGCTGGACAGAGTTTATTTTACATTCAAGAATACAAGATTTATATTTAATGACTTATATTTTTCAGTTTTGTAAAGGAAAAATGAAAGATATTTTCACAGTTGTTGCTTCTGTGAAAACTGCAGAAACAAGGAAAAGAGTGAAATTCAGCACTTTTTTGTTAGCCAGTTATTGTCAATTAAACTTTTATAATTGTTATTATTACTATTACTGTTGTTTTCATAAGGAAACCCTTGCTTAGCATTTTTTTCATATCATCTTATACTATTTAACCATAATGTGATAGCTGGAAGGGAGAAAGAGTGCTTACATTTTAAAAGGATAATAATAAAATATTTTATATATATATTATAGATACAGATCCCTTAAATTTTGCCTCCAAAAAATAAAGTGCTCTTTTGCATTAACTTTAAAAAAGAGAATAATTCTTGGTAAAGTAGGCATGGCCCTAACCATCATGGTTTTTCATGATGATCTTCCTTAAGTTTCACAATTAACTTAGAAAATAGGTAAATATGACCAAGTTAATACCACTGGTATGAAGGATGCATAAGCTTTTGTTTTAATCAGCTTTTGCATTGCTATAACCAAAAGGCTTGCCAAGAAAAATTAAAAGGAGAAAAAGTTTATTTTGGCTCATGCTTTCAAAGGTCTTAGTTCATAAACAGCTGACTCCTTTGCTCGGGGTTCACAGTGTGGCAGACCATCATAGCAGAAGGGTTTGGCAGAGGAAAGCAGCTTTGAATATGGGCAACCAGGTAGTAGAGAGAGACCTCTGTTCAATAGGAACAAAATATAAATCTTGAAGTCATGCCCCAATGACTCAGCTTTCCCAACCACACCTTACCTGCCTACAGTTAACACTCAGTTAATCCATATCAGTGAATTAATCCAGTGGTTAGGTTGAAGCTTTCATAATCTAATCATTTCACCTCTGAACATTTTTTCATTGTCTCACACATGAGTTTTTTTAGATACTTCATATCTAGACCATAACAATTTTATAACTATAGCAAATTTATTTCAGGGTATATATATGCTCAATCTCTATGCATGTTGTCTTTTGGAAAGCTAAATATTGAAGGAAAACCTGATTTATACCCATGTTTTTAAATTCTAGATGACTTAAATAATCAATGGTATTGATTATAATTTAATCAACGATATTATTTTGATGCATTCTTAAATAAAAAAACATATATGAACATACATGTTTATCTTAGAAATAAGAAGTGGACTGCCATTTAAATACAGGAAAAGTTGATTTGTTTTGTCCTATATAAATAAATCAATTACAAATTTTCTAGAGCAAGAAAAAAAAAGTATTTCTGAATGCAAAACAAACCATTTGTAGATATTCAATCTTGATCATTTATGTCATTAATACCTGAAATATTCATACACTCATATATGGAAATGAAAATGCACAGTAGGGAAAACTTAATTAAATGGTTATTCATAGTTAAGAGTTCGGCTATAGAGCAATCTGATATTCACTATTTTTGACTTACAGTGAGATACAGAAACAAGTTAAACTCAGGCCACTGTAAGGTGAGATTTAAAGAATATTTGTCACTGACCTTCATTTTCACATCCCTAGGATGACCTCTATCATAGGGGATACACAGTGCTATCAATGTTTTCGTAATGCTCTTTTCTTATCTGGACGATTTCCATAGCCTCCTAATTCTTTTCAATTATACCCTTGCTCCCTATTTTTACCCAATATTCACAGTGGCATTCTAAACTATAACTCAAGTCATATAATTCTACTCTGCTCAAAGTCCCCTGAGGGATTGCTTGTAGCTATAAAGGAGTAGTTTACATTGGACTAATCTTTCTACTAACAACATAAATAAAATGTTTCCAAGAAAAGAAAAATATGTTGTGGTGAGCCCTCTGTTTGCCATACATTTTTTCCTACTTAAAATCATTTTCTAATTCTACTGTGAGGTATAAAAGCCAATCAGCAGCACCCCACACTTGTGGCAGCCTCACTGGGAAAGAAACACAAAAATTGGAGTTTAGAGTCACCAACTCAAGAATAATAGATGAAGGTGTTGAATGAGACAGATCCTCATAAAGTTTCTCAAACATTGTGTATGTAATTTCCCATTTCTGATTCCTAAGTTGTACATGCAGGTGGTGAGAGATTTTTATGCTTATTAAAGAAATTGAATCTATTACCAAGGGAAAACAAGTCTTGCAAAGCAAATTGTAGGCCCAGATGGCTTCACCACGGAAATACTCGTTACTGTGATGCTCTCTTCCATGCTGTAGAGTTGTCACTGAGAAGTGTCTGAGGAGCTAAGGATGATGTCTTCCAGATCTGTTTCTGGGACGTGTTGCCATGTGAGTGTAAACGTTACCTGATGGAACAGAAGCAGCCATTCCATTCCTCTCCTTTCCTCCTCCTTTGCATGTCCTGTCCCATAAGTACTATGCAGTTCAAAGTCAAGTTTGGATGTCATGTGCTTTGGCTGTCTGAAACTCTGTCAGCTAAGCATCTGAATATATTTGTGGAGAAGATACATATCTATTCTTGCTGTTATGGTTTGATATGTGGTGTCTCTAAATAAGCTCATGTGAAAAACAACACAGGAATGTTCAGGGGTGAAATGATTAGATTATGAGAGCTGTGACCGGATCAGTGGACTAATCCATCTGATGGATTAATGCTTTTAATTGATTATTGAGTGGTAACTGTAGGCAGGTTGTTATGGCTGGAGGAAGTAGGTAACTGGTGTGCCCTTAAAGATTGTAATTTGTTATTGACTTCTTGCTCATTCATTCTTCTCTCTCTCTCTCTCTCTCTCTCTCTCTCTCTCTCTCTCTCGTTCCTGGCTGCATGAGCTGAGAAGCTTTCATCTGCCACAGCCACACCCTTCTGCCATGATGTTCTGCCTCATCTTGGGCCCGAGCAAAGGCTCAGCTGACCATGAACTAACCCTCTGAAACTGTGAGTCCCTCGTGAATGTTTCTTCCTGCAAGACATTCTTGTTAGATTTTTTGGTCACAGCTGCAGAAAGCTGATCAGCACCTTACCCTTCTGGAGTCTATAATGTGAGCTATAATATATGTGAGCTATAATTAAAATTTCATCACCTTATCTACTGAAATTAAAATACCTATTATGATTAATTTTACCCTTATCAATATAGAAAGATCCAATTGACAGGAAGGCAAATGACCAGTGAAATAATGATTGAAGTTATGATAATTGCTAGGAGACAACTACAGAAACTGATAGGGGTATGAATAGATTTGGTGACCTAAGGAAGTGAGGTGACAACCCGTCAATAAATGAGACAAAACATACAGAACAACTTGTAGGGTCTTGATATAAATAGTTGAGTAAAAAAAAAAATAACTGATTAACCAAATACCTGTATTAATTGCTTTGAAAATAACAGAAATATATTTAAAGATGTATTTGTAATATGGACACATTTGAATGAGGGCTTGCTGAATTTGAGTATCAACAGGAGTGCCAAGATTTATCAAATAGTTACCTGGAATTCTGGAAAGATATTCCAAAAGTTATATCTATGAGAAAACTTAGAACTTGATTATTGAAACCACCAAATTTAATAAGATTTTTAAGGAAAAAAAATGTATAGATAAAAGGGAAAATAAATCAGGGAAATACATTAATAAATGAAAGATGAGTAAATAGAGGCTGGAATCTCATAACAAAGTGAATGACATGGTGAACCAAGAGGAGGGAAAAGAAGCTGGAGGGCTGGGAACAGGCCAAGTCTCCCACTGCTGCTGAAGGACTCCCATGGTGTGATGAACACAGGAATTGGATTTTTAGGGTTGAGCAATTCTTCTGTGATCAGAAAGACACCAAACATGGCCTAACATTTCCAAAGAATTGATATTAAAAGTATAGAAAAACAATAGCTAGATTTTACTTTAGAAATGACCATTCATTCATTCATTCATTCAAAAATTCATCTTCAGAAAGTGTGTCAGGGATGGACCTGAGCATAATCTTAAGCAAAGGAAGGAAAGATGAAAATAGTATTCATCCATGACTCAAGATTCCCCAAAAGGTCAGGGAGTCATGAGAAGGGCAGGCATCAGTGAAGGATGAGTCTCAAGGAGTAGATATAGATGGAGAGTTACAGAGGAAGTCAGAGTCAGGGAGAAAGGAAAATGAAGGACATCAAGCTTTGCAGTATAGTAGGAGATATCCTTTGCTAAAGTCATGAGGCTAAGAAAACTGAGAAGCCCAATCAAGACCAGAAACAGATACAAGATGGTATATAGAGAGATAAGTGATAGAGCAATGAATAACAATATATTCTCAAGTGAACCTAAAATAACACACCTACTAAAGCTAAAGACCAGTGATGAAGACAAATAATCAAAAGTAAAAAAGTAAGCAGAGACAGCAATTCAAAATCAGTGAGTAACAGAGGTAGGAGGAAAGGGAATTTTGAATTTTTTGGAACATTGACTGTATAAGAGTATTAAGCACATACGTTACACAGCAGGAAGAGAATCTGCAATACTACTGGCTTGTGAGGGATTTAAAAATCAAGTTAGGGATTTAGACACATTATATTAAAAGAAAAGTTCAAGAAAAAAATATATATATATATATGAATAAAGATTCATGTTGTGGATTCCAAACAAAATATTTTGAGAGATAATTAGAGTACATGACTGTAAGAAGATATTTTTGGAGAAGGAAAATTTCAATCAGAGGATTATGGTATGGATCTGAAACACACACCCCTTCCCATCCCCACCCCCACCCTGCCAAATCTCAAGTGCCCAGAAATGGGACTTTAGAAAATAATTGAATGGTGAGGATTCTAATTGATTATTTAATCCATTTGAAGGATTATAATTTGAAGGGATATTGGAAGGCGGGGCCCAGTCATCACAGGAAGTAGGTTGTTGAAGGTGTGCCCTGCTAGGCTATACTGTCCCTCCTTCTTCAATGTCATGAGCTGAGCAGATTTCCTCTGCAACAACTTTTCACCATGATGTTTCTGCCTTGAACACTGCTGACCATACACTGAACCTCTGAAACCATAAGCCAAAATGAATCTTTCCTTCTCTACATTGTTCTTATTAGGTATTTTGGTCACAGTCACATAAAGGTGACTAACACAGAGATTTGGAAAAGAGTAGACAGAAGAAATTTCCAGAGATAAAAGTGAACTTTCTGAGAGCAGAAGAAAATCCATCACAGTTCTGGGAAAGTATCTCTTCAAGCTTCCTTGAAATGCCCTGATTGCAGCCCTCTGCCTGTCCAAGACTACACAGGGTCAAGTAGGAAGAGAAGGAGAAATAGAAGGTCAGTGTCTCCTTTACATTCCCAGGTGTACCTTGACTGGCATCCTCATTGGCAAGGATGAGAAAGATAATCTACATTAAAAAGAAATCACTGTTGTCTGATAAATGCCTCATCTGCTTGTACAAAATGGTTTATCCTTGTCAAAATGGGTGCTGGTTTCCCACAGCCATGGAATCTAAAAGCAGCACAAACCAAACAACTTTTTTTTGTCCCACCTGACTCCCACAATGAAAAAAGAAAAAAAAACAGAAGAAAAGGAAACTGTCAATATTTGTTCATTTTGTAAAAACTCTACAAGCCTTGTCCTCTCAGAAGCCAGAGGACAGCATCCATTCACCCCTCCAAAACAGCAACTTTAAATACATTTCAGTCATTGCCTATAATTGAGTTTAGCTACAGAAAATCCTTCAGGTGACCTACACTCCATCTTTTACTTTTTCTTTAATACAATTGCTGAGAAGTAAACTATTCCTTCTGAATTGCTGGAATAAGAAGAAAGTTTAAAAAAAATTCAAAGCACAAACAAGCAAAAAAAAAAAGTGTCAAAGCCATCTGTTTGGGGAATATAAGAACTGATGCAGGTAAATAATTAAAACAGTTTAAGTGGCCTTTTTTTTCCATACGAAAAGAAAATTTCAGGACCACATGGTATAAAAATATCACATATGGAAACTAATTAAAACCTTGTCAGAGGAAGCTTGTCATCTCTTATACTTCAGTAAATGAACAAGAAAATCAGACAAGATTGCTATAGAAATGGGTAAAATATAATTTGCTTTGAAATTTGTCATTATTAAAAAAAAATATATTGGGAACTCAAATTGCATATTATGGAAATGTTTTTGTTGCTGGGGTCACAAATAATTTCAAGTTTGGACTAAGCTCACCCAAAGTGTTCTAAATTGAAAAATTTCAATGTACTTTCATATGAAATCTCATCAAAAAATAAAAATAAAGGTTCATGCCATGAAATAATCAGTATAAGAACTTAAATCAAAGTCTCACAAGCAAAAAAAGAAGAAGAAAAAGAAAAAGAAAAGGATTTTCATTCCAGAGATGTGGAAAAAGGGACAAGGTGCCTCTGAGCTGAGAATCAGTTGATTTAGTCTTTCTATTTTATGGTCAGCCAAGATTTGCCATTGTTACTACACCAACCATGAGCCTAGTGTGATATTTTACTTGTTCATTCCATTCCGCTTCCATACACATAGTTAAATCTATTCCATAAGACTGATTTAGCAAGATGCAAATTTTTATTACCCATCCTGTCTGTATCACACTTGAAAAAACACCCTCAACATATACATGTGCTTTCTTTCTCCTTTGCAATGTTGAATTTAGATGTATTTTATGTATTCTTAAAGAGAAGCCTGTAAATAATTATCCTCACCTTTCTACCTGGGCATTCCTTAGTCAAAGTCAAATTGGAGAACATGATTAGAACCCCTCCTAAATACTTTATATAGAAAATCACATATATAACTAAAACTAAGACTTATAAATATGAAATACCATTATCCTAATTTAATCAATCATATGTGATGATTGGGAAAAAGTTACTCAGCTGGCATGGAAATCTTAGTGTCTTTCTTAAATGTCTATAGAAGTATGCCTGATGCTCTCCTGTCCAACATAAAAGGAAACAACCTCATATAAATGGGAGGGTACTGCATAGTAAGATCAATAAACTTGGTCCTAATAGAGAAGATTCTTTAAGACATTTGCATTCAGAATTGGAAGCTGTATTTTCTTTTCAAAGCAATTATTTTTTTACCAGAAATGGTAATATTTATTATGGAAAGAAGATTTGTAAAAACAAATAAACAAACAAACAAAAAGAAGAATGTATAGCTAATAAAAGCATCTGGATAATTAGTTAGCTACCAAGTTAATCAGTTGGTATGTTAAGAGATAAAAAGTACAATATTGCTTTAATGCAACATAGTGGATATTTCACATATTGTACTGGTATAAAAGCATCTTTATACTTTTGGATTCATCAGAAATGAGATGATAGGAAATCATGATACACACTTCTGCTTAGGTCTGTCACAGTGCAAATATCTCCATAAAAACTTTCACACTCTCATTTGATAATCTATTTATCTTGAGAATTAGTCTACAAAAATAATTTTGCTTTCTACTTGTTTCAAAATACAAATCTGTACAATCAATCTGAATACAGTATTTACTTAGCACAGTGAGAATTTTTTTTTTAATTTATAAATTGAAAGTATATGCAGCTCCTTTCCTCCCTCTTTTGATTCTACATTCTATTTCCCCCTCAAAAATTCAGACTGAAAAATGTCACAGGGCAAGACACTAAGATTTCATTATATGATTGTGTACAGATCCTAAGACGGCTGACACCTACATGCATGAGCTCATCACAGTCATCATAATTCAGAGGTGACCTTTTGGTCCAAGTGTCCAGCACCGATAAGCTTCAGGGTATCAGGTCTGAGCATTCCCTTACTTTGGATCTTTCATAATGTTTTCCATAATGCTCTGCTCATTCAGAAACAATTTATTTATTTAATGAATAAAATAATGCATTCTTTAGGAGAGCTAAGAGTTTTGCAAACACCAGTAACTTTTCCTTTCCATCCTCAATGAGGACACGCAGGAGTTCAGGAATTTTCTCCTCACTAAGGAGAAAAGTAAGTCTAACAAAGATGACAAGAGATGCATTTCAGCTTTCCAACTTTAAGGAGTAGATGGCTAGCACCTTCTGATTGTGAAAGGGATCTTAAAACACATTCAATTTCCTCTTAACCTGTTATCTAAAGAGCCTTCATTGTCAGTGGGTATCAGCTTCTTTACACCATAGTTGGAGGAAGCTCAGATTCAGACAGATAAATAAAAGCATCAAGTAGAGAAGGCAATGGAAACCAACCAGGCAAGGAAACTGGGGAAGCAGTGAACTCAATGAAATAAGCAAAAACTAAGTGGTCAGCAGCAAAGATAATGGAAATCATAACTAGACCTCAGATAAGAAGCGCATCACAACTCTGACTTCTACATTGAATGCAACAGCATAGAACAGGAAGACCACTTACTTAATTGGGGGAGAACACCTCACCACCTTTATATTCTCCTTCACCTAACTCTCTCACCTTTCAGTATCCTAGTATCTAATCCACTTGCTCAGTGCATGAATCTTCACTCTGATTTTTAAGTTGTTCCTTTCTGATTTAAATATTTGTTTTATTCATCCATTTTGCTTCTGCTGTTTTTGGAACTCCTCTCAGATAGCTTTTCACAAAAGAAATAGTAAAAAAAAAAAAAAAAACACTGACTGTTTTGGGTTGAAAATCTCTTTTAAGTAGTTCTTTTTGATCTCCATCAAGGATCTCATTAAACACTTACAGTGAGCTTCTATAGGACCTTCACTGCAACTTCTTTAACTAAGACATGACTATCTTGCTTTTGATCTCTTTTCTGTGACTTTAGGAACTAAACGTATTAGCTTAAATAAATGAATTTGTCATTTTCTCTCTCACTTCACTTGACCATTGGTATGATAGATATCAAAATAGAATCCCTTTTTCAATTTCTACATTATGCTGATAAAGAGGAAAGCAAGTTAATACTGTCTCTAGAAGGAATCCGATGTCTCATGAGTATTCAGGACTTAGAGCAGCTGACATTGGCAAAGATTAGAGTGAAGAGTGCTGATGATTGGCCCACAATACTAATTAATGTGGGTTTATCAGAGGAGATATTCTGCTTGCTTTGCTCCCTTTATCTGACATCTAGTCAACCTGGAACCAGATTATAACAGGAAAAATTATATTTGTAACACTGGGCACCATCCATTTCTACAGCCTGAAAGTGGCCATGATTCCTAGGTGACTACAGCTTTTTCTTCATAGGGTAAATTATCCCACTACAACATATCTTCTAGGAAATTAACACCATAAATAATACTTGCTTGTATGACTTTTGTCCAAGTAATGATTAAGAACTACAATTTTCCATTTACTTGAAGATTATATAAAGGTCAAGAAAAGAAAACAGTTTCCCTTTGTTGAGAGTGTAAACTATACAGAGGGCCTAAAAATACACGATATATTTCCTATACATGTCTCATTTGTTGCTTTATTTTTCAAAAGCCATGTTAGCATGAAAAACAGATTTAATGTACTGAGACCTTATTAGCTCTACTTCCAATGAAAATAGTACTAACAATTTATATTTTTATATTTCTGAGTTTATAGATATTTCTCCATTCAGATCTCACAAAAACTTCATGAAATAGACTGCTTTTTAAAGGGAGAAAAAATGATAACATTTATTGAATGCTTATTTTTTGTTGACATATGTTGAATATTTGCAAGTATATTACCTTGAATTTTTAAAGCTATTTAAAATAATCAAAAAATTACTCACCTCTCCTGCTTTAATTTACCTCTTAGTATTTTATCAACCTTATAAATTTATCTTATTGTCAGTCTCCTGTTAGTAAACTGGCATGCCTGAGAGAGCAATGACTTCATTTGGTCTCACTGCTATATTATTAATGCATAAACAGTGTCTGGAACATAGCAGACATTCAATGAATATTATTTTAAATATTCACACATCCAACACTTATTTACTAAGTAGTAAAAATATGCTGGACATTATCTTCCAAAAGATTTCAAGCTGCCAAAAATAAATAAATAAATAAATAAATAAATAAATAAATAAATAAATAAATAATTGATTGATCTAGTAGTTGTAATATCACTGAACAAAAAAAAATCGAAATTTTCACAGTGGTATGGGAGTATGTAACAAGTGGACATAACTTAGATTGGGATTCATGGGAACATCTCCTGTTAAAAAGTATGGGTATAACTTACACACAAAAGGGACATGACAAGGCAAGAAATTTGGAAAGAATTGGAATGGTATGTGTTAAGACTCTCGGGTAAGAAAAAAGTAAGCAGAGTTCATTTGAAAAACTAACTAAATAAAATATTTTAAATGGAACCTTTAGAGCACCCAAGCAAATTAAGTAGTAGAAAATAAAACTGAAGATTTGCTTTAGGCTTTAATCTTTTTCCTAAACACAATGGGATGTTGATAGTCTAGACCTTCTTAAAATGTCAGTCCAAAATATGAAGAATGGATTATAATATGAAGCAACAATGTACATAGCAAAAAAATCAATGAATTCTAAAAAACATACTCTTGATTCATACAACAGTTTTGGGGCTGAGGATATACCTCAGTGGTGGAGCACTTGCCTATCACACAGGCCTTGGGTTGCACAGTATCTGTACTAATGATTCCCACTTTTTAGTCCAGTATAAGTAAAAGAGCACCATTAATAATCATTGACACTAAAATTACTTTCTCAGTTTTAAAAATTTATTTTGATCTTATTTTTTTAGTTTGATGTAGCAATGGTATAGTCTGATATTTTAAAACAGAATCTAGAAACCAACTGCTTAGGCTCAAATTCCAACTCTGCCTATTATTTTATGAGTTTCCATAAGGGTTTCTAATTTTTCTTTGCTTTTGTTGCCTCATCTGTAAAATAGGAAGAATAATTTACTGCCTCAAGGGGTAGCTGAGAGAATTGAATGAGTATTGCCAGTTATACAGTAAGCATTCAGTACACATGAGTTATCTCTGTCACTATAGTCTCTCAGTCTGTAGTTCTTAACTCTTGAGAACTTTGCTTAAAACTTCTTGGTTTGATGGTAGCACTTCTTAGTAACAGAAAATAAACACTAAGCAAAACATAAAAACAAATAAGTCTGCACAAAAATAATATTGAGGTAATTATACAAGCAATCTTTGGAATAATGGCTGACATAGTAATGATGATAGAATAGGTATGTCTGACACTATAATGTTGTTAGAGAATTATATGATATCTTTGAATTTAAATTTCTACTACACCAAATTATAAATTATTTATCTCTGACATTTTTCACATATATGCTATATTATTAGTCAATTATTATAGACTTCCAGATAGGAAACAAAACATTCAATTTGTTTTTCTTTCTCAAGGAACATAACAAAGTGAGCATTTATCATCTGTAGTATTATATATGTATCTCACTTACCTGAAGGAAGGAAAAGGGGGTTGAACAAACACTGTATACGCATTCCAAGTAGCTAGAAATAGAAAGCAGAAAAATAAAAGTAATATGAATTTTTAATTTTGGAAAAAACTTAGTCATCTTTCACAAATTTGGTGGCAAATTATTTTTTCTTCGTAATATTAAAAATTAGCATAATAATTAACATTCTTGAAAATGTACACTGGTCAAGGCATACTCCTAGTGACTTTATATTAATTATCTTTTCTAATCTTCATTATAACAACATTAAGTGGTTATACTCACTGAATTAATAAAGCACTCAAGTTCAGGAAAGCCAGGAGACTTGGTCAAGATTATTCAACTAAGTAGCTAATAATTAGACAAGGTCAAAGTTCAGGTGCTCTGCCTCTAAAGCCTATATTCATTCGCACACTGTATGGTATATTTCCTCTTTGAGTATTTATTAGTAATGTTCAAATTTCAAGCTTTTCTTCCACCTAAAACAATTTTTATTCTGACAGTCGGAAAAAATACAGTCTTGATTTGAATATAAAGTGTTCAGTTATTTTAGAGTAGAGCATATAAAGACAGACTAACAATTCACATCCTAGCTTTGCTGCTAATTTCTTTTTGATCTAGAGAGAGCTTTAGTTTACTCATCTATAAAATAAAGTTAATAATGTTGCTTCATAAAATTGTAAATATTAAATGAGTCAATATATGTAGATCATTTTAAACATTTTCTGGCAAAAAGGAAATAGTTCGTTTCTATCACCTGTTATCACTAGCCAAAGAAAAACATTAGCTCAGGAAGTTATTATATTATAAACTTGGAATTAAATGGCAGAAAACTCAAAATAGCAGTGGCGTTTTTTCTTGTTTTCTATTCTAATTTGTTATATGTGACAGCAGAATGCATTACAAGTTATATTATACATATAGAGCACAAATGTTCGTATCTCTGGTTGTACACAAAGTAGATTCACATCATTATTGTCTTCATACATGTACTTAGGGTAATGATGTTCATCTCATTCCACTGTATTTCCTACCCCCATAACCCCTCCCTTTCCCTCTCTCCCCTTTGCTCTATCTAGAGTTCTTCTAATCCACCCATGCTCCTCCCCCAGCCCCAATATGAATCAGCATCCTTATATCAG
Source organism: Urocitellus parryii (assembly GCF_045843805.1). Lineage (NCBI taxonomy): Eukaryota > Metazoa > Chordata > Mammalia > Rodentia > Sciuridae > Urocitellus > Urocitellus parryii. Next base: position 55,648,886 of record NC_135535.1, read on the forward strand.
AGAAAATATTTGGCATTTATTTTGGGGGGATTGACTAACTTCACGTAGCATTATATTCGTCAACTCCATCCATTTACCTACAAATGCCATGATTTTATTCTCTTTTGATGCCGAATAGTATTCCATTGTGTAGATATGCCACATTTTCGTTATCCATTTATCAACTGAAGGGCATCTAGGTAGGTTCCACAGTTTAGCTATTGTGAATTGCACCACAACACAATAATTCTGGGTGACTTTACATACCTCTTTCACCACTAGATAGATCTTCCAAACAAAAGCTGAACAAAGAAATTATAGAACTCAATAATACAATCAATAACTTAGACTTAACTGACATATATAGAATATTTCATCCTTCAAGGAGTGAATACACAGTCTTCTCAAAAGCACATGAATACTTCTCTAAAATATACTATATATATATATATATATATATATATATATATATATATATATATATATCTCACAAAACAATTCTTAGCAAACAAAAAGTAGAGATACTACTCTGCACTCCATCAGATTATAATGGAATTAAACTAGGAAACAATGATAAAATAAAAAAATAAAAGATACTCCAACACCTGGAGACAAAATAAAATGCTACTGAATTAACAATTGCTTGCAAAAGACATCAAGGAGGAGATTTTAAAAATTAGATATAAATGAGCACACATACAACATATCAAAATCTCTGGGACACTAGGAAGGCAGTACTAAGAGGAAAGTTCATTGCATGGAGTTCATTCCTTAAAAGAAGAAAAAGTCAAGAAATAAATGACCTCACATTACATCTCACAGCCCTAGAAAAGAAGAACAAACCAACATCAAAAGCAGTAGAAGACAGGAAATAATCAAAATCAGAGCTGAAATCAATGAAATTGTTACAAAAGAAACAATTGAAAAAATTGACAAAACAAAAAGTTGGTTCTTTGAAAAAATAAATAAAATTGGCAAACCCTTATCCATGCTAACAAAGAGAAGGAGAGAGAAAACTCCAGTTATTAACATACATGATAAAAAAGTAAATATCACAACAGACACTACAGAAATACAGAAGAAAATTAGAAAATATTTTGAAACTTGTACTCCAATAAAATGGAAAATATCGAAGGTATCGAAAAATATCAGGAGTCATATGATTTGCCCAAATTGAATGAGGATGATATACACAATTTAAGCAGATCAATTTCAAGTGATGAAATAGAAGATGCTATCAGAAGCCTAACAACCAAGAAAAGCCCAGGACCAGATGGATACACAGCCGAGTTCTACAAGACCTTTACTGAAGAACTAATACCAATACTCTTCAAATTATTTCATGAAATAGAAAAAGAATCAGCACTTTGAAACTCGTTCTACGAGGCCAGTCTCACCCTGATTTCAAAACCAGGCAGTGGCTTTTAAAAGACAAAAGTTTATTTCTATTTCATGTAAGATTTTGGAAATGAGCATTTCAGGGCTCTTTGACAAGAGCCTAGATCTATTTCTTTATTCTGCCATGTCTGATGTCCATTATTTTAGTCATCTAACAGACATCTTCAGTGTCCCCTGAAGTCAAGATATCAGGGAAAAGGAAAGCCTGGAACAGAAGGGTAAAAGGCATGAAACAACACTCTCCTAAGCAGTTTTCCAGAAGCTGATGCATATTTCTTCACCTTGAAACTCTTTAGTCAGAACTTAATGGCAAAGGCACAACTAGCAGCAGTCTTTATCCCACATATGCAAGCAGGGAGAAGCATGGGGCCTTCCTCACTCTTTTCTAATAAGCTAATAAATGACATGAAAGGCTTTAAATTTGTTTTTGTTGTTGACTGGAAACTCCCTTATCTTTATATATGATGTTTCATAACAATGAATTTTTTATTATTAGATGCTATCTTTATCCTCATGTACATTTTGAAATAATATCCTCTGTCCTAGTTATATAGTTCCTCTTTTTATGTGTGTATACATATATATTAATGAATATATGTATATTAATTATATATACACATACATATAGCAGATGTTATCAGCTTGAGGAGAATAATACAGCATGATAGCTCCACCATTTCTGGGGTAACACATGGTGAGGGAATAAATTTCTCTGCTGGTTTAATCCCTCTTTTTGAAAAAGTGGACCCATTTGGTAGAAAAACATATATTTTTGCTTTGTGTGAATTTTTTCAAAGACATTTGAGAAACAGATGAATAATTTCAATAGCTTTGAATTTTCTCTTGAGGCATGCGGATAGTTGACCAAACTAATAGAAAGAGGTGTTGACATTTTTAGTTAATGTTGTTTCTTGTTCATTTAAAAGGTAGAGGGAAGTTTAAACTCCACATTCCAACAGACAATGAGTCAAAAAATATATTTCTTATAGTTTAAATTTGATGTGGGTCCAGATTCGAAAGAGTTTGAGAGAAGAAGGAGGAAGAAATTCACAATAGTCAGTCCTGACAAACTCTTGTAGCCCAGGGATTAAAATCAAGAAAAGTAATAAACCATGTTGATAGTACACTACCCTTAATGTGATAGATAAAGATGCACTCTGTCATTGTAGTCTTTCTCCTAATGACTCATAACTCCATTTTTGAGTAAAACATCATATAAATTTCATCTGAGGATCATTGTACAAAATATCTATCCAGTATTCCTCTGGTAATGTCATTAAAGAGAAGGGAAATCTGGGAGCTGTCATAGTCAAGAAGAGCCTAAAGAATTATGAAAACCAAATGCAAGGTGGTGTCCTAGATGGGATCCTGTAACACAAAAAGAGTGTCAGTACAAACTAAGGCAATCTACATACTAAATGGACTCCATTTAACAATGTTGTATTAATCCTAGTTCATAGTTGTGATAAATGAGCCATGCAGTAAAAGATAAATAGTAATAGAAAATGAGTGCAAGTGTGTATACACAGGAGGCCTCTTTACAACTTATTTTGTAAATTTAAAACTACTCTTCAATAAAAGGTTGATTTAAAAAGTCAATCAAGCCAGGGGATATAGCGCAGTTGTAAAGATCTGGGCTGGCATGGATGAGTCAAAAAAAAGTCAATTATTTTATGACTACAACTACCCTTTACAAAAACATTGATGTCATGTCTCTTCTCAAAATATCATCAGTTTTAAATTTAAATATCTCCTTAAAATTTTTCAATAGAATATCAGAAATTGCCAATAGAATTCATTTTTATGAATAAGGTTGTCAGTTATTCAAATGAGGCAAAATTCATATAAACAGTAATTATGGAGATCACAGGAATCTATGAAACATTTCTGTTGCTTATATAGAGATAACCCAATAAATAAAACAAACAAAACAACAACAACAACAACAACAACAAAAACCAGAATCCTTTGATTCTAAATTGTTCTTGGTCATTATGGTTGAATTCTAAACATCATCCAAGATATGTGCAGGTTTTTTCCTGCTGCTGTCTTTTGTTAAGAAGTTCTCCAGAACAAGAAATTCGACCATAGAACAGCTATATTTAACATCTAATTAGGCATTTTGAATCTACATCTTGAGAACTGAAAAGGTTTTTATTATTTGTTTCATCTATGCCTATCTTTATGTAAAAAGGAACAAATATTATTTCAAAAAATATTATGAGCTGCTAGGAAAATTGGTCCACTTTTAGAAATCATCTTTCCATTTAATAAAAGATATTTGTATTTGCTTATATTTATGTCTTTAACATTGTTTTTAAGGTTGTTTTTTGTTTGTTTGTTTTTGTTTTGGTGGCTTGTGTATAGCAGAAGTACTCAATAATTACAACATAACTTAATATATCTCGGACTGTGTCATGTTTGACCAGTTAGACCTCTCTGAGGCTCAGTTTTCTCCTCATAAAAGGTATGACTTACCTTGTGGGGTTACTATGAGGCTTAAATAATATGATGTGTTTAAAGCTATTTTAGTAGTTCTGGGCATAAAACTGCTGTTCAATAAGTAGTTGCTTAAAATATTAAGAATAATATAAGATTATTATTCATAGTTAATACTTTCAAATAGAAGATATTTTTAGAAAAACTTTTTTAAAATGATAATTATTTTATTTTTGCTTCATCTACTACCTAAAAGTTTAAAAGTGTATATTTCATTTAGGTCAGGATGAAGATCTTGTATTAAAATCAAAACACGCACCAGCTACCCACCATACCAGCACCATTGTTCAGCTGCTCAAGAGAAATCCCAGAAGATGGAGATGGAGGAAAAGAAAGTTTGCATTTAATCTTGATAAAAACTATAATTCATTTAATTCTAGAGGAGTTTGTGGAGGTGAGGTACCATTGTAAGTAAAAGAGACACAATACTCTCCACATTAAGAAAGAAAGAAGAATTCTTGTAAAAAAAAAAAAAAACTCCTTTGCCCATTGGCCCTCCCAGAGTACATTCCCTTTGACCTATAATGGGGACAATACCACCTTTCTTACGAGACTAATGGAAAAATGGATATGTAATATTATCAGTAATATGTAATATATAAAAAATGATAGATTAAGATAGAATATTAAATGTTTATGTGCTAAGTCCCTACAACAATAATTTGACAGACATTATTTGTGACATATTTGACTAAAACCTACATCTTGATAATTATAAATATACATAATTTATTAATCCTAAGAGCATCTATTTATACTTTTAAAAACTATAATATATATATTTATGCAAAAAATTTAATATTTCTCTTTCTGGAAATAAACATTTGATATACATGTGAATCTTACATGTATTCCTTTCAGTAACACCAAAGTCTTTATAATAGCATATTGTTTACCTTCGGAATTATTGATTTAAACCTCATCTTTCAAGAAATTAAAAATCTAAAAATCCCTAATATGACAGAGTTTGCCTACTACAATGTGAAGCTCACTATGTAAGTGAAAAAAAAATGAGAAAGTGCCTTTACTCTCTCACTGCTCTTGTTTACACACACAGGTCCTGAGAACATATCTGTGTGTCATCCTTTTGGTATCTCTGTAAACAAAAAAACATGAGACAAAACCCATTTGTCAGCCTCTGAGACATTCTGCATTTTAAAAAAGACCCAGGAAAATCAAAGTAGCATGAAATTCCATTCTATGTTAGAGATAAAGCAAATCAAATGTTGACACATGAAACACACTCTATAAGATAGTAAATAAACTCTCTGCTCCAGTCACTGTTGGATGCAGATTAGGATTTGTGACAGATACTGATGGCTACAGCTGTCTCTGCTATGCCTGGCCTTGTAAAACAAGACATTTGTATATGGTCCATATTGCCTGTCAATCTCTCTCGAGGGCCATGAACTACATTCAGAGACTGCTACTACTGAAGCATAAGAGGTATCTATAAAAATACTACCCAACCAGTAGTAATGACTGCTTGGCCCACATGTGATGACAAATGGTGCCTGTCCTTGAGGACCTTGCTATCTTTTTCCTCTGATAAGATGGTCAGGAAATAGAATTTTAAAATGGAGTTATATTTTGATGCTACCTTATTGCTTTGTGTTCTCTGCCCACTCCACTCAAAAAAGACTCCACTAATGCAACTGTGGTTGGTAATCTGACTTGAGATTTGAGGAGGGAAGATACATTCACTTTGTGGTCAGGGTCTGGTAGAATAAAATGTCAGTTTCGAGGCAGGTCTTGCAGAATATGAGTAGAGCAAGCAAGAGTGCTCATATATTAATCCTTGTCACAGGGAACATAGCCAAGTCATTGTGTGAATACCTCTTCTAGCCTTTTACATAGTCACAAAAGTTTCTGTAGCCTGTGTCCAGAACCCTATTATCTGTCCAAGGCAAAGGGGTCAGGTCACGAAGGAGAATCACTTCAAGCATGAAAAATTACGACAATGATACTTTAACAGCAGATTTTTCAAACAGTCTAGATTTTTCTGGCATTCTGTCCCGGAGTAGTCAGCCAGAAAGAAACCCATCAATCACTTAGTTAGAAAAGGAAGTAGGCTGGTGTGAGATACCCCAGAAAGAGCCTTCCTTTATCAGAAAGAAAGGAAAAAAAGTAGATGTAGATTAACTTTTGCTATTAAATTGTACCTTGAATATGATTCTCAGCAGGTGATCTGGGAAAAACTAGTACTTTAGATGGAAACTATTTTGAGAGGACAGAGAAGATAGAGCTAAATTCCAAGTGAAAAAGTCTTAAAAGGCACTAGTAGAGGAAGAGATAGAAGGAGGCAAGTGAATATAAATCATCCTCTTTGGGGCTGTTTGCTTATTGGACATTCCTCTGGAATAACCCTGGGGTGAACTACAGGGTAAATCACAAGGTTTATTCATTAGGATAAATTGTAGCTCTTTATCAAACTACCAACCCTTTATTAAACTAGCATCCATGGTGCATTTGAATTGTAGTTGAACGTTTAACCATTACATTGAAAATCTTGAGTTTTATTTATCTCTGCATCCCCAATATCCCAATATGGAATTGTATTTAATTCTTTAAAAGTTCTCAATAGGTGTTTGTAAAATATATAAAATACTGAATTAATGAAAGGATAAATAATATAATTCTGCTTTCTCATTTCTCGTTTATATTCTTAAGCAAAATTACCACCAAGATTTATTTTTACTCATTAAGTTTCCTAGTACAGACATTCCGGTACTCTAGGGTGTTCAAAATGAAAAATGCAAATATCCCATTCTCCAATTGCAGAGCTGACTAATGCTGCAAAGGCTTGAGTACTACAATGAATGGATTTTTTCAATTTACATAATAAGATTGCAAAACTAATAGTTCTTACTTCTGCCACTTTTTCAGAACTCTTTCAAGTTAAATATATTTTTTCAAAAATATTGTATTCACAACAATTTAGGGTGACAATTGAATATCTAATTTGTCAGAAACCTATAAAAATTATTGGCTAGAAACATACCAACAGAGTAATTATCTTTTTTGTTTGTTTTAACCCACAGATTTATGGGAATTTTTCAAATAAAAAACTTTGAGATGTGAATTTCCAAGTAGTAGCTAAGTGTAAACCCTTTCACATATCGCTGATGATCACTCCACTTCATATGTAATGAATATTTGTCTTCATAGATCCATTTCATCTATTCTCTAGGTGGTCCAGAGGCTATGTTGCCACTTTTCTACGGTGACATCTCTCACATTGTTTTAAATTCCTTTTACTTCCATTGACTTTCATTCAGTTTCTCTGCCCAAGAAGTAAGCATGGTATCATGGGGTCTCCTATTATTTAACTACTTCAGAGAAATGTAATTGGAATGGTAAGTATTTAATGTACTTAGACCTCATTCATTATTGTTAAACATTTTTCTTATAATTCACTATATTGATAAAAGGTTAAGAGATGAATATTTTCTTAAAAAAACACAAAACACTATTCAATCTACCTAGCCTAAAATCATAACAATAGCAACTAACTGCATAACAAGGGATTATGTGCTTCCCTATATTCTGAACCTCTTCTTTTTTTTGGTATTTATATTTGAAAATGGAATACTTAGAAAAACCGTGGCAAATTTATTCTTTCCTCTAATCCATGAATGTAATCTACAAAGGCAGTTAATATGTTCTCATTATATATTTTTCAATATCCCTTGTCTTCATTTTTGCATATTGTTAAGTATTCTTATTTAGCATTCAGTCAGCATCCAAAAGCTACTCACCTTCTTGATGTCATCTGAGCAGTACCAAAGAATGTTTTAAATTACCCTACAGAAAAAAATAGGGGTAAATTAATAATGTTATAAGGGAGGATTACTAATTATTATATAAAGTAACTTCTCTGCTATCCTATAGAATATAGCACTTATGATTTAGAAGTTGTTTACCCTATGATTTCATTTTACCACATAAATATAAAAACTTAACGTTATTTGTCATTTCAATTTGTATTGCATCTGTACTTTCTTTTGCTAATGATTCAACTCAAAGCCATCATTGGTCCAGGATTTAAAAAAAAAGTCCAGGAGTTGAAATAAAAAAGAATAATGTACACTATTATTATAGAGAACAGGACACCATATTTTTGGCAAACATACACATACACACACAGCCAAAAAAAGAAAAAAATGTGTAAAATTGAATATTGCATTTAATCAGTTCAGGTTTTTTCTCCCAACATTAGTTGGTCTTTTGTATAAACTAATAAGTCACGATCTGAAGAGAATATCACCTATTCTTAGGAACAACAATAATGTGCTGAGTCAGTAAAATTGCATTTGGTGAGTCTTCTGAGCAGAAGAATTTGCAGAAAGAGCGCCACTAACTACCTGGTGTCAGTGTGCTGCATAACTTGGGAGCTGTCACACATCACGTAGTTAACATTTGTCAAATTCATCGACTTCTAATAAGATTGTAACCTTCAGACAACATTTAAAATAAATTCCATTTTTCCTGCTGGACACAATTCATCACTTTCATATATATATATATATATATATATATATATTCATAAAAAAGTATTTTATTGGAAGCATTCGGTGAAATAGAGATATTGCAGACTTTGGGAGGAATAGAAAAGACCAAGTTTGAAATAATAGTAATATCCCTCAGGTCAGGCATTTTCTGTCAGTTAATGAATAACTGTGTGAGAGAACCCCAAGGCAAAGCTTTCTCCTTAAACAGCATCGTGTATGGCTGATAAGGGTTTTCATATTGACATTTTCTGTGGTTTCCCACTAGTCTCTTTTTAAAGCCATGGTTCCTATTGATCCACATCCCTATGTTCACTTTTAGATATTCTTCTCAAGAAATATACTTTCATAGATTAGTAAATGTGTACACAAAGAGAAAAACATGACCTCAGGAAAATATCATGTAGCAACCGTAATAGGTCTTATGCAAGATGTCTGCCTCTCTGGAGAATGAGGATTGTATGACTGCAGGAAGAGGTGACAGTAAGTCTGTACTTCTACACCAAAAGAAGAAAGCCTCTGTTTCACAAACAATGGCACTTTTTGAATCTTCATGTATTATTTTTTTTAAAAAAAAAAAAGGATTTGTGTTTAATTGAAAATGGGGATTTAGCTCCATGAACAGCTTCATGTCACTGTTCTCATTATCATATTTCCATATTATTAATTAGCTACAAAATGTTACAAACAAGCTTTCTGGAATATTTGAAAAAAATTAGCATGGAGAGTAGCTTATTAGCAGCACAGTCTTGATGCTACTAAATAGGCTGGTAATCTAGTTCCGTTTTTAAATCTTTCCAAATTGTGGTCGGGTAATATGAGAATCACATACATAAAATGGAGATTTTTGGTTATTCTAGTTTGGATTTTCATTTTCAGAAAGGCAAACTAAGCTGCAGATTGATTATGTGACTTGCCTAAAGTCAGAATATACCACAATAAGAAATTTGCAGTTACCAGACCCAGTAGAATGACTACCTGTGCATTACTGTTAAAAGTTCAAATCATGTATACACATGGATGTATAACCAATGTGATCCTGCAATTTGTACACGTGGAAAAATGAGAATTCATAACCTATTTGAATCAAATATATGATATGTCAAGATCATTGTATTGCCTTGAGCAACTAAAAAAATTAAAAAATAAAAAATTTAAAAAATTTAATAAAAAGAAAATCATAATCTGTGAACATGAAAAAAAAAGTTCAAGTCATTTCCAAAGTCTCTTTATAAGATCAGATTAGAATTCAGGTACCAATAAACCAAATTCTTATTCTTTGTGTACTGAGCAAAAATAAGGAACAAAGCAGAAGGATTAGACATCTCCAATAAAGGCTCTGAAAGAGCCTGTAGGACCCAGACACAGTACATGGTTCACATGCAGCTTGAGGCTGAAGTCCTCACCAATCTACTCCTCTGGGTTTCCTTAGTTTGGCTGGTTCTATCTCTGTTTCCATGCAGTATGTGGAGGGTGGAAATGACTACATTGCCAATTGCGTGTAAATATGGGACTTGAAAAACCCTTCTTGTCTGACAAACACAGTTCTCTCTGCCACCACACCTGAACAGCAGGATATGAACACCAGTACCTGTCAGAACCCCATGATCTTTCTCATTGTCTCTCCTCCCTTCCCTTCCATGCTAGCTAGAGAATTCTAGTTTCACAATTGTTTTTTTCTTTTCTTCTTTCAGAACTTCAGAGATGACATTTGTACTGACCTAGCTCATGCTCTTTCTGATGAGAAGTCAGTGATTATGCTTATTGTGCATTCGGTATACATTCTATGTGTATTTTTACCATTTGGCTGCATCTCTATTTTTGCTTTCAAGCCATGTGATTGAAATGCCTTCTACTTTCTTAATCATTATAAATGCTTGGTGAATTGTTGTCCACAGGTACTTGAGGCACTTCAATATTTTTGTTCTTTCTCTCTGAGTCTTAGTTTAGATACCTTCCATTGCTTTTCTTCATGGGTACTTTCTTCTATAGTGTCCAATGTAGTGTTAAGCCCAGGAGGTGAATTGTTTTCATTTTTATTTCTGTAGGGTAAATTTGTCTATTCTAAAATTTTTATTTGTTTCTTTAATAGTATACATCTCTAAATTAGTATTTCTAATCTACCCAGTCAATTTAGCTATCCTTTACATTAAATATTTAAGAACTATTTTAATTGACACATAATTTAGCTGTCCTTCACATTAAATTGTTAAGAACTATTTTAACTGACACGTAATAAATGCACGTGTTTAGAAGGTACCATGTGATATTTCAATATGTGCATATATTTTGTGGTTTTCAAATCATGGTAAGTATATTCCCTCCTACAGCTGTCATTTCTTTGTGGTAAGATTATCTAAAATCCTCTGGCTTATTTAAAATATGTAATACCTTATTATCTAGAGTCACCCTACTGTGCAATAGAACATGAAACTTTACTTCTCCAATCTAAATATGACTCAGTATTGTTAATCAACTTTTCCCCCTCCCTGCCTCTCTGCTACTCTCCCAGACTCTGGTAACCAAGATTCTATTCCCAACTTCTGGAAAAAACGCTTTATCAGAAGTCACATATAAGTAAATACAAGTTGTATTAGTCTTCTTGTGCCTGGCTTATTTCACTTATCGATCATACTAATTGCCAAAGTAACAAATGATTTAAAATCCTACATGAAATTAGATGGTACAGCAGCAAAACCATCTGGGAAGAACTGATTCCAATTGTGAAGGAAGTCCATTTGTGGGCAAAATGCTACCAAACATCATCATGTACCACACAGATCTTTCATGAAAGCCAATCAATTCAGCCCACTTTCATGTCTTATTTTAAGAAATTTCCACAACCCCAATGTTCAACAATCACCATCCCTCCCCATCACAATCTATCAAAGGTAAAGCAAGATCCTCCAACAGCAAAAAGATTACAACTGGTTGAAGGCTCAGATAATTATTTGCATGTTTTAGTAATAAAATAATTTTAATGAAGATATACTTGTGCCTTTTTATTAATGATAGTTCTCATTCAGTAATTTAGGGCTCTCTGTATATGTATTCATCATGCGGGACTGCAGTTTCATACTCTTTAACCTAGTGCCAATCTTGATAATCACCATTCAGTACTGTTTTTATGTGTTCAACCTGTTTTTTAAGATTCCTTATACAAGAAAGATCATGTAGTATTTTGTTTTTCTGTGTTAGACTTATTTCTCTTATAATAATGTTCTCTAGGTTCATCAGTCCTGTCACAGGCTGAATCTTCCTTAATCTAGTAATCTGTGAATGAACACTTAGGTTGTTTCCATATGTTGGCTATAGTGAATAAAGCTGAAATGAATGTAGTAATGTAGTTATTTCTATCAGGTGATGGTTTCATTTTAGTTTATACACCTGACAGGGATTGCTGGTTCATATAGTCTTATTTTTAACTTTTTCAGAACCCCTATACAATTTTCAGTACTTGCTGCATCAATTTGCATTCCCATCAACAGTAGGGTTTCCTTTTCTTCACACACTCACTCATCTTTTTGCTGATAACCACCCTAATAGTTTTATATTCTTTATTCTTGCTTCTGTTCCCTGTGCTTTCAGTGTGCTACCCAAAACATCCCTGCCAACACCAATGTCAAAAAGTTTTTCCCTATGTTAGAAGTCTATGACTACAGGTCTTAAGTTTACTTGGGCTTTTTAACCATATCTGTTGGGACCTCTGCTGACCACGGAAGTGCAATCGCTGGGGAAAGAGGAAGAAAAACCACTTTTGGGAAATCCCCAGTCTTGTGATTCTGGTTTTGTGATTCTCCATGTACGTGACAGTTAGTTAGAGCTTGAGAAATGGCTTCCATATATGTGCCTGAACGGCCCCAAGATATGGCTTCCGCAAACACAAAGAATAACTCCCCAGCAACAGGGGCACACATACCTAATGGGTATTGTTTCTGTAACTAGGGTAACGGGGCTCTGTTTCTGTAATTGGGGTGACTAGGCTACCCCAACCTGGGGGACTCTCCGATCTCTAATTGGCCCCTGCCTTTGCCCCCACCTCCTTCTCCTCTCTCTATATAAGTCCTCTCCCTCCACAATAAACTGAGTTGCTGCGCCATCTCGGCTGACTCAACTCGCGACTCCAAGTGGGTATGATTTTTGCCAGGCTGGGTGGTGGGCCGGTCGCCGACACTTACCCTCTCGCTCAGCCCGGAGACACTCACTAGCTGGTCTAGTGATTCTCCTCAACCTTGTTGGAGGGTGGGTCTGACACATATCAAGGAGACTTTTATGCATAGTGTTCTAATTCACTAATTTACATGCATATAATCCAGTTTTCACAACACCATTTAAAGAAGAGACTATCCTTTCCCTATTGTGACTTCTTTATGCCTTTCTCAAAAATTCTTTGACCATATGTGCTTAGGTTTATTTCTGGGCTCTTATTTTACTGCTTTGTTTTATTTGTTATCATAATAGTACCAGAACATTTTGATGACTATAGATTTATAAAATTATTTGAAATCAGGTGGTGTATTGCCTTAAACATTGTGTTTTTTCTTTCTCAGCATTGTCTTGTCTGTTGAGGTCTTTTGTGGTTTCATGTAAGTTTCAAAATTTATTTTCTATTTTTTGTAAAACATGACATTGGAATGTCATTATGGATTGTGTTGACTCTGCATATTGTTTGGATAGAATGGATATTTAAACACTATTAATTCTTCTAATCCATGAACACAGGTATATCTTTTAGCTACTTTTTAGATTCCTTCCTTACTTTTACCATTGCTTTAGAGTTCTCAGTGTACTGATCCTTCTTGTGTTTAGTTAAATTCATTCCTAATTACTTCCCTTTTTTCTGATTGTAAAAACAATTTTCCAAATTAATTTTTTTTTTGGTATCAGGAATTGAACCCAGAAGCACTTAACCATTGAGCCACAACCCCAGCCCTTTATTTATTTATTTATTTATTTTTATTTTGAGACAGATTCTCACTAAGTTGCATAGGGCCTCACTAAGTTGCTGAGGCTGGCTTTGAACTTGTCATCCTCCTGCTTAAACTGAGTTGCTTAGATTGTAGATATGCACAAAGGCCTACAGCTAAAAACACTTTTTAGTAGATTTTTATTGGTGTAAATAAAAGCAACAATTTTTTTTATGTTCACTTGTGTCTCAAAACTTTACTGAATAATTAGTGCTATCCACTTTCTTCTCGTTTCAAGTTTTGAAGGTTGTTGCAAACCTTGGCTCACAATTCCCTTCCTCCATCCTCAACTCAAGAATTTCTCCTTATTCCTACAATCCAGGTAAACTTCCTTCTCAAAACACCCCTAATCACTTGTACCCTTAATTACATTTGCAAAATAACGGTTACAATAACATTCACAGGTCTTAGGGATGAGGGCATAGACATTTAAGGAGATGGTATTCTTTCGATCACATTCTACCTTCTGATCCCCAAAGCTACATGGTCTATCCTTCTGGCAAATTGCATGAACCCCATGTGTTCTGGCTCCTACAGCAGAATCCCATAGACTGGATGACTTATAAATAATAGAAGTTTATTTCTTATAGTTCCAGAGGCTTGGAAGTCAAAGATCAGAGCATCAGCAGATTAAGTGCCAGGAAGGAACTGCCTCTGGCTATTCTTCTGTGTCCTTCCATGGCTGAAGGGGCAAGGGAGTTCTTTTGAACCTCTTTTATAAGGCACAGGTTCCATTCATGAGGCGCCATTCCTGTGACCTAACTGTCTCCGAAAGGTCCCACCTTCAAATACCATCACACTAAGAACTAAGTTCTAACATATAGATTTGGGAAGGATGAAAACATTTATTCTATAGCACCATTTCAAGGTATGTCCTGACAAGTCCCACCCATTATAGCACTGACTCGAATTCTCAAGTTGCATCTAAGTCTAAAAAGATCAAAAGTTTTTAATTCTCAGGCTGGGGTTGTCGCTCAGTGGTAGAGCGCTTGCCTAGCATGTGTGAGACACTGGATTCGATCCCTGGCACCACATAAAAATAAACAAATAAAATAAAGGTATTTTTTTTAAAAAAAGGTTTCAATTCTTGTTATCTATATCATTTAGATTAGGCATGGGTAAAATTATGGATGTAGTACACTCCAGAAAATATTTACTTTCCATCTGTGGATCTATAAAACTAAAGAAATAAGTTATCTGTCTGAAAACACAATGATTACATTGGGCCACAATAGCAGTTAGAGATAGTCTTGTTTAAATAGGGGGGAGAACTGAAGCAAGAAAGGAGCCAATATTCACAAGCAGTTTCAAAATCCAGCAGAAATTCTCCATTAAGTTTCAAAGTGGATATACTATTTTATGGCTTGTGATTCTGTCCTCTTGGAAGCTCTGCCCTCTGATTTCATGTCTCTACCCTCTAAGATGTCTTTTCCTTTTTCATGAAAGACAACATGTATTTGTACCTGAGTAGTTTTGAAAGTCTTTTTTTCTTCCTGGAGAATTTTGGAAGATATAGAAACTTTCTTTCATTTGCTAGACTTTCTTTTTTCTCTTGTTTCAGGCTAGTGGTATCTCTGATGATCTAAAATTCTTAAGAACTTTGTGGATCTCCCATGTATATCATGAATATTCAGTCCTTTATACCAGAGGGTCACCCTCAAATCCTTTCCAGATATATCTTCTCATTTTTTTTTCTAACAATGCCTAGAGAATTGGAGACTCATACTGTTAATCTGTTCAAAACCATTTGTGTGATTGAGTACTCTGAACTTTTGATTTTTCAGAATTATTAACAGCAACAAAAAAAAATGTACAGCCATACCGTTGGCTTCTTCTTGAGAGCACTCTTTCCTGACAGAGAATCTTTTAATTTTAGCATCTCTTGCCATCTGTTTAGGCCGTGAAATTCCCAAATCATCAAGTCTTGGTTCCATTTTAACATTCTTCCCTCAATTTACTCCTTTCTTCTTGCATTTATTATAAGCATCAAGGGAAAAATAATCAGGACTCACTTTCAATGCTTTGTTTGTAAATCTCAACTGTGAAGATTAATTTTGTATGTCAGCTTAACTGGGCTGTGAGATGCTCCATCTATCTGGTTAAACTTTATTTCTAATGTGTTTGTGGTGGTATTTCCAGAAGTTATTAACATATGAATTGGTGAACTGAATAAAGCAGATGGCCCTCTACACTGATAGTGGCCATCTTCCAATCCACTGAGAGACTAAATATAACAAAAAGTTAAAGGAAGGTTGAACTCACCCTCCGCCTGATTGCTTTAGCTCGGACATCAATCTTTTTTTCATGCCCTTGGAGCTCCTGACTCAGGCCTTCAAACTACACCAAGGCTTTCCTGAATGTCTAACTTGCAGATGGCAGATAGTGAGACTTCTTAGCCTCTGTGTCAGTCACTACCTTGCAATTAATCTTTTTCTGGATAAGTTCTGTTTCTATCACAAAGCACTGACTAATACATCAGCTAAATATTCCAATGCACTTCTTAAATTTTTTTTCCTGTCTATGTGCAGGACACATTTTCACTACATTTTCTCTTGGTAAATAAAAAGGATCTACTTCAATTTCCAATGAGATGTTCTTTAGTACCTTCTGAGACCTTATAAAAATGTTTTTAATGTCCATATATCTGTTAACAGTGAGTTCATGATGATTTAGCCTTTCTCTAAAGTGAATGTTCTTCATTTGTTTTTGAGTCTTCACTAGCAGTCTTTAATATTCACATTTTCTACTAAAAATATATGAAAGACTATTTAAATATTTTCTATCTTGCTCCTGAACAGTTTTCTAGACGCTACTCACTGTCCAATCCCAAAGTCATTTCCACATTTTAAGTTATTTGTTAGTGCAGCACCCTTCTTTCAGATACCAAATTCTTTATTCACATTCACCAGGAAGTGTAATGAAGTACCACCACTTAAGTGGCTTAGCCAATATAAATTTATTATCTCACAGTTTAGTTGATCAGAAGTTTCACATGAATCTTATTATGCTAAAATCTAGGTTGATGTCAGTAGGACTGAATCTATTTCCAGATGTCTAGGGGGAAAGCCATTACATTGTTCTTTTCTAGGATTCCTAGAAGTTGCCAGCATTCCTTGGTTCATAGCTTCTCTTCTTCACTTGCAAATGAGTCAACCTCACATCACACATCCCTTCCTTCTCCTGTGACAGTTCTCAATTCCAACAAAGAATGATTCACCACATTTAAAGATTTGTGTAGTTAAATAGGGATCAACCACATAATTCAAAATACTCTACCTTCTCAAGGTACACAACCTTATTTATACCTGCAAACACCGCTTTGCCATGCTAAGGGGCCAAACACAGTTTTGGGGGGTTGGGGTATGAGTATTTTTGTATGACCATTATTCTGCTTACCAAAAGTTGCTTCTTAAATTTGGGTGGCTCATATTATTTTGCAGAAGAAGAGCTAGTATTACATAATGAGCAGATGAGAAACTTGTGGGACAATTTTGTATCTCCTGGCTGTTAATGATAAAGAGGAGATCTTAATCATCTTAGTTACAATTTTATTTTAGTTATATATTATATCATCTTTCATATTTTAATGTTAGTTTTGGAATGCCATATCTGGTAAATCTGAAAACTAAAATATGTAAAAAAATCACTATACCAACCAAGATTGAAATAATGAGAATCCCCAAACATGCAGTTTTTCAAAATGCCAAAGCTAAAGAATAAGAAAATATTGTGAACTATGTTTGTGTTGATACCATTTGGCACTATTCTGTATACAAACAGAAGCATTCCCAAATTTGTCATGAATGATATTGAATCACATACATTTTTAATTATCTTATGACTTTAGCAAGGCAAACTTTGCATAAAATGTGATTGCTTCATACTAGTAAAATATTTTGTAATCAAGATTACTGCTTTATGTATCACAGGAGACATTTTAAATGTAAAAATAAGCATCTAATATTTAGAACACTTTGTAAAAGTATAGCTTCTTTGCAGAAAATCTGTTCCATATGTTTTATTAGTGATAAAGTAAAGGAAAAGATGGTTGAAAAACTTCCTAAGAAAATATATGGGGAACCATAAGAAAGAGGAGAATATAAGAGTTTGTGTTGGTTGAAATGTTAGCACATTAATATTCAGGTATATCTAAAATATATACATAAGATAACAACGAACAAAAAAAATCATCATTCCAATAGCTGCTACAATTAAATAGACTTACTGATATTAAATAAACTAAATTGGAAAATCTTGATGAAGCAATAAAAGTAGAATTAACTATTTTAAATATATACCATCACTTTTGTCCAAAAATGTCCCAGATGTATTCTTAGTGATATTTGTAAACATCAAGGTGTTTCACTCAATTATAGCATAAATATTACACTGTGGAATTTTATAAGTTATAAATGAAGTAGGAGAAGTTCTAAAAAACAAAAGGATAAACTGTTAATCATTGCCTTTGACATGTAATTAATAATAACTTGCTTAAGTATATAGAATTTTATTTTTATAAAACATAAATAATCCTCACTTTTTCTCCCCACAACTCTAATACAGTCAAAGAAATAAAGGGCTTAGAAAAGGGAGTCATAGGATTTAAAGTTTACAAAAGATTCTGTTTGTTTGTTTCTAATTCCATTTTAAAATTTTACTTATTTGTTTTCAAATTCAATAACATTTGACATAATAAACACTAAAAGCTTATGAAGGAAATGTTCTTTGCCCTACTTTTTAAGGTAATAGAAGGATAGAATCAGAGCGGCCCTTCATATAATTAATCCAATGAATACAAAAGCAACAAAGAACAGAACACACCAATATCACCAAAGAGCCCATTTTCTATACTCAAAGTACAGTGGGTAAAATTCATGGCAAACTTATCAAATTAATGACAGTGAGATCTCTTACCTAAATTCCTCTGATGTTATTCTGGAGACCACCTAACCCTTAAGCTATGATAAAATGTAATTTCAGGTTTTAATTAAGAAGCTCAGTGTTTTCCTTCAAATTTGCAGCTAGCAAACTATGAGATCCTCAGAGACAGACTATGTATTTTGAGAGAACAAGTATAAAATCTATAATGTGTAAAATATGTTGACCCAATTACAATTACCTGGGTTAAATTTATAAAGCTATGCAATATTTTAGCAGACTAAAATCTGTTAAAAAAAAAACAACTTGAAGTTGACAAGTTAACAAAATTCCTCTAAGGAATTCTTCCCTTGGGTCTGATTCAGATTTAGTGTAGTTGATGAGGTGGTGTCTTCTATTTTTCTTCCTTCCTTCCTTCTTTTCCTTCCCATCCCTTCCATTCCATTCTTACCACAAGTAGGAATTTTCATACAAGTAATAGTCATGTCTGTACAATGAATTTTTTTTTTGCATTGGCATAGTCCCAACAGCTGTGATTAAAGAGTTATAGAAGAGGAGAAGATGCTAACTCTTTGAAAGTTATAATACATTAAAAAGGTCATAATACAAAACCCTAAGAGAAATGATACTGATTTTTTTCCTTAACACTTTTTCCTGGCCTCTTCCTGAGAGGGCTTGACTTCACAAGGCAACAAAAGAAGGAAAATCATTCTAAAAGTGGAGGTAGCTCTCTCTCTTTAATGTCCCAGTTACCAGAAGAGTGAAGGGTTGCTGCACACTACCACAGTGCCATGGCAGCCACTGTCCCATCTCCAAGCATGGCTGCCTCCATCCTGGGACACCAATATCAGGGTGCCTGCAGGTTGGGTTACAAATGAGATCTTCCTGCTGGATGTGCTAGTGGCCACCATCTTGATACAGAGGCAAGAGACAGCAGGACACTCCCTACCCCATCCCTAAGTCCTGAAGCACACAGGGACAGGTGGGACTGGAAACCACAGGTCAGGAGGTAGAAAAAGAGTGTGAGGACATCATGCTCTCAACACGCCCAGCCAGCCAGTCTGGCACCCACCAGGTTCCCAGGGCCCACTCAGGCTTGTACTCATTGGGCCATGGCACCTGCCCAATCCCCAAAGTAAAATCAAGAATCAATAAATAAGATGTATTCAAACTAAAAATCTTCTTCTCAGCAAAGAACACAGTCAATAATGAACAGAAAGCCTACAGAATGTTAAAAATATTTCCACCATATAAATCTCAGATAGTGCATAATCTCCAGGATATAGAAAGAATTCAAAAAACTTAATACAAAAAAAAACCCTAATATCCCAATCAATAAATGGGTTAAGGAACTGGAAAGATACTTCACAGAAGAACAAATATGATTGATCAACAAATATACAATACAATGTTCAACATTTCTAACAATTAAAGAAATGCATATCAAAATTACCCTAAGATTCCACCTCATTGCACTCTGAATGGCAATTATCAAAAATATAAGCAACAAGAAATGTTGGTGAGGATGTGGGGAAAAAGGCACACTCATACACTGCTGGTGGGACTACCAATTGGTACAACTACTCTGCAAAGCAATATGGAGATTCTTCCAAAAATTTGTAATGGAACCACCATTTGACCCACGTATCTCACTCCTTGGTTTATACCCAGAGAACTTAAAATCAGCATACTACAGTGATGCAGCCACATCAATGTTTATAGCAGCTCAGTTCACAATAGCCAAACTATGGAACCAGCCTAGGTTCCCTTCAACAGATGAATGGATAAAGAAAATGTGGTATATATACACAATGGAATATTTCTCATCATTAAAGAATGAAATTATGGCATTTGCAGCTAAATGGATGGAGCTGGAGAATACCATGCGAGGCAAAATAAGCCAATCCCCAAAAAACCAAAGGCCAAACTTTTTCTCTGATATGCAGATGCTAATCCACAATGAGGTGGGGTGGGGTGGGCTATGGAAAAATAGATGTACTTTGGATATGCAGATGTGATTAATGGGAATGGAGGGGGAATGGAGGAGGGAAAGATATTAAAATGAATCAGACTTTATTTCCCTATGTTCATATATGATTACATGACCAGTGTGATTCTACATCACGTAAAATCAGAAGAATGAGACATTATATTCCATTTATGTATGATGTGTCAAAATGCATTTTACCATCATGTATAACTAATTAGAACAATTTTTTTAAATAATAAATTTTACAAAGTAGAGTAAAAATTACTATCTAAATATGTATATCTCAATGTGTTGGAAAAGTACATTTTGGGGTCACTGTAAAGTGATCACTCAATAAAAGCATTCAATTTTGGAGTGTTCTTTCCACTGTGATAGCAGAGCCACTACCTGTTTGCACAAATTTTAGTTCAATATTTTACATCAAGACCTGCAGGAGTGTTCATGTCAAGTTTTGTAAACATTCATATCAAGAAATCAACTAACATGTACATAATAATGGGCCAGTTAATACAAAAGCTGTCTACATATTTATTATTTTAATGTCTTAACCTTTTTGGAGATGTGTTTTAACATCATATTAATCAATACATTTTAACATATGTATCCTTTGGGAAAAGAGACAAGAAAAATAATTCCATTTCATTTTTAAAAATTGTTTTTAATTATTCTTAACTCTATAATGTATCTAAAAATTATAGTTATGTTAATATTAATACAAGAACTGAAGCATGATAAAAGTTTTGTTAATTAAAAAAAATTTCCTTAATTCACTTGCATTTATTAAATTATTCTGTTTTTAACTTTAAAAAGGAGTTGTTTTGTTGATGGATTCATGCCAATGTAGGCACATCTATATTTTTGTGTGTGTCTTAATTAGGGTTCCCTAGAGGAACAGAGTCAATGGGAAGTATAATTATAAAAGGGAGATTTATTAGATTGGCTTACATGACCAGAAGCTGGATCGTCCACAATGGCCGTCTGCAGGATAGAGAGCTGGAGGAACTAGTAGCTTCAAAGTTCAAGAGGCTGACACCCCAGGAAAAGAGGGATCAACAGTGCTACCCTAGTCTGACATCAAAGCCTTCTGGAAACCCCCTGGGGAATCAGTGGCAGGTCCGCTTTGGAAGACTGAAGAACAAGTGTCTGATAATATCTCAGGTGATTGTAGCAGAAATCAAGAACACATTCAATAAGAATCAAGCTTGCATCTGCTGCAGCTTCCTTGTTCTTCCAACTTTTATTCCATTCAAGCCACCATCCTACTGGATGGTACGACCAATGCTTAGGGAAGGTTTCCACTGCAGTTCACTATCCCATATGCCAATCATCCCTAGACACATCCTCATTAACAAACCCAGAAGCCTCTTAATCTTCAGCGTCTCTTACTCCAATCAAGTTGACAATTCAAATCAACCATTACATTGTGGTAGCACTAATTTAAAATATTACTGATCCTATTTGTATTTGATTAAGACTGGATCAAAATATATTTCATGTAACAGCATTCTATAAATTTATAAACTAAGAATTTTTTTCAATGTAAGGTAATAAAAACCTCATCAACTGAGGAAAAAATGAAGAGCTACTTTCTTTAGTAGATGGTACTGAAATCATTCATCTTAATAGACGGTATGGTAGCCAGGTAAATCAAAGAACCAAGGTCTGAAGCTGATCAGCAAGAACTAGAATTAGTCACGCTACAAGGAGTATCAGGAACAATTCTGTTTTCATAACTCGTCAAGGAGTATGGTAAGGTAACCATGCAAGAAGCTTCATCTATGACACATCTTGTCAAAAGGGTGGCTCTTGAGACGTGCTGCACAGGAGAAACACACCCCAACCATGTTTTAAAAACTCAACACTGTGTTCTAGTACACAGATAAGCCTCCCTTGAATTTATCTGATAGAAATATTCCAATAGAGTCCAGCTCCTTTCCCAAATCCTGTATAAGACGTTTTATACTCAAACACTGATAATTACAAAGGCTCTACCTGCAGACTTCCTGGGAGAAAGCTGGCCTTCCCAGACCAGACTTGGTGTACAACCAGCAAAATGCATTTTTCTCTCTTTCTTTTCTCCCCTACCCTGTCTTTCTCTCTTTCTTTTCTACCAGTACTGGGGACTGAACCCAGGGGCTATATCTCCAGCCTTTCTATTTTCTTTTTGAGACAGGTTCTCCCAAAGTAGCCATGGCTGCTTTCAAACATCAAACCTTCTGCCCCAGACCTCTGGGATTTTAGGAATGCACCACCAAGCCTGGCATGTACAAAACATTTTCTGAAGGGAGTTGCAATTGAGGATTCAGATCTCACTGCTGATCATGCTCCTGTAACTATCTGCATCCTAGCTCAGGGACCCTGTTTCAGAGGCATCTTTATCTGGATTCTTCAGATAAAATATCCTTATGATGGAGTACAGGGAGGCAAGCATGAAGAGACTTTCCTCTATTCTGAGTACCCTTGCACTCCTAGCTGTTTTTCCTTGCCCTTTTTTTCTGCTCCCTAAACCCATAAACCTTCCATTCAAGACTCTCTCAACAGTAAAATGATCTCCAACCCACCCACCCTCACCATCTGTTAGAGACACCCAATTATTTATCTATAGTGCCATCCCATGTGAGAAAGTTGGAAGTAGAAGATGGGGTGAGAGGGTTAGTCTTTCCTGGTTTAGCCTTTGCTCATATTATTTGTAGTAAATGAGAAAAGCTTGATAGTTATTTTCATTTGGGGATTGTTACTTTAATCAACTACTCCTGTATCTGTAGGCTCATCTCTATGGAACACAGCTGAATTTCTGACATATAGACATGTATCCATCTTTAAAGTATTTTAGCATCTACCTATACACATAAAAGGTGAATGTTATAAATTGCCAATATTTGAAATGCACCTTCTAAAGTTTTGGGAAGATGATAATAATAATAATAATAATAATAATAATAATAATAATAATGTTTCATACATAAATAAAGGGAAAGCTTAAAACAAATTAAATTTAGCAGGTCTTTTTTTAAGCAAAGAAGAATTCATGCATTGGGCAGCACTCAGAACTAGAAGGTTTAGAGAGTTTTGCCCTTCAGTATGACCAATGAGCTTTAATAGGATGGACACAAAAGCAGAGTAATAACCTGATGGACTCCATCTAGACATTTGTTTTATGTAGGAATAGTGTAATAAGTAGACTGCCTAGTATTAGATGAAACCAGCTAGTTTTTATTATATTCCTAAGTTAGTTTTCAGTATGTCTACATAATAAGTCAGGTTAAAGTATTTTATATAGGGACTCAAAGTATGGAAAAAGCCTCAAGCTAATGATTTCCTGCATATTTAATTTGATACACTAATTAAACATCTATTATGAATGATGTGTATAGTGGCACTTAGTGGTATTCGTATCTCTCTTCACTGTATCCCTCAGTGTTGATCTTAATGTTATTACCATTGAAGGTAAGCAAAGTGAAACTCAAAAGAAGAAAACCACCAAAGTGACAAGGTTTGTTTCAAAATTAGAATTTGAATAAATTTTATTATACAAAGACTCCTCCCTTTACTGTAATACAGCTACCTCTCTAATAGATAGATGACCAACAATATTTGCTTAATTAGTTTTAAATATTAATATTTATTGATAAAGAGAAGCTAAGCATCAGGTCATTCCTAAAATTAGCTCATATTTTTCTCTTTTTTCAGTTAATTAGAATATCTTGCTCAATTTTCAGCAACCTGTTCTTTACGACTTATTATTTAGAGTTTTTTTTTTCTATTTTATTATAGAATCTATTGTTGGTACATGATGTGAAGCTAAGAAAGACAGAGACAGTCTTTGGAGTGTCAGATATGTCTTCATTCTGAATCATTGAGTCAGTCAACCACTCAACTTTTAAAAATAATAAAGTCAAAAAATTAGGAAAGAAAAGGTCAGGAACATTTTTTTCCCTCATAAGTGTACTTGTTTTCACAAATGGTTTCAATGAATCATTTTGAAATTGAACAAGAAACAGATGTCTGTTAATTAGAGATTTGAATTTAATGACATGGTTGCATAGGTATGGCACACGAAACATCTGTGTTCTAGTACCTAACATTAATTTAATTTCTTTATAGGAGTCATTTACATTTTTCTTCATTTTCAATAAATTGTTTTTCACTGCTCAAAATAACATTGCATTTGTGAAGTTGATGTCATCTCAACATAACACTATGAGGCTGATCCAGAGTCTCCATTTAGTAAGTTCTGGATTCTCATAGTGAATCATAAACAAGTATCACAAGAAGGAAGTAAATTAATTCTGAATTATGGAGATACTACATTCTTTGTTGCATGTAAGAAGATTTGAGGATTAGTGTAATTAATAGGTCAGACCATATGCAATTGTAAAACACATGTTTAGGACAGAGCTTTTTCAGATTCCACTTACTCCTGCCTTACACCACAATCTTTATGAAACAGAAGAATCAGTCTTCTGCTTGGTGTCTAATAAGTTTATTTGGATACATAAATATAGTCTTTGTTTTAATTTAAAATCTAAGCTTAAAATATATGTACATATTCACAGGATATTTATGAGTCAGGTCCTGGGTAAGGCACTTTAGATATATTGTTTCATTTGTTTCTTTAACAGTCCCATGAAGGTATTATGACCCTCCATTTTTAAGTATCAAAAAAAAGGGGGGTCTCAATAAAGCTATAGGAACTTGCCAGGAGTCACAAAGTTAGCAAGTGGCAGAGCTTATTAAGAACAAAGAATTCCTTAATGTGATTCTTTGCTCTTAGCACCTGGGTATAAGACCTTGAGAAGTTTCAGTTCTTTTCTTCTCATTATATAAGTCCATTAGCCATTGAAGGCAGGATTATTGAACTCATTTCTTAGGTTATCTTCAGATCACTGTTTTGGTTCAATTTTCAGTATATATCTCAGAAATCATAAGAAGTGGGCAGAAGTTAATGGGCTGACAGAAAAGCAGTATAAATGGAGTTGGCCAGCTAGAAGGCCATAAGAACACAGTCTGGAATACTAAAAGCAATGGCAAAACTTATACAGAGGTTCTGGGAACCAAAATGTGGGTAAAGGAAGTGGAGCTGTTACTGTTGCTCTGAAGTATAGTTTAAGGTCTGGTATAGTGATGCCACCTGCTTCACTCTTTCTGCTAAGTATTGCTTTAGCTATTCTGGGTCTGGAAC
The DNA here is from genome assembly GCF_045843805.1 of Urocitellus parryii. NCBI lineage: Eukaryota > Metazoa > Chordata > Mammalia > Rodentia > Sciuridae > Urocitellus > Urocitellus parryii. The sequence goes on from NC_135535.1 coordinate 55,674,287, forward strand.
TCTTATTTTTTCAGATGAATTTCATGACTGCTTTTTCTATTTCTATGAAGAATGTCATTGGGATTTTGATCGTAATTGCATTAAATCTATATAGTGCTTTTGGTAGTATGGTCATTTTGATAATATTAATTCTGCCTGTCCAAGAGCAATGTAGATCTTTCCATCTTCTAAGGTCTTCTTTGACTTCTTTCTTTAGATTTCTGTGGTAGTTAAAGATGTAAATTTTATTATAAAAATAAGATCTTTCATCTCTTTCAATAAGTTGATTCCCAAGTATTTTATTTTGCTTTTTTTTTTTGAGGCTATTATAAATGAGGTAGTTTTCCTTTCTGAGGATTTGTCACTGATATACAGAAATATCTTTGATTTATGAGTGTTGATTTTATATCCTGCTACTTTGCTGATTTCATTTACTAGTTCTAGAAGTTTTCTACTGGAACTTTTGGGGTCTGTATGTAGAGCATTTTCATTATAATGTGCCTTGGTGTGGAGATGTTTGAATTTTGTATATTCAGCATCCTGTAGGCTTCTTGAATTTGGTTTTCCAGTTCATTCTTCATGTTCAGAAAGTTTTCTAATATTATCTCATTGAATAGATTGTTCATTCCTTTCGTTTGGAACTCTATGTCTTCCTCTATCCCAATAACCCTTAAATTTGGTCTTTTTTGCCACAGTCTGGCTGGGCACAATTCAGGAGCCACTTGTCAAAAGAAACTAACTTTATTTTTAGAACTACAAAGCCAGACAAAACAGCTCCTCAGGAAAAAACCCTCAGAGCCCAACTCCCACCACCGGCTTCCCACAAGCCTCTCCCCCCCACACCAGCCTCTCACTCCCACAATCCTCCTGCTCTTGAGGCCAATTGGCTGGGTCGCGTGGGCAGAGCCAAAGAAGTCCCCCAAGGAGCAGCTCCGTGGTCTGAAAGGGCAGGGAAACAGCCCAATGAACATCACCGCAGAAGAGCCAATCAGCTAGATGTTGCTGGGGCCGCTGCGAGCAAATCATCAGCCGGCAGCTGGAAGTTTGCTGGCAGCTGGAAGTTTGCTGGGGCCCCTTTGGCTGTGGCTCTCAACATCTCCCCCTCTCTGTTTAAACAACAAGCATGTGGCTTAGGGACCGTGCCTGCTTTAGGTTGTCCAATACTACATATGGTCCTTACCCGTCTTCGGATGAGCTGACCTCAGGGCGTCAGCCTCCTGTCTTAGGTTGGTACCATTGTAATTGGATCTTACCCGTCATTGACTACCGGTCCAGTATACAACCACACCTGTGGAGAGGTACCAGCGGGGGGGGGGTGAGGTTCTTTGCCTCACCTTTGTTGGCCCCCAAATTTTAGTTGAACGTTCATGACAAGCAAAAGGGTGGAAGATACACCAAGACAATTGATAGCTCTAGTTGGAAAAATTGTACCACCGATGACATCATCAGCAAAAATACCCCAACACTACCACAAGTCGCTGCACCAACAGATAATTCACAATGCATACAAGTGAGTTCACAATGCATACAAGTGACACATAGTTTAGGCAAGTTCTGCAAGCAGTTCAGTGATGGCTATTGCAGAAACTGTAGATTAGTTTTATCTTTGTCTTCACCGGCACTGGGATGAAGATAGGAATTCTGGCAATAATGGCTAAAGAAAAAATTATGTAACATTCCAGAAGGCACTAAAAGAAAACAATTTTCTTAACAATTTACATTATCTTGAAGAGAATTATTAAATATAATGAAAAGGAAAGGTGAAAGTAAACAAACAGATCTGTTAACCTCCTTTTTTGTTTACATATTAAAACAATTCTTAACAGTTACTTACCCAATTTAAATTAAACCATTTAAATCACGTGAATAATAAAAAAAAATTTGGATCCATTTTTTCATGAGCGCTCATCATATATGATATATGGACATACATACATTCAAACATATAACACAAAACACAAGTGTGCACACATAATATAATACATACAACACATAACATAATAGTAAAGGCCTTATAATTTTTTACAGGTGAAATCTCCATTGCAATGTTTAAAAACTCTATAGTTAAAAAAATATAGAACTGATCAGCAAAACATTAACCTAGGTCTGTATGAACTCAAAAAACAAAATAGAACTTCATGATACGGGAAAGGGCAATAATAAAATAGATATTGAAAAAAGCATCCTGGTTCTGTAGCAGATGTAAGGATAGCCAAATTGGAGTTTTGGATATCAGCTGTTATAGATTTGAGCCAAATCATCTTCTTTTTGGTCTGTAGAAATCGCTTTAGTTAATCTCTCTTGAATCCAAATTGGCTGCTGTTCTCCCTGTGGAAACACACAAACAGGCCCCCGACTCCAGACAATCACTGGGTTAGACTTTAGTTAATCTCTCCGGAATCCAAACCGGCTGCTGTTTTTCCTGTGGATACACACAAACAGGCCCCCGACTCCAGACAATCACTGGGTCAGAACCTTGGTTAATCTCTCTGGAATCCAAATAGGCTGCTGTTCTTCCTGTGGAAACACACAAACAGACCCCTGACTCCAGACAATTACTGGATCAGGACCTTTCCATTGCCCTGTTAGAATATCTTTCCAAAGTGCCTTGGGCTTATGTACATTTTTTGGACACATATGCCTTTCTGCAGCACTAAGTCCTGATGAATCCAAATTTAAAAAGTTTAGAGTAAAAGGGTTATTTTAAGTTTATCTTTGGGGAATATATACCCCTTCCCAATTCCGTCTTTTTGCTTTAATAAGTACATTTTAATAGTTTGATGAGCTCTTTCAACTATGCCTTGTCCCTGTGGATTGTATGGGATTCCTGTTATATGAGTAATGCCAAATGATGAGCAAAATTGTTTAAAAGAGGTAGAAGTATAACCAGGGGCATTATCTGTTTTTAACTGTTTTGGAACACCCACAGTGGCAAAATTTTGTAAGCAATGAGCTATAACATCTTTAGTTTTTTCTCCAGCATGAAGGGAGCCCATCAAAAATCCAGAAGAAGTATCAACTGTAACATGCAAATATTTTAATTTTCCAAATTCTGGCAAGTGTGTGACATCCATCTGCCAAATATGGTTAGGTATCAATCCTCTAGGATTGACTCCAAGATTAACTTGTGGTAAAAAAGTCACACAATTTTGACATTGTTTTATTATTTGTCTAGCTTGTTCTTTAGTTGTTTTAAAACGCTTTTGTAAAGTATTAGCATTGACATGGAACCTTTTATGAAAATTTATAGTTTCTTCTATTGTGGAGAAAATATGTATGTCATGTGTAGTTTTATCTGCTAAATCATTGCCCAAACAAAGGGCTCCAGACAATCCTGTATGTGCCCTGATATGTCCTATAAAGAATGGATCTTTTCTGTCCCAGATTAGACTTTGTATAGTGGAAAGCAAAGAGAAAACAGTAGAAGAAGGGGAAATCCTACCAGCATCTTCAAGGGATACTATAGCATTAACTATATACTGACTATCAGAAAAAAAATTAAATACAGAACCTTTAAACATCACAAAAGCTTGTAACACTGCATTAAGCTCTACCTTTTGAGCTGATTGTTTGGGTACTAAAAATGTAAAAGTTTGATCAGGTGTAACTATTGCTGCTGTACCATTATTTGACCCATCAGTGAATATATTTGGAGCATTCATGATAGGTGTTTTTATTGTCATTTTTGGAAAATTACAGGATGAAATGACCAAAAAGACAATAAAGGATTAGATGGTAAGTGGTTATCAAATGAAACATTAGATTTGCACATGATTATTGCCCAAGTATTTAACTCATTAGCTAATTCCTCAATTTGATTCATAGTATATGGAGTAATAATTTTATTGGGAGAAATTCCAAACACTCCCTTTGCTGTTTTCATTCCTTTGAGTATTAATTGTCCTACAGCCTCAGGATACCTAGTAAGAATAGTGTTAGGAGAATAAGATAAATGTATCCATAATAATGGACCTTCTTGCCAAAATACTCCTGTAGTAATATTTTTTGTTGGTAGTACAATAAATAATAAAGGCAAACTTATATCAATTCTATCCAAATGCATATTTTCCATATATGTTTCAATGATTTTTAATGCCTTTCTTGCTTCAGGCCTTAACATTCGGGGTGAATTTGGATCTGATGGACCTTTTAGGATATCAAATAAAGGTCCCAATTCTCCTGTTGGAATACCTAGATAAGGCCTTATCCAATTTATGTCTCCTAATAACTTTTGAAAGTCATTAAGTGATTTGAGTTGATCTACTCGTATTTGAATTTTTGGTGGACGTACCATGGTTGAGGATAATAGAACTCCTAAATAATTAATTGGAAAATTTAATTGTACTTTATCTATTACTATCTCTAGATTATAATTTTTTAATAAGTTTGTAAGTGTGGCATAACATTCTAGCAATGTGTTTTTAGCTTTGTGTGCTAATAATACATCATCCATATAGTGAAATATTTGTAGTTCAGGATTTTGATTTCTAAGTGGCTGGATTACTTTGTTAACATAAATTTGACACATAGTTGGGCTGTTACCCATCCCTTGAGGGAGTACTTTCCATTCATATCTCTAATCAGGACCTTTATGATTCAGTGCAGGGATAGTAAATGCAAAACGTGGACTATCCTCAGGATGAATTGGAATTGAAAAAAAAAAACAATCTTTAATATCTATAACTAAAACATACCAGGTTTTTGACAAAGCAAACAATTGAGGAATCCCTGATTGAGCAGGTCCCATAATAACCATCTTGTTATTAATAGCTCTTAAATTTTGCAATAATCTCCATTTACCAGATTTCTTTTTGATGACAAAAATGGGAGTATTATGGGGAGATACAGAAGGTTGTATATGTCCTTCCGCTAATTGTTGTTTGACCAGATCATGGGCTACTTGTATCTTTTCTTTAGTCAAGGGCCACTGAGGAACCCATTCTGGTCTTTCTGATTTCCATGTAATTTTTATTGTCTCAGTGGCCCTTTGTGAAAATCCAACCCATGTCTGTCTGTTGCTTGATCTATTTGTATTGGTGCTGCTATACCTTGTTCTTGTTTTTCTAATCTTTTTCCTTCCCTAAAACCTTGTCTAGCCATAATAGTGGGTGCATTTTGATTGATATTATTTGTTAATGTCAAACCTAATTGATCTAAGACATCTCGTCCCCATAAATTTACGGGAAGATGATCCAATACATATGGCTGTATAGTTCCTTCACATCCTTCAGGATCCTTCCAATCTAATACCATTGCACTTCTATGGGGATTAGTCGCCACTCCTAGGCCTCGAAGCATTTGAGTAGCTTGTTGTAATGGCCAATGTTTTGGCCATTCTTGAAGAGAGATGATGCTAAGGTCTGCACCTGTATCCAGTAGCCCATTAAATTCGTGTCCTTGAATATTTAGTTTTAGCATGGGGTGAGAATCTAAATTTAAAGAAAGCATAGTCCAATCTACACCTGTGGAGCCTAATCCCTTGGAACCTGTTTCTACAGCATGACTGGAAAATTTATCATGTAGGCTTGGTATTATTAGTAACTGTGCTATTCTATCTCCTCGTGAAATTACTGATATACCCTTTGCAGAACTGGCTATAATTTTTATTTCACCTTCATAATCGGGATCAATTACCCCAGGACTTATCAAAAGTCCTTTTAGAGTAGAAGAGCTGCGTCCCAATAATAAGCCTACTGTTCCTTTGGGAAGAGTTCCTTTCACCCCTGTGGGAATGATTTGAACTCCCATCTCTGGAGTTAGTACTGATCTGGTGGAGGCACAGATGTCCAACCCTGTGCTCCCTCTGGTTTGTCTGATGAGGGATCTGATGGACAATGTGTCCTGGGCACTACCCTGATGGGGTTGCTGGGTTCCTCCAGTGCTCCATATATTTGTGGTTTGGGGCCCCGGAGCATTGGGGCCCCCTGCCCATTTTTTGGCAACGGAGCCTGAAGCCTTTGTCCACGATATTGTGGATAAACACCTTGTCCTTGTTCGTTTTTTGATAATGGCGTACCCTCTATGGAGGTTTGAGAATGGCGTTCATTAGCCCAATGTCTCCCTCTACGGCCTCGTTTGCAAATACCCGGTATTCTACTCCTTTGATACCTAGTTTTGTTAAACCCTCCTCCTATGGGGCAATTCCTTTTAAAATGTCCTGTTTGTTCACAATTGTAGCATGTTCTTGGCCTGGCATATAAAGCCTGTTTTACTGCAGCTGCCACAATTTGCCCTTGTTCATTAATGTCTCTGGCATCTAAAGCCTGTTTTAGTGCAGCTACCATGACTTTCTCTTGTTCATTAATGTCTTTACATAATTTAATATATGTATTTAAATCTTCCTGTTTCCGTGGTCTAATGATATCTCTGCACCAACTATTTGCTTGGTCATAAGCCAGTTGTTTTATTAATGGCATTGCTTGTTCTGTATTCCCAAAAATTCTGGTAGCTGTTTGAATAAGCCTATCTACAAATTCAGAGTAAGGTTCATTAGCTCCTTGTATTACCTTAGATAATTGACCTTGTAAACCTCCATGTCCTTGTAAAGTCTTCCATGCCCTAATTGCCTCTACAGCAATTTGTGAGTATACACCAGGATCATATGCAATTTGTTGCTGCTGATCCTCATAAGGTCCCTTTCCTAACAACATATCTAGATTTCTCTGAGGATAACCAGCTGCTGCATTTCGCCTAGCCGTCTCCTTGCAAAATTCCTCATTGGCAACCTTCCATAACAGGTATTGACCTCCATTTAGCACAGCTTTACACATATTAGCCCAATCTGCTGGCGTCATGTTCAAGTTGTTAACGGATTCAACCAAGCTTACAGTGAAGGGTGCTTGAGGACCATAGGTTGTTACAGCCTCTTTTAGCTCCTTCACTGTTTTGAAATTTAAACCCTGGTAAATTTGCTGCCCTCCTACCTCAAATACAGGGCATGTTAATACTTGAGATCCTGTCTCAGGATCCCAACTATCAACTGCGGGGGTTGGGAGCCTCCTAGCATATGGAGGTGGTGCTGTTGATTGGACACTTATGCCATCTGGTGATAGAATGCTGTTAATAGCAGTCTCCTGTAGAGGTGGTGCTGTTGGTTGGACACTTATGCTCTCTGATAGAAAGGTGTTATTAGTAGTCTCCTGTTGTAACTTTTCCCCTGATGGCTTTTTCTGCTTTACACTTTCTTCCTCTGTCTGACTAGTTCGAAAGACCTTCTCTTTTACTTGAATCTTTTCCTCTGTCTAACTTGAGAGACCTTCTCTTTTACTTGAATCAATATGTCTTCTCCTTCCTCTACCTTTGTCTGAATTGAAGGCTTTGGACTAAGCAAACCAGATACGAAGGTCCACAATGGCAATGTGCCAACTGGCAGAGTCCCTGGGTTGTTCTTTTCTATTCTTTTTAAATCTTCACCATGATGGTCCCACTGTGATATATTTAATGACTCCTCCTTAAAAAGCCATGGGCTACATTTTTGTATTGTATCAACATATGCCCTGACTGTTCTTGATTTTACTGAGATGCCTCCTTCCTCTAACAATTTACTTAACAGTCTTTCGGTTTGTTTTTTACTAATTTCTGATCCCGTATTTCTACTATAATACAACCCAACAAGATGACGCCAAACAAAACCCTGACAGAATGCAATAAAAATGGAACAACAAAAATTCATTATAGCCTTTCTATCCTCCTGACATGTGCATCCGTCCTTTCTCCCTATCTGTTCCTCAGATGCAAATAGTTTTTCCTCAGATGTGAGCAGTTTTTCTTCCATCTCACTCATCTCCAGGGACAGGCAACTTAAAACAAAAATGAAGCAAAACAAAAGAGGAAACTTAGAATGGCTACCCATCCTCTTGCCCTGCCCTCAGGGGTGAGCAGTTTACTTACCATCAGTGGTTCCCCTTGGGAGCCACCAAATGCTGCAGTCTGGCTGGGCACAGTTCAGGAGCCACTTGTCAAAAGAAACTAACTTTATTTTTAGAACTACAAACGCCAAACAAAACAGCTCCTCAGGAAAAAACCCTCAGAGCCCAACTCCCACCACCGGCTTCCCACAAGCCTCTCCCCCCCACACCAGCCTCTCACTCCCACAATCCTCCTGCTCTTGAGGCCAATTGGCTGGGTCATGTGGGCAGAGCCAAAGAAGTCCCCCAATGAGCAGCTCCGTGGTCTGAAAGGGCAGGGAAACAGCCCAATGAACATCACCACAGAGGAGCCAATCAGCTAGATGTTGCTGGGGCCGCTGCGAGCCAATCATCAGCTGGCAGCTGGAAGTTTGCTGGCAGCTGGACGTTTGCTGGGGCCCCTTTGGCTGTGGCTCTCAACACTTTTTATGCTATCCCATATTTCTTGAATGTTCTGCATATGGTTTCTTACAATTATCAGTGTGATCTACGTTCTTTTCAAGATTATATATTTTGTCTTCATTGTCTGATGTCCTGTCATCCAAGTGGTCTACTCTGTTGGTGATGCTTTCAATTGAACTTTTAATTTGGTTTATTGTTTCTTTCATTTCAAGGATTTCTGTTTATTTATCTTTTTTCTTTTTCTTAGAACCTCTATTTCCCTGTTGAGCTGATCTTTTGCTTCCTGTATTTTTTTTTATGTAGCTCCTTGTCAAAATCATTTTTTCTGCCTGTATTTGCTCTCTTATATCTTTCTTTGGTTCATAGAATATTTTAATCATGTACAACCTAAGTCCTTCTCTGTAATTTCTTCTGCTGTGGTTGCCATGGATTTTAATAGTGTGGTATCTGATTTGCTTGAGGAACTTTCTTCCCTTGTCTTTTCATGTTGCTCCTGTGTCTTCCCTTCTAGCTCTGTGGGTCTGGGATGTTATTGTTCTTACCCTACAGGTTTGTAGTGCTCCTGTAGGGTTTTAACACTTCTCCTTTGTGGGGAAGGATAATGTTAACAGATCCTAATATCAACAATATACTACCTATGAACAATTTGTTGCTATTAAGACGTCTACATTTTGGTTACAATGTACAGAAATGTTGGATTTGATTATTATCTATAATATAATCAGTAGTTTTATAAAAGGGTTTACAGTTTCTGACAGTGGACAATGAACTGGGGGTGATGCATAGGATGATATGCTGAGGAGGCAGGATGTGAGGACATAGAATTAATATATTTTAGAAAGTGTGAAAGAGAAATCTAATGAAGAGGTTTAGTAGCAAGAGAATAGACAGGAAGTAATTTGGGGAAGACAAGTACGTGGGAAGACAGTAGAGTACATAAAACAAACAGATATATGTATTTAGAAAAATAAAGGATGTTAAAATAGTAAAAATTGGAGGGAAAAAAAGAAAAAAAGAAAAAAGAGGGGGCATATACAACACTTTTATATTATATTTCTCAGATGTCCCAGTCCTCAAAATCCTAATTTATGCAAAGTTCTTGGTTTCGCATATGTTGGAGATGTGAGGGCCAGAGGATAAAGGGGAGAAAGAAAAAGGGAAAAAAAAAAAAGTTCTCAAAGGAAGAAACCAGATTGTTGGTAGTTTTAGAGATCAGTTTCTTTCCTACCTCCCTTCTCATCCAATAGGTGAGATTGTCTATTGTTTGCTGGTATCTTTGCCCTCAGGATGGTGAAGGTAACCAGGGTGGGAAGGCTGGTCCTGGGGCAGGGCACCTGGAAGTGAGGAGTGGCACCCACCAGTCCTTGCTGGGAGACTGCACCTCAAGGGTCTCTTTTTGAGTCCACTGGCATAACTTTGAGTGCCCATTTTTATCTCCCTATCTTGCCTGAAGATTTCCTAGTTATCAGTCAATCTGTTAGTCTCCAAACTTTAGCCCTATCTCCGTTTCTCTTAGCAGTTCCCAATTGAGGGAACTCTCTCACTGGGGCTCCCATGGGCAATGCCCTGGTCGCATTGTGCACCCCTCCCACTGAGAGCTATTTTGTGTTAGACAGTTACTGTGCTGGGTTACCTTCACTGGGGAAAGGGGGGAGTTGGAAACCCGGTACCTTGCCAGCTGGAGTTTCAATCTGGGAGCTCCCCCACCAAATATGGTGAGGAAGATGAGCCAAGATGGAGGCAGTCTGCACTTGGGTGTTGGATGGGGTGGAAGGAGCTGGGCAATGGTATTGTGCTGAGGGTAGGTGGCAGCTGAGTGTCCTGCATGGGAGCAGAGCAATGTCTGGGAGCTCTGCAGAAGTGCTGATAGGTGATCCTGCTAAGGTGCTCTCAAGCCCTGCATTGGCTAGAATTTCAAAAGTTGGGTGTTGGGAGCCAGGAGTCCTACTGGAACACTGAGTCTGAGAATCCTGCACAGGGGTGCAGCACAGGTGATTTCTGCAAGAACAGCTGTATAGGAGTCCCCTAACATTCTCAGAGAAGGAGCCTTTCTACTAGGTGAGATCCAGGTCACAGAGTGACACAGAATGCTGCCTCCCTCTGGCCTGCCATCTTGGATTCTATCTGTTTCTTTATATTGAGTAATGTTTTCTTTATGGACATACGTGCACTGATATTGGGGCATAAATATTTATAATTTCTGTATCTTGTTGTTGAATGATTCATTAAACCAGTATAAATTGACCTTTTTCTCTTCTGATTAATTTTTACTTGAAGTCTACTTTATTGTATGAGAATATCTACTCCTGCTGGTTTGGGGGCTCCATTTTCATGATTTATCTGTTTCTATCCTTTCACCTTTAGTCAGTGAATGTCTTTTCCATAAGGTGAGTCTCTTAAAATAATATATGGTTATGTTTATTTTATAATCCATTCTGCTAATCTTCATCTTTTAACTGGAGAGTGTAGGCCATTTTCATTCAGTGCTACTATAGAGACATGATTTTTATGTATTGCCATTTTTTCTAATGCTTAATTCAGACTTGATTCTCCTTCGACTATTCTTTTTAGTGAGATTCACCTATATTTGCTATCTCAGATATTTATTTTTTTATTTCTTCTGCATGAAATGTTTTATTGAGTATGTTTTTTGTGCTGGCTCAGTGGTTATGAATTCTTACAGCCTCTGATTATTATGGAAGATTTTTATTTCATCTTCAATATTTTATTTACTATATTTTCTCTCTTGATCACTTACTTATATCTTCTTTATTTACTTCATTGAACATTTTTAAGTATGAACTTTCTTAATTCTCCCTCTAACATTTTCTCCACTGTGGAGTCTAGGGGATCAGTTGATGAATGATGTAGATCATATGGGGGAGAGGGTTGTTCACCTGCTTTATCATATTGTTTGTATTTCTGCCCATCTTATGGAATAATAATCTCTTCAATTTTTAAGCTAGGGACTATTCTGTGAAATTGTTTCTCTTAAGTGCCCCAGCCTTGGAGAATGTTCTAGTATGAATATTTACATTCAATGTATATACTTTTTTCTTCCCCTTATCAGCACCATATTGAGATAAGATAATAAACCTGATTAACTGCAATCACTTCAAAGCAAAGCCATGTAATAAATCTTGGGGGGAAATTTTTACTGAAAATGTTTTCAACAGTTCCTTTCATTTGGGTATAAAATTTAGCAATATTCTTGAAAAGGTTGAGAAACTAATTACTGAAAATAGTAAAATTACTATTACACTAAATACATGTTAAAAAGAGGAGGAGGGGAAAATGAGCAAAGAAAAGATAGAAAAGAATAATGCAAACTAAGATGGAAAAAAGAAAACATGGAAGTATTGGATGCAAGAGCAGGTAATGCAAGAAGAAAAAGAGATAGGAAGAAAGGCAAGTTGAACTCTGAGCTAGGAAAACAAGGATGGATTCCAGTTACTGCTTTAAAACATTAGAGGAAATATGATCAGATGGGTTGAGATACACAATATCAATTAATAGGGGAGTATTTGTTGATTCAATATGTAAAATAATATCAGTATGATCAAATTGACATTAGCACTAGTTAAGGTAATCTATGCTAAGGTGGAGAGATGACTCAATAAGATTTAAAGTTCATCAGGATTTGGGACCTTTAGAAAATGTACACCACTCCTTGGCTTAACTTCTAAGTTTCCCTGGGTGTGGAGGTGGTGATCTTCCTGCAGAGGATGTGGGGAACACTGGCTTGAGGTTAGCACTCCCCAGGAGTGATTTGCTCATGGGTCAGCCCCATCTCACTCCCTTTGTCTACAGTAAGGGGGAAGGGATTTCAGTAGCCTCAATCTAGCAGTTTTTTCTAGATAAATTACTGAGAGAACACATATCAGAAGCATTGTCTATGCTTTTTGTCTTCTAGGGAGGTTGACTAGCTATTGCTTCTACCAAATGACTGTCATGCCCAACACAACTTTCATCTTACAATTTGAGCTAAACAGTGTAAATTCCTTCATTGTCTTTGCTGTTCCTATCCTATTGAAACCTGATCTGCTTTTCTTTTCAATTGTTGTTAAAGAAGTAAACTAATGGGCTTTTCCTTCCAGATCCTTTTCTCTCTTTATTGTTCCTCCCCTGGACAGAATTCAGTGTCAAAGAATTTTGTCCTTATTTTTTGCTCCAGTGACCAAATTCCAAGTACTTCCATGTCTCAAGATGACTAATATTGAGTTTTAGATTGTTTCTCTGTCACCTGACTCTCTAGTCAGTTATTATTTTACTACTTCATTTAAGGCTATGGAGGAGTTGAGAGCTACTGCCTTTATCTGCTCCACCATCTTCTCTCATGTGAGTTATTTAGATAAAATGGATACCAGAATATTCCCGTGATCCTCAGGGTACTCATTTGCTCCCACAAAAGACTCCATTCCTATAACTCTAGCTGCTCTATAAAAGACGATGGCTTCTTAGGAACTGAAAAATGTCATCTCTGGGCATCTTGTATCTAGGTATTTCTGAAATCCAGGTTTAGGAAAAATAAGGAAGTTACTGAGAACATATCAACCTGTAAAGTTTTCTAAGGAAAATTACAACCTTAAGACATTTTGATACGGTATCCATGTCATTTCCTGGCTTTCATGGTGCCCAGCCTTCTTTTTATAGATTTTCTAGTACCTATGCAACAGAGCAATCTGGGCCTTCTGAACATAGGAGATGGATTTGAAGAGTCATAGGCTTACATTTTTGTGTAATTTATTTTCAGTACATAGCACAAAAAGCAGAGGTACAAATCTGGAGCACAAGAGATTTTTCTGCACGAACTAGTTAAGAGTGATAATAAGCACCAGTCAGGGCCTTTGGAAGCCTCTATCAAATGTCAGCTGGTTTTAATCATCATATCTTTGAAAGCTTCCTCTTGGGCAGTGTTAAACTTTAAAATATACAACAATAACTAAACCATTCTCTCTGCAGAGTCTCACAATTTGAAATGAAAGAAGTTTGTGAGTATATACTTACAAGATGACTAAAAGAGTGACAGAATTTCATTGATGTTAAAGAAGAAAATCAAGAGGAATCCCAGTAGCGATTTGAATAAAGCTTTAGAAACTTACACTGATAACATTTTTCTTTATTCTTTTTCACTCTTAGTATAAACTGGGGGATACTTCTATGTTTGATATGTATCACAGCATTCCAGTTATTGTTCCTTTTAAGTGCTCCTGTCATCCCAATCAAATAGACTCTAAGGTTATTTGCACAAAAGCAATTAGTCTGAAATCTTCCTCGCTTTCTCTCATAACACAATATTCTAGGCTTATCTACTACCTTTCTTACAATACATTTGGAATAAGAAATTCTCCAATGAGCCCTGGAAAAGTATTTAGAGATCAAAATTTGGGTGATTGGGTGCTAATTGTTCCATGACTGACATTGCTTCTAGGCCTTATCAGTGCACCAAGTTGATAATTATAACTTTAAATTTTTTTAAAAAAATTAACTTAATTTTAACTGGTCTATAAATATATAAAATTATACATATTTAAGTATATTTTTAAACAAACATTTCATGCCATCATTTCTAATTCAAATTTTATATTACAGCGATTTTAGTTAATTTATCTCTTTTGTTCCTCCTTTTTTAGGTAGAAAGTTTGCTGTCAGTGGCTTTGACATATTTTCATTATTGTATAATAACTCTCTAGTAAGTTCAACCTAGCCACACCAATGTTATTACCCATTAATAAGACTACTGAGTGTAGTTTACTATATATTTCTTACTTTGTTCCTTATTATTAAAGATTATGATCAAAATGCTAGGTATGAAAGGTAGAAATTCTGATAATAAATGATGTAAAGAACATGAACAATTCCTTCCACCGATGACAATTATAAAAACAAGTAAAAACCTTTTAAAAAAAGACTACTTATGTTCTTTTGCTTAAGGATATGGAAGACAGTCATCGCTTCCCCTCCAACAAGAGAAAGCAGGATGATGTCTAGAAATGTAACTTTTCTGAAATGTGTCATGGAACTAAAGTTGCAAGTCGACCAAGTAAGCTAAATTCCAAAGAGTAACAAACCATCAAAGGCAATAGGGCACAGGAATAGTTCCATGACCTATGCTAGAGAACAGCAGGAAATGTTGGCTGCCATAAAAAGTGAGTAAGAATAAGAAACTACAAATCTCAACAGATTTCAGGTATGAGCCAGCATGAGAGTTTAGAATCCCTAGGAAGCTGGGACACTAGAGAAGTCCACAGCTACTCTCTACAGACCTCCAATAGATGCATATGAGAAAGATCAGAGAGTCTGCACCCGTGAGAGAGTTCTGTAACATGCACAAGTTAAAAAAAAAAAAAAAAAAAAAAAAAAGGATGCTGCTTCACAGTCTCTCCTTCAAACTACATTATTTCTGAGGATAAGGAGGAAAAAAAAGCTGTCTATCTCTGTGAGACTTGTGAGTTTGCTGCATGTTGAACTGAGCTTTTTCTCCAACCTACACAGAAACTGACCCCAATTATTATTGAGTTTGGATGGAAACTGTAGTAGCTTGGATGACTCACACTGTGAATGAGCAGAAATTATAGGTAGAAGAGCAACTAGAAATTTAGTAGAGACACCCTGGAAATAAGGTGTGAAGGAGACAGTAGGACCCAAGTTCAGAATACCTAAATCATTGATTTCTTAATATACAGGTAGAAAATCATAGCTAGAAAGCCATAATTTTGCCAAGACATTAGTTGTTGTACATTGCAGGGAAATATATTTGGCAATTTGAATCTAGTCAAGTTAAACTCCTAATACGTACTAAAAGAATTATTTGAAGAACAAAACTAATTCCACAGTCACTATATTGTATACAATACAAATCCAGGCAAGTTACATTACAGTAAACATTTTTTAAAATATTTGAAGAATCAAACTAATTCCACAGTCCTTATAATAAATTGTATACAATATCTATGTTTCATAAAAACAGAACAACATGCAATAAAAAAAAAAGCCTAATATGTTTTTGGAAGTTGGATAGAGGAAAAGCCAGCTAATAGAAATGGACAACATGCTGGCTCATATATTTAATTTATTTTTTAAAAAAGAATTCATATCAGCTAATAAAAATATATTAATTTTTTTTTAAAAAATTATGATCGATATATAAAAATGTAATGAATTTCAATAGAAAATGGACAGTTTATCAAATAACTAACTGAAGAGTTTAGAGCCAAAAAATAATATATCTAAAATTTTAAAAAAAATCAGATAAACTCAAAATCAAATTGGCATGGGCAAAAGAATGAATCAGTGAAATTAATAGACCAGTAGACATTCCCAAAATGGAGAACAGAGTTTAAAAAAAAATAATGTAAGATATTAAAACTCCAGAGACTTACAGTATGAGAGTCAGGAGCTCAGCATACTTAAAATCATATTATATGTAAAAATCAGTTAACAATCCCAGTGAATTGAATTTAGCATTATTTTAAAAGCATAATACACCACTAGCAAGTTGGTTACTCCAACAAATGTGATGTTACTTACCAAAACAACAGAATAAAGAGTGAAAAAGAGCAGCCTGCAGCAGGGCCCGGAGAGCCAGGCCAACTGATTCGCGTGGCCTGCCCTGCGGCTACAGAAGGCGTGGCGCCTCAGTGAAGCCATTAATTGGCAAGCAGGGAGGTTAGGGAAGGCCATTAGGTGGAATCCCACCAGCCAAGCCCACACGGACCCTTGGGCCGAGCACGGGTTCTCAGAAGGGGAAGGAAGCGGTACAGTCCCATCCCCCACAGCGGACACCCCGCCGAGGCAGTCAGCGGCCAGCATCCGGGAAAGCTGAAGGATACACCGCCACTCTCCTTCAGAGTGCGACATCAAAACAGGTCGGTGTCATTCAGCTCACCCCCCAGACAGCGGGAATTCGCATAAAATCTCTCCTAGGCTTGCCGGGAGAGGGAGTATCAAGCTGAGCCTCCATACAGGCCAGGGGGAAACCAGAGACACCTGACCTCCAACCCCTCCTCCCAGTAGCAGCCAAAAGGAAACCTGGCTAGCCAGCGCTGGGGGAGGGGCAAGCAGAAAAAATCAAAGTGATAGAGTGCCAGGGATCCCAGCAGCCTGCAGCAGGGCCCCGGAGATCCAGGCCAACTGATTCGCGTGGCCTGCCCTGTGGCTACAGAAGGCGTGGCGCCTCAGTGAAGCCATTAATTGGCAAGCAGGGAGGTTAGGGAAGGCCATTAGGTGGAATCCCACCAGCCAAGCCCACACGGACCCTTGGGCCGAGCATGGGTTCTCAGAAGGGGAAGGAAGTGGTACAGTCCCATCCCCCACAGCGGACACCCCGCCGAGGCAGTCAGCGGCCAGCATCCGGGAAAGCTGAAGGATACACCGCCACTCTCCTTCAGAGTGCGACATCAAAACAGGTCGGTGTCATTCAGCTCACCCCCCAGACAGCGGGAATTCGCATAAAATCTCTCCTAGGCTTGCCGGGAGAGGGAGTATCAAGCTGAGCCTCCATACAGGCCAGGGGGAAACCAGAGACACCTGACCTCCAACCCCTCCTCCCAGTAGCAGCCAAAAGGAAACCTGGCTAGCCAGCGCTGGGGGAGGGGCAAGCAGAAAAAATCAAAGTGATAGAGTGCCAGGGATCCCAGCAGCCTGCAGCAGGGCCCCGGAGATCCAGGCCAACTGATTCGCGTGGCCTGCCCTGTGGCTACAGAAGGCGTGGCGCCTCAGTGAAGCCATTAATTGGCAAGCAGGGAGGTTAGGGAAGGCCATTAGGTGGAATCCCACCAGCCAAGCCCACACGGACCCTTGGGCCGAGCACGGGTTCTCAGAAGGGGAAGGAAGCGGTACAGTCCCATCCCCCACAGCGGACACTCCACCGAGGCAGTCAGCGGCCAGCATCCGGGAAAGCTGAAGGATACACCGCCACTCTCCTTCAGAGTGCAACATCAAAACAGCGGACACTCCATCCAGGCAGTCAGTGGACACCATCCGGGAAAGCTGAAGAATACACCACCACTCTCCAACAGCTTGCAACATCAAAACAGCCAGCAGCAGGACCCCGGAGATCCAGGCCAACTGATTCGCGCGGCCTGCCCCGCAGCTACAGAAGGCGTGGCGCCTCAGAGAAGCCATTAATTAGCAAGCAGGGAGGTTAGGGACTGCCATTAGGTGGAATCCCGCCAGCCAAGCCCACCGCCCACGCCCGGAACAGGCCCAGCGATCTGCCAGCATTGTAGTCACGACACCCCAATTGGAATAGGGACAGAGCAGAGCCGCCTTCCACTCCCGGAACAGGCCCAGAGAGCCGCCAGCGTGGTAGACCCGTCACCCCAATTGGAGTAGGGGCACAGCCGCCGCCCGCACCTGCAAGGGAGACTTCAAGTATAGAAGAGCAACATAAATAAATAGGGGGTAAATTTCAAAACACAACAGTTGCACCAAGCAGAAAGAAACGGGAGCAGTATGAAAAGACAAGGAAAGAAAGGTCCACAAGCAATGCAGGTCAACTCAACTTTAGAAGAGGTAATAGCTGCAACAGATGGAATATCAGATAAAGAGTTCAGGATATATATGCTTCAGATGATCTGGAGTCTCAAGGAAGACATGAGACAGCAAAATCAGACAATGAAAGATCACATTGACAAACAAATCCAGGAAGTAAAAGATCAATTTCACAGGGAGATAGAGGTAATAAAAAACAAACAAATTGAAATTCTAGAAATGCAGGAAACAATAAACCAACTTAAAAACTCAATTGAGAATACTACCAGCAGAGTAGATCACTTAGAAGAGAGAACATCAGACAATGAAGACAAAGTATTTCAACTGGAAAAGAACATAGACAGCTCAGCAAGTCTGCTAAGAAACCATGAGCAGAACATCCAAGAATTATGGGACAATATCAAAAGACCAAATTTAAGAGTCATTGGGATACAGGAAGGCACAGAGCTCCATTCCAAAGGAATAAACAGTCTATTCAGTGAAATAATACGAGAAAACTTCCCAGAATTGAAGATTGAGACAGAATCCCAAATCCTAGAAGCCTACAGGACGCCGAATGTGCAAAATCATAAGAGATCCACACCTAGACACATTATAATGAAGATGTCCAACATACAGAATAAGGAGAGAATTTTAAAAGCTGCAAGAGAAAGAAAGCAGATTACATTTAGGGGTAATCCAATCAGGATAACAGCTGATCTCTCAACACAGACTCTGAAAGCTAGAAGATCCTGGAATAACATATTTCAAACACTGAAAGACAATGGGCTCCAACCAAGAATCGTGTATCCGGCGAAATTAAGCTTCAGGTTAGAAGATGAAATTAAAACCTTCCACAATAAACAAAAGTTAAAAGAATTCGCAGCTAGAAAACCATCTCTTCAAAAAATCCTTGGCAAAACATTACAGGAAGAGGAAATGGAAAACAACATTGAAAACCAACAATGGGAGGTAGGACAGTAAAGGGGGGAAAGTAGTCAAAGAGGATAACAAATCAGGTTTAGTAACATCAATAAACAAATATGGATAGAAGAACAAACCATATCTCAATAATAACCCTAAATGTTAATGGCTTAAACTCACCAATTAAGAGACATAGGCTAGTAGAATGGATCAAAAAACAAGACCCAACAATATGCTGTCTACAGGAGACGCATTTGATAGGAAAAGATATACATAGACTGAAGGTGAAAGGTTGGGAAAAATCATATCACTCATATGGACCGCGGAAACAAGCAGGAGTGTCCATACTCATATCTAATAAAATAGATTTCAAGCCAAAGCTAATCAAAAGGGATATAGAAGGACATTTCATACTGCTCAAGGGAACCATACACCAACAAGACATAACAATCATAAATATATATGCCCCAAATAATGGTGCAGCTGTATTCATCAAGCAAACTCTTCTCAAGTTCAAGAGTCTAATAGACCAACATACAATAATCATGGGAGACTTCAACACACCTCTCTCACCACTGGACAGATCTTCCAAACAAAAGTTAAATAAGGAAACTATAGAACTCAATAACACAATTAACAACCTAGACTTAATTGACATATACAGACTATACCACCCAACATCAAGTAGCTACACTTTTTTCTCAGCAGCACATGGAACCTTCTCAAAAATAGACCATATACTATGTCACAGGGCAACTCTTAGACAATACAAAGGGGTAGAGATAATACCATGCATCTTATCTGATCATAATGGAATGAAACTGAAAATCAATGATAAAAGAAGAAAGGAAAAAGCAAGCATCACCTGGAGAATGAACAATAGGTTGCTGAGTGATCAATGGGTTTTAGAAGACATCAAGGAGGAAATTAAAAAATTCCTAGAGTTAAATGAAAACACAGACACAACATATCGGAATCTATGGGACACATTGAAAGCAGTTCTAAGAGGAAAATTCATTGCTTGGAGTTCATTCCTCAAAAAAAGAAAAAACCAACAAATAAATGATCTCATACTTCATCTCAAAATCCTAGAAAAAGAAGAGCAAAACAACAGCAAAAGAAGTAGAAGGCAAGAAATAATTAAAATCAGAGCTGAAATTAATGAAATTGAAACAAAAGAAACAATTGAAAAAATTGACAAAACTAAAAGCTGGTTCTTTGAAAAAATAAATAAAATTGACAGACCCTTAGCCATGCTAACGAAGAGAAGAAGAGAGAGAACCCAAATTACTAGCATACAGGATGAAAAAGACAATATCACAACAGACACTTCAGAAATACAGAAGATAATCAGAAATTACTTTGAATCCTTATACTCCAATAAAATAGAAGATAGTGAAGGCATAGATAAATTCCTTGAGTCCTATGATCTGCCCAGATTGAGCCAGGAGGATATAGACAACCTAAACAGACCAATAACAATAGAGGAAATAGAAGAAACCATCAAAAGACTACCAACTAAGAAAAGCCCAGGACCGGATGGGTATACAGCAGAGTTTTACAAAACCTTTAAAGAGGAACTAACACCAATACTTTTCAAGCTATTTCAGGAAATAGAAAAAGAGGGAGAACTTCCAAATTCATTCTACGAGGCCAACATCACCCTGATTCCGAAACCAGACAAAGACACATCAAAGAAGGAAAACTACAGACCAATTTCTCTAATGAACCTTGACGCAAAAATCCTCAATAAAATTCTGGCGAATCGGATTCAAATACATATCAAAAAAATTATACATCATGATCAAGTAGGATTCATCCCTGGGATGCAAGGCTGGTTTAATATACGGAAATCAATAAATGTTATTCACCACATCAATAGACTTAAAAATAAGAACCATATGATCATCTCAATAGATGCAGAAAAAGCATTTGACAAAGTACAGCATCCCTTTATGTTCAAAACGCTAGAAAAATTAGGGATAACAGGATCATACCTCAACATTGTAAAAGCAATATATGATAAGCCACAGGCCAGCATCATTCTGAATGGAGAAAAATTGAAGGCATTCCCTCTAAGATCTGGTACAAGACAGGGATGCCCTCTCTCACCACTTCTGTTCAACATAGTCCTCGAAACACTGGCCAGAGCAATTAGACAGTCAAAAGAAATTAAAGGCATAAAAATAGGAAAAGAAGAACTTAAATTATCACTATTTGCAGATGATATGATTCTATACCTAGCAGACCCAAAAGGGTCTACAAAGAAGCTATTAGAGCTAATAAATGAATTCAGCAAAGTGGCAGGATATAAGATCAACACGCATAAATCAAAGGCGTTCCTGTATATGAGCGATAAATCCTCTGAAACGGAAATGAGGACAACTACTCCATTCACAATATCCCCCCAAAAAATAAAATACTTGGGAATCAACCTAACAAAAGAGGTGAAAGATTTATACAATGAAAATTACAGAACCCTAAAGAAAGACATAGAAGAAGACCTTAGAAGATGGAAAAACATACCCTGCTCATGGATAGGCAGAACTAACATCATCAAAATGGCGATATTACCAAAAGTTCTCTATAAGTTCAATGCAATGCCAATCAAAATCCCAACAGCATATCTTGTAGAAATAGATAAAAGAATCATGAAATTCATATGGAATAATAAAAGACCCAGAATAGCAAAAACAATACTAAGCAGGAAGTGTGAATCAGGCGGTATAGCGATACCAGACTTCAAACTATACTACAGAGCAATAGTAACAAAAACAGCATGGTACTGGTACCAAAACAGGCGGGTGGACCAATGGTACAGAATAGAGGACACAGCAACCAATCCACAAAACTACAACTATCTTATTTTTGATAAAGGGGCTAAAAGCATGCAATGGAGGAAGGATAGCATCTTCAACAAATGGTGCTGGGAAAACTGGAAATCCATTTGCACCAAAATGAATCTGAATCCCTATCTCTCGCCGTGCACAAAAGTTAACTCAAAGTGGATCAAGGAGCTTGATATTAAATCTGAGACACGGCATCTTATAGAAGAAAAAGTTGGTTATGATCTACACGCTGTGGGATCGGGCTCCAAATTCCTCAATAGGACACCCATAGCGCTAGAGTTAACAAATAGAATCAACAAATGGGACTTACTCAAACTAAAAAGTTTTTTCTCAGCAAAAGAAACAATAAGAGAGATAAATAGGGAGCCTACATCCTGGGAACAAATCTTTACTCCACACACTTCAGATAGAGCCCTAATAACCAGAATATACAAAGAACTCAAAAAATTAGACAATAAGATAACAAATAACCCAATCAATAAATGGGCCAAGGACCTGAACAGACACTTCTCAGAGGAGGACATACAATCAATCAACAAGTACATGAAAAAATGCTCACCATCGCTAGCAGTCAGAGAAATGCAAATCAAAACTACCCTAAGATACCATCTCACTCCAGTAAGACTGGCAGCCTTTAGGAAGTCAAACAACAATAAGTGCTGGAGAGGATGCGGGGAAAAGGGCACTCTTGTTCATTGCTGGTGGGACTGCAAATTGGTGCAGCCAATTTGGAAAGCAGTATGGAGATTTCTCGGAAAGCTGGGAATGGAACCACCATTTGACCCAGCTATTCCCCTTCTCGGTCTATTCCCTAAAGCCCTAACAAGAGCATGCTACAGGGACACTGCTACATCGATGTTCATAGCAGCTCAATTCACGATAGCAAGACTGTGGAACCAGCCTAGATGCCCTTCAATAGATGAATGGATAAAAAAAATGTGGCATTTATACACTATGGAGTATTACTCTGCATTAAAAAATGACAAAATTATAGAATTTGGTGGGAAATGGATGGCATTAGAGCAGATTATGCTAAGTGAAGCTAGTCAATCTTTAAAAAACAAATACCAAATGACTCCTTTGATATAAGGGGTGTAAACAAGGACAGGGTAGGGACGAAGAGCTTGAGAAGAATATTTACAGTAAACAGGGATGAGAGGTGGGAGGGAAAGGGAGTGAGAAGGGAAATTGCATGGAAATGGAAGGCGATCCTCAGGGTTATACAAAATGTCATATAAGAGGTAAGGAGGGGTAAGTCAAGAGAATACAAATGGAAGACATGATTTACAGTAGAAGGGGTAGAGAGAGAAAAGGGGAGGGGAGGGGAGGGGAGGGGAGGGGGGATAGTAGACAATAGGACAGACAGCAGAATACATCAGACACTAGAAAGGCAATATGTCAATCAATGGAAGGGTAACTGATGTGATACAGCAATTTGTATACGGGGTAAAAGCGGGAGTTCATAATCCACTTGAATCAAACCGTGTAATATGATGTATTAAGAACTATGTAATGTTATGAACGACCAATAAAAAAAAAAAAAAGAGTGAAAAAGACACATGATCATCTAAAAAACAGATCAACTAGACACAGAAAAAGCATTGACCCATGCATAATGATAAACTCTCAAAAGGCCAGGAAAACAAGGGTACTTCTCAATCTACTGGAGGCCACCCTCAGTGAACATTATATATAATCGTGTAAGATGAATATTTTCTAATTAAGAACAAAATAAGATTACCATTTCTATTCAACAGTGTGCTGGAACATCAGTCAATGAAATAATAAAAGAGAAAATATAAGAAGTATATAGATTGGAAAAGAGGTAATATTCTCTTTGCTCACTAGTGGCATATTTGTTTACTTAGAATATCCAAATGATTATACAATATAGATACTTAAACTAATACATAGATACATATATATGTACATAAATGTACAACATGTAAAACATAAAACATATGAGATCAAATTTAATGAAAGGTGTGAAAAGAAAACTACAAAATTCTATGGAGAAAAAAAAATTAAAACAAGATTAACAGTGGTGCTGGGTGTGGTAGTGCATGCCTATAGTCCCAGAGTCTCTGGGGACTGAGGCAGGAAGATAGAGGGTTCAAAGCCAAACTCAGCAATTTAGCAAGGTGCTAAGAAACTCAGGGAGACCCTGTCTCTAAATAAAATACAAATAAAAGGACTAGGGGTATGGCTCAGTGCTTACGTGCCCCTGGGTTCAATCCCCAGTACAAAAAACTACAAAAAAAAAAGATTAGCAGTGGTAATTATATAGGGTATTTATTAGTTAGAAGAATCAACACTGTTAATCTAGTGTACCGATATTGAGCAACACATTCACAGCAATCTTAAATACACAGCAGATCTTTTCATAGAAATTGATGTCTTTATGCTAATAGCCAATTTTGAAAAAGAGCAACAGTTTGCAGAATTTGCACAACATCATTTCAAGATGTTATAAAGGTACAGAATTCAAGAGTTTGCTATTCACATGAGGACAGGTATATAAATCAATGGAATTAAATACAGTTCAGATATAGACTCATAGATATGAGCTCAAATGATTTTCAACAATGGTGCAAATGTATTTCAATAGAAATACAGAAAATTCAGAAAATGATGCTAAAACAATTAAATCACATGCCACAGAAAAAAATTTAACTTCAGTCAGTACTTGTCATACAATAAAATTAAAAGTCAACCAAAAATGAATCATAAATATGATGGCTCAAGTAATAAAATTCTTTGAAGAAAACATAGAAGAAATCCTGGACAAAAACTTAGATATATTTTTAATAGATAGAACACAGAAAACTTGAGCTGAACAAGAAAAAATATAAAAAATCAGATCATTAAAATGGAAATTTTTCTATGAAATACTCTGTCGAAACAAATAGGCAAGCCACAAATTAGGAGAAAGTATTTATATTTAGTTGACCAACATCTTATAATCTATAACACATTTAAAAATCCTCTCACAGAAAAATTATAATAGTTAGTAATATAAGCATCCCAGTTAAACTATAATGAAGGGGAAAAGTTAGAATAGAAATTATATATATATATATCTCAGCTATATATAGCTGACCAATAAGAACATGTAAAAAAATCAGAATCTCTAGTCATCAGGGTAAATGCAAATTAAAACAAAAATAACACCACCATTGATAGCTGAAATTTTTAAAGTATATTGACAATACCAAGAACACGTGGTGAAAAGAATATGAAGCAACTAGAACTTATATATTGGTGGTAACAGTTAAAAAATTCACAGTATTTTTTAAAAGAGTTCACTATTTTATGAAGTTTAAGTATATACTTATATGATAGAGAAATTTCAAAAGTTCTCACTTCTATGCATTTACTTAAGAGAAAAATATATCCACATGGGCTTCTGTCCCCATGTTTGTAGTAGCATAATTCAAATAATTTAAACCCGAAACAATCTGCATGCTGTGATCTGGTGAGTGGATGAACAAACTGTGGTTGTTGATACAAAGGAAAACTGATCATCTAAAAAAGAGAAGTTCTCAATATGGATACCAACATGGACAAACATCACATTAAGTGAAAGAAAACAAAATATACCAATTATTATATTTATAGCAAATTTTATAAAAGGCAAAGTGACACAACTGATCAATAAACACCAAGGATCCAGACCTAAGGAAGAGCAGTATTTCCAACATGGAAATCATTTATGTATTGACCATGACAGGGATGACATGACTGTACACCTGCCCACACTCACCAAACTCTACATTTAATTTTACAATTAGTTTTATTATAAGGAAATTATCCTTCAGTAGTACTGTTGAAAAAGCACTATGTGTTAAGGTCACTTGAAATAATGTGTTTCTGTTTTGGTTATGTCATCAACTTTACATAAAATAACCTCTATTTGTTTCAATATGCTTTCAATTTGGAGGAGATTTATTTTTCCTCTATTTTGGTTTCTTCTTATGTTAGTATATTCCGTCTCCCTCTTGGGAGAGGGAAGCATAAGAAAGATGGACATATTAGCTTATGTTACTATTTTTCTTATTACATAACAAAGATACAAAAACACAATATCTTGGCAAGAAGAAATTAATTAGAATACAACTACATGTCTTTTTAAAAAACAAAATATTAAACAGATATTTATACTTTTTGTCCAACAATCTAGCCACTACGAATGAATTTGAAGTATACAATTGGCAAAAGCACAAAATGACATTTGTGTGGGGATCATCTTTGTGTCATTATTGGTGACAGCAAATGACTGCTGCCTATATATCTGTCAAGGGAGCAAGCACATTGAGTGAGAGTACTTGGATACAATGGAGTATCACATAGGGTGCAGAGGGATAAGAAGCATTTTCATCTACTTAAAAGAAGTGATCTAGAGCAAATTCCTCTCACACAATTCTTCCTGCTGAACCAATCAGTGTAGTTCATCTACTTATGACAAGAAAACACATGTAACATAATTGTTCTTATTGGAGTGTTATGCAAATAGTCTTTAGAGACCTTGAGTAGTCAAGATGGTTAATTCCTTTACTGAGCATTAAGCCTATGTTTATGGCATGGCTTTGTTATACTTTATTCATGAATTTTAAAAGTTTTTTAAATTATTCATTTAATAATCATATAATGTAGTACTGAATAGAAATCAAAATTTAGCCCTTATCATTTGTATAGATGAAAAATTTGAGAACTCATTGGCATATTTTTTTCTGCATATATAACTACAACTACATGATCAATGTGATTCTACATCATGTACAACCAGAAGAATGAGAAATTATACTCTATTTATGTATGATGTGTCAAAGTACATTCTACTGTCATGTATAATTAGAACAAATTTTAAAAAGCACTTTTGTAACATTTTTATTTAAAAATCATGTGTTGAATAAATTAATATGCCTTAATAAAATGTGCATCATAAAAATGATTCATTATTCCCAAAGTATCTAGCTTTTAATATTAGGAAGCTGATGTCTTTCAACTCATATAATATATTTGGATACCATTTCCAATATCTACTTTATGTATATGATCAGATTCTTTAAAGATTAAAAAAAAACATAATTTGAAGTATGAAGGCCAGGTGTAAATCTGAGTTTATAAACTTTCATTATATAGATAATTCTACCAGTGGACAGAAGCAAGGCAACATAAAACATTGCTGTCTTGTAGGATAAGGTTCATTTGTTTCAGCATGCTCTCAATTTTTTGTATTAATTTTTCCCTATTTTGGTTTCTTCTCACATTAGTGGATACATTTTTCCTCTTCGGAGAGGGAAGGAATAAGAAAGATGGGTGTACAAGCTTATTTTACTATTTTTCATATTAAGTAACAAATGTACAAGACATAATACCCTGGAGTAAAGGAATCAGTGAGAATATAACTACACAATTCTCTAAAACCAAAATATAAAACTCAAAATTCTCCTTATCCTGCTTCTGCCACATCTTAGCTGTATGAATTTGGCAGATTAATTTCATGTTATATCTATTTTTCTTATCTACTTCATAAGATAATTCATAGCTATATTTAGAGATTTAAATAATATGATGTACACATGGAATTAATTTCAGTTGCAAACCCCACTGTACAACTCAACATAATTTATATTAACATTCTTATTTCAATACTATGGCAGCATATAATCTGACTGATTTTATATCTAACATTTTTCCAAGGTTCTGTTTAATCTTCCGGGGATTTGTATTGTACCAAATCATTAAGAAAAGGGTTTTATCAGATCCTTGCTTTTCTTGATGTTCAATCTGCACTTAGTCTGCATTGCTTTTTCTATTCCACTCATTCTATTCATTTAACTCATTAAACTCCTGGTGTATTAGGATAGTGGAGAGCTATATTAATATATTAAGACCCCATCACTTAAATATATCATTCATTCATTGTTTTTTCGAGGGTACCAGGGGTTGAACCCAGGGGCACTCTGCCACTGAGCCATATCCCCAGTCCTATTTTGTATTTTATTTAGAGACAGGATCTCACTGAGTTGTGTAGTACCTCACCATTGCTGAGGCTGGCTTTGAACTCCAGATCCTCCTGTCTCAGTCTCCCAAGAGGCTGGGATTACAGGCATGTGCCATGGCGCCTGGATCATTCACTCATTTTTGTATCATATATCTATATCTATCTATGTAGATATAGATTTAAAACTCTATAAAGGAACTGCAGTCTTCTTCTTTTCTTGGATTGTATAAATTTATATGGATTGTTGCTGATTACTCAGGTACCCATCATAGTGCAAAAAAGGTAATTCTTTCTTTAGTGGTAAAATGTATTAAATGTCTCTCATTTTAATCCACTATTTTGTTTTCTGTCACAGTCACAGTCTTTGGGAGTTGGGATGGAGTGGAGAGGAGAGAGGTAGAAAAGCTGTTCCTTCATATTTTATCCAACCTTCTGTCAGTACCATAATTATATCTTCATTTAATGTGTTTATGGTTTTAAAACAAAGAAAAAATTATATAATTATTTTGCTCTAATTTCTTTACTGCCATATACTTTTTAAGGCAATGTCCATAAAACACTACAGATGTTTCATGTTAAAAAGATGGACAGTCAAACTTTTAAAATGATCTTCCAACATACACAGGATAGGTGCCCTATCTCTATTTATAGAACACATTTTATGAATGTCTATAAATATAAATTGTACCTATTGATTTTTCCACTTTAAGAACTTCTTCTTTCCACGTGACACTCTGTTTTAAATTCTTTGATTAGATAGGCATTACTGCCTGAGCTTCTTCCATTATGTGTAGCACAACAGGTGCCCAAAAACTTTTCTTCAGTGCTACATTTTTCTTGCTGTATATCTTTACTGCATCTTTAATTCTGAGAATTCAGTTAAATAAAGAATTGTATCTTTATTCAACTAATCCATGATTCAAAAGGTTTATAGGCTTCCATCTCCCAATGAGGACAGAACATCCTAGTTACGTGCTCTTAAAAGAAAGTGCATCTCATCAGTAGTCCTAATGTCTTACTGCCTGTAGGCTATGTGCGGTTGGGAGCCAAATGGCCTTGCCCTTCATGCTTAGAGCACTTTCTCACCAACTTAGAACCTATATTCCTCATTGATTGATCAATACTTCTGGTCCTGTACACTTGTGGGTATCTGGCACATATTTGCCGAAAATTTGTATTTAACTAAAGAATTTGAATGAATAATATATAAATATAAGAAAATGGATGGTGATGTAACATTTAGTCATATACCTTCATTTGCTGACTACAGGAGAACATCCAACACCCTAACTAAAGTGGTTTTAAAGTATCACAAATGGTATAATGAATTCTGTTATGTATAATTATAATGCACCAATGGATAATAAATAAATAAGTAAATATATCTAGAAAAACAATAGCAGGAGCACATTATTGCATGGAATGAGAGTTTAGCCAATATTCCTCAGAGTTTCAAACAAATATCTGGAATCAATATTTGCTATCTACTCACTGCTTTCTTTTACACCTAATTTGAATTGTCTACTTTCTCCCATCTCAGGGGGGAAGGAAGGTGATGTAGTGGTAACCCTGCTAGCACTTTTTGGCAACCCAGTGAGCACAGAGTGACATTCTGCTGTATTAAGTATGATGGTTTTGCAATTGGGATTGTGGTTTGCTAAGGACATTTGTGACACTATAGATTATGCGTGGGGCATCAACTCAGTCCCCAGGATACTGTAAAATTAATACTTTTTTCACAAAAACACCTGGACACTGAAGCCAATTTATGTGAGCATTGCATTTTTTATATTATTCTATGTTATTTTTGTCTTTGCTATGAATAGTGTCACTAATGAATAACAGTTTCATAGTATAAAGAGGTTGGAGGGTTGTATTTATCTAAAGCATTATAAGAAAGTTCAAAACATAAGGAAATGACAGCATAATTACATCTTGCTTTTCATATAAGGTAAGGATGATTTCTTCAGCACCTTTACTTTGTATATAAAAATCTCTTAGGAATCACTGATGGGTAATCTAAGGGCAAATATAAAGTAATTTATAATTATTTTAAGGAAGAATTAAGAAAATTATTTTAATAAATGAAAAGAGTTGCATTAAGAAGAGTTATAATACTTTTAACTAGGGTTTTCTTTCTTTCTAAGTCTCTATGTTTGCTCATTCAATTCTCTGCTACATATTATAAAGGGTTCCTAAAATATCACAAAGGGTTAGTATTTCAAACAGGTGTTTGAGGATTTCTACTCATTAAGTCTTCATATTGACTCAGTTTTTGCTCAAGAAGTACTATTTAATATATATTCTGAGCACTTATGATAAAACCTTTCTCAATGACTCAATATATAAATTTTTAAATGACAAATTGTATTCTCCTAATCTCAATTATAAATTTTGTAAGGATCCTAGAAGTATTAGTAATATGAGTTTGATCCTGACCTAGGTGTGTATGCTGAACAGAAAGCTGCTCCCTATAAACTCATCTGGACAAAATCCTGGTCTATTTAGGTTGTGAAAAAAGTGGTTGTAAGCACACTCATTTATTCTTTTCATAAATGTACAGAATAACTAGAAGACCATAGAGACATAATCCATTTAATTCATGTAAATTATAATGATTGGTAAATTATTCTTAATATCATTAAATTTAAATTTAATCTAAATCATTTGAAATCTGATTTCCAATTTCTTAATATCATACAATTTAAAGGAGTTCTACATATAAGCAAATTAACCTAATAAATACTTATGTAGCACCTGCTCTATGCTACACATTCCTTGATCCACAGCTTATTTAATAGATTTTATATATTAATTGTCTGGGTTTACCCCCCCAAAATAATGCTGAATTGGAAACAAACTTATAAAATCTCAGAAGATTAAACAAATATAATTTATTTTAGATTTATAATATTATAAGTGGGCTTGCTGATATTAGCCAGACTCGGATTGTTTTAGCTGAACCAGGCTGGATCCAAGATTTTGGTTATTTTTTTTACCTCCACATACCTTCATTCCTAAAAGATTAATGTCTACCTGGGGCAATTCTTCTCATGGAGAAGTCTTGGTGCACACTTGCCATGCCTCTTAAGGTTTTAGATCAAGACTAGCACAATTCATCATTTTCACATTCCATTAAAGTCACACAGTGAGCCTGAAATCCATAGAATGGAAAAGTATAGTCCACCAACCAGGAAGTTGTAGCAAAGGGAAGGAGGGAGGAAGAAGCAGAGTTGTGACAAAATAATGCAATCCATCACACCTTGAAATGATTCCAACAGATCTCAGGGAAAAAGACATTTAAATAATCTCACTGTCCCAGGGAAGACACAGATATGCTAAGAATGGATGTAGGCAATAATGCTCTGTAAGTCTGCTTTTGAATTAAAAATCACCTGGGGAGATTTTGTTTGTTTTAATCTCAGGGTCTCTCAGGCTTACTCCCAATGATTTGCCCTTAATTGCCCTAGGCAATCACCAGTATTTTTTTTAAAAAAAAACTTTAAGAATGATTGTAAAATGTTACCAGATTGTGAAAATTGCCAAGATATACTTTCACTATGTGCTTGTGTCAGTAGCATCTTCTTGTTTCAGAGACTTGAACTCTCAGACTCTGTTTAGATAGCCAATCCTATCAGATAAAGGTAGGTTTCCTGAAATCAGCTGTTCCTTCTTTTAAGTCAATTACCTCCTTTAAACTCTGGCTACTAGTTTGACCAAAATCTAAACATTTTGGATGATGAAACCCATAATCCAGCAACTAAGTAGACAAAGAATTTGCAAATGTTCTTCTCCTGACATCTGAGTAAACAAAGTTGCTTTGTGATCATAAACTGAGCAAAGATGTCAGGGAAGAAAGGGTGCACTAGCCATTGTCTTTCTGAATTGTACCTTCTTCTTAGTGTTCCTGTTCACCTTGCTCCCCCACTATCACGGGGCCACTTTACAGTCATTTCCTAGGCACTTAAACCATGAACCCATTTTTGACTAAAGACTTTGTTTTTACTGTCAGTATATTTACTCCATAATACTCTTTTGAGTATTGCTGCATTACCACAGAAACTATAGACCAAAACAGAAAGAGAAAATTTATACTAGGAGTTATTTTTCATACCTAATTTCTCATACCTAATTTCTTTATGTTCAGCTTGTATTCTGTTCAATAATGGTATTTTCAAAAACTTTTTCTGCTTTCCTATTTGAAATAAATTTAATTTGGTGGTTTTTGCAGGCAATATATTGTATTAGAATTCTGCTATATCTTTCTCTGTGTAGCAGTCATTTATTGTATCAACTTATCTTTATTCAATGTTTAAAATAACACTTGCATTGAACAAAAGTTCTCAAAGATTTAACAAAAATGAATTACAGACTATAGGAATTAGAAATTATGAGAGTTTAATTATATTAAAAATTATATTGAATTACATATATCTTATTATACCATGTTTTTTACTTAAATAAGACATTATATTATATTAAATTATAACATGAGAGTTTAAGGTCTGAGATATTTCTTGGGAAGAGAAGGCATTGAGATAATAATCATCCTATATTCACTTTATAACTTTATGGAACATATAGGATTCTACATACTAATGATAGGAGAAAAAATCTGAGATGTTCTAAATTTAATTACAAGGGTCAATGGATGGAAGATAGAAGAAATGAGGTAAGTTAATCAGTTAATTGCTACAAGCCCCAAATAGCAAATGATACTTTCATATTACAAAATGTATGTTAAAGATTTAACTCACATCCCATCATTACCCCTTGGGTGCCACCACATTTCCTTTAAAAAAATTATTTTGCATAGAAAAAGTATTTGTGCTTCTTTCTACTGTTCTTGCAAGTGAGTGTGACTTAGTGATCATTTTCACAGCTCCTGATGTTTTAAAAAACAATGACTCTTCTTCTGCAATATACTTGACTGGAGGTTTAATGCCAAGTTTACCAACGCTCATAGATTGTTACATTACACATTCAGGTTTAGTCCTTTTTCCTTAGGGATTCTTCTTGTTATAGGCTTGCCAGGTTTGGGAAGGCTATAGCTTCAATCACAGGTTTTCTTTTGGTGACTCCTGTCTCTTCTTGCTAAGGGACTTCAGTTAAATCCCCAAACAGAAATGGATATACTATCTATTCTTTTGCCTCCGTAAGACAAATGTTCTTAACATTTGTATTTGTTTGGGGTTTTCTGTTTGTTTTACTTGTGTGTTAATTTTTCCCCAGATATTTGGTCTGTATTTCAAGGGAAACTGAAAAAATACTCCCTAGAGCAGATGTTCACTTCTTGTGTTTTAAGTATATAACTAAAGATAGCAGCTGGGCACGATGGTGCATGCCTGTAATCCCAGTGGCTCGGGAGGCTGAAGTAGAAAGATTGCTAGCTCAAAGCCAGCCTCAGCAACTTAGCAAGACCTTAAGCAACTCAGAGAGACCGTATCTGTAAATAAAATAGAAAAAAGGGCTGGGGATGTGGCTCAGTGGTTAAGTACTCCTGAGTTCAATATTTAGGACCAAAACAAAAAGAGAGAGAGAGAGAGAGAAAGAGAGAGAGAGAGAGAGAGAGAGAGAGAGAGAGAGAGAGAGAGAGAGAGAGAGATCCACTGGAAAGATTCCTTTTAAATCTTGTAAATGAGAATGGAGCATAAGGGGAATATCATAGTATCTAGTGGAGTGAGATGCTACAACAGCCCATAAACCGCTTTGGATATCTAATCTCCTGTCTCTACTATGATATAAGCAGATACTTGGTTGGATTATTTTATACTTATGAATAAAGTTTCAACACAGCTTATTGGTGTAGTATCTACTATAAACCAAACCAAGTTTGGGGGGATCAGAGTTTCTCCATAAATACATTCATATGTTTTATCCTATTACCTGAGGAAAACTTTCATTTCTCCAGCTCCAGCTCCTCTCCTTCCCTATATAATCTATTTCTTATGGTGTTAACTATACTTGAGATCACAAAAGGCTTTTCCCTTTTTATAAACTGGAAGATAAAGGCTTGGAGGCTTGGGAAATATATTTACATTCTAGCAACTACTTACTGAGCCCTTCACCCATTCAGGGGTCTCCAGTGCTCTTTTTAGAGACAGGCTCTGACCAGCCCTTGGCAAAAGACTCTAGGATCTAGGGAAGACTACACATAGAGGCCCGTGTGGAAAAAAAAAATTAAAAACAAGCTAAAGAAACCATTATATATGTCTTATCCTACCTTGGCAAATAACAACCTGGTAGACTCAGTTTGAACTTATTGTTTGTATTTCCACAGTGCTCTGGAGAGAAACAGTCCTGGGGCCCTTGTTCAGGGTCTTTGATAGAACTCTGGAGTTGTCGACACTCAAAAGACAGTCAGGAGGAGAAGAAGAATGGGCTCAAGGTAGGCCCACTCTTGGCCCTTGATGGAGTGGTAGCCAGAGGAGAGTCACAGCAGGGACCAAAGAAGAGGTCTAAGGATCTCAGGATGGAACTGGATAATTGGCAAAGGCTGGGGTGGTGGGATAGTTTGAGACCTCTGCCAAAAATTGAGAAAAACTTGTAGATAAAAGTTAAAAGTTAAAGAAAAGAATCAGAAGATATGAATCTGAACTCAGGTGAGATCCTTGGAACTCAAGAGTGATGGAATGGCCAAAATCTGTTAAGAATTAAATACCTTCTATAGTTGTGAAATATTTATGAAAAGGAATAGCAAGTAGGCTTAGAAATCTGTAGCCCAAAGTGCAATATCCTCTTATAAGGAAGGGTCAAACATGAGCAAACTGAGAAGTAGAGGAGTGTGAGAATGCAGGAAGGAACAGTGGGATGAAGCAAGTTTTGAGGCAGAACCAGAGTACCTGGGAGCAATATTTACCCATGGAGCTGCATTCTTCTCAAGAGTCCAAAGCTTCACTTAAGGGAGAGAGATGGGCATAAATGTTCAAATACTGAAAAAAATCTTGGACTATCAACAATTACAGACCAATGGTAAATTAGAAGAATTCCATGTTTCTAACACATATACTGCTCCTTTGTTTTGCATAAGTGAATATAAACATGGTTTGTGACAAGAAAAATTCAACAACAATAGTATATAGAGAAAATAAAGTATTTCTTCTGTTTCTCTCTGTAGCCATTCATTTTCGCTCACCAGAGTAACTATTGTTGTCAGATTCTAATAACTCTTTCCAGAGAATGTATGTATGTGTATATATATTTTTTCAGGAATGTTTATACTTTTTCTACAATTATAGGAACTATATGTACTTTTCTGTGCCTTAGGCTTACACTGAACAATATAACTTGGTAATCCTTCCACAAGTGTAGTATGATATTGCCTCGTTGTTTTTAAAGGGCTTATAGTTCTTATGGTGTTGATGTAACTTGATTCACTCACTATACAAGCTGTCTATTGGAGGAAAATATTGCCATATGCTAGTAGGTTAAAATCCTTGACATGAAATTTTTAGCTCTACATCATTAATAGATATTGCTAAGTCAGATATCATAGAAGTCATAGTAGATAGGATTATTATTCAGCAACTGTTTATTCCTTTTCCCAAGCTTTGTGCTTGCACATGCTTCCCCACCCCACTGACATTGGTCTTGACTATGTGACTCACTAATAGGACATAATTAGGAGTTACAGTGTGCCATTCCTGAGCTGAAGTCTTAAAAATCATAACATAATTACTTTGCACTTTTTTGATCTCCCACAAGAGAAACATACCCAAGGAAGCTACTATCCTTTAGCCAGAGCCCTAGAATGAAGTTGCATGGAACTGACCAGAAACTGACCTAAAACCTATTGTTCATCCTGGCTCATCCAAGCCTCTATCAAAGTTGGTCAGCTTTAGTCAAACCACAGCTGACATGCATATGAAAGCCAATGAACATGTAATAAATGTTGGTTACTGTCAACCACTAAGATTTGGAGTTGTGGTGGAATGGGGTTATTTATTAGGTAGCATTATAACAGAAATAGCCTACTAATGCAGTGGCTTTGTCAATTTTTTCCCACCTTTGATATATGAATGTAAACTTCCCTATCTATACTTTGGTTATACAATGTACTATCAAAATGCTTAATCTCCTCTGTACAAAGCATTCTTATTCTTTACATGAAATTTGCAGTGGTTGAGTTTGACTCTCTTTTCACACAGCAAAGACCTATTTCTTAAATTTTCTTTATAATGAAATATCTATTATTGTCTTTTCAACCTTGAGTTCCTCAGAAAATAGAGCCTAGGTCAGAGAGCTTTTTCTTTATTAAAGAGTATCACTTTAAAGAACAGTACTGAAGAACAACAGTTGTACCATAAGAAAGTAGGGAAGGACAGAGAGGCAATACAAGAAGACAATACAAAGACAGCTCTCCTGAACTGCAACTGGTTGTTTGATCTTTAGGATTTTCCTAAATAGCCACATAAAATTTGTATAAGGACTCTTTCTGATGTGCATTTATCAGATTCCACCTCCCATTATCCTCAGTCTTGCCCCTCTAAGATTTAATTCACTGTAATTCCCAGTTGCTCAGATTTGGACACCAAGTTCAATGGATCATCATCAAGGAAACTTGAACTTGGAGCCAAAAGACAAGAAGTTTAAGCAGAGTTGCCTGCATTGGGTAACATTAAGTTGGTTAATCAGAGCCCAGACAGATCTGTTCACTGTAGTGACAACTGGAAGGAGGAACAAATGTGTAATAGAAGATCTGAAAGTATGTTAAATAAGTATTTGATACAGTTCATACATTGGATCTCTGATTATTATGCCTTTCATTGTATTCAGTTTCTATATGAAGGTCCTATATTTTGTGAGAAACTAAGGAGGAAAGGTTCAAAACCAGTGGTTCACAAAATTAACAAAGAATTAAAAATGGTACCAGGTTCAACTTTTAAATACTTATAGTCATAAAGTTAATGATATAAACTATATCCTTCATTGCACCAACTGATAACCGGGCCATAGTTGGTAGTTATCATCCAACATCAAAACTACAATACACTCATCCTCAGCCAACATTTCAATAGGTTTGCTTTGGATATCTGGTGGAGTGATGTTGAATCTCACTTCTGATGAATCTGAGCCCATAGTTGCTTTGCCCTTATTAGTCTATGGTTATGGCAATTATCTGGTGACAACTGTCACAGATCTAAAAATTCAAAAACACATCAAGAATATCACTGGGTTGCAGACATATATTTCTCTGTCCCCATTCTGTAGCAGCAACCCAAGTTCCTAGTGGTGATTAGGATCTACTATTTCTGCTGTTAAAGACATTCCATTGTTTGTCTACTTGTCTGCTGGATGAGAAGGAAATAGGTCAAGATCAGTGGGACTCTAACTGTCCTTCGATAAAAAAAAAAAAAAAACCTTTGGTAAAATACTTAAGACACTAGATCAATCATTTTATGCCTAAGGTAGTGGGAATGTGAAACAAAAATTTCTCAAATGGATTACAAAAAGAGAACATGACGAGAGTAGTCTACTTTCATCCCTTAATTTTCAGACCTATGTTTTCTAGTTGTTAAAGATATAGAGTCATACATATGTCAGACCTTGTTCCAGTGTATTGTAATGTAATCTGAGAAGTAGAGACCCTAACTACATGATATTTTGTACAAGATGATAGCTAAGTCTTTCAAAACCAATTCTACCTTTCTATTATGCTGGTTCCTCTTGTTGATAGATAATAAGGTAACAAAAGTGGATCCCAGAGTCATATACTGTCACATGTCCTTTTTCATACGAGTTCCTTTATTAGTGGCAAAGTTGTATGAGATATACCATGTCATTCAATCAAGCGTTTTATAAGCCATTGTGGGTATTCCTGGTAGAGAATATGACAGG
Source organism: Urocitellus parryii (assembly GCF_045843805.1). NCBI lineage: Eukaryota > Metazoa > Chordata > Mammalia > Rodentia > Sciuridae > Urocitellus > Urocitellus parryii. The sequence continues at coordinate 55,711,666 of NC_135535.1, forward strand.
GAAGACACACCTTACCAACAGCAAGTATCAGTCCTAATAAGGGTAACTGATGCTTCATTGTGTTATGGTGGCAATAGCTAAATGAGTCTTGGTGAGAGGAATCCTGCCACCATAGCCACTCTGCTCATTTTTTACACCAACACTGGATTGAATAAAGAGAGAAACCAATGAACATTAACAGCTTACTTAACTTCTGAGAATCCACTTTATTATGAATACTTTCTGGGTGGGCATTATTATGAAACATAAAAGTCCAAATATATTTTCCCCAATGCCCCTTGTCTAACATTCTCCAATCTTTCTTCTTATGGACCTGTAATCAATAGCGGAGTCTTTTACTACTAACCACAAGTCTGTTTTCCTTCCCTGTAGGGTCACTAGTAAGTAAACTTTTAGTGAGAGTCAACCACTTTCAGATAACACTAAGTTCGAGAACTTTTCTGAAACCCAGAATTCTTTCTTCTTCCATGGATGGTTATAAGAAACTTTTAATACCACCATAAGTAAAAGTTTAAAAAGAGATATCTGTGTAATGAAGCTTGGCTATACATGAGTGTGGGCCTTGTTCATAAAATTTACTTATGCCTTCTGAACTTTCTCAGGTCCAAACTCAAATATACCTTTTAAATTAAATTATGAACTGCCAGTGTCTGCCAAACCCTTTAACTTTCTGGATTTGAAAATTCAGTTTATTACAGTCATCTCAAGTGACTTAATCACTCTGTGTCTGGTTTTCAAGTTCTCTCTGTCTCTGTGAGGGCTCAATAATACTCTACTAGCTGAGAAAGCATGACCCATGCTGTAACTCTACTTTCAGTTCTGCCAATGAACAGGTGGCATCATTTTTAACTGAGAATCCTAGCACCATTGGATCATCAAGTAAATTTTGTAGATATAAAGATAGAATATATAACTATACATATCTTTATATATAATAAGGTATATAAATTTACACATAAGAAATATATACCTATAAATATGCTTATATGTACAATATATACTTATATAAAAACAATATGAAGACAAGACTTTACGTGTGTGTGGTGCTTGGGATTGAATCCAGGGCCTTGTGCATGAAAGGCAAACACTCTACCACCTGAACTATAGCCCAAGGCAGACATCATTACCCTAGGTATATGTATGACTGCACATATGGTGCGACATTACATCATGAACAATCAGAGAAATAAAAAGTTGTGCTGCAATTATGTACAAAGAATTAAAATACTTTCTGCTGTCATATATACTTAGTTAAAATAAATTAATAAAAACATCAATATGCTTATATATGCATGTGTGTCCTAGATAAGTTATATAAACACACACGCGCGCGCGCACACACACACACACACACACACACATACACATACACACACAGGCTACCTCAAAAATCTAAAATATCTAAATAAAAGATACACATTTTTGCTAGTGGAAAATAATGTGGTAAAGTATAAACAGTTTTCTTTACTTTAGAAAGTCTGTTTCAGCATTTAGACTATTTGACCCTAAAAATTCTCTGATATGGTCTATCCTTGAATTTTCGTGGGCTTAATTCCTGCATTTGGGCACATAGGTTTTAATGGGACATCTGGAACAATTTTTTTGTTCTTCTCATCAGATTTATTTAGTACACTATTATCACTACAGTGATTTGATAAATTGATATCTCTGTGCACTATATTATGACAAAAGAAAGAGATTTGGCATATCACTGGTGCAGAACAGGGATTGGTAATATTCTCTCTTATGCACAAGAAAAAAATGCTCTGATTTTACCCATTGAAGAAGAATAAGAAGGAAATATTTGCTAGATTGATTACCTCATAGGATATGCCAAGAGTCTTTTATAATATGCTCAAATAAAAATCCAACATGGCAGCTAGAATTGAGGCCATCAACTGGCTAAATTTATGGTTGTCAATCTTCATCGACTATTTTCTATGTAATTTTTTGGAAGAACTATACAGGTTGACTAAATAATGATATGAAAATCCTTGGCATTTCCTCCCTGAAGACATTATTGCTTCTGATTTTTATTTTGACAGGAGCAGGATAGTTTCCAGTATATTCTGAGACCTCCACTTGGCATTTCACACTCTCATATCTCTTACTTCTCTAGTCAGGAAGCTGAAGTGATTATTTTGGCAGCTGCTAGGTATATCAACTCCAAATACACTTTCTGTAAAGAAGTATTAACCACAAAATGTATTCATGAATGCTATAAGATATGCTAAGAGACATACTTGTCCAAAATTTCATTTCTACATTGTGTCCATAATTTATTACTTTAATTGGTATCTTATAATGAAGCTGTGGTTTTGTAGGTATCAATGAGAGATCAAATAGACTTGACAAATTGCACAGGTCCTGTGGAGGAAAGATAAGGGACTTTTTACTGTCTATATTTCTATAGTATTTCAGGGTCCTTAGTCGAGTCCACCAGGTTTCTTCAATCAAGAGGCTCTAGGCTTGTGAATTTAATTTGTTCCAGTTTGGACAAGAGACCATAATTTTTCATTGCATCAAGATATTTAGTTTTCTATTAACCAGTTTTTGGGTTTCTATTGCTCAAAAACATCCTTGTTAGTGTTCCAAGTTTCTTAACTCAAGGAATACCATTTAATTATTTAACATCAAAGATTCCAAATAATCAAGGCTTCCAAATTGCCCAAGATAATTATATTCAGTTTTCCTCCCACATTTAAGTGTTGCAATTTGGTCTCTGCCATTTTGTAATCTCATTATTCCATTAATATTAGAGAGTTCTGCTCCACAGCAATGAATTCTACCATCAACTCCAATTTACAAAAAAGCAACCAATATAAGTTTATCAAATAAAGTAGTGCCATTCTTCACAAGTGCATTTCTTATTACCTTAGTAAAAGAATCATCCTTTGGCCCCTGTAGAGGGAAAAAGTAAGGTGATGTTTTTCAGACCTTAAGTTGGCAATTTATTCTGACATTCCTAACTTTTCAGCCTTCTGCCACTTCCCAAATAGTATATCAAAAAATTTTGTTATTTCTCTGATATTCAGTAAAGCGTATCATTATGCCCAAGCTTCAGGGATACATCACAACAGGCTCCAGCCAGATGACCTTGACAAAACATTAAATATTGTAATGGATGATTTGCTCCATGTCAACAGATTCCCACGATCCAATATCATCTTCTGTCTTCACTTTCAAATCCTTGAAGGTCCATTCTATTATCTGTTATACTATTTCCTAATAAACTGCCTTAACCAAGTTTTACAACTCATTTGGCTTTAAGACATTTCCTCCTGGATTGTCCTAATCTGATTGGATGAGAGACATGACTGATTATTACCTGGAGTTGATGGAATTTAGCAAGAAAGAGCCAGAATAAGATAAATGCTACCTTACAAGTCATCTAGCACCAAGATGAGAGTTTTCAATATTTGCAAAAGAAGTAGAGGAAGTTTTGACAGCACTGTTACTTTTGGTATATCTAAGGTTTCAGTTTTTTGTCTCATCAACCCCTATGATCCCATTCTAGGCCTCAGGGTTCTACTGTTTTCCAATCAGCATCCTGACTTTGACATTAGAAATAATTGCAATTGGGAAGTCCATCTACTTTGCAGTTTGTCACCTTTGCAACTGAATATTGGGCCTGATTTTTAGCCATTTTTCCTGGAGCAATTAAAGTTGTGTCCTTAAAAGTTGTTGCAGAAGATTTCTGGCTTCTTGAATGAGTTGTTGACTGCTTTTGGCTTATCATTTTCTATTTGTAACTTTTCTAAAATATTTAAAACATACTCAAGTACTCTTCAATTATTAAAATTATTCTTGTTCTTCAATCACATACACTCCATAGCCACAGCAAATTCCAATATTCACCATTCATATGCTTCACATTCCAAAGAAACACTTAGTTTTAAAGGCTGTCATATCACTGCACTTACAAAATGACTGAAACTGGATAATTTACAAACAACAGCAATGTTTTGTTCACATTTCTAGAAGCTGGGAGATCCAAAATTAAAGCACCAGTAAATTCAGTCTGCTAAGGGCTCTTTCCTCACAGACGTTGTGTTATGCTTCCACAAGACTTCTTTTATAAGGACACTAATCTCATTCATGAGTACAGAGCTATCTTGACCTAACACCTTACTACTTCTGTACCATAGATTGGATTTCAACATATAAATTTGTAGGAGCTCAAAGATTCAGACCATAAGAGTATTTTAATTAATTTTTGTATCTTTTATCATGGGCAGATATGTTGATCATAATTCTCCTAATTTTTCTTCATCTTTCAGAATTTCCACAATTAAAGCTTATTTTATTCAAGTAAACTTTAGAATCCGCAGACTAGCTCCAAGATGTATACTTGAAACTTTATATTGGGAATATAGAATCTTTAAATAGTTGTAAGTAAAATTTCTACATTTAAGATGTTAAATATTAAAATTGTGATATATATGTGTGTAATAAGAATTGCAATGCAAAAAATAGTACATTATAAAGACATGAATCGGCGTGAACATACTTTATACACAAAGATATGAAAAAATGTGCTCTATATGTGTAATAAGAATTGTAATGCATTCCACTGACATGTATTTAAAAAATTAAAATTAATTTAAAAAAGATGTTAAATATTATTATCAGAGAACATGCGTATCTTTTTTGTTTGTTTTAAAAATATAAAGCTAAATAAGTAAAATATCCAGGTATTTATGTGTAAAAATTGATGGAAAAGTGTGTAGACTACTATTATAAATAAAATATTTTTTCTTAATGATTTCCCTGTATTTATTTTGTGCTCAGCCACCATTGTCTTTTAATTCTTTTGGACTTTTCAAGTGTTCGGACATTTCATATGCAGTAGTAATGATGTTTTATCATCATTTATGATGTTTTATTTTCTTCTCTTTTCTAATGCTTTGATCTGGCATCTCCAAAACAAAATGTAGATTTACATTTGTAATAGTCTTACCTGGACTTTATTGAGAACATTTTCAGTGATTCTTTATAAAACATGATGATAGTTTTTAAGAACATATCAATGTTGTGTTACTTTCAGACAACTTATCATACACTGAAATACAGTGTAATGTGGTTTTACATCTTCATTTTCCCATACATTTTATGACACCCCCAAAGTAGATAATAATTATTTTTCAGATTCTTAATTTTTATTTTTTATGCTTTTCATTTACATAACTCATTAAGAAAAAATAAGTACAGAAGACCAACCTCCAAACCTCAATATGGAAAAAAATTACATAAAGAAATGTGAGAAAGTCTGAGAGTTCTTAAATGTTTCAAGGTACAATGAAGATGGTATGAATAAAGCAAATGACAAAGAAGTTACATCCATGAGGAAAAAGTTTTTTAAAGTTAAATTATAGACAAGAATAATAAAGCCCTTTACCATCAGTAACCTTATCATTGATCAGAATACTTATAGAAAAGCTATATACAGGCATTATGCCTGAAGAAGATTATTTTAAAAAGTGTTTTCAGAAGTCTGAAAATAAGTAAAGAAAAATTAGACACTGCATCACTGAAAAGAATCCTATTGGACAATAGGACACTAGACAGACCAGCATGAGCCTGCACAGTGGTTGCCCAGGGAGCTGAGGATCAAACTATCATAAGTGGCAAATATTTTTGAAAAGCTGTGTAAGAAGCACTAACTTTCAGATAAAATAGGAAAAGGAGAAACACTAAATGTGGTTCCACATGGTCATTAGCATAACAGAGGAGAATAGTGATGTATTTTTAATCTCAAGGAAATGGGTGTAAAGGAAGGAAAAAAAAAACACTAAAATCTGATTGGAAAAAATGATAACAACAAGAGTGTAATGAGGTTAGAATTCAAAGAAAAGGCAAATCTCGACAGGAACTAAGGAAACTGAAGCTAAGGAACTAGGAAGACAGAAAACTGGGACTCTTAAGTGTTGATTAAAATGGGAAAAACTGATACCTGCTGACAGGTAATAAGTAGGATATAAAGTACTTTGGTGAACACAGAAATGTTTTAGGCACACAGGTTTTAACTTTTTTGTAGTTGTAGATGGATACAATACCCCATTTTCATTTATTCATCTTTATGTGATGCTGAGGATGGAACCTAGAGCCTTACACGTGCTAGGCAAGTGCCCTATCACTGAGCTACAACCCCAGAGCCAGGCACACAATTTTGAAGAGAACTTACTGGCCTAACATTGTAGCAAATGGATAACTCAGAGTGAATGAAAAGGGAGGTGTTTAAACAAATTGACTAAATTTTAGGAGTCTTGGATGATCTGAGAAAGGAGAAAGGGAAGTAGATAAAGCTTCATACAAGTAAAGATGGATGAAAGTGACCTTCAGAAGTAGAATGGAAAAAAATTAAGAAGAAACAAACAGCAACAGAAAAACTGAGAGAATTCAAACAGGAGAAGTTTTTTTTTTTCTTTTAAATGAGAAGGTTTCAGAAGACAAAGTACATGTTATGAAATGAAGAAAGAAGATGCAAAGAGGAAGATAATTGGATTTGGAGAAGAAAAAAATAATTCTATGCTTGTGAGTTCTGCAGTAGTGATGGAGGAATAGAAGCAACTGTGAAATCAGAGAGCATAATGAATGAAATCCCTAAAAGGCGCTGAGGTGGTGGGGGGAGGGGGCAGACATGATGGCTAATTAAAGATTCTCTTTAAGCAATTTATAGATATTTAATTCACTTATTCTTCATTAAAGTCACATACTGTAAATATTACCTTTTTCTTCATTAAATATAAGAACACTGAAATTAAATAACATAAGGAGATGCAGTCAGGAAGTGGCAAAACCAGATGTAACCTTCTGACTTTCTTAATTATTACATTTCATTGCTCCCAATATCAACTCTGCAAAATTTCCTAGTAACAACCAAGGACAAGGAGGCTCAGGGAATTGTCTGAACTGAATACACACTCAATGTACATGCCAATTTGCTGGGCAGTCCTACCAACTTCATGATGTAAATACAATTGAAGAAGTGGAGGCTTAGTAAACTTAGATAATTTTCCCATGATCACAGAGCTACAAAACAGTAAACTACCCAAGTTCATGATCTTTATAATTTCTACTAAGAAGGGGAAAGCCATGAAGAAAGTGATACTTCTTGGGCACCTGTTATATACGGAACTCTGTGCTACTTATTACCCATTACTGTCCTGCATAGTCTTGTTGAGGGGCTCACCATGTGTAAAAAACCATATGCACATATGAAAATAGATAATATTGCAGGCTATATCTCTACACTAGAAAAATATCAGTAGTAAAAAGAATATTTTAAAGAGGGGACAACTCCGTTTGATAGTTAACTCAGGTCACAGAAATGTATAGTAACTGAACAAGGATGACTAGTATCCTGGAACTATTGACTTATACAGGCACCTCTCTACTCACAGGATTTTCTCTCCCAGTGGAACAGCATAAGCAGTGTAGTGAAGTTCTAGGAATTCAAAAGAGGAAGAAAATATTTTGGAATCAAATAGTGGCTTTGTATTTATTTAAGTTCTTATTCCTCAATTTTTAATGTCATTTAATTCATTAAAAGAAACAAGGAAAAATGAAATAAAGATTGGATTTTTTTAAGGAAATATAAAAATAAATGCATTTGTTTCATGATTGTGCAGATGCAATTGATTTTATTGCACTGCTGTTTTCGTACCAATTACCATTTTTAATATAGAGACAAAATAAACATATAATATGTGTGCAAATTTTTTAAAAGCCAGGATATTAGATGTTTGAATTGATGGCAGTCAAACATGACAACTTGGGAAGTGATTCTTTGTTAAGATTCTACAATAATAAACTTTCCAGAGTTCTTGCAGCATCTCTGTTAAATAATGGTTTGGACAGCTCAACAACAGAACTTTCTTCTATTTAACTAGAATTTTTCTTCCAAAACCATCTGGGCTGGCAGGTGTTCATCATCAGATCTGGGTTGCTATGAGACTGGAACTTGCTAATGCTAATGAGGTACAGACACAGAAACCTAAATTTTGCTCATTTAATGCAACTTTATATTTGCTACTGCTTGAAGTACCAGAAACACCTTATGACTTTTCAAAATGCAAAATTTATAATTAAAGATTCCCAAAGAAGACATTCTAGTGATCATAAATGATAGAATAAATTGATGGGAATGTGTGTTTATTTTCTTTTTAAACACTAGGAATCTTAATGGATTTTCTTTTTCTTGGTGGAGGACAAGTCTATGGTCTATGTATAATTTTAAGTTGAAAAGTAAGAGAAGAAGAAAAGCATGTTTACTTTCATGTGAGAGTTGTATTTCTCTCAATAGGAAGAAGAATTTTCAAGTCGTTTGCAGATGATTCTCACAATGAAAGCTAAAGTATACAGAAAGCATACAAAAAGTAATAGTTGTGAAAAAATAATCAATCTGATGATTTTCATTCATTTTAATGGTCAGTGACATCACATCAAATTCAAATTCAACTTGATGGCCATAAAAAGGTAGTCTTTACATAGGGCAGTGTTATAGAAAATATAGAATTAATATTCAAATTTATCTGAAGAAGTTAGAGAAAGTTTTACAGAAATAGGTAAAGATTTAAAAAGGAAGTTCATATTCTTCATGTGAAGGTCAGGATTGTATTACAATTCTTAATACACCTTTATACCACAATTTATCATATCTCTGATTGTATATAAGGTATGTTGACACCAAATTTTTAAACTGTCTTTTTAGTTGTTACTATTTTTCCAGGATGAGTCAAGAATTGTTGTGTATTTCTGCTTTAATAAAAATCATAATTCATATCAGTTTTATATATTGAGATTCTATGTAATATTTGTCTTGGAATGGGAGGGAGGATTGTGGCATCTTAACTCATAAAAGGAAAGAAACAAATTTTGAAAGCCACTATACTGAAGCATAGAAAATAAGGGGAAAAATGATTTGTTTAAATTCTATTAAAAGGTGATGATGATATATGACAAAGGTCTGGTATATACAATAATAAAATAATGTTTTGTACTTTATAAAATACACTTAACCATGAAGAAGAAGTGTAGTAGGTGTGTGAACATGTGGTTGGGGTGTGTGTGTTCTATAACACTAAACTAAATGTACACAAATTTCTACTGTCTGGGCATAGTGGGCATGCCTGTAGTACAAGCTGCTCCGGAGACTGAGACAAGATGATTGCAAGTTCAAAGCCAGCCTTAGCCATTTAGCAGGACTCTGCACCTCGGGCTTATTATTCAGTACCAAAAATAAATAAATAAATAAATAAATAAATAAATAGATAAATAATAAAAAGAAAGTTCCACTGTTACCAATAGCAGAAAAATTCAGCAACAGTAAAGGAATAGAAGTTAATTGCTATTTAATAAATTATTTAGTAAATTACTCTGTTTTTCCATTTGTTAATAATATCATTTTGTTATATATATTATAATCATATATGTAATTTATAGTACAAAGGTTATTTTCCTAACTACTATATTGCAGGAGAAGCTTTGTATATTTATCTTAATTAGTCTTCATAACTGTTCATATTTTAGATGCTCAATTCCCATTTCAGAGATATAGAAAGCAAGACCTATTGAGATTTTGCAATTATCCTCAGACTATAGAACAAATAGCTGAATAGAGATAGAATTCCAAAGCTTGCCATTTCCCACTGCATACTCTCCCAAGAACAAGAGTTGAAGTTGAAAAACTTTATGTAGGATTTTTCTAGAAATCTAATTTTAAAAAAAAGAAGAAAGAAAGAAAATAGGTGTTTGGGTTTTTTTTAATATATTTTGTTTTCTCTCTAACAAGCATAATCCAATCAGTGCCTTAGCAGGTATGGTATCATCAAAGTATACACTATCTGCTTTTTTCAATAGATGAATTCAAATCCTCATCTAAAAGAGAATTGCTTTAGTTTATTTTAAAATTTTATCTTCAAAGTTGAATCTCTGAAGTAGCAGAAATATTATTAGGATAATTCAAAACTAGTAAAATTACTTAAGATTCTGGTACAAAGTGTACACTTCTATGGATGTTTTGAAATATATGTCAAAACCAGTGGTTCCTGTGAGTTTTTTGGTAATAATGAAGTAGATTAATCTCTATGGGATAAACCCTAGTAAGAAATATGTAAGTAATTTCTCTCTTTCTCTAAAAGGAAACTTGCTCTAATGGTAGGAGAACCAAGCTACCATGATACACTCAATTGGAAAGCTGTTGTATGCCTCACTTGTGTTAAGAATGTCTGGTTCTCCTAGGCAACCAAGAAGGACCTGCTGATTCCTAGAGAGCTACTTGCCTTGCTAGCGTTCCTTTATTGATTATCTGATATACAGGCATGCTAAGTGGGTTATAGAATATAGTAAACCATATTTTGCATGCTTCCTCTATAAATTAAAGTGACAGAAAGAGGCCATGAATGAACAACTCCAAGGTAAAATAAAATATTACCATCAGTTGCAACACTTGTGCAATCCTGTGTCAATTTTCAAGAGCATTTGTTTTAATAGTGTGCAAAAGCAAGCATATACATATATCTCACTTCATCCTCCTGAGGTAAAAACACCATTAAGCACTCATGTTTCACCATGCAGTTACAATTTGCATCTACATGTGCCTAAGACTTATAGCCACTTTATTTTGAGAAGTGGTCCTTGAACTCTTTTTCCAACCATATCACCCATGCTGCTGACTCATATCTGACTGACTAGTTTTGTGACTCAAAGTTTTGAGAAACTTCCATAAGTATAGCCTTGGTACACTATTATGATGTCATCTATTCCAAGAACTGCTAGTCTGGGAAAACCACCCCATCCATATTGTTTATTTATTATTGTTTATTGTTTATGTATCTTTATTTCAAACTCTTTGTTATGAATAGACCTGAATTTTCAGACAAGATGCCTCTGAAAACAGAAGAAATGATCTGATCCCTTATACCCACTAAAGGCAGATCTTTGAGAGTCTCAATTCAACTAAACAACTGGGAAATAAGGCTTAAAATAAGCCTGATCATTAGTTCAGGGTATGAATTATCTTCCAAATCAAAACTGAGTCCTACACAGAAATAAAATGAGAAAGACAGCAGAAAATAAAATAATAACAATCTCAGAGAGTAAAATGATAATAACAATCTCAAAAATTACTAGATTACACAGATTCTACATTTTTTTCATTTCCCAAATAAACAAATATGTAAAGTAAACAGTCTAGGTAAAATACTAAACAAACAATAATAAATAATAAAATAAATTTATCCCTTAAAAAGAGAATCTTTTAATAATATTGTAGTGTAAAGAGAAAAATAAACACATAGTATAATTGGGTTTGTTTATTGTTTTAGATATATAGATTTTCATCTGTTTAATACAATATATTTCCATTTATCATTTGCACACTCTTTTGCAAAAGAAGCCTACATATTTTAGGCCACCTCCAGCATGAAACCCTACCTTAACATTAAAAGTTATTTAATTTAAAGTTATTTCTAACAGGAAGATATTTGCTGCCCCAGGTTCATAGCATATGACTCAATTCTGCTTTAATACAGTAGAAAGTCTGTGTTGCACAGCTAATTAGGCAACTATCATTAGTGTTGTACAGTCTCTTGCCAATTTGAATTTTATAAGTGAAATTAGTGTAATGATTCCAGCACACTTTCTTGCAGACATTTTGCATTATTAAGCTGTGTTTGGCCCACCTCAGCAATAAACTTATTCTCCAAGTATATTGGTTTATTTTTCAGTTTCTCCAAAAGAAGATAAAAAGAGGATTGGAAAGCCAACCAATCCCAAATCATAACACAGATAGCTAACTAAACTAGGTTGGAAGCCATATGGTGTATGCGTGTTTTAATCAGGAACATCTCACATCAAACCCTAATCCTTGATGAATTTTAAATATATCCCATGGCATCATCCATTTAGTCATTAGTAGCAACTGCTGTATAGTCATTAGTAGCAACTGCTGTGTTTATAAGGAATATCTACAAAGACCATGGGATGATGTGTGAACATAAAACAGAAGTAAAATATATTGTACAAGGTGGAATTTCCCTCCTAGAATTATATTAGGCAAGAAAAAATCCTGCTCTCACAAATCATTTAACACAACACTTCTGACACCAGATGTGTGTGCATTTGTCCCCACACATCAACCAAGCCATCTGCAGTGTGTATTGGATGGCTGTCCTCAAATTAAATTCAATTATCTACTTGGAAATAGTTTCAGAACAGCAAAACCAAAAATACATAGATGTATACATATACATGAAAAAAATAAAGCTAATGAAGTATCCTAATGGAAATACTAACTAGGAAAATTGAGCTGGCTAGGGAAGGATTTTTTTCTATATCATGATTTTTGATCATGATGCTTCCCAGCTTAAAGCCCCAAATTTTTTTCTTACTTATTAGGACAGTGGTCAGGAAATTTTTCTTGAAAGAATGGATAATAAGTGGCTTTGTGAGTTCTTTGGGAGTTTTGATTTTTCTTGTTGCTTTGTTTTGTGCAGCTAAGAATCAAGCCCTGGGACTCACATGTGCTAGGCAAGCATTTTCCCTCGTAGCTACATCCGCAGCCTGTGGTCCATCTTTTTTCCCATTGTAACTACTCAATGCTCTTGATACACAGGAGAGTTGTCATAAATAATACTAAAAAAGCCAGCATAGCTATATTCCAATACAATTTTATTTAGAAGTAGAGTGCAAATATAAGCCATACTTTAAGTAGAGTGCATCCCATAAAGCCACAGTATTCTGACCCCTCTCCTAGGATAATAGGCAAAAACACACATATCCACATATATATTTCCAGCTTCTTCTCTGCTGACTCAAGTCTCTCTGCCTGGAGGTTGCTTTCCTTGTGAATGACTGTTAAATGTCACCACTATTGCCAGTTTAAACCTATGTATCATTAATTTGGTGAAGGCTTTCTTAATAGACCTTTTCCCTCCCTTCCTCCTAGTTGAATAAACCTCTTATTTTTTCATTCTTTCCTTTAGAAGCATTTCTTCAAATGCCTACTCTATGTTCTCCATATTTGGAGTACTGTAGCAAACAAAATAGATTCCTTAATCCTTAATCAAATTCACATATTAGATGATGGTTTTTATTGCGGGAAAGCAAAAAAAAAAGAAAAGCAGTATAAGGGATATAAGGAGGAAGAGTAGAAAAGGGATAATCTGCTATACTACAGTGGATAATCTATATGTCTCATTGAGAATGTAGGAATTGAGAAAAGATTTTTTTACAAACAAAAGGCAGACATGGATAGCCATTGGGAATGAACATATAATAATCAAGGAGAAGATTGGCAGGAGATATATGTGGAGAAACAGCAGTTAGAACCAACATGGCCATGCCTCATAAGCTGTTATAAAGACCACAGCTTTTACTCCCAGTAAAAGGAGAAGCCATCAGTAAAACAAAACCAGTAGGATCTGGTCTATGTTTTTAAAAGAGTATTCTCACTGCTCTCCTGAGAATAGATTATAATGGGGCAACAGGTAAAAGCAGAAAAATTAGTGACAAAGATCTTGCAATAATACAGGCAAGAGATGATGTACATATGACCAAGAGATAGCAGTAGAGGTGTTGAGAAGTGGCCACGTTCTGAAATTCTCTTTTTTTACATCCTGCATGTGTTTATTTTCAAACACTTTTAAAACTATTTAAAATTGCTTACACATTAATCATTTTACTTCATTTCAATAACTTGCCTTGTTCATGGTTGTGTTCCAGTATTTTCTAATGATTTTAACATCAGTTCAGGAATTGAGGAATGGATGTTACCTCCAGTTCTAGGTCAGATATTGTGTGTAAACTCTACTTAGTACATTAAACCACATCTTAAAACCACAGAATGATGGTGATCTCTACTAGGAAAAAGAAAATTTCCCCCTGTGATACATCTATTTTTAAAAAAGAAGATGATAATGTTATTCTCTGAAGAAAACATATAAACACATCCATGCAATTGCCAGGGGTAAAGATAATGCCCTTCCATTGTCTGCTAAATCATCAGCTCTTGACTTGTGTTGGGTTGCAAAAATCAGTTCTATCAAATATTTTTGAACATGCTAACTATCTTCCCAAATCTCCCTGCCAAGAAGGACTTGATCTACAGGAGAATCAAGTAAAATTTAAGAATATTTTTTGTCATAAGATTGTCTGAAATCATAACTGTTTCAATAACTACATATTTGTCAAGGATGAATATCTGTGGGGTGATTTCTTTCGATTTCTTTCTAGAACTTTTGCTGTCTTAAGCTCCACCTTTAACTTTCAATGCATTTGTGCAGAACACTCATAGTTGTGGTTTCCTTTCATAAACTATTGCATTCATTTCAAAAGCATTTAATACTCATTTCTCTATTTTAAAAGGACAATCCCAAAATAAATTGGATTATCAGGAGAAGAGAAAAACAATTGGATTTTTGGTTATTTTTGAAGGGCAAACAACAACATTAAACTAGGCTCTTTTTTTCTATACAGGGATGAGCAGACTTCTATAAAGTCTAATAATCCCATCTAAGAATTTACATTATTGGATTGAGGTACAAAGTATTCATTTTGCTGCATTTTGGCAGAGTAACTATAAAATTGGATGTCCTACTCTTTTTCTTTAACTCCTCAGAAAAGAGTGTGACTCTGTTGCAAAGTCTAAATTGAAAAGAAGCAGGAAAACCAGAGCTATCGTAGTTCTGTCATCACATCCTACCTCTCCTTTTAGAAACTGTTTAGTTTGAGATTTCTAATCACAGTAACCCTATTTGCAGCAGCCAGGTCCTAATAGGGGTTGTGTCAATGTAGTTCTCTGGGGTAAGTGCATAAATTCCAACCTATAAAAAATTTGGACAAGGCTTAGAGGAAATTACATTCTTTAGAATATTGGTAGGCCCTAGTTTGAAAAAAAAAAGAAAAAATCACCATCATTTGTCATCTATTTTATTATTATCTTTTTAACTTGCAGGGAGATTGAGCAGAGGGTCCTTGACAAGCAATCAAAGATCACAGTTCAGATCTCTATTCTGCTATACACAGATTTTTCGCTTTAGAAGCCCCTTTATCTTTGTGTTCCAGGTTCCTCATTTATAAACTGTACTCAGAACCCTAAATGTGTCTACCAGAGATTAATATGTTAAACAAATTAAGTTTGTTTGTGTGAAAGAGCTTTAAGAAGATATAAGAGATTAATATACACCATTTCCCAAGTAATAAATAACTTTATGCTCATATATACATACATGTATATATTATTTATATATGTGTGTATGTATGTGTGTGTGTGTGTATATATATATATATATATATATATATATATATATGTGTGTGTATATATATTAATGACTTGAATCTCCAAGCTATTTATTTAGAAGTAATAATTTTGGATAAAATTATCAATATTTAAATAATAGCTATTTAAACCATAGGGATATTTATAGTCCAGATAAAATGCAGTTTTCAAGCAGGAAACTACATGATGAATTTTGTACAGGTCATAAGCTTTCCTTTCATTCTTAATTATTCTTTTTTTATGTATTTTTTTACTTGTAGGTGGACACAATACCTTTATTTTATTTTTATGTGGTGCTGAGGATCAAACCTTTGCATGACAGGCAAGCGCTCTACCACTGAGCTCCAGCCCCAGCCCCTGAATTATTCCTATTATAGGCTTATTACCCACAAGCATGTTACATCTCCTTTTTCCAGTTATAGAATGGTTTTCTAAGCTTCAGACATTATCATGTACACATATAAGTCTGGGAAGGGAAATGCTGGCTAGCACAAGAGAGTTAGCTGCCTTCTTGTACCTTACCATTTCGTCTATAAACTGTCTTGTCCAGAAACTCTCCTTATTAGAGCTTTCTTTGCACATCAATAGTGTCCAGAACTAGATTATACAAGGCCATCCCTGCAGCAAAGGAGAGCTTACTTTATTGTCAATAAGAAGGTAAGCATTCAAGGAGCACAGTGTTCTGGAATGGCTTTGGGATATCCAACCACTTGTGCTTCACTGCAGAAAATCCAATCTGTGTTCTTGAGAATGCAACTCTGAATCCTACAATTGCTGCTCTTACTTTACATCCTTGTATGACTCTATTGTTCAAACAACTACAGCAAGGAGACATTTGTGGTCCAGGTGTCTGCCCTAGTCTCATTTGAAGCATGAGGTTGTAAGTTGGTTTGGGATTCTATTGTTGTTTCTTTGTTTTGATTTGGTTTAAATTTGTGCTGAAGACTAAACCTAGTCCATCCACCACCACCCATGCTAAATTATTTTCTGATTTTTAACTGTGTTTCAGTCCTAGCCATTGTTACCCCAAAACTAAACATCTTCCTATGGAGAATAAAGCTTCAGCCTCCCTCTGCTATGTGGCCATTTCTTACCATTGACATTTTCAACCCTCTTTTAAGGCCAGGACACTAGCTATTTATTGTTATTAATTATTTTATTGTCAAAGCATCATGGGCCTCCACTTGCTAAACTTCAGAAAACAGAAATTTTCACTATCACATCATGGCTTGTACCCCTTTGTTTAAAAACATAAAATTAAAGATGATTCCTGACTCACTCTTCTCTGAAGAAAAGAGATCTGATTCAAGGTAAATTTCTGTCCCTGCTCTCAAGGCAAAACAGGTGGTAGTGATTCTCCTCCCCTTTTTCACCCCTTAAAAATAAAATTATTCCTGTTTCATTGGAGCATCCTATTATTCATGACATACCTAATAAACCATTTTCTTTTTGCATTATTGGCAACACTCAAATCAGAATAAGGAAAACTGTTCGGATCATTCACTGAGGCAAAGTGATTTCTTCCTCTCCTCACCTTGCCCTTCAGAATCCAATAAGAAGCAGAAAATAACTATCCATACGGACACGGGTCTGGAACGTGTTCATCGTCTCAGAAGTAGTTCTAAAGCAGGTTGAGGAAACTGTTGTGGTAACCACCAGGAATAATAATTAGATTCTGCAACCCCTATAGATGCCTCTGGTGTACTTGATTAACCTTGAGAGGCTTCAGCAACTGTTTCTAGAATAATAAAACAAAAACATATTGGCCAGGCACAACTATGCATACAGAATCTGAGAATAATCTCTCTGTTTTTTTTCCTAAATCATGTAGGAAAACACACACAAAAAAAAAAAATAGGAAAGCTTAATTACTTTCCTAATGGAAGAGTTAAATTCAAATTCTCAAAGGTAGGAGGAAGCAGAGTCTCTACATAAGCCCTGGGGAAATCTGGAAAAAAGAAAACTAAGCATTAGCAGACCCTGATTCCGTTTTGCTTATGCAGAAACCCCTTTGCCTCCTTTCTGGCATTGTTCTGCCCCAAACTAACCCGGTGGTGACAAGGATTTGTCAAGCTCTTTTTTGTTTCTTTACACCTACCGCTGTTTCTTCCTCATATTGTGAGTTTAATAAATTATGGTTTAATGAAATATGAATTTATAACAATATTTAAATATGTAATATTTATGTAACAAGACATAGGAATTTTTAAAAAAAGAAAAAAAAACATGAACAAGAATAACACTTTGACCAAGTAATAGGAAATACGTGAAGCAAGTGAGGGCAGGGCCTCAAATTCCAGACAACACTCACACACAACTTTGGCTTCCAAACATATGAAGAAGCAGGATATCAAGAAAGGTGACCTACCTTCAAGGCAGGGATAGCCTGACAGTAAAAGGTGAAGGAAGATGACAGTTGCTTCCAATGACATTCGAGCTAAAAGAGTTTCCTGAGGCAGAGGCTGTGTCTAAAATAAATGTGATGTCTGATGGGTTTGATATTCATTGGAAACCTTTGGGAAAATGTTTCAAGTAGTTTGCTTTCCAAACCTTTTTCTTGGTAAAGTAAAGAGGGGGAATGTGTCACCTAAAGCCCAAGCAACTTGCTTCCCCTGGCAGCTAAGTCAATCTCTATTCATAGAATGGGCATGTTCCCGAGCCTTAGCAATTTATGTTTCTTTTATTCTCAGAACACATATCAGCCCTGCAAGTCTCAGCTTGTGTGCTTGACATATTTCAATGTTATATTGCAAAATAAAACATCCTTTCCCTTTGAGTGCACTGAGTTTTCTGATGGGAATTCTCACATTTCAATCCTATCGGTCCAATCTAACTACTATGTCCACAGACCCTAGTCTCCATAATACCCAATACATTTAACAATAATGGGACACACTGTGCCCTCACAGCAATAATAAGCCTCTTGCCAAAGAATACACAGGGCAGAAGTAATTAAGGGCTAATATGTAGCTTTGACTATCTTTTCTCATTATGTATATTTCCTAGAGTAATCTATCTGAAGTCCCATATGGATTATCACTATTTTGCTTTTTTTTTACTTATAAAACTTCAGTTTAACAACAACAACAACAAAAAAGATACAATGCTACTCATATCATCTTCACCTCATAAAAATGAAAAATGGTCCAAATGAAAGCATTCATACTAAGTATATGGAGACCTATATCATTGCAAATGCATGTCACAATTTTGTGAAGGAGATAACAGAAATATAATAAAAAACCAAAACTTTTTACATCTAGCTTTATATATCTTTTATTATTATTTTCTTTTAAATATGAAATTTAGAATAACAAGTAAATTTCCGTACATTTTTGAGTTGAGACATATATTATTTTTTTCTACACCTCAATTCTTATTTAAATTGTTAAAATATGGTGACATCCTGATAGTCTAAAATTATCAAGATGCTGTACTAATTTCAGGTTTTATAAACACAATAAGCTTTTCTCTTACTTGAGCTTTAGTTTTTCCAAGACTAAATTCTATATTATAGAGAATACTTAAAGTCTTCTCCAGTTCCAATAATTGATGACTAGTCTACTTTATAGAGAAAGAAAAATAAGCTTTTCCATGAAATTCCATTGCTCTTTCCATGGAACACCTTCTTACTAACTGTGATAACTATTCTCTAAAGACGCCTCCACCCATGAACTACACCCTTCTGTGACCTGCTCTTAGTATCTTGATCAGGTAGGTCTGATAATGTATGACTGGCCAGACTAGATCTGAAGAAACCAAGCCTTTTACCTGTAATTGTGAGAGAGATGGAGTTCAATCCACCTTGAGAAAGGCAGAAGATATTTGTAAGCATTTAAGATTTGGGGATAGTTTGCTATATAACAACATATAAGCAAATGCTCGCTACATTTTAACTATATTCTCCACTAATATCCTTATCGATCACATTGATACAATTATCATATCATGTATTGATCTTCCTTTTCTTTTCACTAATGGTATTCTTTACATATTGAAAAGCACCAAAAAGTGGTGTCCCCTTGCATACTAAATATCCTATACAAAGGTCTGGCTTCTAATTAATGATTCACACCATGGCTGATTTTTCTTATGATTTTAAACAAATCATTTCATACTTTTTCCAAACTTTCCTATATGGAGTTCTTGTAATTTTAGCAAACCCTCCCACATTGAAGTACTTAGTAATGCCAAAAATACAATTAAGCTAGGAAGTTAAAAGAAAACATAGATTTCACCATGAAAGCTTCCCGTAAGAGTAAATTTTAAGTTCTTTGCTCTATCTCTGGATTTCTTTTTATGATCTACTAGATAGATACCCATAAAGCTCATATTTTTATCAGTCATCTCTTCATTTTAAAAAAAGCTAAGAAAAAAAATGACCTTATGGTTATCTCAAACGTTAATGTCACATTTAATTACATAGATAAGAAGTTATATCTGGTTCTATGCTTAATATTAAAAATTCTTATCTAAGTAATGGTGATAAGAAAAAATAGCATGCTTTTCTAGTAACTATATTGTGTGCATTTAATTAAGACCAACTCTAAGACCTGTCCTCCTTTTCTCACTACTCAGAAAACAGAGGAAAGATCTGAAGTGTGTGAAGCATGGTCAGTTTGACATTAGAGAGAATAAAGAATTGCATTATTTGGAAGCAATCAAATGAGCAAACACAGTGCCTAAAGAGGGACAGAGTTGGTGTTGAAGCTAAAAAAAAAAAAAAATGACTGAAATTTCCTCTGACCTGGGTTTTCTAGGTTTTTTTAAGATTCACCTTATTTTGTCATCAGCCATTTCTTACATAAATAAGGAAAGCATCTAGACCCTCCAAAATATAAACTTTTTTTGCATGATGATGTATCTGCAGGTTTGAATTTTGAGTAGCATTATCCATAGATTGAGGTAAATCGATAGTGAAGTTAAATATTTATAATATCTGTGACAACTTACAAAATCCAGAAGTCTGACCTACTGGTCTTACAGAAAAGAAGGGCTAAGGCTCCTTTCAGGCATACCCCGTCTCAGCAGCACAAAATCTTCAGAAATGCTGACCATTCCTGAAAACAATGTTTTCTCACTCTAGAGTAGCACATTAGGAGTCCCTCCAACTGCAGAGACAAATCCAATTCCTTTTGTCCTCCATTAGCAAATCCAGCCTGCTATGGAAAGACCGACTCCTACTCTGAGCTGAGAGGGTGGTATGTGTGTTCAATTTGAAAGAGTGTGGTCCTTGTCACCAGTCACCTTAAAAAATAAAATAATCTTGGGCTGGGGATGTGGCTCAAGCGGTAACGCGCTCGCGCTGGGTTCGATCCTCAGCACCACATAAAAATAAAATAAAGATGTTGTGACCACCAAAATCTGAAAAATAAATATTAAAAATTCTCTCTCTCTTTTTCTATTCTCTCTGTCTCTTTAAAAAAAAATAAAAATAAAAATAAAATAATCTAAAACATTTCTTTCCAAATAATGGATAATATTCCTGTCATTCTCAGGACATAGGTACTCAAGGACATTCCTTCACCATGAGATCCATTGTTTGAGTCAGCTTTTTCACTGGCATGACATAAAGACTTGACAAGAACAACCAGGGAAGAAAAAGTTTATTTGGGGGCTCAGATTTTCGAGACCTCAGTCATAGATGGTGGACTCCATTTCTCTAGGCTGAATGCATGGCAGAAGAATGTGATGGAGGAAAGCTACTCAGAATATGGCACCAGGAAGCAGAGAGAGCAAGTACTCCACTCATAGGGACAAAATATATACCCCAAGTGTCCCTAGTGACCTACCTCCTCCTCCCTACCTATGGGTACCATCCAGTCAATCCCTATTAGTGGATTAATGCACTGATTAGGTTAAGACTCACAATCCAATCATTTCACCTCTAAACTTTCTTGCATTGCCTCACACATGAGTTTTTGGGCACACCTAATATCTAAACTATAACATTTATTATGCTTAATATGGTTGGAGAAATCCATTTTCATACACAGTGTCCCCTTCCTGGTGAGGAATAGTACTATTACTCCTTTAAGAATAATTTACAGGACAGT
Organism: Urocitellus parryii; assembly: GCF_045843805.1. Classification (NCBI taxonomy): domain Eukaryota; kingdom Metazoa; phylum Chordata; class Mammalia; order Rodentia; family Sciuridae; genus Urocitellus; species Urocitellus parryii. The sequence goes on from NC_135535.1 coordinate 55,733,002, forward strand.
AATTAGACAGCTAATTGAAAAGAGAAATATGAGTGGAGGATGAGATTTATTAACAAACCACATAAATATTTACTTGCCCTTTTGACATGCATAAAAATAAAATGAAATAATGTGTCCTTAATAAGAAAAAAAACTATGAAAAATCATGAAATTAAATGCAACAGTTTGTGTATGTGTGCATGTACTTTTTTTTTTTAAGGAAGGAAGAAGGGGTTTACCTAGAATCTATGTCTGGTTTATCTAGAATCTATGTCTGGTTTATCTAGAATCTATGTGTGTGTGTATGTGTGTGTGTGTGTGTGTGTGTGTGTACATACACATATATATATATATATATATATATATATATATATTTGTGTGTATAGATCTATTTTCTAACAGTTATATTTTTAACTTCTCAATCTAGGTCAAAGCTGTATATTTTTTCACTCTTCAATGCCTGTTAAATGAGTCTGTTTACAAACAGCAAAGATAATAATTTTAGAATATAGAACAAAAGTGTTCCATTTGTTCCTAGTTGCTCTTTAAATACTAACATTCTAAGTTTATTGCTAGATGGTATGATTAAAGCGAGAGGTTTAAATAACTATCAAGAGCATGAAAGTTATGTTCATATGTCTGTTTATATAAATTTGTGCATATTTAACACAGGATATTTCTATACTTATAGATAGGTGGAGAAAAATGTCCTTCCAGACTTCATGATTTGCTTGAAAAACTACCTGAACTCAAAAAAATAGAAGGCAGGAATTTTTATAATATTTTACAACTAAGATATTTCATATTTGAGTAGAATGTTATTACCTGCACTGACCTTGGATGATTTTAGTTTTACTTAAAAAAAATAATAGGGGATCAAATGAACAGTCACTTGAAAGATTTGAGAAACTCCAAATTTTTTATGAGCTCTCTTAGTATTTTATATATTAATGTGAACTGAGACTCTTTCAAAGAGGCATGTGGTATACAGAGATTTATTTTACAAAAAAAAAAAACTGTGTACACGTTTGTGTATGTGTTTAACATTAACACTTAAAGGTACTTTTTTGACTTCTTGTTTAGAAGAAAATACTGATACAAAATGTAATCTGCAAGTGATTTCACATGCACACACAGCACACAGGAAGCTTTCATGAATTCAAAGTAAATATATGAAAGCTGTGGTTCTTGAACTAGAGAATTCATAAGAATCATTGGAATGAGTTTTAAAATTTTTAGTTTTGGGGGCCCTTGAAGTTCTATTTCAGTAAATCTTGGAAGGGGCTCAGACATCTATATTGTTAAGATGCACTCTAGTTATTTTAACACAGGTAGCTCATGTGCCATAGTTAGATAAACGTTGCTCTAACATTATATTTCTGATGAATTTATTTTTTACAAACACACTAGTGTGTGTGTATGTGTTGTGTATGCAGCACAGCCCAGTATTTTAATGTAACTGAAGATGAAAATGAACAAACTTAGGGGAAACAAAGCTCTTTTCTCCTCTATCACTGTTGAGGCACACTGAAGATATTGACAGGTACATTTTTGTGACCATTGTGCCTGATTAAATTTCTACTGCATCTAGACATGACCTTTTATTGCATCCTGGGAAGCTTCTGATCAAAAGGAAAAATGCCGCAGAGTCTCCATGAAATCTCTATTCACTCCATTATCACAAGTTCTAGTCTCTAGAATTAGGATATGAAGAAGAGAAGGGGAAAAGTAAAACTTAACTTTTGTTGACCTTTGAGGCCTTCTAGGTTCTGTCCCTTCTGCGATAGACTGAATATCTGTGTCACCCTGAAATTCATATGTTGAAACCCAAATATTTCTATGTGATAGCTTTAGGATGTGGGATATTTGGAAGGTAATTAGGTCATGAGGGTGGAGCCCTCATGAATGGAATTAGTGTTTGTTAGACCCATAGCCAAAGTATGTCACAGCACTGCATAGATTGCCAAGAGAACAAATAAAATACCAGGAGACAACATATGAAGCTGAAGGTTTTATTGAGAAATGTTTTTGGAGAAGGTCCAGGGGAGATAAGCTAAACAGGTAGTATCTTTGTCCCTCACAGGGTTTTGTCCAGTGGTGGCTGACTGAACAAGTTACACATACTCTTTCAATGTGACCTCAGTCCCAGGCCAGTTTCCCCTGAGAGATGGGTTTTATATGTTAGTCTGCAGAAATAGCGACCTCACTAGCATTAACTTGATTGGTTGCTTGTATGACCAGCATCCCAAGGAGCAACTGTCCTGGCATATGTACCAAAAACTGCTTTCTACAGATAACACTAATTTTCCCTAAGTCCCAGCATATGTGAGAGAAGTTCAGGGTACTTCAAGGTACTGATATTCCAGGCCAAGCTCGATTTCATTGGTCCCTTAACTTGGCTAGGTTTGGGGGAACAATACAGGGGGATTCAAGGACATGGTATTTGGCTACCCTTCCCACCACCTTTATAAGGATGATACAATATCCATTTAAAAGAGACCCCATAGAATTAGCTGTTTCTCTCCACCATGTAAGGACATAGGAGACAGTTATTAGTGAACCAGAAAGTAGGCTCTCACCAAACACTGAGTCTGCTGTTGCCTTGGTATTTTTTCCCAGATTCCAAGAAGTGTGAGAAATAAGTGTCTGCTATTTATAAACCCCTCAGTCTATAATATTTTTTTATAGCAAATCAAACAGACTGAAAAAAAGCCCTTTCCTTTTAATCTACTTCTGTAGGTATAGAGAATACTCAATGAGCATTGGAGAAGTCTCCATTGTAGATATAGAATTTAGTACCTAATGTGTGTTCACCTGCACTAGAGAGTAAAATTTAACAAGGAACAGTAACAAAAGAAGGAGAGCCTTTGTAGTATGGAGAATGGTTCATCTTTCTGGGTTGAAGAGGAAGAAAATATATCTAAACACTATAAATATAACCAAAGACATATTCACCTTGAGATCCTAGAGTTGGAGAATTTAGTTGGCCTAGAAATTGTGGAAGGAACTTGATCAAGAGATTCAACCATTACAAAATACTTCAAATAAACAATAAATTGTTCAGGGATCAATTAGAACACTGAAAAATGTAGAATTAAAAATAACAGAAATACAGAAATATTCTTTAGAGAAAAGTTAGGTTTTGAGCAGTTAGAAACATACCAAAGATAAAAGAGTAATATATAAATAAAATTCATTTATTTCGTTTTTGTTGTTGTTTGTTTTGCTTTTCTTTAGTTACTAGGGCAATAACAAGAAACAAAGACTTTTAGTAGTAGAAAAAAATTCCCAGCCACAAAATTCCAATAGTCCAAGAAATTAATGAAAAGAAATCTCAGAATGCTGCAGAGTCAGGTAAGGACAGCTGCTATACATAGTGGAAAGACTCTAATGTGTGGTTTTGTGTTGTAGATACAATGTTTGGAAAACACAGAAGTACAGTTACCAAAAAAAAAAAAAAACAAAGAAAAAAAGAAAAGGAGAAATTTGAAAGAAGAAAGTCCAGGGAATGTCTAAATTAGGCATTTTTCCATGAATTTCAAGGAAATGTGATTTTTTTTTTTAATGAAAAAACTGGTAGGATAGCTCAAGCTGTGAAAAAATATGCCAGGCAAATAACTGGGGCCTGGAGTCCAAGGACAAGAGGTGACTAACTAAAGATGTGCCATATAGAAGCCCCAGAGATGGAGCATCTGATCAATACAGATGTTGAATTGGCCTCCACAGTGGAGTTGCCTTATTCTGGGAGGAGCGGCTGAGAATGGTTTCTTTAAATTTATTATATTTTCAGACTCAGAAACTACCAATACCATATTTCTTTCTAAATACAACTACACAGGCAAAATATTCCAAAGTGTGTTAGCCAAGAAATATATACTCTCCAAAGGGAAAGAAAGGAAGGAACAACTATGATCAAGAAAAGTGTCAGCCCTAGGGATAAAACAAACTTAAGAAAAAAGTTTTTGGATCTATTATAATGCAAGTAATAAAATCCAGACACTCAGGAGACTGAAGCAGGAAGATTGCAAGTATCAGGCCAACCTCCAAACTTAGTAAGACCCTGTTTCCAAATAAAAGAATGTAGCCAGGCACAGTGACACACATCTGTAATCCCAGTGACTTGGGACGCTGAGGCAGGAGGACAGTGGTTTCAAAGCTGGCCTCAGCAACTTAACAAGGTACTGAGCAACTCAGTGAGACTCTGTCTCAAAATAATTTTTTAAGGGAGAACCTGGGAATGTGGCTCAGTGGTTAAGCACTTCTGGGTTCAATCCCAATACCAAAAATAAAAAATACTATATAAATAGATGATAGATAGATAGATAGATAGATAGATAGATAGATAGATAGATAAAGGAATGTAGCTCTGTGCAACAGAGTAGAGGAATACTAGAGAAAAATGTGAGACAAAAAATAGGGATTTCAGATTCACCTACTGCTAAAAAAAAAAAAAAAAAGCAGAAAAAGGAATAAACTATGAAGAAGGCCAATTGTTCTTTCATCACTGAAAGAGTAAAATTTAATCAAGGTTTATAAAATTTAAAAATTGTTGACAGGCATGTTTCTGAGTAGCACATACTAATCCTCAGTGGATACTCAATTTCAGAACCTTCACACTGGAACATTAAAGAGAACATTTCAGGATCTATAACACAATAGAACAGAGTGTGTTAAGTATAACACAATAGAAATCAGTTGATAGGGATTATTCAGCTTGGAAAGTTGTAGCACAAAGGAGAACCTCCACAGACCTAGAGAATTCTGAAGTATGGGACAGGGCAACAGCAGTAGTAACTCAGAGCAAAGAAGAATTTAGGGATTTTCTTGGCTTTAGATGAATGTAGGTAGAAGAGAATTATGTTGACACAGTAGAAAAGGCAGAAACGACACAGTTTTCTAAGAACTCAAAAAACTTAACAAAAAAAACCCCCAAATTTGTCAATAAATGGACAAAGGAAATGAACAGGCATTTCACAGAAAAAATACAAATGGTCAACAAACATATGAAAAGATGTTCAAGATCTCTAAAAATTAGAGAAATTCAAATTAAAACTAAGCTGAGATTTTTATCTTGCTCCAGTCAGAATGTCAACAATCAAGAATATAATTAACAAATGTTGGTGAAGATGTGTGCTGGTGGGAGTATACTCATATGTTGCTGGTGGGACTGCAAATTGGTGCAACTACTCTGGAAAGCAGTATGGAGATTCCTTGGAATGGAACCACCATTTGACCCAGTTGTCCCACTCCTTGGTTTATATCCAAAGGATTTAAAATGAGCAAACTACAGTGATGCAGTCACATCAATGTTTATAGCACCTCAATTCACAATAGCTAAGCTATGGAACCAGCCTAGGTGCCCTTCAACAGATGAATTTATTAAGAAAATAACCCACTTGATTCTAATGTATGAAATATGAGATGTCAAGAGCTTTGTAATGTTGTGAACAACCAATTAAAAAAAAAAGAAAATATGGTACATATACACAATGGAATATTAACCATAAAAAAGAATAACTTTTTGACATTTGCCACTAAATGGATGGATCTGGAGACTATCATGCTAAGTGAAATAAGCCAATTCCAAAAAACCAAAGGTCAAATTTTGTCTCTGATATGTGGATGCTAATCCACAACAAGGGGTGTTGTCGGGGGAGAATAGAAGTTTAGTAGATTAGATAAAGGGGACTGAAGGGAAGGGAGGAAGCACAGAAACAGGAAAGACAGTAGAATGAATGAATTCAACTTAACTTTACTATGTACATGTATGAATACACCACAGTGAATCTCCACATCATGTACAACAGCAAGACTGGGATCCTAATTAGAAAAAAAAATATACTCCATGTTTGTATAAATATGTCAAAATATACTCTATTGTCTTGTGTAAGTAAAAAGAACAAATAAGAACATTTTAAAGTTTCTGTTTAAGAAGTGACTTCTATCAAGTCGGTGGCGGTGACCTAGGAACAAAGCACCAAGCAGCTCTGCAGGTGCCTGTGGGAAACTCTTGTAAATCAGCGGGATCCCCTGGCCAGTCCTGGAGTTCAGCCAGCTCCACCCACCCCAACAAGCACCAACTCCAGCGGGACAAGGAACTCTAAAAATCCCTTTTCCTGTCCCAAGCCTTTCCCTTCCTGCCATGAGCCCCATAATGTTCCAGTCTGGTCCCATTCGGTTTCTCCTCAGACCCTCTTCCTGTCCACTCTGTCTGTCTGATAGAGTTCCGCTCAGGAGGGGGGTCTCAATAAAGCCTCCTTAGGTGGTCCTTTTAAATCTGCCTCCTTTGATCACTTGCCTGATCTCAGAACTTCTAAATATTTTGGCTGTGGTCTTGGGTACATCACATGATTTAGTTTTTACTCAACATTTTATCTAATGCCTCAAGTAAGTAGTTGAGCATCTGCATAATCCTCCATGGTATTCCCATGACATTTCCTCCATCTGTGGAGCCTCCGAATCTTCCATATGTAAACAGTGGATAAGGAAAAAAATGAGAGGAGGGAGGAAAGTACAGGAGGCCTATTCTAGCCACGCTAAGAGGGATAGGCCCCTTCTGACCATATCCTGTCCAAATCAACATTGATCCTCTAAACAATGTTAGATGTTAATGTTATTAAGAAACACAGTTCTCAGCCGAGCAAATTTGTTGTTTCTGACCCTTCATTGTTGAATGGGATACCTCTGGTTACTGGTGATGAGTCCTGCTTCCTCACATATTGAAGTATAACTTTAGAGAAGCACACCAAGACAAGCATACAAAGCAGAGCTGATTTAAAAAGGGGAACATAGACTTTTGAGGAGGGAGAAGGGGGCCATAGCTGGTACCCGGTATCCCAAGATGTGAGCCTATTCTGCCTTTTTTATACATTCTAAATTTCCTTTGTTCTCCTGCTCTCTTCCCCTTATCTCTCTCTTTCCTGAGTTCATGCCCAGGAGATGTTCCAGAGGGATGGTAAAAGGGTGAGAAGCAGATGGGCTGGGGAGGGGGGCAAGGTGGAATGGGTTCAGGACACATTTAATAAACAACTTTTACAACTCCCTGTAGGGAGGGACAATCCCTGGGACAGGTTACCTTAGCAACAGGTTGAAGCAAATGTAGGTTATCTAGATGAGGGTAGGGGAAGGGCTCTAAAGGCCTTAGCATTTCAGTCCTTCAGGGGATTGAAAGTTGCAAGTCTCTAACTTCCTGGACCCAAGGACCCATTTTGCTGACTAACTGTCTTTAATTGTGACCTCAAAGGGAGACACAAAACTCTAGTGTGCAGATAGTCATCTCTATTTACAACTGGCATGGATAAACTTTCAGATTGGCCAATCTGAAACCAAGATTTTTCTCATTTTTTTTTTCTCTTTTCTTCCTTTGTCATCAGCCTTTTTCTCCTGATTCTCCAATGTCTGTGTCTAAACCTGGTAGTAATAATCATGTGAGTCTAAACTGTGATTTCTGTGGGGTTCTGAAATTTATTTTTGCTTGTGAAATATAATCATATTGTTATTATTATTCACTTTCTGGATAATCTTGGTTTTTAGAAGCTTATTTTGGTTTTCTAAATCTTGGAACTTGAAACTTGGAAACAGAGCACATACACTCTGGAAAGCTATGGACAGAGGAAGAAGAAAAGAGGGAAGATTTGATGATTTTGACTTTTCTAGGAAAACAGTAAAGGGGGCTCAATTTGGGCTTTATTATTTGCCTCTGTATAGGTATCTGGAGCTACATGAGAGAGTTCCGTTTGGGTGCTCTAAATTATGGGACATTCAATTATTTGAAGCATCATGCAGTTTAATTTAATAGTGGAAGGGGAATCATATTATTAAATTCTATTATAATGTGCACATAGAATTAATTGGGATATATGTGTCACTTTAAGTGGCAAATTCTATTGAGCAATATTGCTGAGTAGAATTTGATATTGGAAAAGTGAATGACAATACATTAGAGCTAACGGTAATCTTTTTTGGACCATTAAGAGTATGGTCTTTGGGTAAACTTAATTAATATCCTAAATGTACTTCTTATATTCACTTTAGAGGGCCTTGAGAAATTATAATGCCCATCTCACTGGACTTAGGAATAGGTGTAGAAGTTCTATGAAGGATCAAACAGTTAAAGATGAAAGCTGCAGATGATATACGATAGATAGGACATATTTATATATCTTGGACAAATCATATATATATGACAAATCATATATATATATATATATATATATATATATATATATATATCTGCCTACCTATCTACCTATCTGTCTAAACCAGATTGAGGATATAGACTTTAATCTGAACTTCATCATTCAGGTAAATTTCATAACCTACCCGAGGCTGCTTCTTAAGTAGTTTAAAGAGGAAATATATACCCACCCTTATGTGGTTGCTCTGCTAATTGAATTACATGAATCAAGAAATATAAAATATAGAATTGCTCAATAAGTTAGTTTTTAATGTATTGTTAATCATTGCAAGTTAATTCAAGGCACCAGCCTGCATGCTACCCAAGTCTTCTACACTTTGTAGGCACAGAAAGCTGCCAATATATTGCAAGGCAAAAGTAATGGAGAAACAATTGAGTTTCTAACATTTCTATTTAGTTATTTTTATCCTGAAATTTAAAAAGTTTCAGGAACAGAGATCAGAGTTACTATGACTTACCCCATACCATTTCCCAAACCCAGTGCTCCACAGGTCAACCTATCACACCCAGACTCCTCTGCACATCTAGGGGTTTGCGCTTTGAGAGAAAAAAAAAAAAAACTTGAAATTAAATCTGGGAGTTTATGTAGGGTACAGGGGACCCTCTCCTCTGGAGAGAGGGCAGGAAACCTTTGTTCTCTATCATTTGCATTCCATTGGAATGTAAATAACTGTCTACCAGGCTCCAAGTTTCACTTCCCTTTGAACTGTGAACACCAGGGAGGCAACTCTAATTTTCTCTGGAGATCTCTGGCTTTCAACCACTCTTTATTTGCAAGGCTCCTCCTTTTGCCCAGGTGCTAGCAACATTTTCTGAGAAAACTATGTAGAAAGATTAAAACGTTCATTTTTCTATTATAATCACTTCTTTTGAAATGAATAACCACTCTTGTGACAATCTGAAATCCACCCATTCCACTTTACTTCCATCACTCTTGCTGAAACTCAACCACTTTTTTATACTTATTTACAGGATCTCAGAGTTCAAGTTATCACCAGCATGGCCTGCTTGATTCCTAAAAAGATAGTTTTTCTCCAAAATAGACTCTTTATTTCAGTAATGGCAACACATTGCACTCACTCATTTATACCAGACACTTGGATTTCACACTGACACCAGCTTCTTCCTTATCACCAATAAAATGCCTATTCCTGTCCATTGCGGCTATGTCTCCGTATCTTCATTCAACCCACCAACATACCATAAGTATCTGTCAGAGTTATATTTAACTGGATAGTCACTTTCATCCCTATTTCTCAATTCATTCTGCAATCCAAGTGATCTTCATAACATGTTTTAATTTGCCCACTACTCACTGAAATCTTTTATGGCATCCCATTTGCCTCAGGAGGTTAATGCCTACCAGATGCCCTAGTGCACCTCCTCAAGATTCGGATATATTGTAACTGTACTTTGGTATACATTATTTAATCTCCCTCTTAGTCCCTATACCCTTCAGCCTCTAGTGACCACTATTCTCCTCTCTACTCCAATGAAAACAACTCTTTTCACTTCCTGATTTGAGTAAGAACATTCAATACTTGTCTTTCTGTGTTTGGTTTATTTCACAGAACATAATGTCCTCCATTTGCATCCATATTGTCACAAATAGCAAGATTTCATTGTTCTTTATGGCTGAATAATATCCCATTTGTGTGTGTGTGTGTGTGTGTGTGTGTGTGTATGCATGTATATCACACTTTTTAAACTCATTCATCTATCAATGGACATCGGGATTTATTTTATATCTTGGCTGTTGTGAATAATGTTGAAATAAAAAGGGCCGTACAGGTATCTTCTTGATATATAGGTTTTCTTTTTATTTAAAGCTGAAGAGTATTTCATTGAATATAAATATCATGTTTGATGGGTTGGTCCATATCTTGGCTATTATAAATAAAGTTATAATGCACACAGAAATGAAAAATATTTCCTTAATATATTATGTCCATTTCCTTTGGATAGATACACAGTGGGAAAATTGATGGATTAAAAAGGTGGGTCTATATTTTATTATTTATTTTATTTTGGGAAACTTCCATACTGTTTTCCATAATGACTGTGCTAATTTATATTCCCAAGAAGAGTTGTATAAGGGTTCCCTTTCTCAACATCGTCTCTAAAACTTATGTTCTTCTGTTTTATTGACAATAGCCATTCGAACAGATCTGAGGTGATATTTCACTCTGGCTTTGATTTGCATTTCTTTGATGAATAGTGATATTAATAATTTTTCTTCCATACTTATTGCTAATTTATGTCTTTACCTTTCAGATCCTTTGACCTTTCCTAATTAGGTCATTTGTTTGCTGGCTATAGAATTATTTACATATTTTGGATATTAACCTCTCACTAGATATATGGTTTGCAAAAATTTTCTTTCATTCCACAACTTGTCTCTTCACTCTTTTGATTATTTCTTTGGATTTGCAAAACCTTTCTGTTACTGTCTAGGAGTATTGGGTTCCTTGTCTGCATTCAGGAAATTCACATTAACCAGAGGCAGGGGTGGGGGCTAAGGAAAAATAGAGGTACTTTGGATTAGGCAGATGGTAGTGAAGGGAGGGAAGTGGGTATGGAGGTAGGAAGGATAGTAGAA